>NC_088300.1:79784100-80984100 GCF_032854445.1 Liolophura sinensis | reverse complement strand
GCACAGCTAGTCCACCATATGATTTTACGCTTAAAGGAGAAGAAAATTTAAATATCAATGAAATACCACTTTTAATGACTCACATTGGCAACACACCCCCAGCATAAATTACAGGGTGCTGAAGATGGGGGACAGCGTGGACAGCGATTTATGCCAGCTTGGCCGTTTTCAGGCTTTACATGTATGGCGAGGAAAAATCGCAAAATTATGCAGCAGGCACCACCAGATAGAAAAAATGTGCTCTTTTCAGCCTGTAGTTTCATGTTTTTAAGTTTTCTTTTCCTTTAACGCAGGTCCCTGCTGACAGGTCAAGAACGCCAACATGTCTAAAAAGCTGCTGTATCTCATTCCTTCTTCACAAACTAGAAAAAGTCCAACTAAGACATTCTGAAAGCTTCTGATTTCAGAATGTGTTCTTTGGATTTGTTCTAAGAAAGGATACATCAAACGGTAATATTAAACGAAAAATATGCTTTTAAGGAAAATTAGATAATAAATATTCTTTTTTGTGGCATATTTCATATTTCTTAATAACTCTCAACTTATATATATTTTCCGTCAATGGTAAAAACTATTTGGAAATGATGTCATCGATTAAAGTATTAGGAACGCAGGACCAGCCAAAGTACACCAATTCAGTCTCCCCAACCAACAAAGTTGTTCTGACTGCTATCAAGGTGGGCATCACCACAGCAGACTGCTTCATTTCAATACTCTCTGTAGCTTGAAGCCATTTATTATCATCAAGAAAAAAGCTTTTGGGCTACATTACATCACATTATACTTTGTTTTTAGAAACAACAAACAAGCGTTTTTTCAGGTATCCTCTAAATGACATGCTGGTACCAGAAATAGAGGCCATATCTCCATGACTTTCCCTTTATTTCTAACCAAATCCTCCTGTTTACTTTTCTTGCTATACTACCTGCCAGAATTGGACTTAGCTGCAGAGAGCCTGTAAAGTCTGATCTGACTTAAAGAAGAGCACGTTCCAACACACAAAACTCATTTGTACATCTTTGTTTATTCAAAATGTAAATCTACTCATCACAAGGTCTGACCTTAACATTCCTGACCTGCAAAAGAAACACATCGAAGTACACGTAATAGTACATTTGACTTTTCCAGAGCTGACACAGTGGAATGTGAGGTTGACAAATGATCACATATGCCTCTGGACTTTACACCTTGACTGGCTGACCAGACACTGTTAAGCTACAGTCTAACACCTTATTTCAGCATATGTGTGTAACATGCTTGTATTGGTCAAAATAATTAATATCGATGACGACACTGATGAATGATCAATAGATGTGGCATCATACATAAATGATGTACGTAAATTGTTGTGACCTGTCGTGAGGTCAACGCTACATGACAGCTTGCCAGCTTAAGTCTCTCCGACGTCATGTCCACTACTCATATCCGCACCCATTTAACCATGACAAGAAGTGTACAGTCACAATACAATGAGAGTTTGCAATGCTGTCAGTAGCGGTATTTGGTGGAGTAGTCTTTAGGTGAGACTACCAAGCCACGACCTTTCCTCGCGCCACGATACACCGTTTCTACAATGTCAATGAACTCTTGCACATCCTCCATTGCCCAGTTGATCTTGTTGTTGTTTCCCGTGCCCAAGTCAATCATGATGTGCTTGTTTCTGTAGAAAAACATACTTGTACAAGGATCGTACAACTCATACATTTTGTTAAAGTCTGGCACCTCAGATATGTCCACTAAATACACCACAGCAAATTTTTGTATCCTCTCGGCACACTTGTATAGGGTCTCATCCATTACCATGCAGGTGGGGTCCCAGTCGTGTCCAAATCGTATCACCACGACCCGATCCTCCTCCGACAAAATGGCCTGATCGACTTGCCAACCATTATGTAAATGAGCTAACATGTAAGACATGGTTAGTTCTGGTTCAAAGTTCCTCCCACAGCATTAATCTGAAAAGAAACAAAAATGAATTGAACTCATATAATATATTCTACATGTACCAGTGGATGCACCAGGGGTAATCATATCTCAGCCAACTTACTAAATGCCAGTATAAAGATAAGCTGATGCATATTCAATATTTCAGACTACTTATTAAAAACTTTTAAAGCAAATAACAGTGAATTATTAATTGTGATGTGAAGGCGTGATCCTTGATTATGTTGCACACTTTGTCTGATCGTGAGTGTACTTGTGATCTTAAAAAGGTATGTGTTAGCTTTTAAGGATGATATCCTATTGGAAAGTGCAAGTTTCAGCATCTATTTCTTTGCCTTAAAATAAAATTTTATCTTAATATTTATTTATTTATTTATGCAATATTTACATCACGTAGTCTAGTTCAACAAGTCAAACGATCTCTTGCTATATGTCGGCAATAGGCCGGCTGTATAACACATAATCATACTGCACTCCTTTGAGTTTCAGGCATCTCGCTGTCTATTGGTCGTGGTTTGTTTCTGTTTCAAAGATTCAATTCATTAATCTGTACAAGCAGGGAATCTCCGACATAAATGAGCAACAGCTACATGATGGAAACGAGCAGTTTTGTTGCTTTAGTCATGAAAGTTATGAAAAACCCTATGCACGTCGTATTTTCGAGATATACCAACACGAAATGGAAATCTTCCTACACTTTTTTGGAATATTACTAAATAAGCTTATTTTACTTCTTTCAATGAATCAAAGTCAAAGCAAGCTTTATTAAATATTATCTAGTGTTACTTACCGTTACGATAACTTAAAGCAATGTCTGAAAGCGATCAGTAAGAAAGAGAAAATCATTCACTCGGCTCCATAGATGATCGAATTTTTAAAAGTAAATCGAAAAACTTACGGATACGGAATTATTCCTTATTCTTCCCATACAGTGTATTTTAGAGTTTAAGATTCTTAAAGTCAAATAACCAACGCAGATTCGTGTCCAGAAGGAAAATGGAAGTTATCAGAGAAGTGAAGACGTCACCATAACTGAATAGTCTGACTTTCTGTCCGTATTAGAATTTCAGTTAAGAAATTGCATTCCACTGACATTCAGTGGCAAAATGTCGGTGTTGGTGCTGAGAAATATCGCCGTTGCTGGGCGTAAGACGTTTTCTTTTTCACATTTGAGCGTTTTAGAATTTACAAAGCAATCTTGAGACTTAGTCGAAATAACTTGTTTCATCACATGTTGAACATGCAATTGTCAAGAGTTAACCACTGGCGAAGGCGACTGGAAAACGCTACGATAATTAGGCTCTGCATGGTGCTAGCCCTTGGATACAGTAGGCAGTTGTAAAGACTAAGGTGATCCTATTGTTATTCAATCAGCTCCTTCTCAGAGGTTTATTATGAAAAGCTGCCTCTTCAACGACTTAACGTCACTTAACCACGTGACATCACTCAAGTTTAAAATCTCCACATTAGGTTTGGCAAACATTTTGTTCAGATATGAACTGAAACCAACAGAAGAGCACCATCCATTTAAAAATCTGGTGCAGCTGCCGTTGCAGTTTGTCTGGCCGGGTGTTTAAGACAAAAATTACCCATCGTCTTTACACTTATCTTCGTCTGTCAAGCACAAAGTCGATCGGCTGTCCTAGGCTGCATGGGTCTGAGATTCCTTGGTGATGCCCAAAGGGACCCCTTGTACTGACTGCCACAACATATTTTACAAAGGCAGATAGTTCAATTGAATTAAATGTTGAGGTCTTCATCAATTTCTGATATTTATCTGCCTGAACGATTAATTGTTGAGGCAGGCAAGTATCAGAAATTGTTGAAGATAGACCTCAACATTTTATTTAATTGAACTAAAGGGCAGGTAACTGCATGAGGTTTTTAAATAAAGTGAGGGGTCATTCTTGGCCGAATAAAATTTTGCAAAAGCTAATACCAGAGAAATCTTGGCAGCTAACTTAGCTGTTTGGAAAGGGATCCTTGGATAGACATCCCAGAAAGAAAGTAAAGGACATCCATTCAATTAATACATCTGTTTTCAATAACTAACAACAGACTTGTGAATAAATAATCTAACCCAAGACACTTAATTGTATGTTCTGATTGGTCATTTTGGAAAACAAGAGGTTGCACAGTTTTAGTGAATAAACTTGTGGATTTTTAGGAACTCATAAACCTGATGACTTTAGACTAAGTTAAGTTAAGTTAGACTTAAGATTATTGACCTGTCCCTGACTTCACTGATTTCTCTAGGGCACCAAGCTCCCTGTGTGAACGGAGCAGTGTTTGTGCAGAGGCGCCATGACAGCAGTGCCACAAACCTGGCTGCCCTGAAGAGAGGACGTGGAGGACGGTCGTCATTTAGTGGAATTGTTGCCACTGTGTTTGGAGCATCTGGCTTCGTGGGAAGCTATGTTGTCAACAAGCTGGGTAAGCCAGTTACATGTAGGATCACTTATGTTCAGGTAATAGCAGAAAGACAACTGGTCTGGATCTTAGTTGTCACAAATCCCAGGAGAATGAGTTCATGCCATGAGGAAGGTTGTTTTGAAAATACAGCCAAGGTGAAACTTCATGGATTTGTTTATCACCTCGTATTTCTCCTGTGAGGAAGAGAGACTTTTTATTAGGTATTTAACATTTTTGATATTTTTGGCGGTATATATATTCTTTTATCTTTCTCTTTAAAATGTTCCAAGAACCAAGCAAATTAAAACATAATAAATGCATAATGATCACTTGCATCAGGATAGATCAGTAAATAAAAGAGGAATTCCAAGAGAGATTACTGATGAGACATTTAGGAGCTGGTGTTAATTCATGTGTTTTTGCATGACAGGTAAGATTGGATCTCAGGTGATTATCCCTTACCGTGGGGACCCTTATGATGTGGCACCTCTTAAACTTTGTGGTGACTTGGGACAGATTCTCTTCTTGGTGAGTATCATTTATCTCTCATGACTTCATGGTGGATTTGGTAAGTATCATTTGTCTCTTATCACTTCATGGTGGATTTGGTGAGTATCATTTGTCTCTCATCACCTCATGGTGAATTTGGTGAGTGTTACTTGTCCCTCATGGCTTCTAGGTGGATTTGGTGAGTATCATTTGTCTCTCATCACTTCATGGTGAATTTGGTGAGTGTCACTTGTCTCTTATCACTTCATGGTGGATTTGGTGAGTATCATTTGTCTCTCATCACTTCATGGTGAATTTGGTGAGTGTCATTTTTCTCTCAACACTTCATGGTGAATTTGGTGAGTGTCACTTGTCTCGCATGGCTTTGAGGTGGATTTGGCGAGTATCATTTGTCTCTCATCACTTCATGGTGAATTTGGTGAGTGTCATTTGTCTCTCAACACTTCATGGTGAATTTGGTGAGTGTCACTTGTCTCGCATGGCTTCGAGGTGGATTTGGTGAGTATCATTTGTCTCTCATCACTTCATGGTGAATTTGGTGAGTGTCATTCGTCTCTCAATGCCTCATGGTGGATTTGGTGAGTGTCATTCGCCTCTCTTTGCCTGGTGGTGGATTTGGTGAGTATCATTTGTTTCTTATCACTTCATGGTGGATTTGGTGAGTGTCATTCATCTCTCATTGCTTCGTGGTGGATTTGGTGAGTGTCATTTGTCTCTCATTGCTTCGTGGTGGATTTAATGAGTGTCATTTTGTCTGTCATTGCTTCGTAGTTGATTTGGTTAGTGTCATTTGTCTTTCATCGCTCAGTGGTGGATTTGGTGAGTGTCATTCGCCTCTCATCGCGGATTTCGTGAGTGTCATTTGCCTCTCATCGCTCCGTGGTGGATTTGGTGAATGTCATTTGTCTCTCATTGCTTTGTGGTGGATTTGGTGAGTGTCATTCGCCTCTCATCACCACGTGGTGGATTTGGTGATTGTTATTCGCCTCTCATTGCGAGATTGGTGAGTGTCATTTGTCTGTCATACCTCTGTGGTGGATTTGGCGAGTGTCATTTGTCTCTCATCACAGATTTGGTGAGTGTCATTTGTCTTTCATTGCTCTGTGGTGATTTGGTGAGTGTCATTTGTCTTTCATCACTGTGGTGGATTTGGTGATTGTCATTTGTCTTTCATCGCTCTGTGGTGGATTTGTTGAGTGTCATTTGTCTTTCATCGCTCTGTGGTGGATTTGGTGAGTGTCATTTGTCTTTCATCGCTCTGTGGTGGATTTGGTGAGTGTCATTTGTCTTTCATCGCTCTGTGGTGGATTTGGTGATTGTCATTTGTCTTTCATCGCTCTGTGGTGGATTTGGTGAGTGTCATTTGTCTTTCATCGCTCTGTGGTGGATTTGGTGATTGTCATTTGTCTTTCATCGCTCTGTGGTGGATTTGGTGAGTGTCATTTGTCTTTCATCGCTCTGTGGTGGATTTGGTGATTGTCATTTGTCTTTCATCGCTCTGTGGTGGATTTGGTGAGTGTCATTTGTCTTTCATCGCTCTGTGGTGGATTTGGTGATTGTCATTCGCCTCTCATCATGGATTAGGTGAGTGTCATTTGTCTGTCATCGCTCTGTGGTGGATTTGGTGATTGTCATTTGCCTCTCTTCACCTCGTGGTGTATTTGGTAAGTATCATTTGTCTCTCATGACACTGGTATTACAAACTCTGTCTCCTGAGGCAAGAGCATTTACAAAACACACTGTGATTTCTGTTAGCCATATTAATTAAGTGGTCAGTTGAAAATGTTTGTACATATGAAAATTCTGACAGGTAGAACCCAGTTTTGTTTCCGGTGGTTTGAGAAGTGTTGTGATAATATTGCTTACTGATTGCAGCCATATGAACTACGGAATGAAGAGTCTGTACGCCAGGCCATGCAGTACTCTAATGTGGTTGTCAACTTGATAGGAAGGGAATACGAGACAAAGTAAGCCTGACATTTCCATGTACACCTTTATTTCTTTACTCTAATGTGGTGGTCAACTTGATAGGAAAGGAATTCCAGACAAAGTAAGCCTGACATTTCCATGTACACCTTTATTTCTTTACTTTGATGTGGTTGTCAACTTGATAGGAAGGGAATACCAGACAAAGTAAGCCTGACATTTCCATGTACACCTTTATTTCTTTACTCTGATGTGGTTGTCAACTTAATAGGAAGGGAAGACCAGACAAAGTAAGCCTGACATTTCCATGTACACCTTTATTTCTTTACTCTAATGTGGTTGTCAACTTGATAGGAAAGGACTACAAGACAAAGTAAGCCTGGCAATTTGGACAGAAGGCATAGTATTATTTCTTCCACAGTGAGTTGATTGCATCACTGGCTTGTATAACCTGTAATAGGTATTAATGCAGATTTCATTGTGGTAAGCCTTCTCTGAGTTACACAGGATATGACAGGGTGCATAATTAAATACACCAGGTAGATTTTCACCAGGAAATTCATTTTGTTTTTGTAATTTGAGATTCTTATCTGGTAGGAGTTCGCAAAAGAGCAAAACAGTGGAAGTTTCTGCTGAAGTCAGCATGCCTCCGCAGGGCGCAAAATGTTCATGTGTCCACCTTTCGAGGACAGATAAAATTGGCTTGTGGCAGGTAGAATAAAATCTTACCTGTTGCTAGTGACAGGTAAGAAATCCAGTTTAGAACAGTGTATATCATGAGATAAGGATCGATAAGTCGGGTGCTGAAATGTTCCGGGAGTTAACATGCGTTTCCGATGATAGAAATTGCAACTTAAATGTGAGTAGTGACTTGGGGTTATTGCCCATAGTGCAAATATCATTGTTTTATAGCTACTAAACCAACAAATTTGTAAAATGATCGCCATTTTAATGTATGTTATGCTAAATCAGTGTATTAAATGAAGGAAAGAAGCCATTCTCAAACGTTCGGGGAAGTCTGTACTCCAACATGTTAACATGCCAGTAAGCCAAATCTCACCCCCTCTTGTTTCACACCAATTTTTACAGCCATTCTGATGAAAGCTATAGGCATTTACTGAAAGTGTACAAACATTAAAACCTTTATGATGAGATACGCCTGTCACAGGGAGCCAAGTGTGTTCTGTATTGCTGACGACGCCACACTCGCGCGGAAGCAACAACATCATGACTTGTGCATTTGGAATTGAACTCGTTCACAAAGAAAAGTAGCCAATTGAACACCCTCTTCCATTATTCACAGAAAAACCCTTTTGCTTTTGCTTATATGGATGTTATATTCATCATCTTAAACCTAAAATACCAAATATCCCATGGGTCACAGAGTAGCCTACAATACCAAATATCCCATGGGTCACAGATTGACCTAAAATACCAAATATCCCATGGGTCACAGAGTAACCTAAAATACCAAATATCCCATGGGTCACAGAGTAACCTAAAATACCAAATATCCCATGGGTCACAGAGTAACAGTAGAAATAAAGCCAATAATCTTGTGCTATTTACATGTTATATATTTCTTTGGTGAAAGATTAAAACTGCAAGTTGCAGTTTTACTTTATTTTCTTTTGAATCCAAACACGTTACTCATGAAAACACACCACATATTTTTAGGGGACAAGATCTGAGTCGCATTTTATCAGATTGCACGCTACATTGAGGCTTCTCATAGTGAGACTGGCACAGATAAAATTTGAGAGAGACAGATAACAAAAATCAGTACCTGTTGCATGTGACAGGTCAAACCCAAAAACATTTTGTTTTCTGCTGTCCAGTGTTGGTAAAGCTGTTGTAACCAGTTTTATGTATGGTGTCTACACGTATGTGAATGCTTTAGTAAATTTACAGTGAGTGTATCTTGCTACTATTTGTTTTGTGAATAGGAATTACAAATTGAATGATGTGAATGTGGAAGGGAGTCGCCGTATCGCCAGACTAGCGCGGGAATGTGGTGTGTCCAGACTGATACACTTCTCTGCTCTCAACGCCAGTCTTAACCCTCAGATCATCTACATGAAGCAAGGCTCCCAGTATCTCATCACCAAAGTAAGTTAGCTTTCTACATGAAGCAAGGCTCCCAGTATCTCATCACCAAAGTAAGTTAGCTTTCTACATGAAGCAAGGCTCCCAGTATCTCATCACCAAAGTAAGTTACCTCTTTACATGAAGCAAGGCTCCCAGTATCTCATCACCAAAGTAAGTTAGCTTTCTACATGAAGCAAGGCTCCCAGTATCTCATCACCAACGTAAGTCAGCTCTTTACATGAAGCAAGGCTCCCAGTATCTCATCACCAAAGTAAGTTAGCTTTCTACATGAAGCAATTCTCCCAGTATCTCATCACCAAAGTAAGTCACCTCTTTACATGAAGCAAGGCTCCCAGTATCTCATCACCAAAGTAAGTTAGCTTTCTACATGAAGCAAGGCTCCCAGTATCTCATCACCAAAGTAAGTCAGCTCTTTACATGAAGCAAGGCTCCCAGTATCTCATCACCAAAGTAAGTTAGCTTTCTACATGAAGCAAGGCTCCCAGTATCTCATCACCAAAGTAAGTTAGCTTTCTACATGAAGCAAGGCTCCCAGTATCTCATCACCAAAGTAAGTTAGCTTTCTACATGAAGCAAGGCTCCCAGTATCTCATCACCAAAGTAAGTTACCTCTTTACATGAAGCAAGGCTCCCAGTATCTCATCACCAAGGTAACTTAGCACTCTGTATGATTTGGTGGGAGGAAACCGGGCAGAGCACTCTGTATGAAGCAAGACTCCCAGTATCTCATCACCAAAGTAAGTCAGCTGTCTACATGAGGTGAGGTTCCAGTGTCTCATCACCAAAGTAAGTTAGCTCTCTGTGTGAAGCAAGACCCCCAGTATCTCATCAACAAGGTAAGTTAGCTTTTTGTGTGTTGCAAGTCTCCCACTATCTCATCACCGTGGTAAGTTAGCTCTGTGTGAAGCAAGACTCCCAGTTTCTCATCACAAAAGTAAGTTAGCTCTCTGTGTGAAGCAAGTCTCCCAATATCTTATTTCCAAGGTAAGTTAGCTTTTTATGTGATGCAAGTCTCCCACTATCCCATCACCGTCGTAAGTTAGCTCTCTGTGTGAAGCAAGACTCCCTCTATCTCATCACCATGGTGAATTTGCTGTCTGTGTGAAGCAAGACTCCCAGTATCTCATCACCATGGTAAATTAGCTTTCTGTGTGAAGCCAGACTCCCAGTATCTCATCACCGTGGTAAATTAGCTTTCTGTATGAAGCCAGACTCCCAGTATCTCATCACCATGGTAAGTTAGCTCTCAGTGTGAAGCAAGACTCCCAATATCTCATCACTGGGTAAATTAGCTCTCTGTGTGAAGCAAGTTTTCCAGTATCATCATCACCAAGAAATAAAGTTAGTTCTCTGTGTGGAGGAAGTCCCCTAGTATCCCATAACCAAGGTAAGTTAGCTCTCTGTGTGAAGCAAGACTCCCAGTATCTCATCACCAATGTAAGTTAGCTCACTGTATGAAACAACTCCCAGTATCTCATCACCATGGTAAGTTAGCTCTCTGTATGAAGCAAGACTCCCAGAGTCTCATCTTCAAGGTATGTTAGCTCTCTGTATCAAGCAAGACCCAGAATCTCATCTTCAAGGTAAGTTAGCTCTCTGTATCAAGCAAGACTCCCTGTATCTCATCACCATGGTAAGTTAGCTCTCTGTATGAAGCAAGACTCCCATTATCTCATTACCAAGATAAGTGAGCTCTGTATGAAGCAAGACTCCCATTATCTCATTACCAAGATAAGTGAGCTCTCTGTATGAAGCAAGACTCCCATTATCTCATTACCAAGATAAGTGAGCTCTCTTTCAGGTGGTGGGAAGTATAGTTTTTTACCCCTCAGCCTATTTTGGCTTAGCTGTGGTGTCATAGCTGTTGGTGTGTGTCTGCTCATTTTCTTGTTGATTTATTGTCAGTGTTTCATGACCAATAGACCTTTCCGTACTGTCAATCAATAACAGACAAGTAACCAATCACAAGCAGTATTGTTGCAGATAGAGTATCCCGATGTCCCACACATTGACTACAAATGTTCAATCTTTACATCACAATTGTTTTCACCAGGAATCCAATGGAAATTAACATTGTCTGTCCAGTGTTAGTCCATCCGGCCATCCATATCTTGATCCGTCTGGTTATTGCCCGCTAAACACTCTATCCCGCTATCTCTTGAACAATGAACTTAAGTTCCCCAAGAACTGTACTGACTTTCAGCGTGCTTGTCATGTTTTTCCTGATTTGTCCCTTGACTTTTTTTTAATTGTTTTGACTTAAGGCTGAGGGGTTTTGTTTACATGGCACAGTATTTTTTTTTCTTTTCTCTGTTGTGGATAGTTTGTTGGGTCATGCGGTGATGCCTTAGCCTAGTTCTGATTCAGTCTCTCACCAATGTGCTCATTGTGAGTTCAAGTTAGCTCTCTGCTGGCTCCCTCTTTGGCCATACATGTGAAGGTCTGCTAGCAACCTGATCTTGGATTACCACAGGGCCCTGCCCGGTTTCATTGCATCATAATTTTGGCCGCCGTGGTATAAGTGAAATACTCTTGAGTACTGAGTAAAACACCAATCAAACTAAATAAAAATATCCTGATGAACTCTCATATGAAGTAGTAGAAATGTATTGGTTGTTAAGCCTTAGGTCTGTCATCTGCAGGCTAAAGGTGAGCTAGCAGTGAAGGAAGAGTTCCCGGATGCGACGATATTCCGTCCCGCCGACATCTACGGCCAAGAAGACAGATTCCTCCGCTATTACTCCAACTACTGTAAGTCTGCACAAAGTTACGTTACACAAGATTGTCACAACTGATGATGTCCTCAAACAAAAGTTCCAAAAGTACCTGCTCGTCATGTTTAAGTGCATGTTGGTAGCTTGTAATAACCAGCTTTTTTAACTGGTTTGCCTTCATAGAATTTGCTCAGAAATAAGGTTTTCTGATAGAAAGTAATTTCTCAACTCTTCTGTTTGATATGGTGAGATAGTGGGTAAAGTGATTCCCTAAGTATTGGCTGATGTGAAGAATTTTGCTCTTAGTATTTAAGAACATCTTTAACCATCCTCATATCTTCTCCCAATCTACTTCTGGAGTGAATATGTGCAAGTATTTGAAGTCACGGATAATTATCGTTTCGAATGGAGTTTAAGTTTTTACTTTTGTTGTAATGTGGAAATGTGGATTTACATTCATAAAATTGAAATTTTTTTTGCTCATCTAGGGAGACGATCGACATCAAATTCTCTTGGCTTGTGGAAGAAAGGAAGACAGACCATAAAACAACCTGTATTTGTAAGTGAAGTCTGCCTGTTATCCCCTCCAAGTGCAAGTTGATTTTGTGGTGATTTCTGAATTGGGCTAATGCTTACATCAGTGGTGCATGTCATATTGCTTTCTAATCTTCATTTTATTTTCCTTTGCGAGTTAATATTGTGGTGCATTACCTTTTTTTTTTGAGTTGCTTTTGTCCAGATAATATTCGTAAGTTGTGTACCTGATTTTTTCAGTCACAATGTACATGTATTAATATTTTCACTGGTTAGCTTTCATGAATTTGTTAAAAGTTAATGTGCAAAAGGTGAAAAATGTTGATTCCTTTCTATAGTTTTATAGTTGACATTCTTACTGTTGTAGGTATCAGACGTGGCAGCTGGAGTTGTTGCTGCGATCCGAGATCCAAGCACGGCTGGCAAAACATTTGAAATTGTTGGGTATGTTACCTGTCATGTCAATTTCACGTTCTATGATATGCTCAAGAATATTTGACCTGGATTTCAAATACTGTATTTCACCTACAATTTTGGCCGGTAACAATGCTCTTTCAGAAGCACAGAAAAGCCATAAAATGCTTCTTAGATGCCATCACCTAAGTTTTCCTGATGAGAATTTCATCAAATGTAACAAAAAAGCTCTTTAGTGGCCCTATTCGGTGGATGAATCAATCAGAATTAAGCAAACTGTCACCTGAAAAATATGTGAACTTAACAGAACAAATGTATGGATAACAGAAGGAATGTATGGATAACAACTTTAGGTGAAACACAGCATGTGACCTCAAAATGAACGAATGTATGGATAACAACTTTAGGTGAAACACAGTATGTGACCTCAAAATGAACGAATGTATGGATAACAGAACGAATGTATGGGTAACAACTTTAGGTGAAACACAGCATGTGACCTCAAAATGAACAAATGTATGGATAACAGAACGAATGTATGGATAACAACTTTAGGTGAAACACAGCATGTGACCTCAAAATGAACGAATGTATGGATAACAGAACGAATGTATGGATAACAACTTTAGGTGAAACACAGCATGTGACGTCAAAATGAACGAATGTATGGATAACAGAACGAATGTATGGATAACAACTTTAGGTGAAACACAGCATGTGACCTTAACAGAACAAATGTATGGATAACAACATTAGGTGAAACACAGTATGTGACCTTAACAGAACAAATGTATGGATAACAACTTTAGGTGAAATACAGTATATGACCTTAACAGAACGAATGTATGGATAACAACTTTAGGTGAAACACAGCATGTGACCTTAACAGAACAAATGTATGGATAACAACTTTAGGTGAAACACAGCATGTGACCTTAACAGAACAAATGTATGGATAACAACTTTAGGTGAAACACAGCATGTGACCTTAACAGAACAAATGTATGGATAACAACTTTAGGTGAAACACAGCATGTGACCTTAACAGAACAAATGTATGGATAACAACTTTAGGTGAAATACAGTATATGACCTTAACAGAACGTATGTATGGATAACAACTTTAGGTGAAATACAGTATGTGATCTTACCAAAACGAATTTAGGGATAAGAACTTCTGTTTATTCACTGAGCAACATTTCGATGTCATTTAAAGCATTTAATTTCATAATTGTGAAGGGAGGGGGGGTGGGGGTTGGGGCTTGGGGCTGGGGTGACAGGTAGTTGGAGATCGTTTTCCTGAAGTGTTCAAAAGGTCTTTGAAGGTGTTAATGCTACTGAAAATGGTGTCAGTATTGGCCTGTTTTAAGAGGCATCTTATCTGGTAGCTGATTTTGCTGATGAAGGGGAGTGTGACTGTAATAGGTGATGGATCCTTGGCTGGCAGTTTCTCTGGGCAAGATGGTCTGATGACGTGAGAAAGGGCCAGTTTGTAAGGGCCAGAGGGTTCAGTTCAGTAAAAATTGTCTTGAGATGGGCTATCTCTGAGTCTAGGGCTTGTTGATTGGATGATATTTATTTATTTGATTGGCGTTTTACGCCGTACTGAAGAATATTTCACATATGACGGCGTCCAGCGTTATGGTGGGAGGAAATAGGGCAGAGTCTGGGGGAAACCCATGACCATCCGCAGGTTACTGGCAGACCTTACCACATACGATTGGATGATAAATTGACGGCTCTCTTGGTTAGTGCTGATATCATGCCAGTTTTTATTTTGGTCGGGTGATTGGACTTATAGTTGATATACTGGTCAATGTACGTTGGTTTGCGATAAACACAGGTTTGCAGCTTGTCATCTCTTCTGACAAGAACATCTAGGAATGTTAACTGCTGGTTGACTTCTGTCTCCATGTTAAATTTGATGCGGGGCTGTTGGTTTGTGATGTGGTCTAGAAGCTATTTTGGGTCGTGGTCTGGTTGTAATGCTACAATGGTATTGTGGACTTTCCTGACCCAGCACAAAGGGAAAACTGGCGCTGTATTCAGCGCCACCCTCTCTTGTCCATCTTGTCAATCCGTTGTATGTTTCCTCTTTGTCCATATCTTGAAATTAACAAGGTAGCCCTCTCATTAAGTACCCATTGTTGTAACTAATTGATCATTATGTTTGGTAACGATATTAGTCACTATACCCCAAACATCGCTCACTGAATAAATAGAAGTTGTGATCCATAAATTCATTCTGTTATCCAATTCAACTTCTAAATGCCATTAAAAAAAGTATTATGTGACCCTGTTAGCTGTTAATTGGTAGCCTTTTGTCAAGCTCATGGTGCAGTTTTGTTTTCTGTGTTTTTCTGGAATTGAAATTAAACTCTGTGCTTATTGCTGTATGCGTGTCTTCCTGTACCACATGTATCACATGTACCACATGTCTTCCATGGACTCAGAATTAGACCTGTACTCAATGGAACTATCTGTTGATGGGAGGAGCACTGCCAGTGTTGTAACTGTGTTAACTCATTGACGGGAGGAGCACTGCCAGTGTTGTAACTGTGTTAACTCATTGATGGGAGGATCACTGCCAGTGTTGTAATTGTGTTAACTCATTGATGGGAGGATCACTGCCAGTGTTGTAACTGTGTTAACTCATTGATGGGAGGAGCACTGCCAATGTTGTAACTGTGTTAACTCATTAATGTGAGTATCTTGCCAGTGTTGTAACTGTGTTAACTCATTAATGCGAGGATCATGCCAGTGTTGTAACTGTGTTAACTCATTGATGGGAGGATCACTGCCAGTGTTGTAACTGTGTTAACTCATTGATGGGAGGATCACTGCCAGTGTTGTAATTGTGTTAACTCATTGATGGGAGGATCACTGCCAGTGTTGTAATTGTGTTAACTCATTGATGGGAGGATCACTGCCAGTGTTGTAATTTGTGTTAACTCATTGATGGGAGGATCACTGCCAGTGTTGTAGTTGTGTTAACTCATTGATGGGAGGATCACTGCCAGTGTTGTAACTGTGTTAACTCATTGATGTGAGGAGCACTGCAGGTGTTATGACTTTGGTAACTGATTGTGGTAACTCTATATCTGTTCTGTTAGCCCTCATTGTTACCACCTGTCTTATATCATTGACTACATCTGTTCTTGATTTCAGCCCTCATCGATACTACCTGTGTGACATCATTGACTACATATACAAGCTTATGAGATACGAAGATTTCAAGATCACAAATGTATCACCGCTGTTGAAGTAAGTGAACCTGTTCCCTGCTGTGATCACTGCTTGTCACGTGAGGTTTATTGCATAGTGCAACAAGGCCACTATTTTATGAGCAATACTTTCTTTAAAGGAATTTCTGCTACTTTTTGTTACTCCTTTTTGTAAAGCCTTTTGACTTGGTGTCTTGTGTTACAGGTTGACTGCCACAGTTATGGGAATGATGCCAAATTACCCAAGGTTTAACATGGAGAAAGTGGAAGCAGTAAGGCTACTTATGTAACATAGCATGTTGTTTGAACATTGTTACATTATTAAGCCTTAGAGGTTCGTTTTTCACAGAGAAGTAATTAAATTTTAGGTACTGTTGTCAGACTGATAAGTGGTTTGCAGAAAAGAAGGGTGTTATAGTAGGTAGCCGTTTATTAGTGATTAACTCACTAGATTTGATGTCAATTTGCAGGGTTGGATACAGGGTCTCTTTGTGTCCGTCAGACGGACTCTTCTAAAAAATCAGTAGGTCCAAAAATAAAGCAAAATGAAATGATTTTGTCAAAATATTAAACCTTTTTATTTAGTCTGTACTGTAAGTACCCCGAGTCTTTTACTACTGGGGTCGCTAATGGCAGGATCAATGGAGAAGAAGAAACAAAAACACCATAAGACTTCCACGTGTTCATGTTTCGAGCTGCAGCCTTGTTTACATGTGGTTCTGTAAAGAAGAAGTGTGTTATGTTTTGTGGAACCAGCTACTGCAACCAACTTAGTTCTTGCCGATTAATAGCTTTTCTCCCAAAAATAACGTCTTGTGTTTGTCATGAAGTCAGCTGGTGTTCATAATGTCTTTTTTAACAGCCATTATTGCATTAAAGTGCATGGACTTTACTGTAACAAAATCATGAAAGCTGATGAAGAGTTACCTCCCTTGTCATGCCTTGCTGATTTGAGCTAGCGATTTTTGGATACTGTTAGTTCTAACAACATTTATGTAGTGTAAAAATACAACGGTTTGTTCGATTTTCGACGAAGAGGGACAATTTAATTCAAAAGGCTCAATATATTGGCTCCAAACATTGTCTTCTTTGGTTTTTGTACTGGTAGTGGGCTAATTAATTATTATTTCATATGCTGGTATAAATACAACGTTACCATTCCTTTTGTAGGATATCCCATGGTTTCAAGTAATAGTTGCAAAGTAAAACTCCAGTCAATCAGATTATAACAACATCCCGGCTATATTGTGTGGATGTCACTAATATGTTCCTTTCATAATATTTGCACAAACAGCTTAAATCGGACTTTACAAAAATTTCTGGATCCAACCCTGATTTGTATCGAGGCTACTGTTCAGATATCCTCCACTGAAGACTTTTGCCACTGGACACACTAAGTTAGGGGTCAGCCTACGACTTGGATAAGTAATTTGTACCTTCCCACTCTCACATGTTCACGTTAAGGTACACATGTCCTAATAGGAGAGTACAGATGTGGCTCTGTGATGAAATTTCCTCACTTACTGTGAAGTGGCAACAGAAGGGCTTTGGTTTCATATTATCCAATTTAGCAGTTGTAACATACTGTATTTTTTGTCAAACTAGGGAGGCAGTTTAGACTTTCTTGATCTTTATCATTTCATCTTGCTTCACATGTATAGTTCTTTGAGCAACCTGGCCAGATGTATCTTACTGGCTACATGACTCTCCTGTATTTAAGCAGTGCATGACCTCTGTCTCTCACAGGAACATGTGACAGATGTGGTGACAGGCCTGCCCAACCTGGAGGACCTTGGTGTGGAGTTGACACGGCTAGAAGACAGGGCTGACTATGAACTAAAACCTTACCGTCTGTATGCCTATTATGAGGACAAGCTGGGCGAGTTTCCCAAACCTAACCCTCCAGAGAAAGTACTAGGCTTGTAGATAATTCTAGTTTGCTTCCAGATGAAACCGGGGAGGCTGTGAAGTCCACATGGTGAGAAGAGTTATGCAGGTGGATTGAATGCATACGTGTACTGGTGATTTGTTGTCTTATTCCAGAAAAATGCTGAGGATAATTCTACTGATGGTTCTCTTCAGATCTTCAGCTCCTGACATCTGGACGAGAATCCAGTTGTGTGGATGAAAAGTGTCCAGATCTAACAACATTATTGTAGATCATAATAATTGAGATTGTTCTTTGTGTACTTGAGATGTTGAAACTGCCCAGCGTTTGTCTGATTGATGTAGAGGACTCGGCTGCTCAGCTCATGTGACCTGTTACAGGGCGTATTGTGGATGTTAAACCATGTCTCAGTGGACATCACAAGAGAAGTGCTACATTTACCTTAAACCTACAAAACAGTTGGTTGTTGCAATTCACATACACATGTGTCTTGTAAATAAAGTATAGTGTGATGAACGTGCTTGTTTATTTATTTATATGATTGATGTATTACACTGTACTCAAGAATATTTCACTTATACGATGGCATTATGGTTGGAGGAAACCAGAGAGACCCACGACCCATGACAGACAGGTTGCTGACAGACATTCCTGTGTATTGCATTGTGCTGGCACGCTGATTCCCCGGCGGTGACAGCTAGCTACCGATACCTTTATAGGCAGAGATTGTTTCCACCTGGAAATGTTAAACTGAATGTCTGCCGAGATATAGTATGCCCCCAGTTTCTATCAGCTGATGTATGGCCAGTGCATATTAAGTATCACCACAGCTGAATTCAAGTTGTCAAGTTATGTGCTCATGACAACACAATGACATTTCAGTATAAAATATCTCCACTTGGCATGGTAGAGCTTCTTGCCCATCTTATAACATGGCAATATTCATGGTTAAGTCACACCAATGCATTAAGTTATCAGAAATCCATGAAAAACCATGAAGATAGTGGAATCTTAGTTTCATTTCACTTTCAGACTTTTTAGTGTTGACTTACTCATAAAACATAAAATGTAATTAAAGCTGTTATCCAACAGCGTTGCCGGGGTCCACGCCACTAGACTTTTACCACGTCTGGTAACCTGATGTCTATAAAGTTCATGATAATGCTAAAAAACATGAAAAAAATGTAAAGGAATGTACTAATTTGAACCCTACACTGCCAAGAATCATTTACAATTGGCCAAGACTAGAATAGAGATTGGGCGGTTTTGATCTTCTGCTGATGCCCCCAGGACAAAAGACAGAAAGAATACTTTGTTGTGAAGTTGGTGCTTGAGCTCAGAAGACAAAGAATGCATTGTTGTGAAGTTGGTGCTTGAGCTCAGAAGACAAAGAATGCATTGTTGTGAAGTTGGTGCTGGAGCGCAGACAAAGAATGCATTGTTGTGAAGTTGGTGCTGGAGCGCAGACAAAGAATGCATTGTTGTGAAGTTGGTGCTGGAGCGCAGACAAAGAATGCATTGTTGTGAAGTTGGTGCTTGAGCTCAGAAGACAAAGAATGCATTGTTGTGAAGTTGGTGCTGGAGCGCAGACAAAGAATGCATTGTTGTGAAGTTGGTGCTTGAGCTCAGAAGACAAAGAATGCATTGTTGTGAAGTTGGTGCTGGAGCGCAGACAAAGAATGCATTGTTGTGAAGTTGGTGCTTGAGCTCAGAAGACAAAGAATGCATTGTTGTGAAGTTGGTGCTGGAGGGCAGAAGACAAAGAATGCATTGTTGCAGAGCTGATGCGCGTTCCCACGGTAATCTGCAGTCAATGGTTCATGCAGTGTAGGACGAAACTCCCGCGTTATTTTTCATAGGATGGTTTTGTTAAATTTTTGGTCATAACATGAAAACAACACAAAGTACAAAAACAAATTTGCAGATTTATATTTGTGACGTCAAGGGGCATTGAATAGTGTGTTTATCTTATTATTTTAAGCAGTTTTAAAAATTGACCTACTTTTGAGCCAATTTCTTGGTTAGTTTTGGCCTTATTTGCATACCAAACTAAAAGATTTTTACAATATGGGTAGGGTGATCCACCTTAAAACAGTAAATGAAAATCTCATCTCAATAGGTTTAGCCCTTTTGGAGAAGATTTTTTTAGCTTATCGATAAAATTCAAAATGGCCGCAAAATCAAATGACTAGTAAAACAGCACGAAACATCTAAAGTTGCTTCATATGGTCCTTAGTAAGACTCCAAAGTTTGGTTTTTCTGCCTTTTATAGTTTTCGAGATATTGCAATTTTACAAGTTGACTAATAATCCAATTAATCCACTAGGAACTAGCCTGGACCCCTAATTGGTGTGGCTTGGGATAAACTACTCAGTAATGTTAAAATGTCAGTATTTTTGCAATATTTTACACCCAAACCCACCCAAACCCATAATTCAGATATATATATCTATATTCTGCGTACCACCCTTGTGTACGGCGTAAAACACCAATCGAATAAGTAAATGAATCGGTGTACCACCCCAATTTAAAATGAGCAGTATGACCTTACTTAAGAAACGGGCATTACACTGTGTGAGACTGGTTGTGGATGAATGGTTAAATCGGTTATACTTTAATACCTGAGGTGTTGGTTCAATCCCAGCCTTTGTACAGGGAATCCTTTGTGGCAAAAAGGCATTTGATTGGAAGTTTTAATAGGTGGTTTTACATAAGTTTCTCCTACCAATATGGCATACAGAAATCTATATGGGAAAGGTTTTCTCTGACTTGACAAAGGTTGGTTGTTTACTTTGAGTGTGGTTTTATTACAAATGAATAAATAATGACAGTCATGTGTATGTTTGTTATCACCTTATTATCCTGTAACATCCTCACACAGCTTGGTGGTTTCCTGTTTTTTTCCTGTTCATACAGCTACTGTGTCTGGGTATTGCAGCATACATTTGCCAGAACACACAGCTTGGTGGTTTCCTGTTTTTTCTTGTTCATACAGCTACTGTGTCTGGGTATTACAGCATACATTTGCCAGAACACACAGCTTGGTGGTTTCCTGTTTTTTCTTGTTCATACAGCTACTGTGTCTGGGTATTACAGCATACAATTGCCAGAACACACAGCTTGGTGGTTTCCTGTTTTTTCTTGTTCATACAGCTACTGTGTCTGGGTATTACAGCATACATTTGTCTCACAGAGATCTACACAACCTGGTACGTATCTATATAAAAGCTGCCAAACTGGGCACGTATTGGTTATTCTACAAACTCCTAAAAGGCAGCAGTTTTGTTCAGATGTTGGAGTCTGTATTAGAACCTCCAAATTTCTGAGTAAGCTTGGTCATTTTATAAAAAACACAATTACAACACAGCTTCAAATACAATTATTTAATAAATTTTGTAAATAAACATGTTATGTACAAGTTGGTGTGAAAACAAACATACACTTATCACCCATGGAATGATGTGAAAGATTTTATTACATTGTGAAGATGTCAAATCAGACTTTTGTCTCCTGTTTTTACTTGTAATTTGTGCTGGATATTCTCAAGGCCAGGGCAGACACTGGCCTCATATTGTCTTTACTTCCTAAGGCCCTGTGTGGATGGACCTGCGTCAGATGTAACTGAGTCACTGGGTTCTGCTATGACCTCAGGCATATGTAAGGAATTTTGTGGCAGAGTAGCTGATGGACACAGTGCACAAACTGATAGCTGACATTGTCAATCCTTTGTTGGGCCTTTACTCTATCAGGCCCCCTGTTACAGAGTTACTTGATACCAATATGACCTCAGGCATATGTAAGGAATTTTGTGGCAGAGAGTAGCTGATGGACACAGTGCACAAACTGATAGCTGACATTGTCAATCCTCTGTTGGGCCTTTACTCTATCAGGCCCCCTGTTACAGAGTTACTAGATACCAATATGACCTCAGGCATATGTAAGGAATTTTGTGGCAGAGAGTAGCTGATGGACACAGTGCACAAACTGATAGCTGACATTGTCAATCCTCTGTTGGGCCTTCTCACTGCCTATGTTCATCAGAAGGTGGTACAGGTTGGACTGGAACTGGAACAGATGGACCAAAGCTTCAGTGTTTGACGTCCCTAGCTGATTCAGGGAGGAAAGGGTTTTATAGCTGCCAATGGTGGCATTTCCTTAAAAACTTTTTATTTATTTGATTGGTTCAGGGTACTAGGATCCAATCTGTCCGGAGAAGTAGCACAGACTGTTAAGACCACAAAATATGGACTAACCCCAACAGATGACCCCAACAGGATTAATTCCATATCCTCAGCTAGCTGGTCAGAGAATGTCTCGTCATACTCAGTCATCTTGAGTTCATTTACTTCCGTATCCTCAGCGAGCTCGTCAGAGAATGTCTTGTCACACTCAGTCATCTTGAGTTCATTTACTTCCGTATCCTCAGCTAGCTGGTCAGAGAATGTCATGTCACACTCAGTCATCTTGAGTTTATTTACTTCCGTATCCTCAGCTAACTGGTAAGAGAATGTCTTGTCACACTCAGTCATCTTGAGTTTACTTACTTCCGTATCCTCAGCTAGCTGGTCAGAGAATGTCACGTTATACTCAGTCATCTTGAGTTTACTTACTTCCGTGTCCTCAGCTAGCTGGTCAGAGAATGTCATACTCAGTCATCTTGAGTTTACTTACTTCCGTATCCTCAGCTAGCTGGTCAGAGAATGTCACGTCATACTCAGTCATCTTGAGTTTACTTACTTCCGTGTCCTCAGCGAGCTGGTCAGAGAATGTCTCATCACACTCAGTCATCTTGAGATTACTTACTTCTGTATCCTCAGCTAACAGGTAAGAGAATGTCTTGTCACACTCAGTCATCTTGAGTTTACTTACTTCCGTATCCTCGGCTAGCTGGTCAGAGAATGTGTCGTCACACTCAGTCATCTTGAGTTCATTTACTTCCGTGTCCTCAGCGAGCTCGTCAGAGAATGTCACGTCATACTCAGTCATCTTGAGTTTACTTACTTCCGTATCCTCGGCTAGCAGGTCAGAGAATGTGTCGTCACACTCAGTCATCTTGAGTTCATTTACTTCCGTATCCTCAGCGAGCTGGTCAGAGAATGTCTCATCACACTCAGTCATCTTGAGATTACTTACTTCTGTATCCTCAGCTAACAGGTAAGAGAATGTCTTGTCACACTCGGTCATCTTGAGTTTACTTACTTCCGTATCCTCAGCTAGCTGATCAGAGAATGTCACGTCATACTCAGTCATCTTGAGTTTACTTACTTCCGTGTCCTCCGCGAGCTGGTCAGAAAATGTTTCGTCACACTCAGTCATCTTGAGTTCATTTACTTCCGTATCCTCAGCTAGCTGGTCAGAAAATGTCACGTCACACTCAGTCATCTTGAGTTTACTTACTTCCGTGTCCTCAGCTAGCTGGTCAGAGAATGTCACGTCATACTCAGTCATCTTGAGTTTACTTACTTCCGTGTCCTCAGCTAGCTGGTCAGAAAATGTCACGTCATACTCAGTCATCTTGAGTTTACTTACTTCCGTGTCCTCAGCTAACAGGTAAGAGAATGTCACGTCATACTCAGTCATCTTGAGTTTATTTACTTCCGTATCCTCAGCGAGCTCGTCAGAGAATGTCACGTCATACTCAGTCATCTTGAGTTTACTTACTTCCGTATCCTCAGTGAGATGGTCAGAGAATTTCTCGTCATACTCAGTCATCTTGAGTTAACTTACTTCCGTATCCTCAGCTAACAGGTAAGAGAATGTCTTGTCACACTCAGTCGTCTTGAGTTTACTTACTTCCGTGTCCTCAGCGAGCTGGTCAGAAAATGTTTCGTCACACTCAGTCATCTTGAGTTCATTTACTTCCGTATCCTCAGCTAGCTGGTCAGAAAATGTCACGTCACACTCAGTCATCTTGAGTTTACTTACTTCCGTGTCCTCAGCTAGCTGGTCAGAGAATGTCACGTCATACTCAGTCATCTTGAGTTTACTTACTTCCGTGTCCTCAGCTAGCTGGTCAGAAAATGTCACGTCATACTCAGTCATCTTGAGTTTACTTACTTCCGTGTCCTCAGCTAACAGGTAAGAGAATGTCACGTCATACTCAGTCATCTTGAGTTTATTTACTTCCGTATCCTCAGCGAGCTCGTCAGAGAATGTCACGTCATACTCAGTCATCTTGAGTTTACTTACTTCCGTATCCTCAGTGAGATGGTCAGAGAATTTCTCGTCATACTCAGTCATCTTGAGTTAACTTACTTCCGTATCCTCAGCTAACAGGTAAGAGAATGTCTTGTCACACTCAGTCGTCTTGAGTTTACTTACTTCCGTGTCCTCAGCGAGCTGGTCAGAAAATGTCTTGTCACACTCAGTCATCTTGAGTTCATTTACTTCCGTGTCCTCAGCCAGCTCGTCAGAGAATGTCACGTCATACTCAGTCATCTTGAGTTCATTTACTTCCGTATCCTCAGCGAGCTTGTCAGAGAATGTGTCGTCACACTCAGTCATCTTGAGTTTACTTACTTCCGTGTCCTCAGTTAGCTGGTCAGAGAATGTCTTGTCACACTCGGTCATCTTGAGTTTACTTACTTCTGTATCCTCAGCTAGCAGGTAAGAGAATGTGTCGTCACACTCAGTCATCTTGAGTTTACTTACTTCCGTATCCTCAGCTAGGTGATCAGAGAATGTCACGTCACACTCAGTCATCTTGAGTTTACTTACTTCCGTATCCTCAGCTAACAGGTCAGAGAATGTCACGTCATACTCAGTCATCTTGAGTTTACTTACTTCCGTATCCTCAGCTAGCTGGTCAGAGAATGTCTCGTCATACTCAGTCATCTTGAGTTTACTTACTTCCGTATCCTCAGCTAGCTGATCAGAGAATGTCACGTCATACTCAGTCATCTTGAGATTACTTACTTCTGTATCCTCAGCTAACAGGTAAGAGAATGTCTTGTCACACTCAGTCATCTTGAGTTTACTTACTTCCGTATCCTCAGCGAGCTCATCAGAGAATGTCACGTCATACTCAGTCATCTTGAGATTACTTACTTCCATATCCTCAGCTAGCTGGTCAGAGAATGTGTCGTCACACTCAGTCATCTTGAGTTTACTTACTTCCCTATCCTCAGTGAGCTCGTCAGAGAATGTCTCGTCATACTCAGTCATCTTGAGTTTACTTACTTCCCTATCCTCAGCTAACAGGTAAGAGAATGTCTTGTCACACTCAGTCATCTTGAGTTTACTTACTTCTGTGTCCTCAGCGAGCTGGTCAGAAAATGTCTTGTCACACTCAGTCATCTTGAGTTCATTTACTTCCGTGTCCTCAGCGAGCTCGTCAGAGAATGTCACGTCATACTCAGTCATCTTGAGTTTACTTACTTCCGTATCCTCGGCTAGCAGGTCAGAGAATGTGTCGTCACACTCAGTCATCTTGAGTTCATTTACTTCCGTATCCTCAGCGAGCTCGTCAGAGAATGTCTCGTCATATTCAGTCATCTTGAGTTTACTTACTTCCGTATCCTCAGCTAACAGGTAAGAGAATGTCTTGTCACACTCAGTCATCTTGAGTTTACTTACTTCCGTATCCTCAGCTAACAGGTAAGAGAATGTCATGTCACACTCAGTCATCTTGAGTTTACTTACTTCCGTATCCTCGGCTAGCAGGTCAGAGAATGTGTCGTCACACTCAGTCATCTTGAGTTCATTTACTTCCGTGTCCTCAGCGAGCTCGTCAGAGAATGTCACGTCATACTCAGTCATCTTGAGTTTACTTACTTCCGTATCCTCGGCTAGCAGGTCAGAGAATGTGTCGTCACACTCAGTCATCTTGAGTTCATTTACTTCCGTATCCTCAGCGAGCTCGTCAGAGAATGTCTCGTCATACTCAGTCATCTTGAGTTTACTTACTTCCGTATCCTCAGCTAACAGGTAAGAGAATGTCTTGTCACACTCAGTCATCTTGAGTTTACTTACTTCCGTATCCTCAGCTAGCTGGTCAGAGAATGTCTCGTCATACTCAGTCATCTTGAGTTCATTTACTTCCGTGTCCTCAGCGAGCTCGTCAGAGAATGTCACGTCATACTCAGTCATCTTGAGTTTACTTACTTCCGTATCCTCGGCTAGCAGGTCAGAGAATGTGTCGTCACACTCAGTCATCTTGAGTTCATTTACTTCCGTATCCTCAGCGAGCTCGTCAGAGAATGTCTCGTCATACTCAGTCATCTTGAGTTTACTTACTTCCGTATCCTCAGCTAGCAGGTCAGAGAATGTGTCGTCACACTCAGTCATCTTGAGTTCATTTACTTCCGTATCCTCAGCGAGCTCGTCAGAGAATGTCTCGTCATACTCAGTCATCTTGAGTTTACTTACTTCCGTATCCTCGGCTAGCAGGTCAGATAATGTGTCGTCACACTCAGTCATCTTGAGTTCATTTACTTCCGTGTCCTCAGCGAGCTCGTCAGAGAATGTCTTGTCACACTCAGTCATCTTGAGTTTACTTACTTCCGTATCCTCGGCTAGCAGGTCAGAGAATGTGTCGTCACACTCAGTCATCTTGAGTTCATTTACTTCCGTGTCCTCAGCGAGCTCGTCAGAGAATGTCACGTCATACTCAGTCATCTTGAGTTTACTTACTTCTGTATCCTCAGCGAGTTCGTCAGAGAATGTCTCGTCATACTCAGTCATCTTGAGTTTACTTACTTCTGTATCCGCAGCTAGCTGGTGAGAGAATGTCTCGTCATACTCAGTCTCCTTGACTTTACTTACTTCCGTATCCTCAGCGAGCTGGTCAGAGAATGTCTCATCATATTCAGTCATCTTTAGTTTCATGGCTCTTCTCTTTGTTATCAGAAAAAGAGACCAGTCCTCCTAAAAGCAAAATACAACCAGTTTGAAAACATTCTTGCATGGCAAAATATGCACCAGTTGCTTATTATGATGAAATCAATGAAGGAAATATTACCAATTGAATCCCAGCTCTTAACTATGGAAACATTACCAAGTGAATCTTAGCTCTTAGCTATGGAGATATTACCAAATGAATCCCAGCAGTTAACTATGGAAACATTACCAATTGAATCCCAGCTGTTAACTATAGAAACATTACCAAGTGAATCTTAGCTCTTAGCTAGGGAGATATTACCAAATGAATCCCAGCAGTTAACTATGGAAACATTACCAATTGAATCCCAGCTGTTAACGATAGAAACATTACCAAGTGAATCTTAGCTCTTAGCTACGGAAACATTACCAAGTGTATCTTAGCTCTTAGCTATGGGAATATTACCAAGTGAATCCCAGCTGTTAACTATGGAAACATTACCAAGTGAATCTTAGCTCTTAGATATGGAAATATTACCAAGTGAATCCCAACTCTTAACTATGGAAACATTACCAAGTGAATCTTAGCTCTTAGCTACAGAAACATTACCAATTGAATCCCAGCTGTTCACTATGGAAACATTACCAAGTGAATCCCAGATGTTAACTATGAAAACATTACCAAGTAAATCCCAGCCGTTAACTATGAAAACATTACCAAGTGAATCCCAGCCGTTAACTATGAAAATATTACCAAGTAAATTCCAGCTGTTAACTATGGAAACATTACCAAGTGAATCTTAGCTCTTAACTATGAAAACATTACCAAATACATTATAGCCGTTAACTATGAAAACATTACCAAGTGAATCCCAGCTGTTAACTACGGAAATATTACCAAGTGAATCCCAGCCGTTAACTACGGAAATATTACCAAGTGAATCCCAGCCGTTAACTACGGAAATATTACCAAGTGAATCCCACCTGTTAACTCTGATCCTAATTCATTTATTTTACTACACCTCTTTTTAGGATTTTGATTTGTTTATGAGGTATAATATTTGTAGACCAGAGTAAATTCCATTTGTAACTAGTGTAGAAAATATCATCAAAACTTAACACCACCTAATCTGTAACCTAATATTAAATACACAATTTTCAAATTGTGATGTTGTGACAATGCTGCAGAGTAATCCCCCCTGGCATACCATAGCCCAATGATGGCCAAGTAGGGTCAGTCAATCAAATGCCAGTCATGCAAAGAATTGGATGAATCATCTGAATTACGTTTTGTGGTAGCACTGGGTGTTATTAGCACAACTATAATGCAGATGTTTTTCTACACAAGCTGCCTCTGTATTGGATAGCTGAGTGACAGGTCTGTGACAAAACACCCAATTCGTAATAAAAAAAAGGCCGGATGTGACTCCATGGTAACCTAAAAACCGATTTAAATCTACTCACTATCTTCTCAGATCAAAGGTTACTAAAAGAATGAATTGCAATAAAAATTGAAACAGTAGAAGCCAACAACACAAGTTAAAGATGCATAAAGAAAATGAGGAACAATGGAACCAGAAAAGTCGCATGTTGGAGGAGCAGAGCATAAGCAGATATTAGTGTCATCAAATATTACTTCTCATTCAGACAATCAAATATCTGTATTAATCTCAATCATATAGTTGAATAGTTTTATAATATTTTCAACTGAACAACACATTGTACATGATAAAATGTCCATACTGAGTTCTGCTGATCTGCACCAACGCTGAATCTACCTCTCCATTCATACATGTCAAACAAGGTCCCCATGGGCGCTGCAGGAAACTGTAATGCTGAATCTACCTCTCCATTCATACATGTCAAAAAAGGTCCCCCTGGGTGCTGCAGGAGACTGTAATGCTGAATCTACCCCTCCATTCAAACATGCCAAACAAGGTCCCCCTAGGCGCTGCAGGAGAATGTAATAACTGAATCTACCCCTCCATTCATACATGTCAAACGAGGTCCTCCTGGGCACTGCAGGAGACTGTAATGCTGAATCTACCACTCCATTCATACATGTCAAACAAGGTCCCCTTGGGTCCTGCAGGAGACTGTAATGCTGAATCTGCCCCTCCATTCATACATATCAAATACGGTCCCCCTGGGCGCTGCAGGAGACTGTAATCCTGAATCTGCCCCTCCATTCATACATATCAAACAAGGTACCCCTGGGCGCTGCAGGAGACTGTAATGCTGAATCTACCCCTCCATTCAAACATGCCAAACAAGGTCCCCCTAGGCGCTGCAGGAGAATGTAATAACTGAATCTACCTCTCCATTCATACATGTCAAACGAGGTCCCCCTGGGCACTGGTGGAGACTGTAATCCTGAATCTACCCCTCCATTCATACATGTCAAACAAGGTTCCCCTGGGCACTGCAGGAGACTGTAATGCTGAATCTACCCCTCCATTCATACATGTCAAACAAGGTCCCCCTGGGCGCTGCAGGAGACTGTAATGCTGAATCTACCACTCCATTCATACATGTCAAACAAGGTCACCCTGGGTGCTGCAGGAGGCTGTAATCCTGAATCTACCACTCCATTCATACATGTCAAACAAGGTCCCCCTGGGTGCTGCAGGACACTGTAATCCTGAATCTACCTCTCCATTCATACATGTCAAACAAGGTCCCCCTGGGCGCTGCAGGAGACTGTAATGCTGAACCTACCTCTCCATTCATACATGTCAAACAAGGTCCCCCTGGGTGCTGCAGGAGACTGTAATGCTGAATCTACCACTCCATCCATACATGTCAAACAAGGTCCCCATGGGCACTGGTGGAGACTGTAATGCTGAATCTGCCCCTCCATTCATACATATCAAATACGGTCCCCCTGGGCGCTGCAGGAGACTGTAATCCTGAATCTGCCCCTCCATTCATACATATCAAACAAGGTACCCCTGGGCGCTGCAGGAGACTGTAATGCTGAATCTACCCCTCCATTCAAACATGCCAAACAAGGTCCCCCTAGGCGCTGCAGGAGAATGTAATAACTGAATCTACCCCTCCATTCATACATGTCAAACGAGGTCCCCCTAGGCACTGGTGGAGACTGTAATCCTGAATCTACCCCTCCATTCATACATGTCAAACAAGGTCCCCCTGGGCGCTGCAGGAGACTGTAATGCTGAATCTACCACTCCATTCATACATGTCAAACAAGGTCACCCTGGGTGCTGCAGGAGGCTGTAATCCTGAATCTACCACTCCATTCATACATGTCAAACAAGGTCCCCCTGGGTGCTGCAGGAGACTGTAATGCTGAATCTACCCCTCCATCCATACATGTCAAACAAGGTCCCCATGGGCACTGCAGGAGACTGTAATGCTGAATCTACCCCTCCATTCATACATGTCAAACAAGGTCCCCCTGGGTGCTGCAGGAGGCTGTAATCCTGAATCTACCACTCCATTCATACATGTCAAACAAGGTTCCCCTGGGTGCTGCAGGAGACTGTAATGCTGAATCTACCTCTCCATTCATACATGTCAAACAAGGTCCCCCTGGGTGCTGCAGGAGACTGTAATGCTGAATCTACCCCTCCATCCATACATGTCAAACAAGGTCCCCCTGGGCGCTGCAAGAGACTGTAATGCTGAATCTACCTCTCCATTCATACATGTCAAACAAGGTCACCCTGGGTGCTGTAGGAGACTGTAATGCTGAATCTACCCCTCCATTCCCACATGTCAAACAAGGTCCCCCTGGGCGCTGCAAGAGACTGTAATGCTGAATCGACCAATCCCTTCATACATGTCAAAAAGGTCCCCTTGGGTCCTGCAGGAGACTGTAATGCTGAATCTACCACTCCATTCCCACATGTCAAACAAGGTCCCCCTGGGCGCTGCTGGAAACTGTAATGCTGAACCTACCTCTCCATTCATACATATCAAATACGGTCCCCCTGGGCGCTGCAGGAGACTGTAATGCTGAATCTACCACTCCATTCATACATGTCAAACAAGGTCCCCCTGGGCACTGGTGGAGACTGTAATCCTGAATCTACCTCTCCATTCATACATGTCAAACAAGGTCCCCCTGGGTGCTGCAGGAGACTGTAATCCTGAATCTACCACTCCATTCATTAAGGTCAAACAAGGTTCCCCTGGGGGCTGCGTGAGATTGTACTGCTGAATCTACCACTCCATTCATACATGTCAAACAAGGTTCCCCTGGGCGCTGGTGGAGACTGTAATGCTGAATCTACCACTCCATTCATACATGTCAAACAAGGTACCCCTGGGCGCTGCAGGAGACTGTAATGCTGAATCTACCTCTCCATTCATACATGTCAAACAAGGTCCTCCTGGGCACTGCAGGATACAGTAATGCCGAATCTACCCCTCCATTCATACATGTCAAACAAGGTACCCCTGGGCGCTGCAGGAGACAGTAATGCTGAATCTACCACTCCATTCATACATGTCAAACAAGGTCCCCCTGGGTGCTGCAGGAGACTGTAATGCTGAATCTACCCCTCCATTCATACATGTCAAACAAGGTCCCCCTGGGTGCTGGTGGAGACTGCAATGCTGAATCTACCACTCCATTCATACATGTCAAACAAGGTCCCCCTTGGCGCTGCAGGAGACTGTAATGCTGAATCTACCCCTCCATTCATACATGTCAAACAAGGTTCCCCTGGGCACTGCAGGAGACTGTACTGCTGAATCTACCCCTCCATTCACACATGTCAAACAAGGTCCCCCTGGGGGTTGCAGGACACTGTAATCCTGAATCTACCTCTCCATTCATACATGTCAAACAAGGTCCCCCTGGGCGCTGCAGGAGACTGTAATGCTGAATCTACCACTCCATTCATACATGTCAAACAAGGTCCCCCTGGGGGTTGCAGGAGGCTGTAATCCTGAATCTACCTCTCCATTCATACATGTCAAACAAGGTCCCCCTGGGCGCTGCAGGAAACTGTAATGCTGAATCTACCACTCCATTCATACATGTCAAACAAGGTCCCCCTGGGCGCTGCAGGAGACTGTAATGCTGAATCTACCTCTCCATTCATACATGTCAAACAAGGTTTCCCTGGGCGCTGGTGGAGAATGTAATGCTGAATCTACCCCTGCATTCATACATATCAAACAAGGTCCCCTTGGGCGCTGCAGGAGACTGTAATGCTGAATCTACCACTCTATTCATACATGTCAAACAAGGTCCCCCTGGGCGATGCAGGAGACTAATAATTTAGCTCTTATAGTTGCAAGATGGTTGGCTATACTACTTCTACACAGAATGACACACTCCCTGTGTGTATACAGACAACGTCAACTTGATCAAGACTAAAATGTTACCGAGAATAAACAGAATGAACAGAAAAGGAACAGTATACCATTCAAAATGAATACACACAAGATTTAAAGAGAAAACTAAATCTACAGACTGAAGTAACAGTAGAATACCTCCTTTATTCTATGCCTTGTCTTTTTTGCCTGTTGAATGAACATCAATAAATCAACATCAAGGGCATTGGTTTTTTTAGATAATCAGACCTGCTCATGAGTGGACTTCATATTACAATCTCACATGGCACACATGTGACGTGATGTGTTACAATGGAAAAGCTCCATGTTCCAGTGAGCTGTTCACGTGAACTGGTTATTTGTTCATTATTTGATTTGTGTCTTATGCCGTACTCAAAAATATTTCACTTACACGTACACGACAGCAGCCAGTATTATGGTGGGAGGAAACAAGGTAGAGCCAAGGGTGAAATCTATCACCACCTGCAGGTTGCTGCCAGGCCTACCCATGTACAGCCAGTGAGCTGGTTAATGTTACAATGAATCTGCCTATAATCTGAAGCAGATGTACTTAACAGGCCTGTTTTGAACCACCTCCCTTATCACCTGACAGCAACTATGACACGGGGTGAGATTAATGTTTGAGGTGTGAATCTATGAAAAGTTGGACCAAGCCTATCAAAGCATGCAGTATGTAGGTTAATGTCATGACAGTGACAAATATTTTCATGTACTCGTAAAATGTTCACCGCCAAATATTATGTTAGGTATGTATATCAAGACATACATGTATATGCAATAAATAAAATTAAAGTAACATAAAAACTATAAAATATATCATGAGAATACATTTATATGCTGCTTTGTTAGAACATTTCTATTTTCCATGCACAGTAACTGACCTCCAGCAGGGGTTCATCCTCAAGAGCCTCAGCTCCCTGGAACAGTATCCAGTCTCTGTTAGCACACTCACTGTTCCACTTGGACCAGGAGTACGACATGGCCGCCGAGGTTAAGGCCATCTGCTCATACAGTCGATCCTCCACTATGGGACTCTACAACAGTCATATGTAAAATGTGTCCACATTAAACAGACATGGCAGGGAGATCTGATTATATAGGGATGTTCACATCACAGCAACTCTGCCTGAAACTAAACCTGGTCCCCAAATCACGAAGCGTTCTTAAATTTGAGTCAAAATTTTAATCGTAAAATTTGGTGTGTTCCTTTCTGTTATTTGACCTGAAATTTATTGTACAAATAACTTACCCAAAAGTTCTGTTGCCAAGCATAATTTTGACCTTGCTATATCAGAAATAACAGTTTTAAAGTGATTTGATTGTTCTTGGGACTGTGAGAAGAGGCAGGCATAGTGAGGAGTGAAAGGGGTTGTGAGGGGAGGCAGGGACAGTGAGAAGAGGAAGGGATAGCGAGAAGAGGCAGGGATAGTGAGAAGTGGCAGGGGTTGTGGGAGAAGGCAGGGATAGTGAGGAGTGGCAGGTGTTGTGAGGAGAGGCAGGGACTATGAGGGGAGGCAGGGACTGTGAGAAGAGGCAGGGATAGCGAGAAGAGGCAGGGATAGTGAGGAGTGGCAGGGGTTATGAGGGGAGGCAGGGATTGTGAGGGGAGGCAGGGACTGTGAGAAGAGGCAGGGATAGTGAGAAGAGGCAGGGATACTGAGGAGTGGCAGGGGTTGTGAGGGGAGGCAGAGATTATGAGGCGAGGAGGGGATAGTGAGAACAGGCAGGAATAGTGAGGAATGGCAGGGGTTGTGAGGAGAGGCAGGGACTTTGAGGAGAAACAGGGACTGTGAGGAGAAACAGGGACAATGAGAAGAGACAGAGATGGTGAGGAGTGACAGTGGATGTGAGGGGAGGCAGGGACAGTGAGAAGAGGCAGGGATAGCGAGTAGGGGCACGGATAGTGAAGAGTGGCAGGGGTTGTGAGGGGAGGCAGGGATAGTGTGGGGTGAGGCAGGGGTTGTAAAAGGAGACAGGGGTTATGAGGGGGCAGGGGTTGTGAGGAAATACAGAGATTGTGATAGGCAGGGTTAGCAAGAAGAGACAGGGATAATGAGATGTGGAAAGGCAGGGATGCGTAGGATTGTGAGAGCAGGCAGAGTGAGGGAAGACAGAGGTTGTGAGGATAGGTAGGGATTGTCAGAGCAGGCAGTGTGAGAGGAGGCAAGGGTTGTGAGGAGAGGCAGGGATTGTGAAAATAGGCAGTGTTAGGGAAAGCAGGGGTTGTGATGAGAGGCAGGGATTGTTAAAACAGGCAGGGGGTTGTGAGGAGAGGCAGGGGTTGTGAGGAGAGGCAGGGGTTGTGATGAGAGGCAGAGATTGTGAAAATAGGCAGTGTTAGGGAAGGCAGGGGTTGTGATGAGAGGCAGAGATTGTGAAAACTGGCAGGGGGTTGTGAGGAGAGGCAGGGGTTGTGATGAGAGGCAGGGATTGTGAAAACAGGCAGGAGGTTGTGAGGAGAGGCAGGGGTTGTGATGAGAGGCAGAGATTGTGAAAATAGGCAGGAGGTTGTGAGGGGAGGCAGAGATTGTGAAAACTGGTAGGAGGTTGTGAGGAGAGGCAGGGGTTGTGATGAGAGGCAGGGATTGTTAAAACAGGCAGGGGGTTGTGAGGAGAGGCCGGGGTTGTGAGGAGAGGCAGGGGTTGTTAAAACAGGCAGGGGTTGTGAGGAGAGGCAGAGATTGTGAGAGCAGAGATTGTGAGAGCAGGCAGTGTGAGGGGAGGCAGGGGTTGTTAGGAGAGGCAGGGATTGTGAGGAGAGTCACTTACCTTTTCCTGAATGCTGACATACTTAGAAGAATCTTCTGCTGGGAACACATTGACTCCAGCTTTCTGAAGAGCCTGATGAACAAATAGATAATGACATGATCACATGACAACATTATTGTTCAACAACCAACATCAAACTTGCTGTAAACAAAAATTAAAAATAAAACAGATACAGCCAGTCAAAGTTAAGCGATAGAACTGCTATATGCAACTTCTGACAATTTTTAACATAATTTTTACATAAGAATGACCTAGAGTATACTTTGTGTAGAAACGTCAAAGGTAAATTGTTATTTAACATCAGAGCCTGTGGAAATGTTCTTACTGTGATGAAATCCCTAGGGGTCATCCATTTGTTGAGTAAGTGACTAAGCTCTGGCTTGTCACCAGGCTTACTAAGACAACACAGGGAATCCTGAAATACACAACACATCAGGGATGTCATCACTCACTCACAACATGAGTGAACATTACACTGCATCACGCTCAAACTCAAATCATGCTGGTATGTGCAGTAAGTAAAATGTCACCCAAATATTTCCTCAATCATCCTCAGTGCACTCTTTTCACTAGGTTCACTCATACACATTTCCCTTAAACTTGTGAGCAGCAAAGTATTTTAGTATTATATAAATGCAAAACTGGTTATGCTTTTGTCTGACTACTTGCTGGGACATTTGTCAGTCCTTTCGACAATGCTTGATACATTTGTTTCAGAGTCTGGCTACATGTACATTGTATACTTGTGCTTTGTATTCTGACACAGTCCCAGGCAGAACTCAAGTATCACCCTGTGGGGGAACAAATGAAACCAAAATGTTTGTTGAGATATCCTTACTATGAACATGTCTAAAACCTTGGCATAAATCCCACTGGGGTTATAAAATAGTCAGCTAAGATTTTACTGAGGGGTTTGAAGCAGGTGTACTTACTTTGATCTCTATTTCGAGTTCAACAATGGCAGCTATGATGGTGAACACTGCACTGTTAGCAGAGTGGGGCCTGATCTCCCAGGACTGGAATGGCATGTTGATATGGAAGTCTTGTAACAAAGCCATTGTGTCAAATCTGTTGGTTTTGAATTTTAGCTTACGCTCCTCTGGGGAAAAAAAAACAGTTCATGGTAACAGTCAGTGAAAATTCAAATCTGGGGCAAATAGAAATCTTTTCAGCAGACTAAAGGCTCCAGTCAGTGAAGGCCATAGTCTGTGAAGGTTCCAGTCAGTGAATCCTTAAGTTAGTGAGGGTTCCATATATGCCATGAACTAGTTCATAATTTTCCACTTTTTCACATATATGTTGAGAATTCTATTTACCACTGTTTACCACTGTTCATACTAACCTTCAAAATATTTGATATCTGTGAAGCCGTCCAGCTTCCAGCACATGTTAATGTTATCCCAGCGTGCCACTTGAGGTTCCTCCATGAACAGTACATCTTCTGGTAACCTGTGACAGTAATTAAGGCTAGGGTAAAAACAGCCCATTTGGTGGCCTGTGACCGTAATAAAGGCTATGGGTAAAACCAACACATCTGGCGACCTGTGACAGTAATTAAGGCTAGGGTAAAAACAGCCCATTTGGTGACCTGTGACAGTAATTAAGACTAGGGTAAAAACAGCACATCTGGTGACCTGTGACAGTAATTAAGACTAGGGTAAAAACAGCACATCTGGTGACCTGTGACCGTAATAAAGGCTATGGGTAAAACCAACACATCTGGCGACCTGTGACAGTAATTAAGGCTAGGGTAAAAACAGCCCATTTGGTGACCTGTGACAGTAATTAAGACTAGGGTAAAAACAGCACATCTGGTGACCTGTGACAGTAATTAAGACTAGGGTAAAAACAGCACATCTGGTGACCTGTGACCGTAATAAAGGCTATGGGTAAAACCAACACATCTGGCGACCTGTGACAGTAATTAAGGCTAGGGTAAAAACAGCCCATTTGGTGACCTGTGACAGTAATTAAGACTAGGGTAAAAACAGCACATCTGGTGACCTGTGACCGTAATAAAGGCTATGGGTAAAACCAACACATCTGGCGACCTGTGACAGTAATTAAGGCTAGGGTAAAAACAGCCCATTTGGTGACCTGTGACAGTAATTAAGACTAGGGTAAAAACAGCACATCTGGTGACCTGTGACAGTAATTAAGACTAGGGTAAAAACAGCACATCTGGTGACCTGTGACCGTAATAAAGGCTATGGGTAAAACCAACACATCTGGCGACCTGTGACAGTAATTAAGGCTAGGGTAAAAACAGCCCATTTGGTGACCTGTGACAGTAATTAAGACTAGGGTAAAACCAACACATCTGGTGACCCGTGACTAACTAAGACTAGGGTAAAACCAGCACATATTATGGTAACCTTATTATGGATGGTTTCTCCTTATCTATCTCACCTCATTTTCACCCATATGGGTATTTTCTCCTGATCTACCTCACCTCGTGTTCACCCATATAGGTGGTTTCCTCCAATCCATCTCACCTCATGTTCACCCATATGGGTGGTTTCCTCCAATCCATCTCACCTCATGTTCACCCATATGGGTGGTTTCCTCCAATCCATCTCACGTCATGTTCACCCATATGGGTGGTTTCCTCCAATCCATCTCACCTGATGTTCACCTGTATGGATGGTTTCTCCTGATCTATCTCACCTCATGTTCACTCCTACGAGTGGTTTCTCCTGATCTATCTCACCTCATGTTCACCCATATGGGTATTTTCTCCTGATCTACCTCACCTCGTGTTCACCCATATAGGTGGTTTCCTCCAATCCATCTCACCTCATGTTCACCCATATGGGTGGTTTCCTCCAATCCATCTCACCTCATGTTCACCCATATGGGTGGTTTCCTCCAATCCATCTCACCTCATGTTCACCCATATGGGTGGTTTCCTCCAATCCATCTCACCTCATGTTCACCTGTATGGATGGTTTCTCCTGATCTATCTCACCTCATGTTCACTCCTACAAGTGGTTTCTCCGGATCTATCTCACCTCTTGTTCACCCCTATGGGTATTTTCTCCTGATCTATCTCACCTCATGTTCACTCCTACGAGTGGTTTCTCCTGATCTATCTAACCTCATGTTCACTCCTACGAGTGGTTTCTCCTGATCTATCTCACCTCATGTTCACCCATATGGGTGGTTTCTCCTGATCTATCTCACCTCATGTTCACCCATATGGGTGGTTTCTCCTGATCTATCTCACCTCATGTTCACTCCTATGAGTGGTTTCTCCTGATCTAACTCACTTCAGATTCATCCCTATGTGTGGTTTCTCCTGATCCATCTCACCTCAGGTTCACTCCTACGGGTGTTTTTTCCTGATCTATCTCACCTCGTGTTCACCCCTATGGGTGGTTTCTCCTGATCTAACTCATCTCAGATTCATCCCTATGTGTGGTTTCTCCTGATCCATCTCACCTCAGGTTCACTCCTACGGGTGTTTTTTCCTGATCTATCTCACCTCGTGTTCACCCCGATGAATGTTTTCTCTTGATCTATCTCACCTCCTGTTCACCAATATGGGTGGTTTCTCCTGATCTATCTCACCTCATGTTCACCCATATAGGTGGTTTCCTCCAATCCATCTCACCTCATGTTCACCCGTATGGATGTTTTCTCCTGATCTATCTCACCTCCTGTTCACCAATATGGGTGTTTTTTTCTGATCTATCTCACCTCGTGTTCACCCCTATGGGTGGTTTCTCCTGATCTATCTGACCTCACGTTCACCAATATGGGTGTTTTTTTCTGATCTATCTCACCTCTCACCCTATGGGTGGTTTTCTATGATCTGTCTCACCGCCTGTTCACCCCTGTGGGTGGTTTTCTCTGATCTATCTCGTGTTCACCCCTATGGGTGGTTTCTCCTGATCTATCTGACCTCATGTTCACCAATATAATTGGTTTCTTCCAATCTATCAAATGTCAGATTCACCTCTGAGGGTGGTTTCTCCTGATCTATCTCACCTCAGCTTCACCCCTATAAGTGGTTTCTCCTGATCTATCTCACCTCATGTTCACCCGTATGGATGGTTTCTCCTGATCTATCTCACCTCATGCTCACACCTATGGGGGGTTTCTCCTCTTTCTTCTTCTCTTCCTGGTTGTCTTTGGGCTCCTTCTGGTCCTTGCCGGGGCTGGGGGCGATGGGAGAGGAGAAGTCTGCTACATAGTCCATGTACTCCAGCACGGGGGGGTTGACCACTACCACATGCACACAACATAAACCAATCATTCTATAACTCTTGACCTTTTTTGGTAGTACTTAAAACAAGGCAAGCAAAAACCATACATCTCAGGGTAGACTCAAAATGCTTGTGTGATGACATAAATAACCAGGAAAAGTCTTTTGCTGCTTTGTTGACATTACTCAATAAATAGATGTCACCTGCCAGGTGTTCCACAACAACTTCTTGTGACAATGTTGCTTTTCATTACATTTTCAGCAAAAGCTACTGTGACATCAGATGTAACATGTGTGTGCCAGATGATTTGCAGCTCTGTGTTTTATTTCTGGTGAAGGCAACTGATTGATTGACAGAAAATGATTGAAAGAAAGACTGATTACTAACCAGTGTGTGGCTCTTAACCATGAGAAATGTGTCATAATCAAATAACGTGCAGACCAGGAGTTTACAGACAAATGTTACACCATCCCAAAGAGTGCTGCTGATTAATTTCCCACAGCCATATTTGTGATCAGTTTGATACTCGTTTGAAGTAAAAACAGTGATCTTCCAACGCTACCTCATATGGGTGGGAAAGTATTGATTTGACTCCTTATCACCCACATTAAATGTTTTGAGGAGAGTCATGGAATAAAAATAATGTTCAGTACTGACTGTAAATTTGCCATTAGACTCCCACAGTATTATGCATTCACTAGAGCCTTGGAAACTGTTATCCTGAAGGAATACTATACCTGAGTAGCTGGCTTTGCTTGACTGAAGCTGCCATGAATCTCCCATGTCAAATATATGTATGTCAGGTAAAGTAATGAACACGAGGAAAAATGTTCACTCTATAATTTAGCCAAAGTCATACCACAAAACACTCAGGTTACTAGAAAGGTGTGAGAATGTGGAATGACTCACACTGAGTCATAGTCCAGTTGTTGACTGTTTTGGGTTGAGGGGGTAAGTGCAGCAGGTTGAAGTGAAATACCCCTCCTATGACATGATAAGCTCGGAGGTCAACTTCATCATCATCCCCATCAAAGTCTTCCCACTCTGGAGGTTCTGTGGACAACAGCAAAGAATTAGGACTTGGGCATCATGAACAGGCTATGGACTTAGCGCATCGCTTACACAGGCCATAGACTTGAGGCATCATACACAGAAAACAGACAGGGCATCATGTACAGGACATACACTTAGTGCATCATTCACACAGGCCATAGACTTGAGGCATCATTCACACAGGCCATAGACTTGAGGCATCATACACAGGAAACAGACAGGACATCATGTACGGGCCATGGACTTAGCGCATCATTCATACAGGCCATAGACTTGAGGTATCATACACAGGAAACAGACAGGGCATCATGTACAGGCCATGGACTTAGCGTATCATTCACACAGGCCATAGACTTGAGGTATCATACACAGGAAACAGACAGGGCATCATACACAGGCCATGGACTTAGCGCATCATTCATACAGGCCATAGACTTGAGGTATCATACACAGGAAACAGACAGGGCATCATGTACAGGCCATGCACTTAGTGCATCATTCACACAGGCCATAGACTTGAGGCATCATTCACACAGGCCATAGACTTGAGGCATCATACACAGGAAACAGACAGGACATCATGCACGAGCCATGGACTTAGCGCATCATTCATACAGGCCATAGACTTGAGGTATCATGCACAGGAAACAGATAGGGCATCATGTACGGGCCATGGACTTAGCGTATCATTCATACAGGCCATAGACTTGAGGTATCATGCACAGGAAACAGACAGGACATCATGCACAAGCCATGGACTTAGCGCATCATTCATACAGGCCATAGACTTGAGGTATCATGCACAGGAAACAGACAGGACATCATGCACGAGCCATGGACTTAGCGCATCATTCATACAGGCCATAGACTTGAGGTATCATGCACAGGAAACAGATAGGGCATCATGTACGGGCCATGGACTTAGCGTATCATTCACACAGGCCATAGGCTTGAGGTATCATACACAGGAAACAGACAGGACATCATGTACGGGCCATGGACTTAGCGTATCATTCACACAGGCCATAGACTTGAGGTATCATACACAGGAAACAGACAGGACATCATGTACAGGCCATGGACTTAGCGTATCATTCACACAGGCCATAGACTTGAGGCATCATACACAGGAAACAGACAGGGCATCATGTACAGGAAAAGGACTTAGCGCATCATTCATATAGGCCATAGACTTGAGGTATCATACACAGGAAACAGATAGGGCATCATGTACGGGCCATGGACTTAGCGTATCATTCACACAGGCCATAGGCTTGAGGTATCATACACAGGAAACAGACAGGGCATCATACACAGGCCATGGACTTAGCGCATCATTCATACAGGCCATAGACTTGAGGTATCATACACAGGAAACAGATAGGGCATCATGTACGGGCCATGGACTTAGCGTATCATTCACACAGGCCATAGGCTTGAGGTATCATACACAGGAAACAGACAGGGCATCATACACAGGCCATGGACTTAGCGCATCATTCACACAGGCCATAGACTTGGGGCATCATACACATAGGCCACAGACATAGGGCATCATATACAGGCCATGGACTTGGGGCATCATACACGGGCCATGAACTCAGAGCATCATACACGGGCCATGAACTTGTGGCATCATACACGGGCCATGAACTTGGGGCATCATACACAGGCCATGAACTTGGGGCATCATACACAGGCCATGAACTTGTGGCATCATACACAGGCCATGAACTTGGGGCATCATACACAGGCCATGAACTTGTGGCATCATACACAGGTCATGAACTTAGAGCATCATACACAGGCCATGAACTTGTGGCATCATACACGGGCCATGGACTTAGAGCATCATACACGGGCCATGAACTTAGAGCATCATACACGGGCCATGAACTTGTGGCATCATACACAGGCCATGAACTTGGGGCATCATACACAGGCCATGGACTTAGGACATCATATATACAGGCCACAAACTTAGGGTATTATGCACAGGTCATGGGCCTATGGCATCACACACGGGCCATGAACTTAGGACATCATATATACAGGCCATGAACTTAGGGTATTATACACAGGTCATGGGCCTAGGGCATCACACACAGGCCAATGGCTTAAGGCACCATGCATATGTCATTGACTTGAGGCATCATATACACAGGCCATGTAATTGTGTATCACACACCATTTGCTTGGGGCATCATACACAGGACTGATTTAGGGCATCATACATAGGACGGACTTAGGGTATCATACACAGAGGCCACAGACTAGAACCCTAGCCTACATATGTCTGAACATATATACTATATGTACTGTCATGTTGGACGAGCTGACTACTAAGTAAGGTGGGGTTTGTCCATGGGATAACATTCACTCATTACACGTACAACAGATAAGTGACAATACAAGGAAGGAGCGGTTGCTGGTGGGTTGCGATCTCCACTGCTTACCTGGAGTGACAGGATCTTCCCAAGGCTCCTCCTCTTCCTCCTTTGGCTCCTCCCCTTTTCCATCTTGACTGCCCGTCTCCTCTTCTGCCTCTTCTTCGTTGTTTGCCTCACGCAGACTTGCCATCAAGTCCTGGCCAAACAGTGACAAAATACCATAATCACATCTCAAGATTAAATCATGGGAACTCAACAGAAAATATTCATGTACATGTATATTCTAAAAGAATAATTTCAGAAATAATGAATACTTGTAACTTCAAACCACAAACGCATTTGTGAATGATATCCGATGTCTGTACATATTCTCCTCTGTAGTGAGCCATGTCTGGCTGAGGTGCAGCCTTTCCCTGTGGACCAGTTCAAGTTACATGTACATGTATATGTACCTCCACTCTCAGGTATGATACAACATGATATAGTTACCATGGTATCCTCTTTTTCTAGTTCCGCCCCTTCAGGCTTAGCTTCCTCTCCTTCAGTCTTCTCACCCTCGTCCTCTGCTTCCTTTTCCCCCCGCTCCTCTTCATTTTCACACACCTCTTCCACAGGTTCCTCTGTGCAAAGCAGACACAAGATTGCTTTAGTTATGTTTTATACCTCTACAGGTTCCTCTGCTCACAGCAGACAAAAGATTGCTTTAGCTATGTTTTATACCTCTACAGGTTCCTCTGCTCACAACAGACACAAGATTGCTTTAGTTATGTTTTATACCTCTACAGGTTCCTCTGCTCACAACAGACAAAAGATTGCTTTGGTTATGTTTTATACCTCCACAAGTCCCTCTGCTCACAACAGACAAAAGATTGCTTTAGTTATGTTTTATACCTCCACTAGTCCCTCTGTGTACAACAGACACAAGATAGCTCCATACCTTCATAGATCTACAAACAGCTGGGATTGTAGAAAACTTGTTGTAACGCTCAAAAACTTTGTTACAGAAGCTTTACTTTAATACAATATGGACACTAAACAAAACTTTGTGTCAGTACAATGAATCTCGGAACAAAATATGGAACAATTGATGATGTTCTTTGTGTTCACATATTTTTTAAGAAAATGATGTCTTAAGACCATATTAACAAGCCGTGTGTATTGAAAATGGCTTTGCATTAGGCAGATTTACATGCAAATCTTACCTTTTTTCTTGCGTAATCTGGGAGTGTAGGTCTTACAGTACATGGAGTAGTGGTCATACTTAGTGGAAAGAACACGGAACGCACATTCTGCCAGTGTCAGTTGTTTAGGGATCTCAAACATAAAGCCTGTGTCTGTAAACTCATACGACTTGATCCTGAATAACAAACATAAAACCTGTGTCTTTCAACTGATATGACTAGGTCCTGAATAACAAACATAAAGCCTGTGTCTGTAAACTCATACGACTTGATCCTGAATGACAAACATAAAGCCTGTGTCTGTAAACTGATATGACTAGGTTCTGAATGACAAACATAAAGCCTGTGTCTGTAAACTGAAATGACTAGGTCCTGAATGACAAATATAGAGCCTGTGTCTTTAAACTGATATGACTAGGTCCTGAATAACAAACATAAAGCCTGTGTCTGTAAACTCATATGACTAGGTCCTGAATAACAAACATAAAGCCTGTGTCTGTAAACTCATACGACTAGGTCCTGAATAACAAACATAAAGCCTGTGTCTGTAAACTCATACGACTTGATCCTGAATAACAAACATAAAGCCTGTGTCTGTAAACTCATATGACTAGGTCCTGAATGACAAACATAAAGCCTGTGTCTGTAAACTCATACGACTAGGTCTTGAATGACAAACATAAAGCCTATGTCTGTAAACTCATATGACTAGGTCCTGAATAACAAACATAAAACCTGTGTCTGTAAACTCATACGACTAGGTCCTGAATAACAAACATAAAGCCTGTGTCTGTAAACTCATACGACTGGGTCTTGAATAACAAACATAAAACCTGTGTCTGTAAACTGATACGACTAGGTCCTGAATAACAAACATAAAGCCTGTGTCTGTAAACTCATACGACTAGGTCCTGAATAACAAACATAAAGCCTGTGTCTGTAAACTCATACGACTAGGTCCTCAATGACAAACATAAAGCCTGTGTCTGTAAACTCATACAACTAGGTCCTGAATGACAAACATAAAGCCTGTGTCTGTAAACTCATACAACTAGGTCCTGAATGACAAATATAAAGCCTGTGTCTGTAAACTCATACAACTAGGTCCTGAATAACAAGCATAAAGCCTGTGTCTGTAAACTCATATGACTAGGTCTTGAATGACAAACATAAAGCGTGTGTGTGTAAACTCATACAACTAGGTCCTCAATGACAAACATAAAGCCTGTGTCTGTAAACTCATATGACTAGGTCCTGAATAACAAACATAAAGCCTGTGTCTGTAAACTCATACAACTAGGCCTTGAATGACAAACATAAAGCCTGTGTCTGTAAACTCATACAACTAGGTCTTGACTGACAAACATAAAGCCTGTGTCTGTAAACTCATACAACTAGGTCTTGAATGACAAACATAAAGCCTGTGTCTGTAAACTCATATGACTAGGTCTTGAATAACAAACATAAAGCCTGTGTCTGTAAACTCGTGCAACTAGGTCTTGAATGACAAACATAAAGCCTGTGTCTGTAAACTCATACGACTAGGTCCTGAATGACAAACATAAAGCCTGTGTCTGTAAACTCATATGACTAGGTCTTGAATGACAAACATAAAGCCTGTGTCTGTAAACTCATACAACTAGGTCCTGAACAACAAATATAAAGCCTCTGTCTGTAAACTCATACAAATAGGTCCTGGATAACAAACATAAAGCCTGTGTCTGTAAACTCATACGACTAGGTCCTGAATGACAAACATAAACCTGACATCCACCATGTATACCTGATCACCACTACAAAAACCTGATCGCCACCACATAAACTGACATCCACCACATAAACCTGGCCGCCACCACATACACCTGATCAGCCACTACATAAACCTGATCACCACCACATACACCTGATCAGCCACTACATAAACCTCATCACCACCACATACACCTGACATCAACCACATAACCTGATCACCACCACATAAACCTGACCGCCATCACATAAACCTGACCTCTGTCACATAAACCTGATCACCACAACATACACCTGATTGCCACCACATAACCTGATAACAACCACATAACCTGATAACAACCACATAAACCTGACCTCTGTCACATGAACCTGACCTGTCACATAAACCTGACTGCCATCACATAAACCTGACTGCCACCATATTAACCTGATCACCACCACATAAACCTGATCACCACCGCATAAGCCTGATCACCACCACATAAGCCTGATCACCACCACATAAGCCTGATCACCACATAAGCCTGATCACCACCACATAAGCCTGATCACCACCACTTACACCTGACCACCACCACATAAATCTGACCTCCATCACATAATCCTGACCTTCATCACGTAAACCTGACCCCCACCACATAAACCTGATCACCACCACATAAGCCTGACTGCCACCACATAAGCCTGACTGCCACCACATAAGCCTGACCTCTGTCACATAAACCTGATCACCACCACATACACCTGATTGCCAACACATAACCTGATAACAACCACATAAACCTGACCTCTGTCACATGAACCTGACCTGTCACATAAGCCTGACTGCCATCACATAAACCTGACTGCCACCATATTAACCTCATCACCACCACATAAACCTGATCACCACCGCATAAGCCTGATCACCACCACATAAGCCTGACCACCACCACATAAGCCTGACCACCACATAAACCTGATCACCACCGCATAAGCCTGATCACCACCACATAAGCCTGATCACCACCACATACACCTGACCGCCACCACATAAATCTGACCTCCATAACATAATCCTGACCTTCATCACGTAAACCTGACCCCCACCACATAAACCTGATCACCACCACATAAGCCTGACTGCCACCACATAAGCCTGACTGCCACCACATAAGCCTGACCTCTGTCACATAAACCTGATCACCACCACATACACCTGATCACCACCACATAAACCTCATCATCACCACATAACCTGATCACCACCACATAAGCCTGACTCCCAAAACATCAACCTGGTCACCACCACATAAGCCTGATCACAACCACATAAGCCTGACCGCCACCACATAACCCTGACCTTCATCACGTAAACCTGACCCCCACCACATAAGTCTGATCACCACCATATAAGCCTGATCACCACCACATAAGCCTGACCACCACATAAGCCTGACTGCCACCACATTAACCTGATCACCACCACATAAGCCTGATCACAACCACATAAGCCTGACTGCCACCACATAAGCCTGACCACCACATAAGCCTAACCTCTGTCACATAAACCTGATCAACACCACATAAACCAGACATCCACCACATAAACCTGACACCCACCACATAAACCTGACCTCTGTCACATAAACCTGACCTCTGCCACATAAACCTTACCACCATCACATAAACCTGACTGCAATCACATAAACATGACCTCCATCACTCTCGAGCAGAGTGTTAAACACTAATAAATAAATATCAGATGAACAAATAAATAAAACTAACAAAAACAGACACTGAGCATGTGAAATAATCCTGTAACAGTCTCAGTAAAGCTAGGGTTTTGTGATATCAAATTCATGTCAGTACTTACCTAGGGTTTTTACACAGATTTCCCCAGATACAGAGAGAGATCTGATCACTTTTTGTTGTGAATTGTAGATTGAGTGTCTCTGGATCCTGTAACTCTGTGGCTCTCAGTAATATCTCATGTGAGGCAGCATCCAGCTTGAACTTTAACAGATCCTGCAACTCCTGAATAGTCTGTCAACAGCAACCCAAAAAACAGGATTCAAACATAAAACTGGCATTAGCAGAACCGTAAAATGACCATTGACCATGAACTAAAATGGCTATAAGTAGCAGATTGTTTACTTTGTATAATATGCAAACAGAAACTAACAATATTTAGTTTAATCGTAATTATTACTGTGGTGGTTATTTAAATACAATAGGTTACATTCAAAGACTGATTATCTTAGCAGAATATGAATGTCACAAACAAATGTCACAAAGTTGTTTAGATTCATTGTGGGGGAGACAAATTTGCTTTTGCTGGATGTACATGTACCTAACAAGGCTGACAGGCCTTTCCTTGTTAATGCTTGGGGAGGGGAATTTTCTTTTGCTGAATGTACCTGTACATAACAAGCCTCACAGGCCTTTCCTTGTTTGTACTTCAGGGAGACCGAGAGGAATTCTCTTTTGCTGGGTACATGTTACATGACTGAAAAAGCTTTCTTTGTTTGTACATGTACTTGGGTAGGGGAATTTCCTTTTGCTGGATACATGTAACATGATTGAAAAAGCCTTCTTTGTTTGTACATGTACTTGGGTAGGGGAATTTCCTTTTAGTGAATGTAGAATACCCAATGGACAGCCAATGAATCTTAACTCACTGTGTCACCAATGACATCAAAAACTCATGCGGTTCCCAGTGAAAGTCTCATGTAAACTGACAGGCGTTCAAACCACTCTGTTCTACATCTGATGGTAAGCTACACATCATACTGATAAGTTACAATACACTGACTACATACAGTACCTCGAATAATTAACACTATAAAGTCTAAGAGAGAACATACTGTTTTATAGTGGTCCACCACAGCATCAGTCAGTTCCTCTTTAGGAGTGTCATGGAGTAGAAATTCTAACTCATCAATAAGCTGCCAAAAAATAAGAAAGCTTACATTTTTACATGATAATTTAAAGGTACTAATTATCTGAGCAGTTTTCAAGTTAACATTCAAGATAACAGCAGAATGAGTTATTTACAGCTAACTACAAAGGTGTTAGTCATAAAACATACTTACAAAAATCTCTGATATAAATATGTACCTGTACTCTCTGCCATGAATCCAAGAATTGAGAGTAATGCAACAATGGTGAAGGCACAAAATTGGCCGCACAGAAATACTGAATCTAACTTGAAGGAAGATACCATGAGTCTCTCAATGAATAACAGCATGTGACTGTAAATGTTTTGAAAATAAAATATAAAAATATAAATATTATTATTATATATATTATTATATTATACAAAATAAAATATTTTGAAAATTCTTTAACAGTGTTTCATCTTGATATTTTCTCACACCACTCACAGCCAGGTCCAAATGACTGTCCAATAGAACAGTTTCTATGTCACTTGATGTGTTGTTCTCTCTCTTCAGGTTGATGTATGTATTTATCTCCCCTTGGTTGCTTGGATCAGGGGAGCCATCTGTCATCAGGTAACGCTTCCACTGCAAAACAAATAGAAACACACTCCATCTCCAAGTATGTCACAAGCAAGGGTGATTTGGTTTATGACAGACAAACTGCTATTCAGAGGAAAGAAAATTACAGACAATTTTAACTTGTTTTCAACGAAGAAGCTAAACTGAAACTTTTCTACTGCCACCCCATTAATAATATCTTTGATGATTACCTTTGCTTCTTTGCGCCGGAACTCGTTATCTCCCTCTAATGCCTTTCTGTGGTTGTCCAGCACATCATTCAATTCTTCAATCTGAACTTTTCTGTGTTTCCTCTCCTGCAGGATAAATTACAAATACACTAGCCCCATGAAAGTGCATCAACAATTCCACAAGAGGACAACCATATAACCTATAGACCCTTACTTGAAGTAGTCTGCAGTGACTTTCAGCACTTTGACAATTACCAAAGTAGTACAATGTCTTCATCAAAGCAATTGGTATTTCTGATTTATTTATTTATTTATCTTCACAATTTCAAAGAGGGTCAACTACGCATAAAAGCTGCTGAAAGGAAATCAATTTAATTTCCATCATTCCTGGCTACTAGTGGCATCTAGATTTAAATTCCTAAAGTTTTCATTAATGAAAGGCTATGTTTCGCCAGTTGTACCACATCTATGAGATTCTTGATCACTAAAAAATGCTTACTTCAATTTCAAGTTTTTTTCTTTCAACTTCTAGCGCCTTCTCTTTCTTTTTCCTCTTCTTTTCTTCTTGTTCTTCCAAAAGTCTTGCCTCCTCTATAGAAATCAAATAAAAAAGATATTGGCACATAGATGTTCATATATGAATCATCTATAATAATATTAGTACTTCAAATTATCTTCAAGAATACAGTAATCCTTGATAGTCTTACCTTCTTCTTGAGCTTTCCTTTCAGCTTCTTCCTTTTTCAACTTTTCCTTCTCAGCCTTTGACAATTTCTTCTTGCCACTTCCTGGCTTAGGAGGCTGAATAAATAAATAAATAAATAAATACTGGTAAATAAAATAAAAAGTAAAACATGGACATCCTGATGTTGTACAAGGATAACTATAAATTCCAGGGCTACATATACAGCTTCTTTATTTCATACACCCTTGGCAAAAAAAAGCAAATATCTAAATGATTACGGCTTCGAGTTAACCTGCAGTCCATGCAGTAAAGAGACAGTAATGGCTTTTCATTTCAAAATGCTGTCAGTGATGGATGTCACCTGTGTACAAGAGTAGCAAGTTAATTTATTTATACTCCAGAACTAGGTGGAAAGCCACATATACATGTAAGTAAATGATTTTTAAGTATTGATCTCTACTCAGATGAAAGACAGTTCCTCTGCTTTGAGCAGTGCTGATTTGATTATCAGTTTTAGAAAGAAAGAGAACTGTCACTTACCGGTACCTGTACACTTTAAAATAAAATTACTATAACATCAGCTATAGAAAGTACTGGTATACTTGAGTGACCAAATATTGTAAGATTAACCTTTTTTCATCAACTAAAGAAATGTTTTTTTTTATAGAAGCCTGCTAAAAACAGCTTTCTAAGGCTCGTGATGTATATCACAATACTTACTGTAAAATCTTCCACTGTTTAAACAAGGGCACTAAGCACTTTTTTGAGTGTAATTTATGCAAAAAATTTTCATGAAAATGATGCTAACAATGATTTGTTTGTGTCATTAAAGATACAAAACTCATAAAAGAGTGCAACTCATTTCTTTACACCCCAAAATTTCACAACAGAATGTTCAAAATACTGATTGCGGAGAAGACTGAAAAAGTTGAAGAATTAGGGTATTTTATAGACAATTAATCCAAACTCATGCACCTGAAAATAAAGAAAACAATTTTCTAAAGGTGTGTGGCGATTTAGGACGCTCGATTACTCTCTCCTGTAGCCACTGTTATATCTGTGTGCAATAAAGAATGACTTTTGATCAATGTGCACTGCCTACCGGAGAAGGGGAACCTGTCATTCCTATCCAGCTGGTGAGACCACTGACGTACTGTATAAAGTCACCTTCGCTACCTGACACTTTGAAGATTCTATTAAACTAACAGCACCGGTGACTGGACGTGTTGTGAAAACAAAACACTCACCATCGTTTCTGTAGGTACGTCAAAAACGTCAAAAGCTAGGAAACAATTTTGAGCACGCTTCAAGCGTCTTGTTGTCAGGCAACCACGACCGGAAGTCGTTCTTCTTGTTTTCTGATTACGACATTCTCGCTTTACGGCAGGAGGATCGCATCAACAGTGATCGTGTACAAGAAGTTCGGCGTAATGAAACATTTCGAAGCCCAGTCCATAGTGTCAACAGTGCAGTTCAGTGGCCTGGGATTGTTTCGACACCATGTAGTGAATTGATATATTTCGATGGTCCTACTGACACACTTCTCACGAACTTCTTTGACGTCGCGTTTATGCCGAAGCAAACCTTCACCTTGCCAAGCCGACAGACCTGTCACTGGCGCGATCAGGGCAGGTTCACCGACTCAGTATTGACATCTATCTCCAGTTGAATGAAGACACAGAAACCAGGGAAGTTTGGTCAGCACTTCGTTAGCTAATCATTTTAATGGTCGCACACCAGAGATAAATATGGCAAATCCTCTAAGGTCACAAGTTATACAGCTGTACAAAACGGTGAGGATTCAAGTTAATTTCTTACGACTTTCGCCCGTTTCAGACTTATGTAACTTTTTTTTCGATTGGTTTGTTACGCAGTGCTCAGATAAGTCGTATAAGTGAAATATTCTTGAGTACCACGTAAAACATCGTTCAAATAAATAAATAAAATCGACTTGACGACATGGTCGTGTGAACACACGCATTTTCATAAGAGAAAAAATATGTTGGTACACATATGCACCATAGCTGCACATATGTGATGATGCACTGCCGTGCCATTTTGGTGCCAAGCAGTACTGACCAGGTCAGTACTTCAGTACATTGATGAATCTGGTGTCTTCTGGTGCTTCATTCATAGAGGTAACATGCACCCATGAACCATGGGCTGTGTAGTCGTACATATACATGTGTACTCCAAACACTTCTTAAATAACAACAAAATATGCAGTTTTCAACTAACCAGGTACCTGACAAAGCTCTTCACCTCAAGCTGCATTTAGGCCAAAGTGAATTGGATGTGGATGAACCCAAATCACATTAATTACAAGCCAGTTGACAAGGGCCTCGCACAAACTTCCTAATTTTCACTGCTATAATTATGAGTTAAAATACTGCAAAGGTGGTTAAATGATACTGTGGATTCTACCACTAATTTTTCTGAAAAGGAAGTAATCAAACTTCACAAAAGCACTCAAGTGGCCCAGTAATTCGGATGAATCAAATAGAGTACAACATGTGTAACTTGAAAAATGCTAATCTTAGGTGAAACACTACATGCATGTGTACTGATCATCTCTAAATATCTTTCTGTTTACAGCTCCTTCACCTGGGCAAGGAATATCCAAAAGGGTTTGATTACTTTCGTCCCAAATTGAAAAGTGCCTTCATGAAAAACAAGCATCTTAGTGATCCAAAGGACATTGAAATGATGATTGCCAGAGGGGAATATATTGTGAAGGAACTAGAAGCGTTGTACATGTTACGGAAATACAGGACATTGAAACGGCGATATTACGATTGACACAGATACATGTTAAATAATTCATCCTAGTCAATGGTGTGCATCTTGTGTGCCAGGCATGGGCAAAAAACCGATCGCGAAAATTCATGTTGTGATTGATGCAAACACGTTAAATAATCCTGAGGAGGCAGTAGAGTACGTCTTGGGTGCCTTTTAAGCGTGAAATATACCTGTGATGTGGATAGTATGTATTTGTAAGGTGCTACATGTATGTTCAGACGGATGTCGCATGAAGTGTTGATTCAGAAGGCTTATTAATATCGGTTATTGCCTTCAAGGCTAAGCTCAACAACAGGTATGCATATAAAGATAGGAAATTATGGGAATAAACAGAGGTATTATCAGCTGAATTCTGACTCGATCATACAAAGTCCGCAGAAACCCTGATTGTTCACCAAAGAGATTTATCTCTAGATCTCCATTCCATGAAAACCGGTTTCCCAAGTCCTATAACTTTTATAATCTCCAGGATCAATACAACTAATTTACAGATTGGAGTACTTTGCTGGTTTGATTGCTCTTCCAACGCTAATACATAATTGATTATACAGAAATTAAAACGTTTTTTTTTGTTTGTTAAATATTAAAGTGACATGGACTTATTGATGAAGTGAACTAAGACATTTGTCCCTATGCAGAGAATGGATTGGGATCAAAGGCTCATGCTGGCTTCCTCTCCAGCAATAATAAAAACCGTACCAGTCAACTTTTTAAAACATTCTGGGAGCAATGTTAAAAAAGAAATGATTGAGGATCAAATTCGTTAAAGAAAAACAGCATAAAAAATAATTTATTTTTTCCTTGGAATTTGTAAATTTAGTTTGTTGATTGTTGTGGACATAATACTCAAGAACATTTCACTTACGTTAAGGGAGCCAGCTTTTGGAGTGAATGAAACCTGTGTGCTGCAGGTTAACTGTCCTGAACCCATCCTGAGTTCTAACACCGCTAATCACAGATCTGTAATGATGGTGCAGTGGTAGGAGGAGGTTTTGTACATGCAGCCCTCCTCAGTTCTAACACCGCTAATCACACATCTGTAATGATGGTGAAGTGGTAGGAGGAGGATTTGTACATGCAGCCTTCCTGAGTTCTAATACCACTCATCACACACCTGTAATGATGGTGAAGTGGTAGGAGGACGATTTGTACATGCAGCCATCCTGAGTTCTAATACCACTCATCACACACCTGTAATGATGAAGTGGTAGGAGGATTTGCACATGCAGCCCTCCTCAGTTCTAACACAGCTAATCACACATCTGTAATGATGGTGAAGTGGTAGGAGGAGGATTTGTACATGCAGCCATCCTGAGTTCTAATACCACTCATCACACACCTGTAATGATGGTGAAGTGGTAGGAGGAGGATTTGTACATGCAGCCCTCCTCAGTTCTAACACAGCTAATCACAGATCTGTAATGATGGTGAAGTGGTAGGAGGAGGATTTGTACATGCAGCCCTCCTCAGTTCTAATACCACTCATCACACACCTGTAATGATGGTGAAGTGGTAGGAGGAGGATTTGTACATGCAGCCATCCTGAGTTCTAATACCACTCATCACACACCTGTAATGATGGTGAAGTGGTAGGAGGATTTGTACATGCAGTCCTCCTCAGTTCTAACACAGCTAATCACACACCTGTAATGATGGTGAAGTGGTAGGAGGAGGATTTATACATGCAGCCATCCTCAGTTCTAATACCACTCATCACACACCTGTAATGATGGTGAAGTGGTAGGAGAATTTGTACATGCAGCCATCCTCAGTTCTAACACCGCTCATCACACATCTGTAATGATGGTGAAGTGGGAGGAGGAAGATTTGTACATGCAGCAATCCTGAGTTCTAATACCGCTCATCACACACCTGTAATGATGGTGAAGTGGTAGGAGGAGGATTTATTCATGCAGCCATCCTGAGTTCTAATACCACTCATCACACACCTGTAATGATGGTGAAGTGGTAGGAGGAGGATTTATACATGCAGCCATCCTCAGTTCTAACACCACTCATCACACACCTGTAATGATGGTGAAGTGGTAGGATCAAGATTTGTACATGCAGCCAGCCTGAGTTCTAACAGCGCTTATCACACATCTGTAATGATGGTGAAGTGGTAGGAGGAGGATTTATACATGCAGCCATCCTGAGTTCTAATACCACTCATCACACACCTGTAATGATGGTGAAGTGGTAGGAGGAAGATTTGTACATGTAGCCATCCTGAGTTCTAACAGCGCTCATCACACACCTGTAATGATTGTGAAGTGGTAGGAGGAGGTTTTGTACATGCAGCCATCCTGAGTTCTAATACCACTCATCACACATCTGTAATGATGGTGAAGTGGTAGGAGGAGGATTTATACATGCAGCCATCCTCAGTTCTAATACCACTCATCACACATCTGTAATGATGAAGTGGTAGGAGGAGGATTTGTACATGCAGCCTTCCTGAGTTCTAATACCACTATCACACATCTGTAATGATGAAGTGGTAGGAGGAGGTTTTGTACATGCAGCCATCCTCAGTTCTAATACCACTCATCACACACCTGTAATGATGGTGAAGTGGTAGGAGGAGGTTTTGTACATGCAGCCATCCTGAGTTCTAATACCACTCATCACACACCTGTAATGATGGTGAAGTGGTAGGAGGAGGATTTGTACATGCAGCCATCCTCAGTTCTAACACCGCTAATCACAGATCTGTAATGATGGTGAAGTGGTAGGAGGAGGATTTGCACATGCAGCCATCCTGAGTTCTTATACCACTCATCACACACCTGTAATGATGGTGAAGTGGTAGGAGGAGGTTTTGTACATGCAGCCATCCTGAGTTCTAATACCACTCATCACACATCTGTAATGATGGTGAAGTGGTAGGAGGAGGATTTGCACATGCAGCCATCCTGAGTTCTTATACCACTCATCACACACCTGTAATGATGGTGAAGTGGTAGGAGGAGGTTTTGTACATGCAGCCATCCTGAGTTCTAATACCACTCATCACACATCTGTAATGATGGTGAAGTGGTAGGAGGACGATTTGTACATGCAGCCATCCTCATTTCTAACACCACTCATCACACACCTGTAATGATGGTGAAGTGGTAGGAGGAGGTTTTGTACATGCAGCCATCCTCAGTTCTAACACCGCTAATCACACATCTGTAATGATGGTGAAGTGGTAGGAGGAGGATTTGCACATGCAGCCATCTTCAGTTCTTATACCACTCATCACACACCTGTAAGGATGGTGAAGTGGTAGGAGAATTTGTACATGCAGCCATCCTCAGTTCTAATACCACTCATCACACATCTGTAATGATGGTGAAGTGGTAGGAGGAGGTTTTGTACATGCAGCCATCCTCAGTTCTAACACAGCTAATCACAGATCTGTAATGATGGTGAAGTGGTAGGAGGAGGATTTATACATGCAGCCATCCTCAGTTCTAACACCACTCATCACACACCTGTAATGATGGTGAAGTGGTAGGAGGAGGTTTTGTACATGCAGCCATCCTGAGTTCTAATACCGCTCATCACACACCTGTAATGATGGTGAAGTGGTAGGAGGAGGATTTATACATGCAGCCATCCTGAGTTCTAATACCACTCATCACACATCTGTAATGATGGTGAAGTGGTAGGAGGAGGATTTGTACATGCAGCCATCCTGAGTTCTAATACCACTCATCACACACCTGTAATGATGGTGAAGTGGTAGGAGGAGGATTTGTACATGCAGCCCTCCTCAGTTCTAACACAGCTAATCACACACCTGTAAGGATGGTGAAGTGGTAGGAGGATTTGTACATGCAGCCATCCTGAGTTCTAATATCACTCATCACACATCTATAATGATGGTGAAGTGGTAGGAGGAGGATTTATACATGCAGCCATCCTCAGTTCTAATACCACTCATCACACACCTGTAATGATGGTGAAGTGGTAGGAGGAGGATTTATACATGGAGCCATCCCGAGTTCTAACACTGCAAATCACACATCTGTAATGATGGTGAAGTGGTAGGAGGAGGTTTTGTACATGCAGCCATCCTGAGTTCTAATACCACTTATCACACACCTGTAATGATGGTGAAGTGGTAGGAGGAGGATTTGTACATGCAACCATCCTGAGTTCTAATACCACTCATCACACATCTGTAATGATGGTGAAGTGGTAGGAGGAGGTTTTGTACATGCAGCCCTCCTGAGTTTTAATACCACTCATCACACATCTGTAATGATGGTGAAGTGGTAGGAGGAGGATTTATACATGCAGCCATCCTCAGTTCTAATACCACTCATCACACACCTGTAATGATGGTGAAGTGGTAGGAGGATTTGTACATGCAGCCATCCTCAGTTCTAACACCGCTCATCACACATCTGTAATGATGGTGAAGTGGGAGGAGGAAGATTTGTACATGCAGCAATGCTGAGTTCTAATACCACTCATCACACACCTGTAATGATGGTGAAGTGGTAGGAGGAGGATTTATACATGCAGCCATCCTCAGTTCTAACACCACTCATCACACACCTGTAATGATGGTGAAGTGGTAGGATCAAGATTTGTACATGCAGCCAGCCTGAGTTCTAACAGCGCTTATCACACATCTGTAATGATGGTGAAGTGGTAGGAGGAGGATTTATACATGCAGCCATCCTGAGTTCTAATACCACTCATCACACACCTGTAATGATGGTGAAGTGGTAGGAGGAAGATTTGTACATGTAGCCATCCTGAGTTCTAACAGCGCTCATCACACACCTGTAATGATTGTGAAGTGGTAGGAGGAGGTTTTGTACATGCAGCCATCCTGAGTTCTAATACCACTCATCACACATCTGTAATGATGGTGAAGTGGTAGGAGGAGGATTTATACATGCAGCCATCCTCAGTTCTAATACCACTCATCACACATCTGTAATGATGAAGTGGTAGGAGGAGGATTTGTACATGCAGCCTTCCTGAGTTCTAATACCACTATCACACATCTGTAATGATGAAGTGGTAGGAGGAGGTTTTGTACATGCAGCCATCCTCAGTTCTAATACCACTCATCACACACCTGTAATGATGGTGAAGTGGTAGGAGGAGGTTTTGTACATGCAGCCATCCTGAGTTCTAATACCACTCATCACACATCTGTAATGATGGTGAAGTGGTAGGAGGAGGATTTGTACATGCAGCCATCCTCAGTTCTAACACCACTCATCACACACCTGTAATGATGGTGAAGTGGTAGGAGGGGGATTTGTACATGCAGCCATCCTCAGTTCTAACACCGCTAATCACAGATCTGTAATGATGGTGAAGTGGTAGGAGGAGGAGTTGCACATGCAGCCATCCTCAGTTCTTATACCACTCATCACACACCTGTAATGATGGTGAAGTGGTAGGAGGAGGTTTTGTACATGCAGCCATCCTGAGTTCTAATACCACTCATCACACATCTGTAATGATGGTGAAGTGGTAGGAGGAGGATTTGCACATGCAGCCATCCTGAGTTCTTATACCACTCATCACACACCTGTAATGATGGTGAAGTGGTAGGAGGAGGTTTTGTACATGCAGCCATCCTGAGTTCTAATACCACTCATCACACATCTGTAATGATGGTGAAGTGGTAGGACGATTTGTACATGCAGCCATCCTCATTTCTAACACCACTCATCACACACCTGTAATGATGGTGAAGTGGTAGGAGGAGGTTTTGTACATGCAGCCATCCTCAGTTCTAACACCGCTAATCACAGATCTGTAATGATGGTGAAGTGGTAGGAGGAGGATTTGCACATGCAGCCATCCTCAGTTCTTATACCACTCATCACACACCTGTAAGGATGGTGAAGTGGTAGGAGAATTTGTACATGCAGCCATCCTCAGTTCTAATACCACTCATCACACATCTGTAATGATGGTGAAGTGGTAGGAGGAGGTTTTGTACATGCAGCCAGCCCGAGTTCTAACACCGCTAATCACAGATCTGTAATGATGGTGAAGTGGTAGGAGGAGGATTTATACATGCAGCCATCCTCAGTTCTAACACCACTCATCACACACCTGTAATGATGGTGAAGTGGTAGGAGGAGGTTTTGTACATGCAGCCATCCTGAGTTCTAATACCGCTCATCACACACCTGTAATGATGGTGAAGTGGTAGGAGGAGGTTTTGTACATGCAGCCATCCTCAGTTCTAACATCACTCATCACACACCTGTAATGATGGTGAAGTGGTAGGAGGAGGATTTGTACATGCAGCCATCCTCAGTTCTAACACAGCTAATCACAGATCTGTAATGATGGTGAAGTGGTAGGAGGAGGATTTATACATGCAGCCATCCTCAGTTCTAATACCACTCATCACACACCTGTAATGATGGTGAAGTGGTAGGAGGAGGATTTATACATGGAGCCATCCCGAGTTCTAACACCGCAAATCACACATCTGTAATGATGGTGAAGTGGTAGGAGGAGGTTTTGTACATGCAGCCATCCTGAGTTCTAATACCACTTATCACACACCTGTAATGATGGTGAAGTGGTAGGAGGAGGATTTGTACATGCAACCATCCTGAGTTCTAATACCACTCATCACACACCTGTAATGATGGTGAAGTGGTAGGAGGAGGATTTGTACATGCAGCCATCCTCATTTCTAATACCACTTATCACACACCTGTAATGATGGTGAAGTGGTAGGAGGAGGTTTTGTACATGCAGCCATCCTGAGTTTTAATACCACTCATCACACATCTGTAATGATGGTGAAGTGGTAGGAGGAGGATTTATACATGCAGCCATCCTCAGTTCTAATACCACTCATCACACACCTGTAATGATGGTGAAGTGGTAGGAGGATTTGTACATGCAGCCATCCTCAGTTCTAATACCACTCATCACACACCTGTAATGATGGTGAAGTGGTAGGAGGAGGATTTGTACATGCAGCCATCCTCATTTCTAATACCACTTATCACACACCTGTAATGATGGTGAAGTGGTAGGAGGAGGATTTGTACATGCAGCCATCCTCATTTCTAATACCACTCATCACACATCTGTAATGATGGTGAAGTGGTAGGAGGAGGATTTATACATGCAGCCATCCTGAGTTCTAATACCACTTATCACACACCTGTAATGATGGTGAAGTGGTAGGAGGAGGATTTGTACATGCAGCCATCCTCATTTCTAATACCACTCATCACACACCTGTAATGATGATGAAGCGGTAGAAGGAGGATGGGTACATGCAGCCATCCTGAGTTCTAATACAAGTGATCAATGCAGAAATCAAGTGATCAATGCAGAAACCAGGTGATCAATGCAGAAACCAAGTGATAAATGCAGATATCAAGTGACGGTAAACTCCCGGAAACTTGGTTAACAGTTAGGTGTTTGCAATGCCAAACCATGGTGTTGGCACCACCAAATGTGACATTTCATTTTAATTACAACAGTGACTACCTGTCCGGTGCATGAGTACCTGCACGGCGCAAGAGTACCTGCACGGCGCAAGAGTACCTGCCCGCTGCATTGTGTATGATAGTGTTCTCACTGGCTAACTATTTTTGTGGCTAGTATTTTTGTAATTGCATGCACTGGTCATCTGAATTACAGATACACTACACACAATATTTACTGTCTTCTCCTCTCAGCCTTGCAATGCAAAGCTAATTTTCAGTCGGAGACTGTAAACCCCCTTTAAAACATAAATAAATGTTTAGTTTGAAAACTAATCACAGACCTGTTTACCTCAAAATTTTACCTGGAGGAATCAAAGTGACAAAACTTAATAATCTAAGACGAAAATGAGTAGTATTGTTATTTATGGTTATTATTGTTGACGATCAGATAACTAGGTTGTCCATATACTCCCAAGGTCTATTGAAATGTCAATATTAAAAAAAAAAACCCTCAGGAGACCTAGAACAATTTTTTTCTTACAAACCATTACACACAAAGTGCCCTTTTTTATATTAACACACTCAAACATTGACTTGTGAACAGCACAAGAACTAAACAACTCATCAAAGTTATAAAACACCATATATTGATCTATCAGAAAGTTTTTCTGTCCAAGAGTGTAAACATCGTTCCAAATTTTACACTGAATCAAAAAGACAACAGGTCAATGGCACTATGTGGTCACAGAAAGGTAATATGCAGTCTAGTTCAGATGAAAGTTCAAATAGTCTCTGCAGCCAAATCTGACCGGCAGTGATTTAAGCAGAAGCTTTCAAGGGTACTGTCAGACTTGTCATCTATGCATCTTACAGCTGGATCAGCCACCTTAGCATGATTCAGTACGCTATCTGACAGAGGTAATTTCTCCAAAATGTACTTTAGTTATTGTCTGATAATATTTCTTAACAGATTTGTAAAAATCACTGATTCTCTTCCTTCCTTAGATGATTTTTCCCCTCTCTTGCCCAGAAAAGCTTCTGCAAAATGACAAATGAGTATACTCTGGCTGTCTTTCAGATTACAAGGCTGCATGTAATGGACTTCATGTCATGATTTCATTCTCTATGCTGATGACTTTAAGTAACAATCGAATATGGTCCTCATCTACCAAGGGTGAGAATTTTCCACCCAGAAGCTTGAAGAACAAGTAGCACTGAATCAAACAGAGAATGGACAAATAGAAGGAAATGGGCCAATAACAGTTTGTTGGTGACCTAACAACAGTCAGTATACTTTCAATTTTCTTCCCTGCACAAGGATCATCCTTATTTGACCCCTTCACTAGCTCCTGCTTTCCTGGAGAAAAAAATCTCAAGAAAGACATTCACAGCATCCCAATTCTGAACCATACGAGCAAGACACCTGAAACAAATTACCAAAGACACTGTTACAAACAATTTATTGTTGGTACAATCAACTTATTACAAATTATAATTCCAGTAATAAACAATAAACAGACAGGTAGGTGATGTTAAAGTTCCTCATTCATCTACATCTTTTAGCAAATGGCACTTACACTGGCAGTATGCATTATGAAATGTGAAAGAGTAACTACCTGCTTAGACTAAGCCATCTGGTACACACATGCTTTCACATTTTTCTGTACGATGCCACAGTTTTCCTTTAAATTTATCAAGTCGTGTAGAACTCTTCTGGAAAAAAATAGTAGATGTCAGTCAGGGACTCTTCAAAGGGGGACAGACACTCATTTGCAGCCTTTCGTGCCCCAATGTGGATGGCATATAAAGTGCAACGACCAAGGATCACGCTCAGACATTCTTCTTTAATATATGCAGAGACTGATTTGTGCTTCCGGTCTATGACCTTAACATGATCACAGCCTAAAGCAAGACAATTTGTCCAGCTCAATCCAGCAGATTTCACCTCTGTACCCAGTAACTTGAATACATTTTCACCTGTTGAAAGAAAGAAAGAATTCTTACATCACGAATCATTAACTAAGTAACAGTATCGTAACCTTTAGTTTTTGAAAAACTGGAGTATTTTTTTTTTAAATTCAGTCAATAAATTTTCTGTTCACTGAAATTTATTTTTAATACCTATTACCTAGCAATTCCGATATGACTTCATTGGTTTATGAGTTCAGGCTCCTAGCCACAACTGGGAATTGCCTGCTACTACTACCATTACTTCCATATGCAGAAATGGTGAGTGGCTGTGATTTCATTCTCTGAATAAGAGATTCTTAGCTAGTTTTTTTCTACTTCTTTGATAAAAGGCATGGCTTTATTTCTGCAACAGTACATTCTTGCAATAAACCAATACCCAAACTAATATGATATTACACACAAGGCACCACCCATGTATAAGCAGTTGCTGAAGTTCAAACTGGCACTGGACATTTCCAAATGAGTCATTAAAAATATAAGAGTACATATACATAACAATGAAATTAGGGTTCAAATCACTAGTTGAATCACAAAGTTGAACTCATTTTACACCACTTTTTTGATAATATGTCTATATTTCTGTTTAATGTATGCTCCTACTAATTTCACAAAAACAAAACCTCCTCCACAAAACCAGCATATATAAAAATATTTTTTCATGCAAAATGAACACAGGTTTATAAATGATAGCTGCAAATCAACTGACATGCGAGTAGTATCCACACAAGATAAAATTTAAGCAAAATCATATTACCCAATTCCTTCGTTGTATCTTTAATATGAGTGTCTAGATTAACCCTTTTGTTTGGTGAAAATAGAGAATGAAGTATAAGATGATGCACAAAATAAAATCAATATATCACAGAAGAAAATGGTTACTGTCTGAAAATCGAAAGCTTTTTTCACAAAAAAAAAATATTACACTACGGTACCAACTGTCCATAACACCACTATGTCAACGGTAATGATAGTCCAGATGCTGACCAAAAGACAACATGGTGGTAAAACCCAAGGAGAATTCCATACCTTTAGCTATTTCAGCGTCGGGAAATACCCTTTGGAAGCACTGGGTTGGCGAGTTAGCAGAGGAAAGCGGCAAATGCACATGGTCACTTCAGTTTATACGACTAGCTGCGGAAGCTTTGTTTGGCTGTTTTTCTCACTCCTCGCTAGGTAATTGGTCGTGGTGCTAGATATGTTGATTTGTTTTCTGCAGTCATTTGTCCTCCGTTTGCACAAATAGAATCTTTTCTACACAATCGGCAATGAACATAACAGTCCGCTTTAGCGGATCCTCCAAGACATGGTCAGACATTTGTATATTTGTCCTTCGGAATGTCTACTTGGATGATTTGCGCGTCTTTTTGTTGGTATCTCCTCATCACCGGACATATCAGAATCCGGCACAGGAGCGCGTCTAGACATGGCAGGCAATTGTCTGCTAGAAGTGAATTGGCGGCGAAAGCGGCTAGGCAGTTTCCTCCCCAGTGCGGAGCAATGCACATCGGCGTACTGTATTCAGTACTACTCAATACTGGCACACCTGGGCGGAGAAATAGGGGTTAATATCGTTAATCGGGATTACACTTCCTGAATATAGCACAGATTCTAGTGCTGAAAAACGGCTGAGACCACTGCGGGTTTCGAAATCCCGCACCAAATCGCCAGCAATACATGTCAACCGTCTAGACCACTTGACCAACACGCCTTCCACAAAAATAAAAAAGTTGACCGGTTGACTTTACAGCGAACATGCATTACCCCTCTGGTGATCACAAATGACACCACTGCCTTAGGTGAATGGTCATTTAGAAAGTGGATTAAGTAACAGTATTATCGTTAATAGGGATGACACTTTCTGAATATAGCACAAATTCTAGTGCTGAAATTTGCATGTTCGCTGTAAAGTCTACCGGTCAACTACCTTCTTTCTCTTTGGAAGGCGTGTTGGTCGAGTGGTCTAGACGGTTGACGTGTTGCTGGCGATTTGGTGCGGGATTTCGAAACCCTCAGTGGTCTCAGCCACTTTTCAGCACTAGAATCTGTGCTATATTCTGGAAGTGAAATCCCTATTAACGATAATACTGTTACTTAATCCACTTTCTAAATGACATCTGTATGTCTTAATGGGAGATCACTTATGTTTGTATTCCAGTCGTTAAAGAGTTATTTCCCTTGGTCGGTACTCAGCGGTAAACCGAAATATTTTTCAGGGAATTGTACGGAACTAATTCCCCAAAATTCGTGGTATAAACTCTTCAATATTCGTAATTATTTGGGCGATGGCGTAGTGGCGTAATGGATGATAAAAAATCGTCAATTACGCCAAATTCGTAAAAGTAAACAGGTCTGTAATCAAATGTTTCAGGACTATCATCTATTACCGTCAACAGACTTATTTCCACAAGTATGACAAAGTTAAAGCAAACATCTTGTGAATACAAAACCATTTTTTTTTATTGTTCTTACAATTTGGCAATAGTGACACGCACATATTTTCATCAGAGGGCCAACAAACAGACTACACTTAGAAACAAACAGTGGACAAATATGGCAGAACACAGGTGGCTGAGAAAGCACCTACAGTGTACTTCAACAGTATGTCTCACAGCACAGGTTTTTTAAAAACAAATGTTGATGAACACATTCTTGCCATTCATGAATTTCCACACAATCCTGCAGATTGACTTTGGAGAAAATGGTTCCGTACAGGAAAAATTCCACTTTCGACAAGTTTAAAACTAGTCTGAAGTCCTTAAGCACCCTGTACATAAACAACATATACATCAGAATGCAGAACAATGTTTTCACACCACCATCTTATGGTTTGCATAGTTAGTGACCTGGAAAGGTGAAAGATGACAAACAGGGACACATTACAAACAGGCATGCCGGGGTCACGTGACAAACAGGGAAACATACAAACAGGGCAAAGATACAACCCAACTCAAATTACAAACAGGTGCTCTTTACACATGTAATAAACATAAGCCCTGTCTACGGTGACAAATGCACACAGTCTCCAAAACAAATGCACACTGGCTCTAAGACAAATCCTCTTATTATGTACATGTATCTATTCCAGTACTTCACACTTTACACATGAAAGTTTTTGTGTACATCCACTGCACTATCAGAAATCCTCAGCTGGTTAATAAACCAAGTGCTCAATGCAGAAACCAAGTACTCAATGCAGAAACCAAGTGCTCAATGCAGAAACAATGCAGAAAGCAGGTGCTCAGTGCAGAAACCAAGTGATCAATGCAGAAACAATGCAGAAACCAAGTGCTCAAGGCAGAAACCAAGTGCTCAATGCAGAAACAATACAAAAACCAAGTGATCAATGCAGAAACCAAGTGCTCAATGCAGAAACCAAGTGCTCAATACAGAAACCAAGTGCTCAATGCAGAAACAATGCAGAAACCAAGTGCTCAATGTACAAACCAAGTGCTCAATGTAGAAACCAAGTGCTCAATGCAGAAATCAAGTGACTGGAAACTCTTGGAAGTTTGGTTAACAGTCAGATGCCTGCAATGCAAAACCATGGTGCTGACACCACCAAATACTTTTGACACACCATGTGACATTTCATTTTAATTATAACAGTGATTTGTTTCAATGCTGTCATCCACTTTTTGCCATAAAGGTAAGGGAGCTCCCTACTCAGGGCCTGTGTCCAATGACTTCGACCTGCTTCTGAAAGCTTACTGAAAAGGCAAATTTGATTGTGCAGAAGATAAGACAACTGACGTGTACCACTATCCAAGTTCTGAGGATACAAACTGATAGCCTTTCCTCTAGCCTCCATACTGCAGTCTAGGCCTGATCTGAGCAGGACCAAACTCCTCACCCCACTTTGGTTGTCTATGGCTGTTGTTCATGGAGTGACAGGTAAGTCTATGTTTATACTATATGCATTAAGAGATAAGAATATGGCCTATCTGAACATACTTGGAAGAGCCAGACTTTTTCATAAGATGATCAAATAATATCTGTATGTATGAGGAAAGTGACTGAAAACATCCCATGAAAGTTGACACGAAACAGTTGTCACAATACTGTTTGAATAAAAACATGATTTCAGATTGTTGGTTTGACAGCTTTGGGAATTGAAATAATGGGAATATAGCTTGTGATGAACTGTCAACAAGTTTGCAATTGTCAAAATAAACCATGACTCATCTAAAGATATAATATCCAACATATCTAAATGCACAGAAGTTAATACATGTATAATGCAGACATAACAAAGTACAAAACATCATCTATCAGTCAGCATTAAACAGCTGTAAAAATCAGGACAAACAATTGTGTGACATGAAGAGCCAAGATGGAAAAAGCACCGTATAACAAATATAATGATAAATCTATTTGATTTTAACTTTTTCCCAGTAATGCACATCTAATGAGTTGGCAGTTATTTGAGAAATAAAGGTAACACCCCTCAAGGTTCACCATACAATGTACCTACATCTATATGCATCTTCCATTGTAAAGTTCAACAGAAGTCCTCTTTTGATGTATTGACGTCAGTTTTTGCATGAAAAAATTTAAAAACTGAAAAAAAACAAAAAAAACCTTTGTCTAGAATTTCTCCTGAGAAGTTTACTGGCTTCTTTACTCACAAGTGCATATGCACTATTAGACTAACTGGGCAGAACAAACTGCTTAACAGTACCTGATGATCTGATTGGCACCTAATGCCATACTCAATGACAATGATTTATACGTGTGGCATGGGACATTCATAATATTTGTACATCATTATCTTATCATGACTTTACGACAAGTTCACAGTAATCTCCATTACAAACTGTGTCAGCAGCGCTCTACACAATGACACAAGCATGATGTCTGATGTTACCTCGCTGCCTTCACAGATCAACATGTAAATCAGACAATCCATGTGACATACAACAGGATCAGTGAGATTCCATGTGACATACAACAGGATCAGTGAGATTCCCTGCTCTTAAATGTATCCAGCTGAAGTCGTTAGGCTACAGACAGACAGACACAAGACTTGCACAACTTACACATTTTATACATACATATATACATCTATACATCTATGTACAACAGTAAAGATGTAGATACTGCTGGGAGGTCACTGACATCCAAGCACAGCTTCCACAGTTTCCCCTGGCAGCTTTGATGGATGGTTAGGACACTTTACTATCAGAAGGACTATGTAACACCTGTGAGAAGTTTGTATGGTGAACGTAAACACACTCCCCACACACCACAGCACTTATCTGCCCATGTATTCTTTCTTCTGCCTTCCAGTTTGCCGAGATGCATCTACTGCTCTCGCATGATTTCACAATACTGTACAGTTTGCCGAGATGTATCTACTGCTCTCGCATGATTTCACAACACTGTACAGTTTGCCGAGATGGGTCTACTGCTCTCGCATGATTTCACAATACTGTACAGTTTGCCGAGATGTATCTACTGCTCTCGCATGATTTCACAATACTGTACAGTTTGCCGAGATGTATCTACTGCTCTCGCATGATTTCACAACACTGTACAGTTTGCCCAGATGGATCTACTGCTCTCGCATGATTTCACAACACTGTACAGTTTGCCGAGATGCATCTACTGCTCTCGCATGATTTCACAACACTGTACAGTTTGCCGAGATGTATCTACTGCTCTCGCATGATTTCACAATACTGTACAGTTTGCCGAGATGTATCTACTGCTCTCGCATGATTTCACAACACTGTACAGTTTGCCGAGATGTATCTACTGCTCTCGCATGATTTCACAATACTGTACAGTTTGCCGAGATGGGTCTACTGCTCTCGCATGATTTCACAACACTGTACAGTTTGCTGAGATGTATCTACTGCTCTCGCATGATTTCACAATACTGTACAGTTTGCCGAGATGCATCTACTGCTCTCGCATGATTTCACAACACTGTACAGTTTGCTGAGATGTATCTACTGCTCTCGCATGATTTCACAACACTGTACAGTTTGCTGAGATCGATCTATTGCTCTCGCATGATTTCACAATACTGTACAGTTTGCTGCTGTTGTAGCTCTCTATCAAAATCTCCCGTGTAAAGATACTGATCAGATGTATGTCCCTTACTTTCCTGGCAACTTTATTTGTATTATTTCTTTGATTGGTGTTTAACATTGGTTATGGGGTGGAGGAAGCCAGAGTGTCGAGTGTAACTCCCTCCCTCTATCCCCGGCCCCCCAATACCATCGAACCACTTGCCCTCCTGGCTTAAATCCAACAGCCTTATTCTGATGTCACTGGTATGTCTGGTAAGCTGAAGGTTACCCTTATCTGATCAGGTAGCAGTCTGAACAGTACTTTCACAGATTAAGTAAGCCCTCTTGCATGTTTACATCACCTCACATGTAGAGTGAAAAAACAAAGTTTTGATGAGCACATTCAGTAATCACTGACAAATAATTTTGGGTAACTTGTGACATCTTTTTCTATTTCTTCTTTGTTTCCTCCTCCTCAAAAAAATCATTTTCGACATCATTTTTTTGCAGTGAATAGTCCTGTGCTTGCTATAGCCCCCCAATGGGAGAGCCTGGACTCTTCCGATGCCTGGCTGGTGAGGCTTCCTGAGGCCTGTAGCCAGTGCTCCACAATCTGTAGGGGGTTCCAGGGGAAAAAGGGCCGCCGGGTGGCGAGTAATTCATACCTGAAAACAACACACAAACACAGAATTAAGTACATGGGCTATCTGACAACAATGTTGCTACAACCCTGTGAACAACTTATTGTGACGCTCTCAAAATCCTGACTGACTTCCTCATCTCACAGATCAGGGAGAAATTTTAGAAAAAGTGGAAATGTATTTCATTACCCAGATTAAAAACCAGACTAGTGTTATTTGGGGTTAATAATCAACAGCTCCATCTTATCTGTTCTTCTTCTGCAACATGCTATGGACAATTTAGGATAGTGAGATAATCCAAAAATGGGCTGAGCTAAGGTACATGTGAGGGTATACATCACAAAAGGACCAGATTATCCCAGGGTACAAAACACAGCATTCCTACCATGTTAGAAAGAGAGAATTATATTACTACTAAACTTGACCAAGGCTGGTACCAGAGCAACCACATCACCAGGCAAACTCAGAGGCTGACAGAGAGACCACAGACATGGTAACTTGTAATGTGTTGACTTACTGTCAGCTTTGTAAGGCGAGATGTGTCCTGGAGAGTCTCCATAGCCTAAGTAGGGTGATCCCGGGGCTCTCGGGGAGCTGGGCTGAGAGAAGGTGCCTGGGGCGGAGCTCACGCTGTAGCGCGGTCCAAATATGGCAAAGTATGCTGTAATCAGAAAGAACAACAACAATGTTAACCACCCCACCTTACAGCATGCTGAGTGGAATAAACAGCTGCACATATGTGTGTGTTGAAGTTGGGACGATGTCATGGAGCAACAACACCCTTCAATGGTAAAAGCCAACACTCTTCATGTCATCTCTGGGATTGGTTCTGGATTTTCAGAATTCTCAACATACATTACTATTTTGTTGTCTTTCACAATAAAACTTAATCACCTATGCCATCCAACACTACCAACGCACTGTTGTCATGACAACTCCTTCCTGAAGCTACCTACATAATAAACACGTAAACATAAACTCACTCGCCCATTTTGCTTTTGGGTAACAGTAACATTAGAATTTTAGATCTATGGTGACAGTAACTGCAGTGAGAATTTACCAAGGATTACCACGGTAATATCTGCTACGACAGCCAACAGTAACACCAGAGGGGACTTGCCTAGGGTTACCACGGCAACAGCTGCTATGACAGCTAATAGCAACACCAGACAGGACTTACCAAGGATCACCACGGCAACAGTTGCTACGACAGCTAACAGTAACACCAGAGAGGACTGGTAGTTCCCCGCTATAACATGAAATACTGTTCCCCATCCAACCTCTTTAGTTCGAACTGAAACATTTAGGCAAATTTATCCACCCACATGTACATAATTTTGAATTATCCAGCCTTTGTCAAAACAAAACAAATAAACAGTGGAATATTTAATTATATCAGTAAAAAAAAATTGATTGTAACAAACATCTCATACATGTGTAATTAACTAAATGACATGAACCTTAAAAACATTCAGTGGCGCATATATATGCTGGGGGGGGGTGCTGTACTTGTAATGAAGAGATATATACAAGGGAGGGGGGACTACTTGCAGTGAGGAGATATATACTCAGGGGCTGTACTTGTAAAGAGGACATATACTGGGGGCTGTTCTTGTAATGAAAAGATATATACTGGGAGGGGGGGCTGTACTTGTAATGAAGAGATATATACTGGGGGAGCTGTACTTGTAATGAAGAGATATATGGGGGGGCTGTACTTGTAATGAAGAGATATATGGGGGGGGTGCTGTACTTGTAATGAGGCGATGTAAACTGGGATGGAGGATGAAACATAACTTTCTCACACTTCTCATGATTTTGTCTATGCTAAACCCAGAATATTTTTCTTAAAGTTTTGAAGTACAAAAAAAAAAGATTCATCCAAAAAGAGGAAATGTTGTATTTCAATCAGTCTTGCACATACAAGCCTTAAAAATAAAATAAATGGAAATACACATGGACACACTTACCATACTCGGGCTGCTGCCCCAACAGTTTGATTCTGACCACTACCTTCTCCATCTGACCTGTACTCTGACAAATCAGCTCCACCATTACATCTGTCTTCTCCCTCTCCCAAACTGCATCCAGCAACCGGATTGGAAACTGCAGCAGCGAGCCAGCTTTGGAATCTCTCTCTGCCGGGAGCAGCTCTAGAATGTCTCGATCACTTGACAGAATCTGTAAAACAACAGGTCGGGTTTGTGATGGATAGGGGTGTATGTCATACCCTTGTTAAATTACTTGTGTGTAATTTCCAAGAAAGCTTTGCAAACTGCTAATCAGACAGAGCCAAAACCATCCAAAGCCAGTTGTAGCCATTAATTTGGAACTGACTGGAATAAGCAGATGTGTGACCCTTGAGTCTAGTTTCCAATAAGAACAAGGCATTACTGGGCTGTTCTGCTAGCTATATTGGAAAGATTTTCCCCCAGGGTTTTGGTTATAGAAACTTTGAAGTCCATAACCTGTACACTTGTACATTTTGTTCGTAGGGCACAAATTCATATATAAACTTTTTTAATATACTGTAGATACAAATCAACAACAATAGGAAAATAGAGATCTTTTACTGTATTTGATAAGCTGTCTTTGTTTCGGCCAAACAAAAGCAGAATTGCATGTAATTCAAATCTGAAATTATTATACATGTAAGAGGCAAATAAAATGGCGACACTTCATCATGCTGTAGGAGCTTTGTAAAACGTAACAAGGCATTCAGAGACTGCACGACTTACCCTCATCTAATCAGGATGAAACACTGAAGTGATCTGACTGTGTACGACATACCCTCATATGATCAGGATGGAACACTGAAGTGATCTGACTGTGTACGACTTACCCTCATCTGATCAGGATGGAATACTGAAGTGATCTGACTGTGTACGGCTTACCCTCATCTGATCAGGATGGAACACTGAAGTGATCTGACTGTACGACATACCCTCATATGATCAGGATGGAATACTGAAGTGATCTGACTGTGTACGACTTACCCTCATCTGATCAGGATGGAACACTGAAGTGATCTGACTGTGTACGACTTACCCTCATCTGATCAGGATGGAACACTGAAGTGATCTGACTGTGTACGACTTACCCTCATCTGATCAGGATGGAACACTGAAGTGATCTGACTGTACGACATACCCTCATATGATCAGGATGGAATACTGAAGTGATCTGACTGTGTACGACTTACCCTCATCTGATCAGGATGGAACACTGAAGTGATCTGACTGTGTACGGCTTACCCTCATCTGATCAGGATGGAATACTGAAGTGATCTGACTGTGTACGACTTACCCTCATCTGATCAGGAAGGAATACTGAAGTGATCTGACTGTGTACGACTTACCCTCATCTGATCAGGATGGAATACTGAAGTGATCTGACTGTGTACGACTTACCCTCATCTGATCAGGAAGGAATACTGAAGTGATCTGACTGTGTACGGCCTACCCTCATATGATCAGGATGGAACACTGAAGTGATCTGACTGTGTACGACTTACCCTCATCTGATCAGGATGGAACACTGAAGTGATCTGACTGTACGACATACCCTCATATGATCAGGATGGAACACTGAAGTGATCTGACTGTGTACGACTTACCCTCATATGATCAGGATGGAACACTGAAGTGATCTGACTGTGTACGACATACCCTCATCTGATCAGGAAGGAATACTGAAGTGATCTGACTGTGTACGGCTTACCCTCATCTGATCAGGATGGAACACTGAAGTGATCTGACTGTGTACGACATACCCTCATCTGATCAGGATGGAATACTGAAGTGATCTGACTGTACGACTTACCCTCATCTGATCAGGATGGAATACTGAAGTGATCTGACTGTGTACGACTTACCCTCATCTGATCAGGATGGAACACTGAAGTGATCTGACTGTGTACGGCATACCCTCATCTGATCAGGAAGGAATACTGAAGTGATCTGACTGTGTATGGCTTACCCTCATCTGATCAGGATGGAACACTGAATTGATCTGACTGTGTACGACATACCCTCATCTGATCAGGATGGAATACTGAAGTGATCTGACTGTACGACTTACCCTCATCTGATCAGGATGGAACACTGAATTGATCTGACTGTGTACGGCCTACCCTCATATGATCAGGATGGAACACTGAAGTGATCTGACTGTGTACGACTTACCCTCATCTGATCAGGATGGAATACTGAAGTGATCTGACTGTGTACGGCTTACCCTCATCTGATCAGGATGGAACACTGAAGTGATCTGACTGTGTACGACATACCCTCATCTGATCAGGATGGAATACTGAAGTGATCTGACTGTACGACTTACCCTCATCTGATCAGGATGGAACACTGAATTGATCTGACTGTGTACGGCCTACCCTCATATGATCAGGATGGAACACTGAAGTGATCTGACTGTGTACGACTTACCCTCATCTGATCAGGATGGAACACTGAAGTGATCTGACTGTATGACATACCCTCATATGATCAGGATGGAATACTGAAGTGATCTGACTGTGTACGACTTACCCTCATCTGATCAGGATGGAACACTGAAGTGATCTGACTGTGTACGACATACCCTCATCTGATCAGGAAGGAATACTGAAGTGATCTGACTGTGTACGGCTTACCCTCATCTGATCAGGATGGAACACTGAAGTGATCTGACTGTGTACGACTTACCCTCATATGATCAGGATGGAACACTGAAGTGATCTGACTGTACGACATACCCTCATATGATCAGGATGGAATACTGAAGTGATCTGACTGTGTACGGCTTACCCTCATCTGATCAGGATGGAACACTGAAGTGATCTGACTGTGTACGACTTACCCTCACCTGATCAGGATGGAATACTGAAGTGATCTGACTGTGTACGACATACCCTCATATGATCAGGATGGAAAACTGAAGTGATCTGACTGTACGACATACCCTCATATGATCAGGATGGAATACTGAAGTGATCTGACTGTGTACGACTTACCCTCATCTGATCAGGATGGAACACTGAAGTGATCTGACTGTGTATGACTTACCCTCATCTGATCAGGATGGAATACTGAAGTGATCTGACTGTGTACGGCTTACCCTCATATGATCAGGATGGAACACTGAAGTGATCTGACTGTACGACTTAGTCTCATCTGATCACGATGGAACACTGAAGTGATCTGTGTACGACTTACCCTCATGTGATCAGGATGGAATACTGAAGTGATCTGACTGTGTACGGCTTACCCTCATCTGATCAGGAAGGAACACTGAAGTGATCTGACTGTGTACGACTTACCCTCATATGATCAGGATGGAATACTGAAGTGATCTGACTGTGTACGACTTACCCTCATCTGATCCATGAGCTTGTCAGCCACAGACACCCTGATGGTAGACGTCGGCGAAAGATTGCTGACGTGAACCTCAGTGTTGTGAACATAAAATGCAGGGAAGAACGCAAATCTCAGCTCAGGGGAGGTAACTTCTGGCTGCTGACTCTGGCCAGAAACGCGCACCTTGAGGATAATGTCTGTGTCAACTCTGCTGATCTGCTGTGCGAGGTAGTCATTTAGAACTCTCTCCACTTCACACACATACTGACCTGAAGGTAACATGTTGTTCAGGCTATAAACATACCTCAGCATTTATCTGGCACACATGTACTGACCTCTGCCAACTTTGTTAGCCATGTTTCTCCTTACTTTTTTTTTTTTTTGCATATAAACGGGCTACTTCATAGCAAAACAACATTGGTTGGAGCGGTTAATTTTTAGGGCCTCACAAAAAGTATAATTTTATCAATCTACACAGCCTAATGCCCTCAGAATATGCTTTAATAAAAACCTTGCAAACGTTCGAAAAGGTTGGAAAATTACATCAATGCACATTTGTGAAAATGAGCCTGTGACTGGGGTGCTCATAACACTGCACCAATCACATGTTACATTCCCATATATGCATACAAAAACAGTGTTTGTTTTAGATGCTTCAAAAGGTAAAGTCAGCACACAAAGTCACAATCAGCGACAAAAAAATTAACCCTAACAAAGACTGAAGGTATGTGATGGTCTAAACAATTGTTAGAAGTGGGCTGCTGAAGAAATAAGGTGTGGAGCACCTACCTGATTTGGTGTCAAACATGGCTTTGGCATGGAACAGGTCTGCGATAGTGAGATCAGGTAACAGTGTGGATATCTCCAGGAGACAATGGTAAGGAGCAGCCACAGGAGGCAGGCCTAGCTCGGACACCTTCTCCATACACCCATCTCCTACACATACAAAGACAACTTCCAGTAAACTTATCAGGGCTAATATTTCAGACCTGCATAGTTATGTTTACAGTCACAATAGCCTCCTACCCCCTCCTCACCCATGCCCCACAGACCAGGTGAACATTCACAATAGCCCCCTACCCCCTCCTCACCCAGGCCTCACAGACCAGGTGAACAGTCACAATAGCCCCCTCCCCTCCTCACAGACCAGGTGAACTGTCACAATAGCCCCCTACCCCGTCCTCACCCATGCCTCACAGACCAGGTGAACAGTCACAATAGCCTCCTACCCCCTCCTCACCCATGCCCCACAGACCAGGTGAACAGTCACAATAGCCCCCTACCCCCTCCTCACCCATGCCTCACAGACCAGGTGAACAGTCACAATAGCCCCCTACCCCCTCCTCACCCATGCCTCACAGACCAGGTGAACAGTCACAATAGCCTCCTACCCCCTCCTCACCCATGCCCCACAGACCAGGTGAACAGTCACAATAGCCCCCTACCCCCTCCTCACCCATGCCTCACAGACCAGGTGAACAGTCACAATAGCCTCTTACGCCCTCCTCACCCAGACCTCGCATACTATGTGAACAGTCACAATAGCCTCTTGCCCCCTCCTCACCCATGCCCCAAAGACCAGGTGAACAGTCACAATAGCCTCTTACGCCCTCCTCACCCAGGCCTCGCATACTGTGTGAACAGTCACAATAGCCTCCTACCCCCTCCTCACCCATGCCCCACAGACCAGGTGAACAGTCACAATAGCCTCTTACCCCCTCCTCACCCATGCCCCACAGACCAGGTGAACAGTCACAATAGCCTCCTACCCCCTCCTCACCCATGCCCCACAGACCAGGTGAACAGTCACAATAGCCTCTTACCCCCTCCTCACCCAGGCTCCACAGACCAGGTGAACATCATACATCTGTACCCTTATCCCCTCCTCACCCAGGCTCCACAGACCAGGTGAACAGAACACATCTGTACCCTTATCCCCTCCTCACCCAGGCTTGTCAGCGAGAAGTCTACTTGCCTTTAAGGTTGATTTCCTTGCCCAGCCCCACCATCACCAGGTACTTCTTCACACTACCATAGTAATTAGTGAGGAATGAGTATGGACTGTTCACGATCACCCTGTTGATGGAGGACACGCCTGCCTGCAATCACATGAAGAACGTTCCTAGTGACTGGCTTATGCAGTTTACAGAAAACTGAAGCAAACAAACCATTTATAAATACAAATACATCTATTTACAGATATAAAAAATTCTCTTGTAAGCACAGAACCTGCTTTCTGCACATACAATTGGAACTAATTGTTTTAAGAATTTTTCACTTACAGAATGGTATTTTGGAGGCTTAACAGAAACAGTGTGTGTAACGAGAAAGCATAGACAGGGTAGGGCTGGCCTAATGTCAGTCCAGTACACAACACACCTACTTACCTCTGTATGAGTGGCCACTCCATCTGACACGCTGTACTTCACTGTTGACGTGCCTATTCTGGTGGCCACAGCTATACCAGTCTTACCGTCCACTGTCAGAGATTTGCCTGTCACAGACCAGCTGCCTTCGTGGCCTGAGAAACAAAATACCACATCATAACCTCATTTGGACTTATGAAAACCCCTCAGCCTTTAGCACATGTGTCATGTAATGAATAGATCCAACTTAACAGGCTAAACCGTTCTAAAGATAGCATGTTTACAAGCCTTTTATAAAATTTAACTTAAATGACCCCAATGACCTTGAAGAAAATGGTAAAGGTCGATGAAAAAGAAAAGGGTTCTTTCTTACAGCAAAGTGTATGTGTAGTGTAAGTTTGGTAAATTTGGCATGAACCAGTCTGGACATATGTTTGCAAGCCTTTCATAAAATTTAACCTAAATGACCCCAATGACCTTGAAGTCAAGGTCGCTGAAAATCAATACGGTTCTTCCTCATGCCAAGGTGTAAGTGTGGTGTAAGTTTGGTGAACTTGGGCTAAACTGTTCTGGAGCGTTAAAAGGATATGGACAGATGGAGGCTGCCCGCTACAACAATAATAAAACAATAACAATGATTGGTGTCACAAAATATCCAGAATTTGAAGACTGACTTTGAGGTGTAATTATTCAACATGAACACAAAATTACTGGTTACATCAATGCAGTGACATGTTCATCTTTAAAGAAGCCTATATACCCCATTCTGAGAGGAGGGGACTGGTGAAGCAGGTGACGTCTCCTAAGGTGAGAGAGGCCTCTGGGGGAGAGATGGCGTAGTTCACAGGTACATTGATGTAATCCACCATCCTGGGGTCTTGTTGGCTCCACACCTACAAGTAACAGAGAAAAAGTCTGATGTATTCCAATTCTGGACATCTTCTGTACAAACCTGTGACACACACATGTGGGTATATCTGAGATCTGGTAGCGTGTGCCTTACATGTACCTAGGTGTGCCTTACATGTACCTGGGCGTGGTTGTATGTAGCATAACACCACAGTTTCTTTAACACTATTCACAATCTGGTCGTCTGCTTATTCCTACAGGCTGAAGGCCCCCAGACCTCTAATATCCTGGGGGCCTCATGTGGCAAACCTGGCCCTTTGGACCTTAACAGGAATTCCTGGCTAATGCCCAGATGTATAGATCAAAACGTTAACAGATGTACTGAGGAGCCATTAACCTTGGCACTAGTATCCCTGAAAACTGTGAGGATGTCAAATGTAAAAAGGAGCTAATAACCTTGACAATGGTATCCCTAGCAGCTGTGAGGAGCCAGATGTAACATGGAGCTACTAACCTTGACAATGGTATCCCTGACAGTAGTGAGGAGCCAGTAACCTTGACAATGGTATCCCTGACTGTAGTGAGGAGCCAGTAACCTTGACAATGGTATCCCTGACAGTAGTGAGGAGCCAGTAACCTTGACAATGGTATCCCTGACAGTAGTGAGGAGCCAGTAACCTTGACAATGGTATCCCTGACAGCAGTGAGGAGCCAGTAACCTAGACAGTGGTATCCCTGACAGAGGTGAGGAGCCAGTAACCTTGACAATGGTATCCCTGACAGTAGTGAGGAGCCAGTAACCTTGACAATGGTATCCCTAGCAGCAGTGAGGAGCCAGTAACCTTGACAATGGTATCCCTAGCAGCTGTGAGGAGCCAGATGTAACATGGAGCTACTAACCTTGACAATGGTATCCCTGACAGTAGCGAGGAGCTACTAACCTTGACAATGGTATCCCTGACAGTAGTGAGGAGCCAGTAACCTTGACAATGGTATCCCTGACAGTAGTGAGGAGCCAGTAACCTTGACAATGGTATCCCTGACAGTAGTGAGGAGCCAGTAACCTTGACAATGGTATCCCTGACAGCAGTGAGGAGCCACTAACCTTGACAGTGGTATCCCTGACAGTAGTGAGGAGCCACTAACCTTGACAATGGTGTCCCCGACATCCGTGGCTCGTGCAGACAAGGTGTTGTTCCCCATGCCACTGGTCACCTGCAGATGGTCAAACCTGTACACAAGACAGAACATGCTATCACAAAGGAGGAACAACTTCATACTAAAGCAGACAGGTAACCGGATGAAATCAGTCAGGTCATGGCAGTGTACGGGATGAAACATAAATCAGTCAGGTCATGGTAGTGTACGGGATGAAATATAAATCAGTCAGGTCATGGTAGTGTACGGGATGAAATATGAATCAGTCAGGTCCTGGTAGTGTATGGGATCAAACATAAATCAGTCAGGTCATGGTAGTGTACGGGATGAAATATAAATCAGTCAGGTCATGGCAGTGTACGGGATGAAATATGAATCAGTCAGGTCCTGGTAGTGTATGGGATCAAACATAAATCAGTCAGGTCATGGTAGTGTACGGGATGAAATATAAATCAGTCAGGTCATGGTAGTGTACGGGATGAAACATGAATCAGTCAGGTCATGGTAGTGTACTGGATGAAACATGAATCAGTCAGGTCATGGTAGTGTACTGGATGAAACATGAATCAGTCAGGTCATGGTAGCTTACTGGATGAAACATAAATCAGTCAGGTCATGGTAGTGTACGGGATGAAATATAAATCAGTCAGGTCATGGCAGTGTACGGGATGAAATATAAATCAGTCAGGTCATGGTAGTGTACGGGATCAAACATAAATCAGTCAGGTCATGGTAGCTTTCTGGATGAAACATGAATCAGTCAGGTCATGGCAGTGTGCTATTCCAGATTTATCAGATTGGTGTTGTTTACAAAGACAAGGATTGCTGTATCTACATCCCTTTGTTGTTGCTTAAAGGGCAAATACTTCATAACAGGAGTAATGTACAATACTCTATAACACCAAACAGACCCCAGGATAAGGAAACTAGTGAACTAAAACCCACCAAACAGAACCACGGCAGGTTCTTCTGAACATGTATCTTCAACTGTTCAAAAGAAACCATTATGAACTTACCTGTTGGAGCGAAAGTTGATACGATTGTTTGTAGCCTGAAAGACAGCGCCCACGTGGTCATGGTACGTTACGGTGAAGGACATAGTGGCCCCCACAGGGATGTTCCCTAACCTTCCATTACTGGTCCTGAAGACTGTGTCCGCGTTCAGCATCACATACGCCACTCTCTGAACCTGGGCAAGGAAGATAAACTTTGTGAAATTCCTCAGTAACCCTTAATTTCCTTACTGCAAGAAGTCTTCCAATGCTTTCCTCCACATGTAGACGTTGTGGGGTTTTCTGTTGGATGACTGTCATCTTATACAACTCAATCTATGCCACTGTTATAATTTATTTTCAAAGGGAGCACAGAACAAGATATTTGTAACAAGATATACTAACAATGATATTTGTTGATAATGTCATTCAAAATGGCTATTACCATTGACTTTGAGTTAATTTCTTTCACTCAAGAATGCAGTCATTTTGCTTTGGTATGCCATTGTGCTCCTGGACCAACCCTTTGCTGAAAACTTGCCAGCGACAAAACCTTTCCGGTCAGTGCAAGGAAAATGTACCACGTAGGATAAAGCACACCACAGACAACTAATTGTTAGAGCTCACTAGAAAGTTTACCAAATTTGGCAGTGGCAGTGCCATTTCGCTGATAGGCATCTGGAGTAATCCCCCTCTTCCTCTCCCCCCAAAAAGGACTTTGGTTATACACCCCCCCCATGTTGAGAAGTCTCCGTACACCCAAAATGCCAGGTGATTGAGTGCTCTAATAATATGAGCACATTTTTTAAGCATACTTACACCTGTACTGCAATTATCTGTAGCACTACTTTACCCTAAATCTCAGTATCTACAGTACCCTTGAAAGCCCTACTACCTTGATGAGTAGTGTAGATGTCTGATTCAGACCAAACTCCTCCAGTGCAGTCACCAGGACAGTGGCCTGCCCAGTCACTGTGCTGGACATCAGGTGACCAGAAGAGTCCACCTTAAGGTTGAGGTTTGGCGGGTCTTGATGGCTAATCTTGTATGTCAGGCGGGCAGCTCCATCTCTGGGGAGGAGAAAACATTTTAACATCATTCATTTTCATTTCATTTAACATCAAATCATATCCAGAGACAGGACAATGTGGGTAATCCTTCCAGACATAATGTGCTCAGAAAAAATGTTGGTATATGGAAATAACAGTAACAACAGGATCAACGAAACCTCGTTCCAACAAAATGATTTATCAACCAGACCAGCACAGATTAGTAAACTTCCAGGAATTTTCCTGGCTTAAAATTCACATTTTCAAGTCTACATTACACATTCCACACATATACATGTACATGCTCAAAGCAATGTAAAATTATCTAATTCACTGAACTCTGTCTTCACATACAAAGCACTGTATTAAGCAATTTCAAAGAAACTGGAAGACAAATTTCTCAAAAATATAGGTATAAGTAGACAGTTGTTAAGGTGGGTTTGACGACTCAATTTCAACCCTGAGTTGAGCTGCAAAACCTCCTGATTCTCCAGCCTTTTCACACCCTGGGGAAATTACTTTCAAATTCAAGGCTTTTCAAGATTTTCAAGCCCCCGTACAAGCAATATCAACTGTGAGCAGTGGGATACATTCCTGCAACACCCCGTACAAGCAATATCAACTGCCAGCAGCAGGATACATTCCCGTAACACTCCGTACAAGCAATATCAAATGCCAGCAGCAGGATACATTCGCGTAACACTCCGTACAAGCAATATCAACTGCCAGCAGCAGGATACATTCGCATAACACTCCGTACAAGCAATATCAACTGCCAGCAGCAGGATACATTCCCGGAACACCCCGTACAAGTAATATCAACCGCCAGCAGCAGGATACATTCACGTAACACCTCGTACAAGCAATATCAACTGCCAGCAGCAGGATACATTCCTGTAACACTCTGTACAAGCAAAACCAACTGCCAGCATTGGGATACATTTCAGTAACACTCCATACAAGCAATATCAACTACCAGCAGCAGGATACATTCCTGCAATATCCCAAACAGCAATATCAACTGCCAGCAGCAGGATACATTCGCGTAACACTCCGTACAAGCAATATCAACTGCCAGCAGCAGGATACATTCCTTTCACACCATGTACAAGCAATATCAACTGCCAGCAGCAGGATACATTTGCGTAACACCCCGTACAAGCAATATCAACTGCCAGCAGCAGGATACATTCGCGTAACACCCCGTACAAGCAATATCAACTACCAGCAGCAGGATACATTCGCGTAACACCCCGTACAAGCAATATCAACTGCCAGCAGCAGGATACATTCGCGTAACACCCCGTACAAGCAATATCAACTGCCAGCAGCAGGATACATTCCAGCAACACTCCGTACAAGCAATATCAACTGCCAGCAGCAGGATACATTCCCGTAACACCCCGTACAAGCAATATCAACTGCCAGCAGCAGGATACATTCGCGTAACACCCCGTACAAGCAATATCAACTACCAGCAGCAGGATACATTCGCGTAACACCCCGTACAAGCAATATCAACTGCCAGCAGCAGGATACATTCCTGTAACACTCTGTACAAGCAAAACCAACTGCCAGTATTGGGATACATTCCCATAACACTCCGTACAAGCAATATCAACTGCCAGCAGACAAATACATTCCGGTAACACTCCGTACAAGCAATATCAACTGCCAGCAACGGGATACATTCCCGCAACATCCCATACAAGCAATATCAACTGCCAGCAGCAGGATACATTCCTGTAACACCCTGTACAAGCAATATCAACTGCCAGCAGCGGGATACATTCCTGTAACACTCTGTACAAGCAAAACCAACTGCCAGTATTGGGATACATTCCCATAACACTCCGTACAAGCAATATCAACTGCCAGCAGCAGGATACATTCCTGTAACACCCTGTACAAGCAATATCAACTGCCAGCAGCGGGATACATTCCTGTAACACTCTGTACAAGCAAAACCAACTGCCAGTATTGGGATACATTCCCATAACACTCCGTACAAGCAATATCAACTGCCAGCAGACAAATACATTCCGGTAACACTCCGTACAAGCAATATCAACTGCCAGCAACGGGATACATTCCCGCAACATCCCGTACAAGTAATATCAACTGCCAGCAGCAGGATACATTCCTGTAACACTCCGTACAAGCAATATCAACTACCAGCAGCAGGATACATTCCCCTAACAGTCCGTACAAGCAATATCAACTGCCAGCAACAGGATACATTCATGTAACACTCCGTACAAGCAATATCAACTGCCAGCAGCAAGATACATTCCAGCAACACTCCGTACAAGCAATATCAACTGCCAGCAGCAGGATACATTCGCGTAACACCCCGTACAAGCAATATCAACTGCCAGCAGCGGGATACATTCCCGTAACACTCTGTACAAGCAATATCAACTGCCAGCAGCAGGATACATTCGCGTAACACCCCGTACAAGCAATATCAACTACCAGCAGCAGGATACATTCGCGTAACACCCTGTACAAGCAATATCAACTGCCAGCAGCAGGATACATTCGCGTAACACTCTGTACAAGCAATATCAACTGCCAGCAGCAGGATACATTCCCGTAACACCGCATACAAGCAATATCAACTGCCAGCAGCAGGATACATTCCCCTAACAGTCCGTACAAGCAATATCAACTGCCAGCAGCAGGATACATTTGCGTAACACTCCGTACAAGCAATATCAACTGCCAGCAGCAGGATACATTCGCGTAACATCCCGTACAAGCAATATCAACTGCCAGCAGCGGGATACATTCCCGTAACACTCTGTACAAGCAATATCAACTGCCAGCAGCAGGATACATTCGCGTAACATCCCGTACAAGCAATATCAACCGCCAGCAGCAGGATACGTTCCCGTAACACCCCATACAAGCAATATCAACTGCCAGCAGCAGGATACATTCGCGTAACACCCCATACAAGCAATATCAACCGCCAGCAGCAGGATACGTTCGCGTAACACCCCATACAAGCAATATCAACCGCCAGCAGCAGGATACGTTCGCGTAACACCCCCTACAAGCAATATCAACCGCCAGCAGCAGGATACGTTCGCGTAACACCCCGTACAAGCAATATCAACCGCCAGCAGCAGGATACGTTCCCGTAACACCCCGTACAAGCAATATCAACCGCCAGCAGCAGGATACATTTGCGTAACACCCCGTACAAGCAATATCAACCGCCAGCAGCAGGATACATTCGCGTAACACCCCGTACAAGCAATATCAACCGCCAGCAGCAGGATACATTTGCGTAACACCCCGTACAAGCAATATCAACTGCCAGCAGCAGGATACATTTGCGTAACACCCCGTACAAGCAATATCAACTGCCAGCAGCAGGATACATTCGCGTAACATCCCGTACAAGCAATATCAACTGCCAGCAGCAGGATACATTTGCGTAACACCCCGTACAAGCAATATCAACTGCCAGCAGCAGGATACATTTGCGTAACATCCCGTACAAGCAATATCAACCGCCAGCAGCAGGATACATTCGCGTAACACCCCGTACAAGCAATATCAACCGCCAGCAGCAGGATACATTCGCGTAACACCCCGTACAAGCAATATCAACCGCCAGCAGCAGGATACATTTGCGTAACACCCCGTACAAGCAATATCAACTTCCAGCAGCAGGATACATTTGCGTAACATCCTGTACAAGCAATATCAACTGCCAGCAGCAGGATACGTTCCCGTAACACCATCATAACCTACCAAACTTGAAGGAAATTCTGTAAGTATGTTATGTCTTTCATTCGACTCCACGCACATCAATTCACCTGATCAAGTTCACACTTGAAAGCTGAGCTGCTGAGGACGCAAGGAAGTGCAGAGTGGAGAATTTGAAAATGTTACTTACTGCATATGCAAATTAGGAAATGACGACATTATAAACAGGCACTGCACTCGTCCTATTAATGCAACCTTGTCAGGAAGCCCATGCTCCAAACAAAGCACGGGCAACCAATTATTTTTTATAAATATCTGGTATAATACTGAGAAACTGGAGGCTGAAACTGAACTGTATAGTTCATAATTAGGTTGACAGCTGTATCATTTTTTACCTGGAGCAGTCAAAAAGTAGTGATAGGACAGTTTTACCTGTTTGTCTTAAGCCTCATCTCTGTGTCTGGTGTGATCAGTAGCTGTCCATCACAGAGGTCAGGGTTCACAATGGTCAGTCGGTCAAACACCTGCACAGGAAACCACACATCATCAATGTGCATATGACACTGAGCAATGAAGGATAATATATGTAGTACAGCATTCAATGTGTTCTTAATTTTAGGTTTACATGGATAAGATCTTCCGATACAAACGTATTAACACACCTCTTAGGAAATAAACGTTTTTTCCTTATGATGACCGTAACATCATCCATAGTCTAACTTGTAAGTTGAAGCACTTTATATCCAACAATGGACACAAGTATGACACTGTCACATGATCTGATGGTACCAGATACACAGCTCAGCAATCACCACTCCCCTCACTAACACAAATTACTGATCTTGCCTGATGTCATCCCTACCTTTATCTGAACTTCATCTCTCAGTTCCTGATGACCCAGGACTTGACCAGGCACTCCAGCTTTCACTTTCAGTTTGACAGTCACATGACCTGAAGCTGCAGCCACAAGTTGAGTGGCAAAGTTGTTTTCATCTCTCAAAGATATTCCACTCTGAAAAAGAGCATTTTTGTCATCAGTCATCAATCCTCTGAGCGCAATGATTATAATTTGACATTTTTGAAATAAAGAAAAAATAATGTTTCCCGCAATAAGGCTGGCCATCTTCGTAGAAGTGAAATATTCTTGAGTATAGCGTATAACACCAATCAAATAAAAAAAGGAAATAAATACTCCACACCTATATGCAACTGAAGGAGTGTTACTTTGAATTCAATGTTTCACATTTTGGGTCTAATACTGTATAGTACCTGGTGGAAAGTAGACCGCAACAGTGCGACATCTTTGTTAGTGACAGTCCAGGTGAAGATCAGGGGTGGGGAGACACTGCCGAATGTGAATGGTGTCTCATGTTCAGTCACACCCACAGCGTACAGCGGCATCTGAAATAGACATACCTCAATTGTGTGATCCGGAGAGGCTAACCCATGTCAAAGTCGTAGCCAAATCTCCAGCATACAAAGAACAGAATACACCAGGACTTGGTGCCTTCATGTAACACTAACCATGCACCAAAACAGCTTCATGCTTTGTGAAGTGTTATTAGCACAGGAGAACAGTAAAATGTGTTTTAGTAAGGTAACATCGTGTATCTACTACCCCCAGTGTCATAAAGAAGGATATTTAGGAGAATGGGTGGTAGTAGTGTTTTTACCTCTGAGTTTTTCTGAATCCTGGTGAGTGGTGCATGTATCTTGATCCCAGACAGCATCACCACATGGACATCCACCTGATCCTGAAAGTGAACAATAGAAAGATATCACCACATGGACATCCACCTGATCCTGAAAGTGAACAATACAAAGATATCACCACATGAACATCCACCTGATCCTGAAAGTGAACAATACAAAGATATCACCATATGGATGTCCACCTGATCCTGAATGTGAACGACACTATGATATCACCACATTAACATCCACCTGATCCTGAATGTGAACGACACCATGATATCAATACATGGACATTCCCTAAACTTGAATGATACAAAGATATTACTCCAGAGGAAAGCCAGGACTACCCTGTCCTGAATCAGCCAATCAGAGTTCAGTTGGTCAATACGATGCTTAACGGATCACACCTGACCACGCTCACTCTACCGCTCTGAAGGCAAACAAAACACAGATGATAGTGTGAAGACAAATTCTTCCCGGACACTTCCATACAAGCTACAAAATAGAACACACTGTGGGAACACTCTTACCTGTGAGTAGACTATAAGCTCTCCCGTGGCTGGGTCATGACCAACAGCCTTGCCAATGACCTGGGTCACCCCCAGCTCCAGGGCTGTCAGCAGACCACCAGCAGACACTTGGGCTGTGTCTTCGTCGGTCATGTAGAACTCAATAGAGGAGGAGGGGCTGGGGCCTCCAGAGGCATAAACCTGGAAACAAACACACATAAAGAAGTAAACATAAACCTGGAAACACACACATCCATAGGTAAACATAAACGTGGATACACACATCCACACATAAACATAAACCTGAAAACAAATCCACAGGTGAACATAAACCAGGAAACAAACACACATTCAGAGGTAAACATACACTTGGAAACACACACTTCCACAGGTAAAATAAACCTGGAAACAAACACATCAACAGGTAAACATAAACCTGGAAACAAACACATCCACAGGTGACCCTAAACCTGGAAACATCCACACATAAGCATAAACATAAACACAGAAAAAAACACAGCCACAGGTGACCCTAAACCTGGAAACATCCACACATAAGCATAAACATAAACACGGAAACAAACACAGCCACAGGTGACCATAAACTTGGAAACATCCACACATAACAATAAACAAAAACCTGGAAACAAACACATACTCAGGTGACCCTAAACCTGGAAACATCCACACATAAGCATAAACATAAAACGGAAACAACACAGCCACCGGTGACCCTAAACCTGGAAACATTCACACATAAGCATAAACCTGGAATACAAACCACATAAACAGGTGACCCTAAACCTGGAAACATCCACAAATAAGCATCAACATAAACCTGGAAACAAACAATCATCCACAGGTAAACAAAAACTTGGAAAAAAAACACATCATGTACATGTAAACATAAACCTGGAAACAAACACACACCCACAGGTAAACATAAACTGGAAACACACATCCTCAGGTAAACAAAAATCTGGAGAGTTTTAATGGTGGAGATACCAGAGTGCATCATGGCGTCCCAATGAAGTCTGACAAGTTACATACAAATTTCTCACATTTATGACTTGTAGGACAGTGGTGAGTTTTAATGGTGGAGATACCAGAGTGAGTCCTGATGTCCCATTGACACCTGACAGGTTACAAAGTCTCTCACAGGTTATGAACTTGTAGGACAGTGGTGAGTTTTAATGGTGGAGATACCAGAGTGCGTCATGGCGTCCCATTGACACCTGACAGGTTACAAAGTCTCTCACAGGTTATGAAAAGGTAACAAAGTTTCAACAAAGCAATGAGATATAAGCACGCTACACACACATCTACCCTAAATGACCTAAAATTTCGCCAACAGAGTCCATTTTAAGAAGCAAATAAATGTCACAAATATTATTTTTGGTGGCTGAACCTTACAATTTTCCAGTAGAATATCATCTCATGTTCCAAGCAAACCTGAGGAACACCTTTCTAAAATCAACAGAACTCTAGAATAGAATCAGGAAAGATGGGCAACTTAGTCATGGACAAAATTTACCGTCATTTAGGGTAATTAACTTCAGAGGCCTGCACAAAAATAGTTACCCTGAAACTCTGCTCCAATGATCAGGGGTGATGTTCCTAGGGCTAAGTCGTAGAGGGGGAATACCTGAGGGTGATCAAGACAAAACACAAAACACTTTAATAAACTGCTACAAAAACATCTTATTAAATGGAATACATGTATTAACGTATAATTCAACCTCTGACAGCAAGTCAGGAAACCCCACCCCAGCCCCGTACACAATGTCAGACACACAGAATGTGTGCCCCACCTCAGCCCGTACACAGTGTCAGACACACAGAATGTGTCCACCACCTCAGCCCCATACACAATGTCAGACACACAGAGTGTGTGCCCCACCTCAGCCCCGTACACAATGTCAGACACACAGAATGTGTGCATTACCCCAGCCCCGTACACAATGTCAGACACACAGAATGTATGCCCCACCTCAGCCCCGTACACAATGTCAGACACACAGATGTGTGCCCTACCCCAGCCCCGTACACAATGTCAGACACACAGAATGTGTGCTCCACCTCAGCCCCGTACACAATGTCAGACACACAGAATGTGTGCCCCCACCTTAGCCCCATACACAATATCAGACACACAGAATGAGTCCTTACCTCAATCTGTCTGTCCTCACTGGAGGACGATCTGACCAGACTTGAGCTGTACCTGGTAACTCAGGCTGGTGTACCCCACCTTAGCCCCATACACAATGTCAGACACACAGAATGAGTCCTTACCTCAATCTGTCTGTCCTCACTGGAGACAATCTGACCAGACTTGAGCTGTACCTGGTAACTCAGGCTGGTGTACCTCAGCTTAGCCCCGTACACAATGTCAGGACACAGAGAATGAGTCCTTACCTCAATCTGTCTGTCCTCACTGGAGACGATCTGACCAGACTTGAGCTGTACCTGGTAACTCAGGCTGGTGTACCCCACCTTAGCCCCATACACAATGTCAGACACACAGAATGAGTCCTTACCTCAATCTGTCTGTCCTCACTGGAGACAATCTGACCAGACTTGAGCTGTACCTGGTAACTCAGGCTGGTGTACCTCAGCTTAGCCCCGTACACAATGTCAGACACAGAGAATGAGTCCTTACCTCAATCTGTCTGTCCTCACTGGAGACGATCTGACCAGACTTGAGCTGTACCTGGTAACTCAGGCTGGTGTACCCCACCTTAGCCCATACACAATGTCAGACACAGAGAATGAGTCCTTACCTCAATCTCTCTGTCCCCACTGGAGACGATCTGACCAGACTTGAGCTGTACCTGGTAACTCAGGGCTGGTGTGCCTCACCTTAGCCCCATACACAATGTCAGACACACAGAATGAGTCCTTACCTCAATCTGTCTGTCCTCACTGGAGATGAGCAGACCAGACTTGAGCTGTACCTGGTAACTCAGGCTGGTGTTACCCCACCTTAGCCCCATACACAATGTCAGACACACAGAATGAGTCCTTACCTCAATCTGTCTGTCCCCACTGAGACGATCTGACCAGACTTGAGCTGTACCTGGTAACTCAGGCTGGTGTACCCCACCTTAGCCCCATACACAATGTCAGACACACAGAATGAGTCCTTACCTCAATCTGTCTGTCCTCACTGGAGACAATCTGACCAGACTTGAGCTGTACCTGGTAACTCAGGCTGGTTTGCCCCACCTTAGCCCCATACACAATGTCAGACACACAGAATGAGTCCTTACCTCAATCTGTCTGTCCTCACTGGAGACAATCTGACCAGACTTGAGCTGTACCTGGTAACTCAGGCTGGTGTACCTCAGCTTAGCCCCATACACAATGTCAGACACAGAGAATGAGTCCTTACTCAATCTGTCTGTCCTCACTGGAGATGATCTGACCAGACTTGAGCTGTACCTGGTAACTCAGGCTGGTGTACCCCACCTTAGCCCCATACACAATATCAGACACACAGAATGAGTCCTTACCTCAATCTGTCTGTCCTCACTGGAGACAATCTGACCAGACTTGAGCTGTACCTGGTAACTCAGGCTGGTGTACCTCAGCTTAGCCCCGTACACAATGTCAGACACACAGAATGAGTCCTTACCTCAATCTGTCTGTCCTCACTGGAGACGATCTGACCAGACTTGAGCTGTACCTGGTAACTCAGGCTGGTGTACCCCACCTTAGCCCCATACACACATATCAGACACAGAGAATGAGTCCTTACCTCAATCTGTCTGTCCTCACTGAGACGATCTGACCAGACTTGAGCTGTACCTGGTAACTCAGGCTGGTGTGCCTCACCTTAGCCCCATACACAATGTCAGACACACAGAATGAGTCCTTACCTCAATCTGTCTGTCCTCACTGGAGACGATCTGACCAGACTTGAGCTGTACCTGGTAACTCAGGCTGGTGTACCCCACCTTAGCCCCATACACAATGTCAGACACACAGAATGAGTCCTTACCTCAATCTGTCTGTCCTCACTGGAGACGATCTGACCAGACTTGAGCTGTACCTGGTAACTCAGGCTGGTGTACCCCACCTTAGGCCCCATACACAATATCAGACACAGAGAATGAGTCCTTACCTCAATCTGTCTGTCCTCACTGGAGGACGATCTGACCAGACTTGAGCTGTACCTGGTAACTCAGGCTGGTGTACCCCACCTTAGCCCCATACACAATATCAGACACAGAGAATGAGTCCTTACCTCAATCTGTCTGTCCTCACTGGAGACGATCTGACCAGACTTGAACTGTACCTGGTAACTCAGGCTGGTGTACCCCCCCTTAGCCCCATACACAATGTCAGACACAGAGAATGAGTCCTTACCTCAATCTGTCTGTCCTCACTGGAGACGATCTGACCAGACTTGAGCTGTACCTGGTAACTCAGGCTGGTGTACCCCCACCTTAGCCCCATACACAATGTCAGACACACAGAATGTATCTTTGCCCTTCTCTGAGTCACCTCTGTAACAGAACAAATAACAAATGATACTGAATGTAGAAATTGTTAAAAAAGGTATAGAATAACCTGAACTATTGTGCAACATACTACAAAACCCTTGCTCATTAGATGTAGCTCAGCACAAGAAATTGTGTATTTACCAGAAAATGGAGACACAGGCCCACCATGAAAAATTAGGTGAAGATCAGAAACCGTTATAGGATTCTTTAAGATGCCTAGGTGGCACATGTGAATTTCCCCAAGTCACCAATGAATGTACAGGCACATGTGAATTTCCCCAAGTCACCAATGAATGTACAGACACATGTGAATTTCCCCAAGTCACCAATGAATGTACAGACACATGTGAATTTCCCCAAGTCACCAATGAATGTACAGGCACATGTGAATTTCCCAAGTCACCAACGAATGTACAGGCACATGTGAATTTCCCCAAGTCAACAACGAATGTACAGAGTTCCTCCCAATACCTGTGTGTACATGCAGTATACTCAAACATGTTTAGAAGTATTCAAGCAATAGTGCACTTACAAGTTCACATAGAAGAGTGAGTTAGTGCTTGGGGTTTAACGTCGTACTTTTCAGTAATATGACGTGTCATTTTCAGTCATGTGGCATGTCTCCCTCACACACAGGCCCCCCAGTCACATGTGGACATGGCATAAACCCCATCCATAACGATGTGTGTGAACTCTGTTGTCCCTCACCATTTTTGAGAGACCATGTACCATGTCAGTAACTCTAAACTCTGTTTGTGTACAATAGTTAGCAGCTGCGTGTTGTTCAGTGTCATCCCTGCATTTTTTACAATGAAAAATTCCGTTCACTCTCAAGATTTTGGCCCTGGCAAGTTGGGCTGTTTGTCAAGAGTTACCTCCCCTATCACATATATATATTGAATGGGTCAACTCCTAATTCATTAAGTATACTGTGTGTTTATTAGTGCCCCTCTTCAACTAATCTTTGTTATTTATTTATTTATTTGATTGTTATTTTACACTGAACTCAAGAACATTTCACTTAAACGGCGGCCAGCATTAAGGTGGGAAGAAACCGGGCAGTTCCCGGGGGAAACCTATGACCATCCGCAGGTTGTTGACAGACCTTCCCACGTATGGTCAGAGAGGAAGCCAGCATGAGCTGGACTTGAACTAATATTTTAATTCTGGCATTAATGACCATTCATCGCAAAACATTTTCCCAGGAATTATGTATGACTACCAAGAATGGTCAAAATAATCCTGTATCATACACAGCCGAGTAGGAGGAAGTATCAATTTCCATGGCAACGCGTACTACTATATTATAAGTATCCATGCTCCTGGCTACAAACTTGAGTTACGTACAGGACCTTGGAAGACAGAAGTAAACCAAACTGTGAAATACGATTAAAGAAAGGCAGAAATACGATAAAAAGTGAAAGGTTTTAAACTATTTTACTCTTTCAAGTGTGTGACATTTACTTCATTAAGCCTCCTGAAACTCCAGCACTTACAAGGATCTTTACTAAAAAAAACAGTCAATTTCAAGCACTTTCAAAGCCTGGAATTTCTGAAAAAAAAACTCCAGTAGTTTCCAGGTTTTCAAAGGCCTGTGCGACCCTGCCTAATGCCTATGTGTGAGTGAACATGTGACATAAGTTTAGCAAACCTGGCTAAGAAGAGTGTTTACAAAGACATGGACAGGTGAACGGCTGCCAAAGACTAAGACTATGTCCCCTAGAGCAATTTTACCAATGTCGTAAAACGTGCAATGTTACTTCCCTAGGTTATCACAAATATGTTATATCACATGGGTGGTATTTCCATTTAATGGTGAACCAAAACACATCAGTCTGCTATTGTGTTAACTTTCGGTAATTCCGACATATTTTTATGCATTTCTGTCATTATGTCTTCAGTTTTCTATAATTCCGCTATCAGTTTATACATGTAGCAATTCCTCAGTCTTTCCACATGTTTGCAAGGTATTAATTCAAGCATATTTGGAAGGCATTATTCTGTGTAGACTGATAATATTACACTTTATGTGAAGCCCTGAAATTGGTCCATCCAACCAATTTAGTTTTATCTCCAAAATGTGGATAAATTGCACTGAAAGTTGCTCTTTAATGTGCGAAAAGGTTAAAGAATTAAGGGTAAATTCATTTTTGACATTACATGTGTATATTTTTTTACATCTGCTTTACCATATTTATATTTCATGTACACAATACATTCAGTTTCATATGGCATGACCTAGTAACAAGTGCACTGTACAAATAAGCTTCTAAGCTTCCTTCTTAAGGGGGAAAATTGCCTTGAAAAAGTTTATCTTTAAGAAACTATGCCGTGCTTATTTTCCTGTGATACTGAACGGAAGTGGGAATTTTCCATTTGGCCACTATGACCGTGGAAGTCATTATAAATCATTACGAACCTGACGGTAATGAAGTCTGAGCCTGGCACAGCACGAAGATTCATCAGAGGAAAGAACGATGCGGACAGTGGTGCTCCCTTTGAATCCAGAACTTGGACATGGGCCTTCACCTCGCTTGAGATCTCGATCTACAAACATGAACAGGAAACAACTCAAAAGTAACTGACAGTGAGCTCTACCCTGCCCACCTCTGACAATGTGCCCTTACCTTATCTCTGACACTGTGCCCTTACCCTATCTCTCACAGTGAGCTGTATGCTGGCCACCCGACACTGTCCTTACCTTATCTCTGACATTGAGCTCTATGCTACCTGCCCTGACACTGTGTCCTCACCGTATCTCTGACAGTGAGCTCTACACTGCTCACCCCTGACATTGTCCTCACTTTATCTCTAACATTGGGCTCTATGCAGCCCACCCCTGACACTGTGTCCTCACCTTATCTCTGACAGTGAGCTCAATGCTGCCCACCCCTGACACTGTGTCCTCACCTTATCTCTGACAGTGAGCTCTATGCAGCCCACCCCTGACACTGTGTCCTCACCTTATCTCTGACAGTGAGCTCTATGCTGCCCACCCCTGACACTTTGTCCTTACCTTATCTCTGACAGTGAGCTCTATGCTGCCCACCCCTGACACTGTGTCCTCACCTTATCTCTGACAGTTAGCTCTATGCTGCCCACCCCTGACACTGTGTCCTCACCTTATCTCTCGACAGTGAGCTCTATGCTGCCCACCCCTGACACTGTGTCCTCACCTTATCTCTGACAGTGAGCTCTATGCAGCCCACCCCTGACACTTTGTCCTCACCTTATCTCTGACAGTGAGCTCTATGCTGCCCACCCGACACTGTGTCCTCACCTTATCTCTGACAGTGAGCTCTATGCTGCCCACCCCTGACAATGTGTCCTTAACTTATCTCTGACAGTGAGCTCTATGCTGCCCACCCCTGACACTGTGTCCTTACCTTATCTCTGACAGTGAGCTCTATTCTGCCCACCCCTGACACTGTGCTCACTTTATCTCTGACAGTGAGCTCTATGCTGCCCACCCCTGACACTGTGTCCTCACCTTATCTCGGACAGTGAGCTCTATGCTGCCCACTCCGGACACGTACACCGTGGCCTTGGGGTGGTCAGTCAGATCCAGACAGAGGTCATACGCGGTCACCACCATCACTCCATCCATGGCTGGGATCACCTGTCAAAGATACAAGGTTTTCATCAAGTCTGTAATACGACATAATTACAAACCACTATCTCCTGTTCCAGTATAAACAGACACTTGACATTGGTAGTGTAACAAAAAGAAACTTATGAAAAATGCTTGTGTGCTGAACAAATCCCTCTTGGCCTAAACACTAACATTCCCTTCAACAAGACTTCTAAATATGATCTTAGAAAGAAGGTCACCAAAGGCCAGTCAGTTTATAACCATGTGAATCTGTTACTGGATTGTTTTGGATTGGTGGACAGATAGGCAACAATGAAAACAACCATGATGACTGGTGGACAGGCTGGCAAACATGAAAACATCCATGATCATTGGTGGATAGATTGGCCACCATGAAAACATCCATGATCATTGGTGGATAGACTAGCAACAATGAAAACACCCATGATGATTGGTGGACAGATTGGCAACCATGAAAACACCCATGATGATTGGTGGATAGACTGGCAACAATGAAAACACCCATGATGATTGGTGGATAGACTGGCAACCATGATGATTGGTGGACAGACTGGCAACCATGAAAACATCCATGATCATTGGTGGATAGACTGGCAACAATGAAAACATCCATGATGATTGGTGGACAGATTGGCAACCATGAAAACACCCATGATGATTGGTGGACAGACTGGCAACCATGAAAACATCCATGATCATTGGTGGATAGACTGGCAACCATGAAAACATCCATGATGATTGGTGGACAGACTGGCAACCATGAAAACATCCATGATGATTGGTGGACAGATTGGCAACCATAAAAAAACCCATGAGGATTGGTGGACAGACAAGCAACCATGAAAAAACCCATGATGAACGGTGGACAGACTGGCAACTGTGAAAACATCCATGATGATTGGTGGACAGACTGGCAACAATGAAAACATCCATGATGATTGGTGGACAGGCTGGCAACCATGAAAACACCAATGATGACTGGTGGACAGACAAGCAACCATGAAAACACCCATGATGACTGGTGGACAGATTGGCAACCATGAAAACATTCATGATGATTGGTGGACAGATTAGCAACCATAAAAACATTCATGATGATTGGTGGACAGATTGGCAAAGGTGAAAACATCCATGATGATTGGTGGACAGACTGGCAACCATGAAAACATCCATGATGATTGGTGGACAGACTGGCAACCATGAAAACATTCATGATGATTGGTGGACAGATTGGCAACCATAAAAACATCCATGATGATTGGAGGAGAGACTGGCAACCGTGAAAACATCCATGATCACTGGGTGACAGACTGGCAACCATGATGATTGGTGGATAGACTGGCAACCATGAAAACACCCATGATGATTGGTGGACAGATTGGCAACCATGAAAAAATTCATGATCACTGGGTGACAGACTGGCAACCATGATGATTGGTGGATAGACTGGCAACCATGAAAACACCCATGATGATTGGTGAACAGACTGGTAACCATGAAAAAATTCATGATCACTGGGTGACAGACTGGCAACCATGATGATTGGTGGATAGACTGGCAACCATGAAAACACCCATGATGATTGGTGGATAGACTGGCAACAATGAAAACACCCATGATGATTGGTGGACAGATTGGCAACCATGAAAACACCCATGATGATTGGTGGACAGACTGGCAACCATGAAAAAATTCATGATGATTGGTGGACAGACTGGCAACCATGATGATTGGTGGACAGACTGGCAACAATGAAAACATCCATGATGGTTGGTGGACAGACTGGCAACCATGAAAACACCCATGATGATTGGTGAACAGACTGGTAACCATGAAAAAATTCATGATCACTGGGTGACAGACTGGCAACCATGATGATTGGTGGATAGACTGGCAACCATGAAAACACCCATGATGATTGGTGGATAGACTGGCAACAATGAAAACACCCATGATGATTGGTGGACAGATTGGCAACCATGAAAACACCCATGATGATTGGTGGACAGACTGGCAACCATGAAAACATCCATGATCATTGGTGGATAGAATGGCAACCATGAAAACATCCATGATGATTGCTGGACAGACTGGCAACCATGAAAACACCCGTGATGATTGGTGGACAGACTGGCAACAATGAAAACACCCATGATGATTGGAGGAGAGACTGGCAACCATGAAAACACCCGTGATGATTGGTGGACAGACTGGCAACCATGAAAACACCCGTGATGATTGGTGGACAGACTGGCAACCATGAAAACATCCATGATGACTGGTGGACAGACTGGTAACCATGAAAACATCCATGATGTTTGGTGGACAGACTGGCAACCATGAAAAAATTCATGATCATTGGGGGACAGACTGGCAACCATGATGATTGGTGGACAGACTGGCAACCATGAAAACACCCGTGATGATTGGTGGACAGACTGGCAACCATGAAAAAATTCATGATGATTGGTGGACAGACTGGCAACCATGATGATTGGTGGACAGACTGGCAACAATGAAAACATCCATGATGGTTGGTGGACAGACTGGCAACCATGAAAACATCCATGATGTTTGGTGGACAGACTGGCAACCATGAAAACATCCATGATGATTAACATTGTACACATATTGAAAAACAACACCATTACAGGTGCATCTCGTTTACAGTAAATCAGAGGTTACCTGATGATTGGTCTTACCTCCACTTTCCTCTTCCGCTGCAGGTACTGGATCTGAGCTGCCTCAAATTGTCCCTCATCCACGTGGAAGTATCCTGACCCCTTCTTCACCTCCAGACTCACCTAACAAGGACACAAAAAAAGCACTTTATCATCAACAGGAACAAACAAACAGCACTTCATCATCAACAGGAACACACAAACAGAACTTCATCATCAACAGGAACACACAAACAGCACTTCATCATAAATAGGAACACACAAGCAGCACTTCATCATAAACAGGGGCACACAAAGAGCACTTCATCATAAACATGGACACACACACACTTTATCATAAACAGGAACATACAAACAGCACTTCATCATAAACATGGACACAAACACACTTTATCATAAACACGAACACACAAGCAGCACTTCATCATAAACATGGACACAAACACACTTTATCATAAACACGAACACACAAACAGCACTTCATCATCAACAGTAACATACAAACAGCACTTCATCATAAACAGGAACACACAAACAGCACTTCATCATCAACAGGAACACACAAACAGCACTTCATCATAAATAGGAACATACAAACAATCAGACTTCTGATAATGCACACAGGTGACAAATGTACTCAGGACACACTACAAGAACAGAAATTGTTCACTAGACGTCCACTATCTCCAGCATTTGAGGAATTTCTGTGTGTCGTTCTTCCATTTGAGGAATTTCTGTGTGTCGTTCTTCCATTTGAGGAATTTCTTTGTGTCGTTCTTCCATTTGAGCAATTTCTTTGTGTCGTTCTTCCATTTGAGGAATTTCTGTGTGTCGTTCTTCCATTTGAGCAATTTCTTTGTGTCGTTCTTCCATTTGAGGAATTTCTGTGTGTCGTTCTTCCATCTGAGCAATTTCTGTGTGTCGTTCTTCCATTTGAGGAATTTCTGTGTGTCGTTCTTCCATTTGAGGAATTTCTGTGTGTCGTTCTCCCATTTGAGCAATTTCTTTGTGTCGTTCTTCCATTTGAGGAATTTCTGTGTGTCGTTCTTCCATCTGAGCAATTTCTGTGTGTCGTTCTTCCATTTGAGCAATTTCTTTGTGTCGTTCTTCCATTTGAGGAATTTCTGTGTGTCGTTCTTCCATCTGAGCAATTTCTGTGTGTCGTTCTTCCATTTGAGCAATTTCTTTGTGTCGTTCTTCCATCTGAGCAATTTCTTTGTGTCGTTCTTCCATTTGAGGAATAAGGCACATGGTAATGAAATCTCTGAACAGACCAGGAACCCAGTGGGCACCCTGGATGTGCCCAGGAACCCAGTGGGCACCCTGGATGTGCTCAGAAACCCAGTGGGCACACTGGATGTGCCCAGGAAACCTAATGGGCACCCTGGATGTGCCCAGGAACCCATTGGGCAACTCCTTGGGACAGCATGATGAGTGGAGAAACCAGTCACACTGACAGTACAGTATTGCTGCCATACAATGGCCATGCTGTAAGTGAGGTCTATCGACTGTATACCGGTACTAACATATAATGAATGCATTGGTGTTCCGGTACCAATGGGACTGGTGTATAGCCCCAGACCAATCAGAACACATGGTCTTCTGACACCTGAAATGTAGTCAACTGCTACTGAACAAATGAGACATAGCACTCCACGGTCCACGGTCATTATTTGGTGTTTGGAGCAATGACTGGTTGAACTCACCTTGTTAGAAGGATGGTTAAGCACAGAAATAGTGTTGGGAGAGGGGACTGGTTGAACTCACCTTGTTAGAAAGATGGTTAAACACAGAAATAGTGTTGGGAGAGATGACTGGTTGAACTCACCTTGTTTGAAGGATGGTTAAACACAGAAATAGTGTTGGGAGAGATGACTGGTTGAACTCACCTTGTTAGAAGGATGGTTAGACACAGAAAAAGTGTTGGGAGAGATGACTGGTTGAACTCACCTTGTTAGAAGGATGGTTAAACACAGAAATAGTGTTGGGAGAGATGAACGGTTCCTCTACCAGAATCAGCTCCACAGATTTGCTGATCTTAGCCTTTATTGTGCTCTGTAAATAAATTGTAGACTGAAAGTGTCGCAAAAATCACGGGCAGCTATACTCTTTTCATGAAGCTTACAGATTCTTTACAATTTACATATTTATTTTATTGTGGTGCACTGCCATATTCTTTTTTTCAATCGGAGTGACCGTTGTAAACCACTGACCTTGGACACGTTACTGATGAGCTTTCCGACTTGTAATATACAATAGTTATCCAATACCCAGTTATCCAATACTCAGTTGGACATGTTGTATGACTACGTGGCAGATATGTGTAGCTTATACAGTAAAGGCAAACAGAAGAAGAGGAATGCTATTTCAAGTTCTACTCACATCAAAGCGAATCGCCTGTGACGTGAAGTAGCTGGTGTCATATCTGCTGACTGAGGCCGACAGAACAACACGGCCAGGCTTGCCAAACACATTCAGTTTCTGGAAAGCTGAAAGGTGGGTACAGTAGTTAACTTCAGGTGAAATGCAAATTGAAAAGCAAAGATCAGACCTGTAATGTGGGCATTCTGAGGTGTTACACATTAAATCAAATTGGTGTCTGAGGGCATACGCAGGACTGTTACATTTAATCAGATTGGTGCCTGAGGCCATACGCAGGACTGTTTTTAATCAGACTGGTGCCTGGGGGCATACAGAGGACTGTTACATTTATAGTTACATTTACTAGGAACTCGGAAAAGCAGAAGGAAATTCATCACGTAACACTGTCTGACACAACGCCCTCTAACAGCCATGTAACATCTTCACAGTAAAGTCTACACAGTATATCTTTATATATACATCAATAAAACTAACATCACTGTAAAAAATCAACAATTAATCTTTGCCACATTGGATACAGAAATATTTCTTCTGCTTCAAACTTTCTTCAAAGTTATTTAAACCTTTGACTTTTTTGGCTCCACTTTCCAGGGTAGTAGTTTCCACAAAGACATCAGGGGGAGTGTCCAGGGCTAGTAAAGATATGTCCGATATCTTCCAATCAACAGCCAGAGAGGAGAAGTTGTCAAACTTGCGCCCCTTGCTATCGTACACAGAGACGAGGAGGTCAGCCCCTTTGTGATAGTGAACGGGAATCTGAAACATGGTTGACCAAGGCAGTGTTTGTAATATTAGTCACATCATGATGGTATTTGTAATATTAGTCACACCATGATGGTGTTTGTAATATCAGTCACATCATGATGGTATTTGTAATATTAGTCACACGATGATGTTGTTAGTAATATTAGTCACACCATGATGGTGTTTGTAATATTAGTCACATCATGATGGTATTTGTAATATTTGTCACACCATGATGGTGTTTGTAATATCAGTCACATCATGATGGTGTTTGTAATATCAGTCACATCATGATGGTGTTAGTAATCTTAGTCACACCACGATGGTGTTTGTAATATTAGTCACATCATGATGGTGTTTGTAATATTAGTCACATCATGATGGTGTTTGTAATATTTGTCACACCATGATGGTGTTTGTAATATCAGTCACATCATGATGGCGTTTGTAATATCAGTCACATCATGATGGTATTTGTATTATTAGTCACACCATGATGGTGTTTGTAATATCAGTCACATCATGTTGGTATTTGTAATATTAGTCACACGATGATGGTGTTAGTAATATTAGTCACACCATGATGGTGTTTGTAATATTATTCACATCATGATGGTATTTGTAATATCTGTCACACCATGATGGTGTTTGTAATATCAGTCACATCATGATGGTATTTGTAATATTAGTCACACCATGATGGTGTTTGTAATATTAGTCACATCATGATGGTGTTGTAATATTAGTCACACCATGATGGCGTTGTAATATTAGTCATACCATGATCGTGTTGTAATATCAGTTGGACCAGGGTGACTGTAATATCAGACACGCCATGATGGAGTTTGTAATATTAGTCACACGACAATGGTGTTTGTAATATCAGTCATCCCATCATGGTGTTTGTAATATCTGTTACACCATGATGGTGCTTGTAATAACAGTCACACCATGATGATGTTTGTAATATCAGTCATAGCATGATGGTGCTTGTAACAGTCAAACCATGATGATGTTTATAACATCAGTCAAACCATGATGATTTTTGTTATATCAGTCATACCACATGAACTCCAAAAGAAAGTACGTCAAAGGTCTTTTCATCTGACTGCCCTCCACTACCATGGAGAACGACCAGCCTGAGGACTTACTGGTTGACTGGGGTCCTGGGATATGGGGCACGGAGGCAGAGCAATGCTGTAAGGTCGGAGCTGAGGCGACAGCTGTAGAGACACAGGCGACACACAAGCAAACCTGAAACACAATGTACAGGTCACCTTTATTATCACTGTTTTGTCATCTTACAGCGAATATTCAACCTTTTCACCTGTAGAAAAGTAAGCAAAACCTGATCTCTGGTCGATTCATTCAGTTAAGTTTTGATAAGAACTGTTCCTGTAAATGTTTAACTAGAACCAGATAACGTTTATTGATTTGTTTATTTGATTGGTGTTTTACACCGCACTTGAGAACAAGTCACTTATACGATGACAGACAGCATTACTGTAGGAGGAAACTAAGCAGAGCCCAGGGGAAACTACCCAGCCTATTCACTGGAAAGAGCATATACATGTAGCTATTGCTGGCTTTTCAGTTTTCAGACTATGTACATACTGTATGGAAGACTTGGCTGTAGCTGGGTATTCATTTTTCAGTGTCTTTAGATTCCCTACATTCAAGGTCAGTTTCTGAAAAACAACAGACAAGCAGACCATAACATCAATGCCACTAAGTTCACTAATCGTGATACAAAATGCTACTGTGACTGAACAATCAAAATGCGAGCAATGTCAAACAACTCATAATCCACACAGAATCTGAGAAACAATTAAAGCCTAGTTTTACCACCCCACCCCACCGGCTATTAAATTATAAAGTTCTGATGTCTCCTATATGATTATTTTATAGCAAGTTTAGTGTCTTCCTTGCAGATTTCTCTTTTCTTTTACAGTGGGAACGTTAAATGGATAAGAAAACCAGGCAGACATCATAAAATGATGGCATCTTACCTGGTACCACAAACTTAAATCATACAAAATTTATGTCCACACTAAAATCGTAAATGCAAAACATTTTCATCTTCGAACTGTATAAAGATTTAATACTGTAGATTGGTACAGTTTTGGGTTTTATCCAGTAACCTTACCTGTTCCCCAAGGTCACGGCAGAGGACATGAAAGATGTGGAAGCTTCCTGAAAACATCAGCAGAGAAATATCACTGAACAAAGAGGACCTGACCTCACCATACAGGGAACTTTAACACAAAACTCAAATGACCATACGCACCTCATACCAGTCACTAATGTCACTGCACAAAGAGAACCTGACACATCTGAGTGATTATCCACACACATCTGAGTTACTACCCACACACATCTGAGTGATTACCCTCACAAATCCAAGTGACCACCCACACACATCCGAGTGATTACCCACACACATCCGAGTGACTACCCACACACATCTGAGTGACTACCCACACACATCTGAGTGATTACCCTCACAAATCCAAGTGACCACCCACACACATCCGAGTGATTACCCACACACATCCAAGTGACTACCCACATAAATACGAGTGACAGCCAACACACATCTGAGTGACTATCCACACACATCCGAGTGACTACCCACACACATCCGAGTGACTACCCACACACATCTGAGTGATTACCCTCACAAATCCAAGTGACCACCCACACACATCCGAGTGATTACCCACACACATCCAAGTGACTACCCACATAAATACGAGTGACAGCCAACACACATCCGAGTGATTATCCACACAAATCCAAGTGACCACCCACACACATCCGAGTGATTAGCCACACACATCTGAGTGACTATCCACACACATCCGAGTGACTACCCACACACATACCAGTGATTACCCTCACAAATCTGAGTGACTACCCACACACATCCGAGTGATTACACCGCAAGGGTCCAATGTAGGAAGGATTCAATGTAGGTCAAGCAAGGGATAGCCTGAGCAAAGGTTCAAATGTAGGCCAAGCAAGGGTTTAATGTAGGCTAAACAAGAAATAACCCGAGCAAGGGTTCAAATGTACACCAGGCAAGAGTCTAATGTAGACCAAGCAAGGGATAGCAAGAGCAAGGGTTCAAATGTACAACAAGTTAGCGTCCAATGTAGGCCAAACGAGAAATCGCCTGAGCAAGAGTGATTACATCCGAGTGATTACACCGCAAGGGTCCAATGTAGGAAGGATTCAATGTAGGTCAAGCAAGGGATAGCCTGAGCAAAGGTTCAAATGTACACCAAGCAAGGGTCCAATGTAGGCCGAGCAAGAGATAGCCCAAGCAAGGGTTCAAATGTACAGCAAGCAAGAGTCCAATGTAGACCAAGCAAGGGATAGCAAGAGCAAGGGTTCACATGTACAACAAGTAAGCGTCCAATGTAGGCCAAACAAGAGGTAGCCTGAGCAAGAGTTCAAATGTAAACTAAGCAAGGGATAGCCCAGGCAAGAGAAGAGTGGATAGCCTGAGCCAGGAGCAAGCTTAAGTAATGGATAGACTGAGCAAGAGACAAGCTTAAGTAATGGATAGACTGAGCAAGGGACAAGCTTCAGTAATGGATAGACTGAGCAAGAGACAAGCTTCAGTAATGGATAGCCTGACCAAGAGACAAGCTTAAGTAATGGATAGACTGAGCAAGAGACAAGCTTAAGTAATGGATAGACTGAGCAAGAGACAAGCTTAAGTAATGGATAGACTGAGCAAGAGACAAGCTTAAGTAATGGATAGACTGAGCAAGAGACAAGCTTAAGTAATGGATAGACTGAGCAAGGGACAAACTTCAGTAATGGATAGCCTGAGCAAGAGACAAGCTTCAGTAATGGATAGACTGAGCAAGGGACAAACTTAAGTAATGGATAGCCTGAGCAAGAGACAAGCTTCAGTAATGGATAGACTGAGCAAGAGACAAGCTTCAGTAATGGATAGCCTGAGCAAGGGACAAGCTTCAGTAATGGATAGCCTGAGCAAGGGTTAGCTCAAGTAGGGGATAGCCCGCACACGGGATAGCTCAAGTTGAGGATAGCCCGTAGTAGGGGATAGCTCAAGTACAGTGTAGGGGATAGCCCGCACAAGGGATAGTTCGAGTACAGTGTAGGGGATAACCTGCACAAGGGATAGATCGAGTACAGTGTAGGGGATAGCCTGCACAAGGGATAGCTCGAGTACAGTGTAGGGGATAGCCCGCACAAGGGATAGCTCAAGTACAGTGTAGGGGATAGCCTGCACAAGGGATAGCTCGAGTACAGGGTAGGGGATAGCCCGCACAAGATATAGCTTGAGTACAGTGTAGGGGATAGCCCGCACAAGGGATAGCTTGAGTACAGTGTGGGGGATAGCCCGCACAAGATATAGCTTGAGTACAGTGTAGGGAATAGCCAGCACAAGGGAAAGCTTGAGTACAGTGTGGGGGATAGCCCGCACAAGATATAGCTTGAGTACAGTGTAGGGAATAGCCAGCACAAGGGAAAGCTTGAGTACAGTGTGGGGGATAGCCCGCACAAGATATAGCTTGAGTACAGTGTAGGGGATAGCCAGCACAAGGGAAAGCTTGAGTACAGTGTAGGGAATAGCCAGCACAAGGGAAAGCTCGAGTACAGTGTAGGGGATAGCCCGCACAAGATATAGCTTGAGTACAGTGTAGGGAATAGCCAGCACAAGGGAAAGCTTGAGTACAGTGTGGGGGATAGCCCGCACAAGATATAGCTTGAGTACAGTGTAGGGGATAGCCCGCACAAGATATAGCTTGAGTACAGTGTAGACGATAGCCCGCACAAGATATAGCTCAAGTACAGTGTAGGGAATAGCCAGCACAAGGGAAAGCTCGAGTACAGTGTAGGGGATAGCCCGCACAAGATATAGCTCAAGTACAGTGTAGGGAATAGCCAGCACAAGGGAAAGCTCGAGTACAGTGTAGGGGATAGCCCACACAAGGGAAAGCTCGAGTACAGTGTAGGGGATAGCCCGCACAAGGGAAAGCTCGAGTACAGTGTGGGGGATAGCCCGCACAAGATATAGCTTGAGTACAGTGTAGGGGATAGCCCGCACAAGATATAGCTTGAGTACAGTGTAGACGATAGCCCGCACAAGATATAGCTTGAGTACAGTGTAGGGGATAGCCCGCACAAGGGATAGCTCGAGTACAGTGTAGGGGATAGCCCGCACAAGGGATAGCGCAAACAAGGGATAGATAAACCAGATGTACACAGAGACTTAAAATTTCAATTCAAACAGTTTATGGAAGTGATATTTATTGTTTTATTTCTTGGTTTTCACTTGTTTGTAGATAATACTCTTTCAAGATGTTCAGGAATGAAGATGCTTGGCACTATGTAGCATATATCCAGAATGACCAATCACAAAGCAGAGACAGCTCTTAAACCTTAGTCTATCTTAGAAGTAACTTTCTTAATCTCATTCCAACAGAAACCTATCTTGCTGTACTATATTTCCAACATTGTTAAATGCACTGTAACCAGACAATTTGCACTACACTCATGAAATTCTGATTAAGAATGTCCAAATGCATTTCATTTATCAGTTGCAATCAGATTACAATACAGCAGAACATTCTGTATTACCATAGCTTCCTTTACAGCCAGTATATACTGAAGCTTGCAGGTATCACTGTAAAGACTACCGGGGCTTACAGGTATCACTGTAAAGGCTACTGAAGCTTACAGGTATCACTGTAAAGACTACTGAAGCTTAAAGGTATCATTGTACAGACTACTGAAGCTTACAGGTATCACTGTAAAGACTATTGAAGCTTACAGGTATCACTGTACACACTACTGAAGCTTACACATATTAAGGTAAAGGCTACTGAAGCTTACAGGTATCACTGTAAAGACTACTGAAGCTTACAGGTATCATTGTACAGACTACTGAAGCTTACAGGTATCACTGTAAAGACTATTGAAGCTTACAGGTATCACTGTAAAGACTATTGAAGCTTACAGGTATCACTGTAAAGACTACTGAAGCTTACAGGTATCACTGTAAAGACTACTGGAGCTTACAGGGTATCACTGTAAAGACTACTGAAGCTTACACGTATCACTGTAAAGACTACTGGAGCTTACAGGTATCACTGTAAAGACTACTGGAGCTTACATGTATCACTGTAAAGGCTACTGTAGCTTACAGGTATCAATGTAAAGACTACTGAAGCTTACAGGTATCACTGTAAAGGCTACTGAAGCTTACAGGTATCACTGTAAAGACTACTGAAGCTTACACATATTAGGGTAAAAGCTACTGAAGCTTACAGGTATTATACTACTCCCTTGAAATTACGCAGATCGACGTACCGCAAATCTGAATTAATGTGATGGTGTGGTGCCCCCCCCCACCTTTTTTTGTTGTTGTACCAGTATCAAAATGTTCACAGGAAAAGGTCAAAATTGTTGTCACAACTACGTCTTTAGGCATCACTTTTGACCAGATTTGAGTTTATATCAAGTTTTCATTAACGTATAATCGTAATATAAAAACAGTGCTGAGAATCTTCACTCTTGCTGGGGGCTATTAAAACAGGATTCCATTTTGCCAGGATTCAATTATAACACGATATGAAGCCTTCGAGTGCATTATTTTGAGGGAGTAGTGTACTATAAAGATTTCATCGCACAATTAGATAACAGAAAAGATTATGCAATCCAGTAAACCAAGCAAAGTTTACCAGCTTCTTCCAAATGAATCAAAGATTCTGAAACAGGTAATACACACGTAATACAAAAGTAGTGCACAGGTAGGTACATAATACACAGGTGGGTACACAGGTCATACACCGGTAGTACACAAACAGATCCACAAGTATGTGACATTTACTGAAGAAAACTATAATACACATAAGCTTTACCACAATCATGAGTATGTAGCATGGCATATTTCAACACATTCATGAGGCTCAGGCTGTGATAATCAAGAACTGCGTGTAAGTCCACGCCATCCATCACCTCCAATTAACTATTTGATAAATGACCTAAGTTTTCCCTGCTATCTGGTGAGAAATACTTACTCTGTATTCCATAGGTATTTACTTGCTCCAAGGCCACCAAATCTTCTTTCTCTGCTGATACTGAAACATACAGAAATCATTACCTACTACATCATCACCTTTTTCCACCACTGTCACAGATTTCTGTAGTCTCTTTTGTTAAAAATGGGTGCAAATGTTTACACTGTAGCAAAAAATTGATGTTTTCCAAGTGAGACGATATAGTAGGACCGTCCTATGTCAGTTTGACTTCCCCGGACAGACAGCATACTTACAGTCCTGGAAGTACTGGGATGGATCAAGAACCCAGGGCAAAGGGCCACCTTCAAACAGAACCTCCTTAGAGGAGCCTACGGCCACCACTGCAACCTCCTCCGGATCCACAGGCTGATGAAAAAATAAAGGTATACACGAATAAGATGTACATAATTATGAATGAATCCAGCTGGTTTTCGAACAGTCTCAGAGAAGCCACAAAATGAATGTGCACACCAAATCTTATAAATACTGGACCATATTTGAAACAGTTGTTGCACGGAAACCAACAGTAAGTCAGAATCAAAGTAATCACTAAATACAGAAAACAGAAAACTCCACTGGGTTTGGGAATTAATCTGAGGTCACACAAACTGACCCTGCATGCACAATTTTTATCACAGAATATTTCAAACAGTGATTCCACTCAAACTATCCACCAATCTGATTCAGGGAAGCCATTAAATATGCAAAACTAATTCATGGATTGGGCTGGTTTTCAAACCGAGGAACCACAGCCAAAACATGAAAGTTGCAGCCATATTAACACCCCTTACTTTCGCACAAGTGAAGAATAAAAACTACTTACATCTTACTTTACCTCAAGGTTATTTTTGCCAATAAAACAAAAGTTTTGGACTTTCTGATCCCTAATAGCAAAAGTTATAGACTTTCTGATAACTAATGGCAAAAATTCTGAACTTTCTGCTCCCTAATATCAAACCATTCTGGACTTCCTGCTCCTTAATGTCAAAAAGTTCTGGACTTTCTGCTCCTTATCATCCAAAAGTTCTTGACTTTTCTGCTACCTAATACCAAATTTTTTTGACTTTCTGATCCCTAATGGTCACAATTCTTGACTTTCTGATCCTTAATATCAAAAAGTTCTGGACTTTTTGATCCCTAATAGCAAAAAGTTCTGGACTTTCTGCTCTCTAATAGCTAAAATTCTGGACTTTCTGCTCCCTAATAGCAAAAATTCTGGACTTTCTGCTCCCTAATAGCAAAAATTCTGGACTTTCTGCTCCCCAGTAGCAAAAATTCTTGACTTTTTGATCCCTTATATCAAAAAGTTCTTGACTTTCTGATCCCTATTGGCAAAAATTCTTGACTTTCTGATCCCTAATAGCAAAAATGCTTGACTTTCTGATCCCCAAGAAGGTTTCAGTGTAGTTAACCCTGTAAAAGGTTACCTGTAGAGGTTTATAAGCTGCTATGGTGACAGTTGCGTGCAGCTTGTTGGTAGTGCTGCCATGTTCCACAGTCACTTCTGTGCTGCCCTGCTGCTGGCCTGTCACCCACAGAGAGGCACAGCTACCCTCCATGGTGGGTGGACCCACTGAAATCATCAAACACATCAAAGATTGTCAAAAAGGGATCCACTGACATCACACCATATTACCTGAAGTACTCGACAATAATTTATGTATTTATTTGATCTATGTTTTACGCCATACTATAGAATATTTCACTTCTGCCAGCATTTCTGTAGTAGGTAACCAGGCAGAGCCCGGGGAGAAACGACCATCCGCAGGCTGCTGCCGACCTTTGCACATACGGCCGGAGAGGAAGCCAACATTGGTGAGAGCCTGAGCAGTCACCTTGCTCCAGCCCCGGAGGCCCGTCAAGATAATAACAACCAATTACTCCATGGATAGGAATAACCAAATGAGAAATTTAAATTTATGGAAAAAAACTGCATTCCCCCAATGCCAATTCAGCCCTGGTGAATCCTGACCATGAGTGCCTCTCATGCACGGCTGACACACACTACATAGATGCACGCTCCATACCTTACACTGACCTACCTTTACTGTCTGAGAACACGGCACTGTCTGAGAAGGTGATGTTAAATCCCAGTAAGTGACAGTCGGTCATGGCAATGTGTTCACCTATTCAAAAACAACAAGAACCTGAAGGACTACCAACAAGACATTTATCTGTATTTATGATATGAATTTTGCACCACCTGGTAATTACTGATTTATTTGATCAGTGTATGATGCTGTAACCAAGAGTTATCCACTTGCGCCACGGCTGACAGGCTTATGGGTGGCCAAAATGGCAGGAGCTGGATCAACAAAGATTCCAGCCACCAACATATCTGGCACGGGTCAAAGTGTCATTCACTTTCTTTTAAAAAGCTTGAAAGGCAAAAAGTGCTGTCATCTTGTATGAAGCAAATCTATAATTTCAGACATGTAAATGTTATGTTTTACTCATCTCATGAGAGACAGAAGTTACTCAGTGTAACAGACACTAATGTATACTGAGGTCTTCTAACGACAATGTGATAATGATACAGACCATCATGTAAAGAGTAGACTGCCAGCGGTAACTTGAGGACAGTCTTGATCTCTGCCTCCACGGCTGACGGTAGAAAGGTCATGGACTGGGGAGGTAACACATGTACCTGACAACATGAAAAAGAGGAATTTACACATCGTACTTGTGAGGGTAAGTCATATTATTCTACACAAATTTTGTTACTGTCAAAAGTGGTACCAAATTTCACCTGATTTTAATCAAATTTAGCTAGGTTTTAGGACAGACCTAAGAGCAGAGTCTAGCCGTGTAGATTTGAAAGCCTCCCTGCACAGATTTGAGAACTCACCTGCATAGATTTCATAGCTTACCTGTAAAGATTTGACAGCCTACAGTACCTGTTTAAATCTGACAGCCTGCCTGTATAGATCTGACCTGCATAGTACCTGCTCAGATGGATTTGACAGCCTACAGTACCTGTTTAAATCTGACAGCCTACAGTACCTGCAAAGATCTGACAGCCTACAGTACCTGCACAGATTTGACAGCCTACAGTACCTGTACCTGCACAGATCTGACAACCTACAGTACCTGCACAGACCTTACAGCCTACAGTACCTGCACAGATCTGACAGCCTACAGTACCTGCACAGATCTGACAGCCTACAGTACCTGCAAAGATCTGACAGCCTACAGTACCCGCACAGATCTGACAGCCTACAGTACCTGCGCAGATCTGACAGCCTACAGTACCTGCGCAGATCTGACACCCTACAGTACCTGCGCAGATCTGACAGCCTACAGTACCTGCGCAGATCTGACAGCCTACAGTACCTGCGCAGATCTGACAGCCTACAGTACCTGCGCAGATCTGACAGCCTACAGTACCTGCGCAGATCTGACAGCCTACCTTCATAGAGCCAGTATGGGCATGATTCTTCATATCTGCAGCCATGATTATGGTACTTCCTACTGAGCCAGTGCTTATCTCCCCTCGCACAGTGACCATGGAGATGCTGGAGTGGGAGGAGCTCCAGACATACTCTCCACTCCCTCCTGATGCCTGAAATATAGAAAAATCTTACATTTTGCACATTTATATTACAACAGCCTCAACAAGCAAATTATTCATAAAGTCAGTCTTACTGATAGATAGCTGTCTAAATGTGTCCCACCAAACTGTACAGGCATGTGATGTCAGCAACACCCACATATTTCATGCGCAGATAGCAGTGATGTTCTTCCACTCCTTCCCTTCCTATATAATGTTGTGGTATACAACCTATAAGCAGAGTGTTGCCACAATCCAGGTGACTGAGGTTCGGATCACAGGTCACCTGGAAATGGTTGGGGGTCTCGGTGGTCGAGGGAGTTAGCACGCCAGAGCGGCACAAAGACCAAGGAGCCATAGCTCACCAATGCCATAACTGTGAGTTCAAGTCTTCTGGTTTCCTCAACAACCCTACGTGGGAAGGTCCACCAGCAATATAAGTGATATATTCTTGAGTACAACATCAAACACCAATAAAACAAATAAATATTTGGAAATAACATGTGATAAACTGGATAGCAGGTGACAAAGTGGTTAGCATGTGACAAAAGGATTAAGAGGTGATGAACTGGATAGCAGGTGGCAAACTGGATAGCAGGTGGCAAGCTGGTTAGCAGGTGGCAAGCTGGTTAGCTGATGACAAATTGGTTAGGGAGCACTGACATTCAGTGTCTTCTCTTCCACAGTTTTCTTCATGTAGAGAACATGGTAATGGACAATACCATTTTCCACCATTTCAACAAATCACGAGTATTCTAAAAATGCCAACCAGACACTCAGGTCAAGTGTCACACTTGACCTTGACATCATTGATGGTAAAATGAACAGAGTGTGTCGCTCAGTGCATCGATACGCACAGCTAACTTTTGCACATGTAGCCGCCGAATCACACTGATAGGAAACATAAGCCTACATGCACAGTCAACATTGTCAACTTTTTTATAAACTCTTTATCGTGTATAGTGATTTTACGGCTTTCAAATCAAATAATTATTGAACATTTACCGATGAATAATTTGTGCTTAGCTTCAGAATGTTGTCTGTTGTTTTTGTATTACAGGTCATCAACGACGAAGGTAAAATGAATGAATGAATGAATGAATGATTATGGCTTAACGCCACATCGGCAATATTTCAGCCATACCGTGGCGAGAACAAGGTGAAAGCAAGAGACGGTTAAGGTTTTCGATATGACAATATGAACACCAGAAGTAAAACAAAAAGTACAGACGTGATTAAAATCGAATAAAAGAAAAATAAGATTTAAAACTCGAAAACCAGGTTTAGAGTACATGTATAAATATATATAACTGTTTATCTATAGATATCCATGGCAATTAAAATTTATATTTTATGATATAGGCCAATGGCCTTTAAATAATTTATGACAACATCGCCAGCGATGCTGTCAAACAAATCATATATAGAGTTGACTGTGTAGAATCTCTGCCGAACATGGGCAAAGTCTACACAGTCAACCAGAATATGTTTGATGCCATATTGAGCATCACATCCAACACACTCGGGAGCACTGCTCCCATCCAAGATGAAATTGTGTGTCAGATGAGAATGTCCAATACGGCATCTGGTTAAAACGACTTGGTCTCTACGAGACATATCAAATGTATATGAATTATAGCCAATGACCGGATGAATGGCATGCAGTTTATTATGGACCTGCAAGTTCCATTCACCCTGCCAAAGGCCACGAATATATTTAAGAATATTGGACTTCATGTCAGTATAAGGGATTTTTATCTTAGATATGGGTTTATTTAGGGCAGCTTTCGCCTCCCTGTCTGCGACTGTGTTTCCATGGATACCAGTATGACTTGGTATCCAGCAGAATATAATATCTTTACCTCTTCTAATTAATTTCCTATGTATAGCTAAAATTTGAAGGATCAAGGGATTTTTAAATTTATTATTCTGTATTGCCAATAGGCAAGACAACGAGTCAGTGCATATGATTGCCCGCTGGGCACACCCAGAAGAAACATATGATAAGGCCAGGAGTATAGCTCTGGCCTCGGCAGAGAATATTGAAGAAGAGGATGGAAGACGAAAGGAAGAGACCCGCTGCTCTAAGACAGCCGCAGTCGCAACCCAGTCCCCATCCTTCGACCCGTCAGTATATATAAATTTATAATCCGTATAATTAGCTTTAATTTCAGCAAAACCTTGCTGAATTATAAGAGGATTTGTATTCGATTTATTATATCTACGTAGATCAAATATTAGTTTTGGTTGTGGGAGAAGCCATGGAGGAGACTCCGGAAAAGACACCGGAGCTATATCATCCAGCTTGATGTTAGCTCCCACAATATGTTCCTGTATACGAAGACCGAACGAAGGAATCTTGTTAGGACATTTAGTATATTTGTCTACATATAATGGATTGAAAACACAGTCGTAGGCAGGGTTTGTTGGATGAGCTTTAAGCTTTGTACTATATTGAAGGCTAAGTTTTATGCGTCGGTGATATAAAGAAGGTTCATTTGCCTCCACGTATAAACTTTCTACTGGTGAGGTTCTAAAAGCACCAAGGCTGAGCCTCAAACCTTGGTGATGAACAGGATCCAACATTTTAATGTACGACTTCCTAGCGGAACCGTAAATGATGGATCCATAGTCCAATTTAGACCTCACCAGAGAACGATATAAATTAAGTAAAACTGATCGATCAGCACCCCAATCGGTGCTAGACACGACCTTAATTATATCGAGAGCCTTTGTACATTTAGCTTTAAGCATTTTTATGTGAGGTATAAAAGATAGCTTACTATCAAATATTATACCTAAAAATTTTGTTTCTCCAACAATTTTAATCTGTTTACCACAAAAATTAAGCTGAGGGTCAAGATGAAGTTTCCGTTTATTACAAAAATGCATACCGACGGTTTTAGACGTTGAAAATCTAAAACCGTTTTCAGTTGCCCATTTCTCGATCTTATTGAGACAAAGCTGCAACTGACGTTCGATATTATTCATATTCTTAGCTCGGTAGCATATAAGGAAATCATCGACGTATAAAGAACCCTCTGTGCCAGATGTTAATGTTTTTGCTAGGCTATTTATTTTTATGCTAAACAGAGTTGGTGATAGAATGCTGCCCTGGGGTACACCCATTTCCTGCTCATAAGAGTCAGAAACAGTGGACCCAACCCGTACCTTAAACTGACGATCGGATAAAAATTTGGATATAAATATAGGTAATCGACCTTTAAGACCCATGCTCGCGAGGTCTTTTAAAATACCATATTTCCATGTGGTGTCGTAGGCCTTTTCAAGGTCAAAAAATATGGACACCACATGTTCATTATTGATGAAGCCATCGCGAATAAAAGTTTCAAATCGAACAAGGTGATCCATGGTAGATCTACCTTGCCGAAAACCACATTGAATATTAGATAAAAGCTTGTTGGTTTCAAGAAACCAAACAAGTCTATCATTAATCATCCGTTCCATAGTCTTACAGACACAGCTGGTAAGAGCTATGGGACGGTAATTATTTGGATCATTATGATCCTTACCCGGTTTGGGAACCGGGATAATACACGCCTCCCTCCATGAGGCTGGAAAATTACCAGTTATCCAAATATCATTAATCAAGTCCAAGAGAGTCTCCAGTGGCTCAGGTGGTAAATGGTTCAGAAACTTATAATATACATTATCAGGACCACAAGCAGTATCGTGGGCCTTTTTTAATGCAGTTCTAAGTTCCTCGATATTAAACGGATTATTATAATCTTCTAAATTCTTAGAAGAAAAGGGCAATTTGGTTTTCTCCTTCTGGTTTTTAATATGTTGGAATTTTTTAGTATAGTTCTCAGAAGAAGATTTGTTTGAAATTGTCTCAGCTAGTTTATTTGCTATATCAGATGGAGATGTTAATGTATTATCGCCATCTTTTAAATGCTGAACTTTTGCTTTATTATTTTTGCCCTTAAGTTTCTGAACCATGTTCCAGACCTTACGCATGGGTGTTTTTGACGTAATGCCTGAAACAAAGTTCCGCCAACAAGATCGCCTCTTGGACTTGAGTAATCGACGAGCCTTAGCTCGAAAAATACGAACCTGGTTTAAGTTATTATCAGTAGGACATATATTAAAATTTCGCTCGGCCTTTTTGCGGTCCTTTATGGCTTTGCGACAGTCCTGATCATACCAGGGTTTACTTTTGGATTGTGGATTTGTCGAGGTTTTAGGGATAGTTCTATCGGCAGCTCGTAATACAAGCTCGTTAAATTTTAATATTGGATCATCTGCTGTTTTGAGAGTCTCTGGGGTGATATCAGCCTCACAGAACATCTCAAATGCGATCCAATCTGCTTTATCGAATTTCCACCTAGCTACACGTTCTAAAGAATTAGAAGTGATATGTTCTAGGATTATAGGAAAATGGTCACTACCACAAAGATCGTCATGCACCTTCCAAGAAAAATCTGGGAGAAGTGATGGATCTGTGATAGTGAGATCGATAGCAGAGTAAGCGCCATTACCTGGATGTAAATAGGTATTAGAACCATCATTGAAATAACACAGTTCTTCCTTACATAAGAAGTTTTCGACTATCTTGCCCTTATTATTTATGTTATTACTTCCCCAAAGGGGGTTATGGGAATTTAAATCTCCCAGTATTATAAACGGTTTGGGTAATTGTTGTGTCAGATTATGTAACTCATTGGCTGACAAAGAAGTGTTCGGCGGTATATACACCGAACATAATGTGACTGTTTTAGACAATGAAACACGAACGGCCACAGCCTGAAGCTCTGTATTCAGAGCAACAGGGCTGTGGATAATGTTGTTATTTATGAATATCGAGGAGCCGCCTGCAGCTCGCTCTTCTTCATTTGAATAAGTACTATATAATGAATAATTTTTAAGTGTTATTTTATCTTTGTCAGGTGTCTTCAGGTGAGTTTCCTGAAGACAGAGGGCAACTGGATTGAAAGATTGAACTAGCTGTGTTATTTCAATAAAATTTGCCTTAAGACCTCGACAATTCCACTGTATAATTTTGTCTAAGTAAGACATTATGGAGGGAGGCGTATGGGGGATTTCTCTTTATGTTTGGACCGCGGACGACCCTTCCGTGGAGATCGGCTGTTAGATCTCCCTGGTGCGGGTGATGTATCCATCACCTCCGCATCTGAGGCTGAAGGACCAACGTCCTCCAACAACCCAAACTTGTTAAAAGTTTGGACAGGGTCTCTAGTGGCCTTAGAGGGACGCTCTGTGGGGCCACTAGGTTTATTAGTTTTATTGTTATTACTGTGAGGTTTGTTTTTTGATTTGATGCTGTCATTAGGTTCAGGTTTATCAGAGTTTTCGATAATGTTTACTGTTTTTATTTGTTCTGCTGAAGTAGTCTGGGTTGAGCAAGTGTTTTGCGCAGGTTGAGCCGAAAGTTTGACAGAAGTGGTACTAGGTTTGTCGTTTTCAATGGGCCAAGTCAATGAAGTCTGAGTAGCAACAGATACTACTCGCTTGACCACATTGGCGAACGAAGTATGCAGAGAGGAATTAGAAGGTAAGGCCAATCTGCGGGCTTCCTGATAAGATATGTTGTTTTTAAATTTGAGGTTGATTATCTGCTTTTCTTTTACGAACAGTGGACAGTCTCTAGAAGAGGCCATGTGATCTCCATCGCAATTGCAGCACTTAACTATGCTGTTGCAATCGAAACCATCATGACCCCCACTGCCGCACCGGAAACAAACCAGTTTATTTCTACATTGGCCCTTGCCATGGCCAAATTTTTGGCAAGTGAAGCAGCGTGTAGGGTTAGGGATATATAAAGCCACATTAACCCTATACGGGCCAATATAGATATATGACGGAAGAGATGTAGTATTGAATGTTAAAAGATATGTATTTAATTTAATGACATTGCCAGATTTCTTCATAGTGAAGCGTTTTACTCTGGCAACACCTTGTGATTTTAACTCCTCGCAGATTTCCTCTTCGGTTAAGTCAATAATATCAGCATCCCTATCACGAATTATTCCCTGACAGCTGTTCAGGGAATTGTGAGGGGATACGAAAACAGGTATATCGGAAATTTTATTTAGTGACAGCAGATTTTTAGATTGTTGCCTCCGGAAACATTCAATGAGAATGTCTCCGGATCTCAGCTTTTTAACATTTTTAAGAGTACCAGCTGCACCCTGGAGAGCTCTTTTCAAAAGGAACGGATGAATTTTGGAGGCCGGCTTTTGTTCACTCTTTGTTGAGAGAACAATGAAAGCCGGCCAGCTGTCCTGTTCATTATCGATTGAGTCAGATAGCTTCCTCTTTTTATCAACACACGGCAACAAAGTCGGCTGAGAGGAAGTTCGGTTAGATAAATTAGAAACATTTGCAGAAATTTTTAATGTAGACATGGTTTATATGTATGAAGTTCACCCCATATGTTCCCCACCCACCACGGAGTGCCAACAAGGGCGATGTCTGAACCTGGGGATACCCAGCAGGAAAGACACCAAGGATTCCATATGAGGTATACTCGAACAGATTGATTTATACCAAAAGGTTAAATTCAATCTTAATCTCAATCAATTAAATTGACCCATGAGCCACCGCCTCAAAACGTAGTCCTACAAACGGTATTTCAGAAATAATATTTGTTCGCCAAACGATATGCTGTTATTGAGGCAATTGGGACCACGTAGAGGCAAGACATGACCAAGCCGATTGATCGGACCGGGCCCATCCGACCTCCCGTCTCTCTCCAAGTAAGGGCCAAAGTGCCGTGTTGGGCGTGAGGATCTCGCAAGACCAACCCACCCTCAGCCACCAGGATCCCGTCCTCGTAGATTACGGGTCGCAACCCACGGCAAACAGGTCGCTTCCCGGTTGGCTCTCACACAACCGAGAAGATGTGAGCCTATTATAATCACCGGGCTCACACAGGAGAGCTCTAGGTTAGTCGACTTTTACGACAAGCTTGCCTAGAGGGCTGAGGTCCTATTCTTATCACCCCGGAAACCCCACGGGGGAAGGTAAAATGACATCCAGGAGTGCATAAGATGTATACCTCACTGTCCAAAACATTCACCGATATAATCTGATATAACTTTAACAGGAACTTGAGCAGCTGAGTTCAGCTAAACAAAAATTTATATATTTTATCAAAGGAAGAGAAGTACATAGGGCCTAGGCAAAAAAAATCAACTTTGTCTTTTTCTGATACAAATACTCAAAAGTTTGGATAAAATCCGAATTGCATTTGAAACTATATGTATATCATTGAGCGGTTGACTTGATTGCCACAGGCGGCATCTGTGACAAGCCTGAGCTGGCTGCGCTCAGGTGAGTGTTGGATGTAATTAAATTATTAACCTATTTATTTATTTATCTGATTGGTGTTTTATGCCGTACTCAAGAATATTTCACTTATATAACGGCGGCCAGCATTATGGTGGGTGGAAACCAGGCACAGCCGGGGGGGAAACCCACAACCATCCACAGGTTGCTGCCAGACCTTCCCACTTACGGTTGGAGAGGAAGCCGTAATTAAATTAAAATTAGGCTTTAAATATATACAAATTATGGAGATAAGGCTTAGTGGGTATAACACAAAGAGGGTGCTCATTTGTCTTCAGTCTGATGACTCTTCCGTATGCCGATAAAGAGAAAGAAAAGTAGATACCAACACATGTTGGCTTCCACTGAATGTTGCTCTGATTCATAATATCCCATTGGCTGTATGTCTCCTGTCGACCAATGAGTGAGCTTCTAACAAACTGTGACCCGTTCAGCTACGGCAATGTTAGCCGTTTCAGACCAGCTACATAGGACGACTAAAACTGAAAACAATCCACAGATTATGTAGTTGAAAGGCTGAACACTGCAGTATGAGGTACTGTATCACACCCTTGTTGTGAAGCTGCTGCCAGCACCCCCCCCCCCCCCAATTTCTCACTAACCTCGGGTCTTGGGATTCTGTAGTTCACAGACTGAACACTGCAGTATGAGGTACTGTATCACACCCTTGTTGTGAAGCTGCTGCCAGCACCCCCCCTAATCTCTCACTAACCTGGGGTCTTGGCATTGTGTAGTTCACAGACTGAACACTGCAGTATGAGGTATTGTATCACATCCCTTGTTGTGAAAGCTGCTGTCAGTATCCCCCTAATCTCTCATTAACCTGGGGTCTTGGCACTGTGTAGTTCACAGACTGAACACTGCAGTATGAGGTACTGTATCACACCCTTGTTGTGAAGCTGCTGCCAGCACCCCCCCCCTAATCTCTCACTAACCTGGGGTCTTGGCATTGTGTAGTTCACAGACTGAACACTGCAGTATGAGGTACTGCTGTCAGTACCCCCCTAATCTCTCATTATCCTGGGGACTTGGGATTGTGTAGTTCACAGACTGACCACTGCAGTATGAGGTATTGTATCACACCCCTTGTGAAAGCTGCTGCCAGCACCCCCCTTAATCTCTGACTGCCCTGGGGACTTGGGATTGTGTAGTTCATAGACTGAACACTGCAGTATGAGGTACTGTATCACACCCCTTGTGAAAGCTGCTGTCAGTATCCCCCTAATCTCTCATTAACCTGGGGTCTTGGCATTGTGTAGTTCACAGACTGAACACTGCAGTATGAGGTGCTGTATCACACCTCTTGTTGTGAAGCTGCTGTCAGTATCCCCCTAATCTCTCACTAACCTGGGGTCTTGGCATTGTGTAGTTCACAGACTGAACACTGCAGTATGAGGTACTGTATCACACCCCTTGTGAAAGCTGCTGTCAGTATTCCCCTAATCTCTCACTACCCCGGGGTCTTGGCACTGTGTAGTTCACAGACTGAACACTGCAGTATGAGGTGCTGTATCACACCCCTTGTTGTGAAGCTGCTGTCAGTATCCCCCTAATCTCTCATTAACCTGGGGTCTTGGCATTGTGCAGTTCATAGACTGAACACTGCAGTATGAGGTATTGTATCACACCCCTTGTGAAAGCTGCTGTCAGTATCCCCCTAATCTCTCACTCTCCTGGGGTCTTGGCACTGTGTAGTTCACAGACTGAACACTGCAGTATGAGGTACTGTATCACACCCCTTGTGAAAGCTGCTGTCAGTATTCCCCTAATCTCTCACTACCCTGGGGTCTTGGCACTGTGTAGTTCACAGATTGAAAACTGCAGTATGAGGTGCTGTATCACACCTCTTGTTGTGAAGCTGCTGTCAGTATCCCCCTAATCTCTCATTAACCTGGGGTCTTGGCATTGTGTAGTTCACAGACTGAACACTGCAGTATGAGGTACTGTATCACACCCTTGTTGTGAAGCTGCTGTCAGCACCCCCCCCCCCCCCCCCAATTTCTCACTAACCTGGGGTCTTGGGATTCTGTAGTTCACAGACTGAACACTGCAGTATGAGGTATTGTATCACACCCCTTGTTGTGAAAGCTGCTGTCAGTATCCCCCTAATCTCTCATTAACCTGGGGTCTTGGCATTGTGTAGTTCACAGACTGAACACTGCAGTATGAGGTACTGTATCACACCCCTTGTGAAAGCTGCTGTCAGTATCCCCCTAATCTCTCACTAACCTGGGGTCTTGGCATTGTGTAGTTCACAGACTGAACACTGCAGTATGAGGTACTGTATCACACCCCTTGTTGTGAAGCTGCTGTCAGTATCCCCCTAATCTCTCATTAACCTGGGGTCTTGGCATTGTGTAGTTCACAGACTGAACACTGCAGTATGAGGTACTGTATCACACCCCTTGTGAAAGCTGCTGTCAGTATTCCCCTAATTTCTCACTACCCTGGGGTCTTGGGATTGTGTAGTTCACAGACTGAACACTGCAGTATGAGGTACTGTATCACACCCCTTGTTGTGAAAGCTGCTGTCAGTATCCCCCTAATCTCTCATTAACCTGGGGTCTTGGCATTGTGTAGTTCACAGACTGAACACTGCAGTATGAGGTACTGTATCACACCCCTTGTGAAAGCTGCTGTCAGTATTCCCCTAATCTCTCACTAACCTGGGGTCTTGGCATTGTGTAGTTCACAGACTGAACACTGCAGTATGAGGTACTGTATCACACCCCTTGTGAAAGCTGCTGTAAGTATCCCCCTAATCTCTCACTATCCTGGGGTCTTGGGATTGTGTAGTTCACAGACTGAAACTGCAGTATGAGGTATTGTATCACACCCCTTGTTGTGAAAGCTGCTGTCAGTATCCCCCTAATCTCTCACTCTCCTGGGGTCTTGGCATTGTGTAGTTCACAGACTGAACACTGCAGTATGAGGTACTGTATCACACCCCTTGTGAAAGCTGCTGTAAGTATCCCCCTAATCTCTCACTATCCTGGGGTCTTGGGATTGTGTAGTTCACAGACTGAACACTGCAGTATGAGGTATTGTATCACACCCCTTGTTGTGAAAGCTGCTGTCAGTATCCCCCTCATCTCTCACTAACCTGGGGTCTTGGCATTGTGTAGTTCACAGACTGAACACTGCAGTATGAGGTACTGTATCACACCCCTTGTTGTGAAAGCTGCTGTCAGTATCCCCTAATCTCTCACTAACCTGGGGTGTATATTTATAAAAAAACTTCCATGCAGAAGAACTGCGAGTGATGCAAAATAAACAAACTACATGTAGCAAGTTTCAAACTGCCAGGCGCATCTGTCAACAAAATGCTAGACTTTTATAAAGCTGTATATGCTGTTGCTGCAATACGTGGCTTTTATGGCCATTTCCCTCGAGGGTATTGTGACAGCTGCTCAAATCAGCACTCTAAATTTTTTTCCCAGATAATTTTCCTTGTTTTATATTCAGCTAATATGTGTTTATGATATAACTTTTACATGCACGCACATGTGCCATGGACGCGTTGGTAATAGCAGATCTCTGGCTACCGTGTTCTACAAGACAGTGCGTTTAAACACCTGCTGTTTGTGAGGTTTTGTTCTGCAAATGAAGAAAACTGTGGATGAGAAAACAGTGGATGGTAAAGCTCCCTTAGCTCTGACAAAGCGGATATCAGGTGACAAACTGGAAAGTGTCAGTGTTTAACCAGTATCCTGGGTAAGACAGGGATCAAAGAGGGTGATTTTGAAGAGTCCCAGCCACTGTAGCTGAGTGGTTGATGTGTCATGATCAGTGCTACCCTAGCGGTAGTGGTAGACCCACCTTGAGCTGGTACTGGTAGCTGATATGTACTGGGCTCCAGGAGAAGTACAAGACTGGAGGTAAAACAGTGATGGGGTCATAGATCTCCACCTCCTGGGAGTGTCTCAGTACTGGCGTCACTGGATGCTCTGTTCCGTCCTGCACCACCAGTTATAAAGTATACATGTACATGTACAAACAAAATATTACATGTACCAACATATAAAAAAACGGACTAACAAAATAGTGCATGTAACAAAATATGTACTATTAAAACTAACAAAATTTAATTTTTTCACAGTCTGTCAGCTACAAAAGTTTACATAATGTATACTCTTATTAAAGATTAAACCATACCTTGAAATAAAAATTTACTTTTTCTCAAAAATGATTCACAAAGACGGTTGAAAACTAATACAGGTTTATCACCCAAGTAAACATTCCCACATGAAGGTGTAGGAGCTTGATTCAGACACACCTCCACACTTGTAAGTTGTAAGGCATTTATGTAACCAGGCTATAGGACGGCTTCTAGTCTGCACAAATCTTACATACCTGCTTCATGATAGTAGTAAGTGCCCCATCCACACGAGTTAATCCCCTTTTCAGAGCTTTGACATGATGGAAGGTACCATTGTTTGTGGAAAACATGACGTCTAAATACATGTCCTGAAAACTTGACTTGATGATCACATTCTGCAGACAGAAGAAAATGTTATTACAATATTCTTACACTGTGTCAAATCACACTTAACCAAGTGACAAAAAGACATGTAGAACCGATGGATATTGTTCACACTTAACCAAGTGACAAAAAGACATGTAGAACCGATGGATATTGTTCACATTTAACCAAGTGACAAACAGGCATGTAGAGCTGACAAATGTTGTTCATAGTTAACCAAGTGACAAACAGGCAGGTAGAAGTGATGGATACCATTCATACTTAACCAAGTGACAAACAGGCAGGTAGAAGTGATGGATACCATTCATACTTAACCAAGTGACAAACAGGCAGGTAGAAGTGATGGATACCATTCATACTTAACCAAGTGACAAACAGGCAGGTAGAACTGACAAATGTTGTTCATAGTTAACCAAGTGATAAACAGGCAGGTAGAAGTGATGGATACCATTCATACTTAACCAAGTGACAAACAGGCAGGTAGAAGTGATGGATACCGTTCATGCTTAACCAAGTGACAAACAGGCAGGTAGAGCTGATGAATGCCGTTCATAGTTAACCAAGTGACAAACAGGCAGGTAGAACTGACGAATACGGCTTCCCTATGCAGATATAGACTCAGTAGGCTAATGTGTAATCACACACACAGACAGGGCACACATGTATAAACTCTGGATATAAGCACACAGGCACATCCTCACACCAGATCTGAGCAGGGAACTGTCATCAAATGCTCCTAAATGTGGGTTGGGTGTGATGTGGAGGGTTTGGGTTAGGGCAAACTTTACACATGTCATTCAGAAATGTTTTATGTGTCTGAGTGACATAATGGCATCAGAGATCTTCTACAGAAAATGTTTATGATGTAATACCTATGCATTCCACCAGAAGGAATTTAGATTACGTAATATGTACATACATGTATTAAAGTACAATTAATCTGACAACCCATATCTGTGTAAGTACAGGTATGTACCAGATCAGATTGTGTGTATAGAAACCCGACTATAAGACTATGTGTGCAAGTAATGAGACTATAAGACTGTGTGTGCAAGAAATGGGACTATCAGACTATGTGTGCAAGTAATAAGACTATAAGACTGTGTGTGCAAGTAATGGGACTATCAGACTATGTATGCAATTAATGGGACTATCAGACCATGTGTGCAAGTGACCAGACTATCAAGCTTACCTCTGAGGGATGGAGTTTGTGGCTGTCCTTATCATAGACTTCCATCAGAATGTCATACTCCCTGCCTGTCTCCAGCACCCACTTCCTCGTCGGTAAGACAACAAATGCTGAAAACACAAAGAGTAACACCTAAGTGGCAGGTGTCAGCTGGATATCACTCAACACTAACATGTACAACCCCTGCCACAGGCCATTATCACCTCATCCCATCATAACATCTCCACATACATGGAGGATCTACCGCATTGCTGTGTAACTCCATACTCCTGGAATTTTCACTCATATGCCAGCTCAAAAGGCTATTTATATAACCAACATAAACCAAAACGGATAAAGACAAAGTATGAACAGGAGTCCTGTAATATTTTGATTGCTGTGTTGACATTTTAACATTGTGAATATTTGTTATATATGACTATTGCTTGTCAATGATCACACTGACTGTTCTTACCCATGTAGCTGGGGTTGACCACATGTATAAGGGCCGAGGGCTGGGAGAAAGTCTCCTGAACTTTGATATCTGTGTAACATGGTTAAGGCAAATCACAATGCACTAACTACACTGACAAACTGACAGAAGATGTATCAAAGTAAATAGAGGGGTGGGAGTGAATCAAATTGTGACAACTCTGATATACTCTATGTAAATCATCTTCATCCACACATATCTATAACATGAACAATTATCCACATGAGTAGCTGACACAAAGATGTCTTGATTCCCTTAACCATAAATTTACGTCACCTATGGACTTAATGTCTTTTCTTTCAAAACAGTTCTTAGATTGAAAATTTTGTTTAAACAAATAACCAAAGATGTTTGACGTTTATAATGAGAGTGACAGTTTAGCATGTAATTAAATACATTATATTGTTTTAAATACACCCTCATTTCATTCAACATATACATACTTTGACATTTGACAGCTGTTCGCACATACTAAATTTGACAAAACCTGGCAAAGTTAAAAGGATACTTCTGTCCACAAGGACAATCTCTGTTGATCCAATCTCCAGTCCAGTGGCCGTTGAGGTCTCCACATTCAGACTACAGATCTTCCCATCCTGGACATCCAGATAGTACTGTGATGACGGCATCGTAATCCCTGATAACAACAACAGACAGTACAGTTACAAGCAGTCCTCAGACGATGACATCCCAATCCCTGATAACAACAACAAACAGTACGGTTACAAGCAGTCCTCAGACGATGACACCCCAATCCCTGATAACAACAAACAGTACAGTTACAAGCAGTCCTCAGACGATGACACCCCAATCCCTGAAAACAACAACAAACAGTACAGTTACAAGTAGTCCTCGGACGATGACACCCCAATCCCTGATAACAACAACAAACAGTACAGTTACAAGCAGTCCTCAGACGATGACATCCCAATCCCTGATAACAACAACAAACAGTACAGTTACAAGTAGTCCTCAGACGATGACACCCCAATCCCTGATAACAACAACAAACAGTACAGTTACAAGTAGTCCTCAGACAATGACACTCCAATCCCTGATAACAACAACAAACAGTACGGTTACAAGTAGTCCTCAGATGATGACACCCCAATCCCTGATAACAACAACAAACAGTACGGTTACAAGTAGTCCTCAGACGATGACATCCCAATCCCTGATAACAACAACAAACAGTACAGTTATAAGTAGTCCTCAGACGATGACACCCCAATCCCTGATAACAACAACAAACAGAACAGTTACAAGTAGTCCTCAGACGATGACACCCCAATCCCTGATAACAACAACACACAGTACGGTTACAAGTAGTCCTCAGACGATGACATCCCAATCCCTGATAACAACAACAAACAGAACAGTTACAAGTAGTCCTTAGACGATGACATCCCAATCCCTGATAACAACAACAACATACATGATGCCAACAGCTTCTGTTTGCCTGATGAACGGTGTGCAAACTAAACAATCCCATGCAGCTGTAAAAACCAGCAATTTAACTTACAAAGTCGAACACTGGGTCTTATTCAGGCATGAGTTCATCTTGTCAGAAAAAACCATGTTATAATAATTTACACAATGACCATGTCTGCGTTGTTGTTGTATAAGAAGCTTGCAGACCTGCCTTCTGAGTTTTCTGTATACCTGTACATGTGTACATAAAAGTACTTTACCTTACTCCTGAATCAGAATGCAAAGGTAAAAATTAGGCAAAAAGTCAGCATGTCCTTCTGACCATAAAAGTTGTCAGGCATTTATACAATGTAGGCCTACGGGACAAAAACGTCCTGAAGAATGCTTCATGCCATTACATGTGCACTGCCATAGTTACAGCGCCCAGAAAGGCTGGCATTGTTACAGCACCCAGAAAGACTGGCATTGTTACAGCGCCCAGAAAGGCTGGCATTGTTACAGCACCCAGAAAGACTGGCATTGTTACAGCACCCAGAAAGGCTGGCATTGTTACAGCGCCCAGAAAGGCTGGCATTGTTACAGCGCCCAGAAAGGCTCACAGTGATCATACAGGTTATAATTCTCTGTAAGTTTTCATCAATCTTATCATTTCACTTGATCGTGTGGATCTGAAAGAAGTGCAATCATAAGTATTTAACTCAACGTCAGGCTGTGTCAATGATGGTTTGGTGTCTTGTGCTTGTAAAGCGGAATTTATGTAGACCGGCCATTTTGCGGCAGCTCATCTCTATGTTGCCCATGCCAACGGTTACCTTATTCGTAAAACCACGTAACTCGCCCAGCATGCCGTGTACCGAAGTACTGGACCACAAAAGAGTCTTTTGAGTAATGGGCAAGCCACAAAAATCTGTTCAATACCATCAAACGGTACTGCCTCGTACCAGAAGTCTTGCACATTTATAAAAAAAATGTCATTCCCGATTTTGGATTTGCTCAACATGTTCATTACCTTACTTCTCAAATTTGGAACAGATATTACTAGTGATGAAAGTAGAATATTACATTTCTTTACCAGCCTTCTGGAAAAGTAAAGATATGAGTATGTTGTTCATAAGATGGTCTAACAACATGAGGAAAAAGAAACTCAATATTCCTGCTAGAATTACATACACACTGGTTAAAATGAGCAGACCAAGTGTCCAGAAATTTAGGAGAAATGGGGTATTTCAGTTCATTAAATGATGACCCTGCAGTCCATCCAAACTGCAAGCAATACCTTTACTACCTCTAATTTTTGTGAACTTCATGCAATTCCACTTCAACTAGACACATGTCCGTGTTCTAGTTATTTCTCATCAGGCAGGACATTTTTTTCCTGGTCATGTCTGACAGGTCAATGGTAATTTCGAACCCTGGGATGGCTTGTGTGTAGCCAGATATTCTATTTCATTATAAGATTTACATGTTTGTCTATTTATATATTTGATTCATGTTTTATGCAGTACTTACATGTACAGTTGAAGACAAAACAGCCATTTTCTTTGTGAAAATTTACACTTAAGAGAAGACAATCTTAACATCACCTACCAACAATAGTGTTTTTCTTCACCATGTCCACCTTGTATTTGACATCAGAGAAGCGGAGAACATAGGCATCTGGGGGGCTGATGAGAAGGTTAGCCCGGACTACCAGCCTCACGGATGACGTCTTCACGTGCTGGGGGGTAGACAAAAGAAACACAGGTAAGTAACTAAGGAGGGAAGGGCTGTTAAAGTCTTCTCTAGGGTGTAACAAGGCGTGAATGGTATGGTATTTATACAGATGGCATGGAAATACCACAAGGCCAACTACTGTTTTCCACAATGGCAGTTAGGTTTATGTGTGGGAGACTGGAGCACCTGGAATATACTACTACTCTTTACCAAGTAACTGACAAACCACCTGACTTAAGGCCACAACTGGTCCACAAACTGGACTTGCACAAGTGAACAAGGGTTTGATAGTCGCAGCAACACTCTGAGCTGGCCACTACGCTTTAATGCTGTACCCAGGTGTGTACACTGAGCTGGCTATCACCCCACTATGCTCTAATTCTGTAAGCAGATGTGTACACTGAGCTGGCGAAGAACCCCACTGTGCTTTAATTCTGTAATCAGGTGTGTACACTGAGCTGGCGAAGCACCCCACTAGGCTTTAATGCTGTAATCAGGTGTATACACTGAGCTGGCTAAGTACCCCACTACGCTTTAATGCTGTACCCAGGTGTGTACACTGAGCTGGCTAAGCACCCCAATACGCTTTAATGCTGTAATCAGGTGTGTACACTGAGCTGGCGAAGCACCCCACTAGGCTTTAATGCTGTAATCAGGTGTGTACACTGAGCTGGCTAAGTACCCCACTACGCTTTAATGCTGTACCCAGGTGTGTACACTGAGCTGGCTAAGCACCCCACGCTTTAATGCTGTAATCAGGTGTGTACACTGAGCTGGCGAAGCACCCCACTAAGCTTTAATGCTGCAATCAGGTGTGTACACTGAGCTGGCTAAGTACCTCAATATGCTTTAATGCTGTACCCAGGTGTGTACACTGAGCTGGCTAAGCACCCCACTATGCTTTAATGCTGTAATCAGGTGTGTACACTGAGCTGGCGAAGCACCCCACTAGGCTTTAATGCTGTAATCAGGTGTGTACACAGAGCTGGCTAAGCACCCCGCTAGGCTTTAATGCTGTAATCAGGTGTGTACACTGAGCTGGCGAAGCACCCCACTATGCTTTAATGCTGTAATCAGGTGTGTACACTGAGCTGGCGAAGCACCCCACTAGGCTTTACTGCTGTAATCAGGTGTGCACACAGAACTGGCTGAGCACCCCACTAGGCTTTAATGCTGTAATCAGGAGTGTACACTGAGCTGGCGAAAAACCCCACTAGGCTTTAATGCTGTAAGCAGGTGTGTACACAGAACTGGCTGAGCACCCCACTACTCTTTAATGCTGTAAACAGGTGTGTACACTGAGCTGGCGAAGCACCCCACTACGCTTTAACGCTGTAATCAGGTGTGTACACTGAGCTGGTGAAGCACCCCACTAGGCTTTAATGCTGTAACCAGGTGTGTACACTGACATGTTACCTTGTAGGCGGGGTCCTTGAATGAGGCACTAACCCAGGCTGTGCCCGTCCGTATTCCGTCCACAAGAATCCTGTCCCCCTGCAGGCCTCTCGCCTCTAACCCCTCTATATGGGCCGGAGTCTGGTAGTGAGACTCTCCAAAGGGGACAATCCTGCTCAACAGTCAGGTATTTATTCTGATCTGTGTATAACATTTTGATCAAGAATTTTGTCAGGTTTATGGGTGGAGGGAACAGGACTATTTGAAGTAAAACATCAACATTTACTAGGTACCTGACAATTCCTGACTTCAAACTGCAGCCAAACCATTGTCAATTATCATTTATCACTACAGACACAGGCTTCATAACTGCTGATTTATGTCTGCTTTATGTCTGCAAATAAATGTTTAGAACACTGAAAAAAGGATGTGTTTAAGATTTAATGTCACTGGTGAACACGGTGACCTTTGGCCTTTGATTACATCCACCGGACATTGCAAAGCATTACAAACACGTATAAACAGCTGAGGTATTCCTAGCCCTTTTAGAGATTAAACACATACATGTATATGCAGGTATCAGAAATAGTCAAATTAGACCTAAACTGTACACGTAATTAAAATATATTTATACCATAGACATATTACGAATTGTCCACATAGTTCACGATCCAGCAGGTGGAGGACTTCTACTGCCACTCTCCCTGTCCATTTCTACCTCAAGACTTGAGCAAACCACACACTAGTCTTTATAGCTTTATAAGGTAAATATCTTATGATTCACATAAAAATTTGTCTGAACGACACATTTATACCAGTTGTTTCAGATGATATCACACAACTGGATCTTAGTGAAAAGCCCTGTAACACAATGCTGTCCCAGAGTTCAGTTCTCAAACTTTCAGCACTATTTTTGTAACCAATTAACTGACACAAACGCTAAACAATTTTTCAGTTGTGAAATGGCTTCATTGACAAATTTCGGGTCAAGCATGAAGAACACTCCACTATGGCTGGTCTCACAAGGCACATTTAAACTTAATCTTTGTAAATAACACTAACGTCTCTGCCACCAAACTTGTGAAGCTGGTCATCTTTTCACACTGTACAGGTGCAGATTACCTAAGGACATTATGAGCATCCACAATCCCTCCCTCGTCAGCATCTGTGTCAGATAACAACGCCCACTCAAACACAATACCATTCAGGCTGTCAAACACATTTCCTGCAGGTAAACAACAACACACCTGTAAACAGAAGTTCCCATACACTGTCGTGTGTACATGTAAACTAATGTGTTCATTAGTATTATTTCAATGGTGTTTTACATGCAAGGTTCATACACCTTTGCCATTAGCAAATTAAAGGCCTTTTCAAGGTTGTTCAAAAGAAATTCTATTTTATGGTCATTTGAGGAAAGAGCACAGGGGAAATCCATGACAAAGAAAGTGTCCTAAACCAGGCCATGAACTAACTACTGCTACTTTCCATGCTGTCGAGGCTGCATACGAACCCTGACTGAACAGCAAGAATGCATAAATCTGATGTTATGGTTTTAATTTCTCATCTCTAATGCTGAAGCTGTGTGCCAGTTTATCAAATTTGGAGGACTTACCTATATGTTGTGAGCTCTGAACACTTTGATTTTTATCAAAAGTTTAAATTCATTTACTTTCTTCATAAAGATGGGTTACTTAAAGGCGGAGAAAAGGTAAAAAACATGAAAAAGTACGAAAAGTCAGTTGAAAATGTTGTTTTCAAAATTCAAAATGACATTTGAAAATAATTTTTGTGTGGTGGGTATTTAAAACCACCTCTTGGTGTATATTGTCAGTGAGTGAGTACTTAGGGTTTAACGTCATACATAATTTTTCAGTCATATGACGACGAAAGAGTCTTTAGAGTGCAGGCCGGATTTCCACTTCTTTTTTATTTTGTGCTGCTTCACTTACCAAAAGCAAGCAAGCAAGCCGAATCACCCGAGCCATTATACTGATAATGGTTGTCTTTTAAGGTCTTAGGTGCGACCCAACCCAGGACTGATCCTGGATCTACCATCTCTGAAGCGAGCACTCTACCAACTGAGCCGGTCCATATTATTGTCTTTGTGTAATAATGTTATAAATGAGGATGTAAAACATGTTTAATAAGTATATTTGCACTAGAAATTTGTTCTTTTCAGCTAACATATGTGTTCAACCAAGAGGTTGTCCCAAATAGCCACCACACAAAAATACAGGAATATAACTATTCATGCTTTTTCATCTGATTTTGGCATCATTTTTTTTCTTCTTTAAGATGTGCGTCCTATCCCTAATACAAAAGCCAAATATATTCACAAGAAAAGTGAAATATGACTGAAAGAGAGTATAGCATTGTCTGCTGCTTTACCTTTATCATCAAAGCCTAGGACAAAGAAATCCTCAGGTGTATCTTCCAGGAACAGTTCTCTGGTGGTGGTCTCTATCTGCAGTTCAGCAACGGCACCCACAATCACATAACACCTCAGCACTTCCCCCGTCACTGTAAAAAAAAAAAACGTCATACTAACAAATAGCACCTCCACACCTCCAGTCATTGTAAACAAAACTTTCACACCATCACATAGCACCTCAGCACTTCCCCTGTCACTGTAAAAAAAAATGTCATACTAACAAATAGCACCTCCACACCTCCAGTCATTGTAAACAAAACTTCACACCATCATACAGCACCTCAACACTTCCCCTGTCACTGTAAAAAAATAAAAAAAAAAACCTCATACTAAAAAATAGCACATCCACACCACCAGTCATTGTAAACAAAACTTTCACACCATCACACAGCACCTCAGTACTTCTCCAGCCACTGTGAAAGTCATACTATCAAATACATGTAGCACATCTGCACCTCCAGTCACTGTAAACAAACCTGCCACACCACCATGTAGCACCTCAGAACTCATGTCACTGTAAAGACAATGTCACACTACCATATAGCCCCTCAGCACCTCCCCATCACAGTAAACAAAATGTCACACTACCATACAGCCACTCAGACCCTCCCCCATCACAGTAAACAAAATGTCACACTACCATACAGCCACTCAGACCCTCCCCAATCACAATAAAGAAAATGTCACAATACCATACAGCCACTCAGACCCTCCCCATCACAGTAAACAAAATGTCACACTACCATGCAGCCACTCAGCACCTCCCCCATCACAGTAAACAAAACATCACATTACCATACAGCCACTCAGACCCTCCCCCATCACAGTAAACAAAATGTCACACTACCATACAGCCACTCAGACCCTTCCCCATCACAGTAAACAAAATGTCACACTACCATACAGCCATTCAGATCCTCCCCCATCACAGCAAACAAAATGTCACACTACCATACAGCCACTCAGACCCTCCCCAATTACAGTAAACAAAATGTCAAACTACCATACAGCCACTCAGACCCTCCCCCACCACAGTAAACAAAATGTCGCACTACCATACAGCCACTCAGACCCTCCCCCATCACAGTTAACAAAATGTCACACTACCATACAGCCACTCAGACCCTCCCCAATCAGAGTAAAGAAAATGTCACAATACCATACAGCCACTCAGACCCTCCCCCATCACAGTAAACAAAATGTCACACTACCATACAGCCACTCAGACCCTCCTCAATCACAGTAAACAAAATGGCACACTACCATACAGCCACTCAGCACCTCCCCCATCACAGTAAACAAAACATCACATTACCATACAGCCACTCAGACCCTCCCCCATCACAGTAAACAAAATGTCACACTACCATACAGCCACTCAGACCCTCCCCCATCACAGTAAACAAAATGTCACACTACCATACAGCCATTCAGATCCTCCCCCATCACAGCAAACAAAATGTCACACTACCATACAGCCACTCAGACCCTCCCCAATCACAGTAAACAAAATGTCAAACTACCATACAGCCACTCAGACCCTCCCCCACCACAGTAAACAAAATGTCGCACTACCATACAGCCACTCAGACCCTCCCCCATCACAGTTAACAAAATGTCACACTACCATACAGCCACTCAGACCCTCCCCAATCAGAGTAAAGAAAATGTCACAATACCATACAGCCACTCAGACCCTCCCCCATCACAGTAAACAAAATGTCACACTACCATACAGCCACTCAGACCCTCCCCAATCACAGTAAACAAAATGGCACACTACCATACAGCCACTCAGCATCTCCCCCATCACAGTAAACAAAACGTCACACTACAATACAGCCACTCAGGCTCTCCCCCATCACAGAAAACAAAATGTCACATCCATACAGCCATTCAGACCCTCCCCCATCACAGTAAGCAGTTGCACAGTATCACAGCATCTCAGCAACTCCCTTGTCACTGTAAACTAGTAATTTCTTTTTTAATTAATTAATTTATTTATTTGATTGGTGTTTTATGCTGTACTCAAGAATATTTCACTTATACGGCAGCGGCCGGCATTATGGTGGGAGGAAACCCATGACCATCCGCAGGTTGCTGCCAGACCTTCCCACGTACAACTTGAGAGGATGCCAGTATGAGATTGAGATGAACTCACAATGACCTCATTGGTGAGAGTCTCCTGGATCATTATGTTGCACTAGCACGCTCACCACACTGACCTTTATTTTCTGCTGAGACTATAGCTGTCATCCGATGGGAGGACTTGGAGATGGCAGACACAGAGGCATGAGGAGAGCATTCCCCATCTGTACTGTTCACTACTGACACGGTTACAACTTCTGGCCGAGATGTTTTCCTGTCAAAATATCAGCAACAACATAAAACACTACCAAATTGTAAAAGAGGAAAAAAAACCCTACATGTACATGAATTTACAATGTAGTATGAAGTGGCCACAGTAGAACTTACAATGCAGTATAAAGTGGCCACAGTAGAACTTATAATGTAGTATGAAGTGGCCACAGTAGAACTTACAATGCAGTACTGAGTGGCTACAGTAGAACTTATAATGCGGTATGAAGTGGTTGAGGTAGAACTTACAATGCAGTATGAAGTGGTTGAGGTAGAACTTAAAATGCAGTATGAAGTGGCCACAGTAGAACTTATAATGCAGTACTAAGTGGCTACAGTAGAACTTATAATGCAGTATGAAGTGGCCACAGTAGAACTTACAATGCAGTATGAAGTGGCCACAGTAGAACTTACAATGCAGTATGAAGTGGTTGAGGTAGAACTTATAATGCAGTATGAAGTGGCCACAGTAGAACTTACAATGCAGTATGAAGTGGCCATAGTAGAACTTTCAATGCAGTATGAAGTGGCCACAGTAGAACTTACAATGCAGTATGAAGTGGTTGAGGTAGAACTTATAATGCAGTATGAAGTGGCTGAGGTAGAACTTACAATGCAGTATGAAGTGGTTGAGGTAGAACTTATAATGTAGTATGAAGTGGCCACAGTAGAACTTTCAATGCAGTATGAAGTGGCCACAGTAGAACTTACAATGCAGTATGAAGTGGTTGAGGTAGAACTTATAATGCAGTATGAAGTGGCCACAGTAGAACTTACAATGCAGTATGAAGTGGCCATAGTAGAACTTTCAATGCAGTATGAAGTGGCCACAGTAGAACTTACAATGCAGTATGAAGTGGTTGAGGTAGAACTTATAATGCAGTATGAAGTGGCTGAGGTAGAACTTACAATGCAGTATGAAGTGGTTGAGGTAGAACTTATAATGTAGTATGAAGTGGCCACAGTAGAACTTACAATGCAGTATGAAGTGGCCACAGTATAACTTACAATGCAGTATGAAGTGGCCACAGTAGAACTTACAATGCAGTATGAAGTGGCCACAGTAGAACTTACAATGCAGTATGAAGTGGCCACAGTAGAACTTATAATGTAGTATGAAGTGGCCACTGTAGAACTTATAATGTAGTATGAAGTGGCCACAGTAGAACTTACAATGCAGTATGAAGTGGCCACAGTAGAACTTATAATGTAGTATGAAGTGGCCACAGTAGAACTTATAATGTAGTATGAAGTGGCCACAGTAGAACTTATAATGTAGTATGAAGTGGCCACAGTAGAACTTACAATGCAGTATGAAGTGGCCACAGTAGAACTTATAATTTAGTATGAAGTGGCCACAGTAGAACTTACAATGCAGTATGAAGTGGCCACAGTAGAACTTACAATGCAGTATGAAGTGGTTGAGGTAGAACTTATAATGCAGTATGAAGTGGCCACAGTAGAACTTATACTGTAGTATGAAGTGGCCACAGTAGAACTTACAATACAGTATGAAGTGGCCACAGTAGAACTTAAAATGTAGTATGAAGTAGCCACAGTAGAACTTACAATGCAGTATGAAGTGGCCACAGTAGAACTTAAAATGTAGTATGAAGTAGCCACAGTAGAACTTATAATGCGGGATGAAGTGTTTGAGGCAGAACTTATAATGCGGGATGAAGTGACTAAGGTAGAACTTACAATGCAGTATGAAGTGGTTGAGGTAGAACTTAAAATGCAGTATGAAGTGGCCACAGTAGAACTTATAATGCAGTACTAAGTGGCTACAGTAGAACTTATAATGTGGTATGAAGTGGTTGAGGTAGAACTTACAATGCAGTATGAAGTGGTTGAGGTAGAACTTAAAATGCAGTATGAAGTGGCCACAGTAGAACTTATAATGCAGTACTAAGTGGCTACAGTAGAACTTATAATGCAGTATGAAGTGGCCACAGTAGAACTTACAATGCAGTATGAAGTGGCCACAGTAGAACTTACAATGCAGTATGAAGTGGTTGAGGTAGAACTTATAATGCAGTATGAAGTGGCCACAGTAGAACTTACAATGCAGTATGAAGTGGCCATAGTAGAACTTTCAATGCAGTATGAAGTGGCCACAGTAGAACTTACAATGCAGTATGAAGTGGTTGAGGAAGAACTTATAATGCAGTATGAAGTGGCTGAGGTAGAACTTACAATGCAGTATGAAGTGGTTGAGGTAGAACTTATAATGTAGTATGAAGTGGCCACAGTAGAACTTTCAATGCAGTATGAAGTGGCCACAGTAGAACTTACAATGCAGTATGAAGTGGTTGAGGTAGAACTTATAATGCAGTATGAAGTGGCCACAGTAGAACTTACAATGCAGTATGAAGTGGCCATAGTAGAACTTTCAATGCAGTATGAAGTGGCCACAGTAGAACTTACAATGCAGTATGAAGTGGTTGAGGTAGAACTTATAATGCAGTATGAAGTGGCTGAGGTAGAACTTACAATGCAGTATGAAGTGGTTGAGGTAGAACTTATAATGTAGTATGAAGTGGCCACAGTAGAACTTACAATGCAGTATGAAGTGGCCACAGTAGAACTTACAATGCAGTATGAAGTGGCCACAGTAGAACTTACAATGCAGTATGAAGTGGCCACAGTAGAACTTACAATGCAGTATGAAGTGGCCACAGTAGAACTTACAATGCAGTATGAAGTGGCCACAGTAGAACTTACAATGCAGTATGAAGTGGCCACAGTAGAACTTATAATGTAGTATGAAGTGGCCACAGTAGAACTTATAATGTAGTATGAAGTGGCCACAGTAGAACTTACAATGCAGTATGAAGTGGCCACAGTAGAACTTATAATGTAGTATGAAGTGGCCACAGTAGAACTTATAATGTAGTATGAAGTGGCCACAGTAGAACTTATAATGTAGTATGAAGTGGCCACAGTAGAACTTACAATGCAGTATGAAGTGGCCACAGTAGAACTTATAATGTAGTATGAAGTGGCCACAGTAGAACTTACAATGCAGTATGAAGTGGCCACAGTAGAACTTACAATGCAGTATGAAGTGGTTGAGGTAGAACTTATAATGCAGTATGAAGTGGCCACAGTAGAACTTATACTGTAGTATGAAGTGGCCACAGTAGAACTTACAATACAGTATGAAGTGGCCACAGTAGAACTTAAAATGTAGTATGAAGTAGCCACAGTAGAACTTACAATGCAGTATGAAGTGGCCACAGTAGAACTTAAAATGTAGTATGAAGTAGCCACAGTAGAACTTATAATGCGGGATGAAGTGTTTGAGGCAGAACTTATAATGCAGGATGAAGTGACTAAGGTAGAACTTACAATGCAGTATGAAGTGGTTGAGGTAGAACTTACAATGTAGTATGAAGTAGCCACAGTAGAACTTATAATGCAGTATGAAGTGTTTGAGGCAGAACTTATAATGCAGTATGAAGTGACTAAGGTAGAACTTACAATGCAGTATGAAGTGGTTGAGGTAGAACTTACAATGTAGTATGAAGTAGCCACAGTAGAACTTATAATGCAGTATGAAGTGTTTGAGGCAGAACTTATAATGCAGTATGAAGTGACTAAGGTAGAACTTACAATGCAGTATGAAGTGGCCATAGTAGAACTTAAAATGTAGTATGAAGTAGCCACAGTAGAACTTATAATGCGGGATGAAGTGTTTGAGGCAGAACTTATAATGCGGGATGAAGTGACTAAGGTAGAACTTACAATGCAGTATGAAGCTCGCGGAAACCCCTGAGCCACGATATGTAACACTTGCCCAGTACAAATTATCGATTTGTATGTCTCTAACCACGGCAATAAATCAACTACAACAACTTCGCAATGTGGTGATAATAAGGAAATAGAAAGCAAGAATAACTGACTATCGATTAAGTAGACTAACGTAGCACAAATGTTGTGTGTTGTGACTGTGCATATTTAGTGTGAAAATAAAAGCATCCATTAAGTGACACTTCGTGACTGACCAGTCACCGAAGGGTTATCCAATTAAACCTGAATGAGCTCATGTAATTTGTAAATGCAAAATTAGGAATTGTTTTGTTTCAAGCAAGACCTACATTTGTAACACCCAATGATTCGTTTCTGAAGAAATGAGCCGTTTAATAATTATTAAAGTGGTTGTTATGGCGGTAGTAAGCATGTCCTTTTCATTTTGTCAGGACCAGTAAACCTACGGTCGGACCAGTAGAACTCTGAGAATACTGGTTCTGCTGGACAGTTAGACTTTCTGCTTAAATTCTAGCCCTGTGATTGGTAAAATCTGATAGCATTGATTTTCTCAATGTTCATGATTTTATTACATTAAACTGTGAAGTGTCATGTGTTCATTCTGCCTTCTGCCAGTGTGTGGTAAGGATGCTTACTGCCCATTTTTACATGTAATCCAACCCAAAACGGCATAAAAAAGAACTGACGTCACTCTACCACCTTACAGCAACCTCACGTTTAAAATTAACCCACAAAGGCCTAAGTGGAGTTTGTGGAGATAAAGAGCTCCTGGCTTTCAAGCACTCAGAACTTTCTGACGAACTTGCAGCAGATATTCTGATAAGCCTGACAGCATGCTGCAGTTCTAGTCAAAAGTCGCTCCATATAAAATCATTAAAATGTATCACTAAATGAGTTTTAGTGTGTACGATGTGTGATGTCCAATTAGATGGACTCAAGAGTGCCATTTTAAAATTCTGACAATCATCATAACATTCCATTGCCACCTCTCCAAAAATCAGCGCAGACTTCAAATGCCCATCTCCCTGTCACTCATGGTAATCTAACTTGCCTTCTCTGTTCACTTCTATGTAATTTTCCGGTTGAGTTTCTGATACCATACCCTTAATTCCCCTTAGCTTTGAAGCTAGAAGTAGGACTGAGAAAGGGGTGGATGACGAACAAATGACAACAGCCTCAGCTTTACATCACCCCACACAACAGTTTCCCAGCTATGGCCACTGATGTGTAGCCTACCCTTTCCCAATCATTATCAGGCTAATCCGGTCAGTCGTTCCATTCGTTAGGCCGTAGATCACGTGTTAATGCTGTTGTTGTTGTAGCTTACCAGACATAGCATGTACCCGGGCCAATTGTTTCGGTAACTTCCAGACTGTAGTTTGCTACAACGGTGCTGGAATATGGTAGAAGAACCTTGGGTACATTTAATCTTGCTGATTCAACCTCAGGGAACAACACGGACAGAGATACTAAGCCAAAAACATAGTAAATTGAGCGACACCGGCATGTAACCGAAGTTGCCGCCATTTTTGTTTCATGTGCCATATCCTGCAAACGAAAGGTCATTGCTTTGTTATGAATTTATAATTTATTGCAAAAATACAAAAAAGAAGTTTTGATGTCGTTTTACAGTATTTTGGTGTGGCACAGTATATGTCTTTGTAAAAACAAAATACTTTAAATTTTTCGTCTGCACGTAAATACTCTCCAACCTAGTCATTTGCCGCCATATTGTAAGTGGTGGGGGAGTTGGTTTCTGGTTACTTCCTGAACGTTGTCAAAGTTAATGGTGCATTGGCGGCTGTTATTTTATACCCACGAGTTCCCTAGGAGCGGCTTGTTCTAGGAAACAATCTATGCCATGGCTGTTGCACTGCAAATGGCCAGCATGACATAACAATTCCAAATGCCGTTTGCTGTTGTCTGTTTTGTCATCGACTTGTGATTTTTGTTGTGTCGCCAGGCCTGGCTGAAATGACAGTCATGAAGCTAAACGTCCACTCCAGGTGTTCGTCTGCTTTGAAAGTCTTAAGACAGTGAGTTGTGACGCAGAGGAGTTACAGATTTTGTAAGTCCAATGGGTGTGGTTTGCAGTTTCTGAGACAAGGGAGATAAGTTGCAGACAAAACATTCTCGCAGTGATTCGTTATAAGAGACAAGCTGCTCATCCGAAGTGGTGTGGAGATTTTACATTCCCTAAAGAGATATTGTCCGTCCCCCCAAAATGGCTTCAGATTTTGATCCGGATGATAAGTTCAGGTGAGATTCTGTGAATGATAATTTGATAAGGCTTTAACCAATCTACATGTACGTGACAGACTTCTCCAGGTGCAGGATAGCATTGCATATGGGTTTTGTTGTATTCTTGGGAAGATGCTGTACATTTTTTATGGTTATTGTGTACAGATTTCACAAACACATGTGAGTTAGTTCTGTATAGCATCTTGTCTGATAGAAACAGTCCTGCAAGGCTTTGTGAATGTATGTTTAAGAATTCTTTTGATTTGGTTTAAGGAACAATTCCATATTCTGGGTATGGAATAGAGCACTTTGAACTTGATGCAACTAGTTATTGTTGGATATTTTAGTAGAAAACTGTTTGACTGAGGGTGAAATATACTGGTAGTGAAACCCTTCCTGCCTGTCATCGCAAGTTGACAGGGGTATAAGGTTTGACAGCTTTACAACCACCTGTTCGAAACTAGGTCAAACATAGAGCTGAAGACCAGCACAAGCATGTGTACACTATGCTGCTGTTGACCTGTACTAGTGCTGAACGGATATACAGGACACATCGTTATGTTGCACATTGCAACTCACAAAGTTTTGTGAAAGTGGCCTGAGGTTTTTCTCTTTTAGCAGACTGAGAGATTGTTTTATGCCAGACTGTGTATTATTCTATTTTGAGGATCTACTATGAGATTTATTATAAAGCATATACAACAGTCTATGAAGGACGATAAAGTTATTCCAAAGTGATTGAGGGTCCTGCAGTAAATTTTATTACACGCTTTTAGAAAATGTGCCATTCAAGCTTTCTCCTTTTAACATAACCTGTCACAATTTAATTTGGAAACAATAGAAACAAAAATTCAGTTTAATCTGTACTAAGCTGAATTAGCATTTCAAGAGTCTCACAAGGGCCTGCAGCTTCAGTCTTTATGAAACGGGGACTCTCTCAAACCAGTGTAACGAAAAGAAGTGATTTTAAGGTAGCTCCTAACAGCACCTTTGAGCCAACAGACTAGTTAGTTGCGAGTCTCCAGAAAATCCAGTTGGGCATATTCTCAGGTAATTGTACAAAGGTGACAGACATAGGTGAACAATATTCTCCCACTGCTTTCAACTGTGTCTTTGTTCATGTCTCCCAAACCCCTTCACCACCCATCAAGTGTTTTTCTTGTATTAAATAATCTTTAGAATAACTTTCACCTGTAATATTCTGTCTATGTTCACCCATGGGATCCATTCTTCAGAAAATAAACTATATAAAAAAAAACAAAAAAACAAACAGACCTACAATGTTTCTATACAAACAAACAGCTTCCTAATTTTGGCCTCAGTGTAAATGTATATTTTAGTGCTGTGTGATTATGTATCAAATAATCTGGGAAGGGCTGCCAGTTACCTGCTGATAGTCATGGTCGATTCCTCAGGGCTCTGCCCATTTTCCTCCCACCAAAATGCTGGCCACCGTTTTTTAAGTGAAATATTCTTGAGTATTGCATAAAACACCAAACGAATAAATCAGTCTTGTCTCTTGAATATATATATTCAAACTATGGCTTTTGACCTTTTTTGAAAGAAAATTAAATTAAGTAATTTAAAAGTTACTTTGGAATATCCCATGTAATTCTTAATATTTAAATACTACTAATTAAAAACCAGTGCCTACAGTGTAGGTGACATGTATAGTGTGGATCTGTTGCACTTATCCACTGGAGCAGTCATGTCACAAATGCCATGGAAAAAAAATCTAGCCCCAAGTGGTTTTGGTTGACATGATGCCTTACTTCCTGAATGCACTGAGAAACTCAGTAAAACATTAACAAAATAATTATGAGCTGATGTGCATGTGGGAGCGACAGCATCTATTGCTCTGCATGGCTGAGGTTAGCTTACTGATATACAGTCCGCCAGTTGTACAGCCTGAAATCTGACAAGCATGAGGCGGATACATGTGTGTTCCACTTCTACAAGGTAATATAATCTCTCACCGTACATATTCCCTTTCACAGAGTGATTCATCTACAGCTCACTTAAATTAACACATATTTGAAATCACGATTACTTGAATGACATAGTGTAGGTAAGGACAGGACATATTGTAGATAAACATTAGATAAGACTAGTGTCTGTGTCATACTGTAGGGTGTTATTGATGTATTCAGTTGATACCTACAGTAATTGGCTTGCACAGGTATTGTTTATCATTGAGCTACATTTAAATAAAGCTGCATGCATTAAGGTGTTTAACCAGTAATTAAAATCACTGCTAAAAATAATGCTTTTCCAGTTGCACGGTGAATCCACTGATAACATGAAATGAAGCATTACATGTGCGGGACTACGATAATAATAATGTCTTTATTTATTTGAAGATAACTGACTAAACTCAGTCAGTTTGTACAAAACTGTTCTTCCCCAAGGCCGTCACAAACAAAACAAAAACAGTATGTATAGAAACAGTTATACGGTGACTAAGGACAAATTTGACTGCTGCCCTCCAAACCAGCAGGTGAGACAGAATATTATAGCCGTATAATGCTTACAATAGTGGAGGATGAGAGGATGGCTGTAGCTGTAGCAGTAAGTCCCCTTACTCTTAGTCAACAAGTTTTCACCTTTAAATCCCACTTGCTTACCTGCATATTTTTATTATTATTATTATTATTGTTTTGCCTCTCCACCCATAAATCTGACCAACATCACATTATAACTGACTGTCTGTCTTTCAACGTGAATCTGCAAATCGATTCGTCTATGGATTGACACCACTCTGTACTTACTGGAATCTAACTTGATTCTTACATGTCAGTGTTGAAAATCTTGTAAATTCCCAACTTAAAATGTACTCTTGAAAGGCTCGTCATTGCCCATGGGCATCTGCAAGTGTTTTGTGATGTCTTCCCTTTCTTGTCGCAGTAAGACAAAGCCAGTGTGGCAGTCTGCTATAGCCTTTTACAAAGCTGTAACATGCCAGATGTCAGAAGGATGTGACAGTCTCTTGTGGCAGTCTGCAGTGCGAAGCTTAAGCTAAAGAGCTGTATCCGTGCTCTTACTAGGTTTTCGGAGCTCCTACACTAACATACTAATAACTACAACAAATCCAAATGAAACAAATTTAAACGTACATATATGACATGTAAGACTGGCAGTGTGATGTAGCCTAAATAAAGCTGCTACATGTCAGGTGTCAGTGCTGTGGGATGGATGTGAGAGTCTCTTGTGACAAACTTAGCCACAGCCAGGCACTGTGACTGGCAGTGTGCTGTAGCCTAAATAAAGGTGTAAGATGTCAGGTGTCAGTGCTGTGGGATGGATGTGAGAGTCTCTTGTGACAACCTTAGCCACAGCAAGGCACTGTGACTGGCAGGGTGCTGTAGCCTAAATAAAGGTGTAAGATGTCAGATGTCAGTGCTGTAGGATGGATGTGAGAGTCTCTTGTGACAACCTTAGCCACAGCAAGGCACTGTGACTGGCAGTGTGCTGTAGCCTGAATAAAGGTGTAAGATGTCAGGTGTCAGTGCTGTGGGATGAATGTGAGAGTCTCTTGTGACAACCTTAGCCACAGCAAGGCACTGTGACTGGCAGTGTGCTGTAGCCTAAATAAAGGTGTAAGATGTCAGATGTCAGTGCTGTAGGATGGATGTGAGAGTCTCTTGTGACAACCTTAGCCACAGCAAGGCACTGTGATTGGCAGTGTGCTGTAGCCTAAATAAAGGTGTAAGATATCAGATGTCAGGTCTGTAGGATGGATGTGAGAGTCTCTTGTGACAATCTTAGACACAAAAAGGCACTGTGACTGGCAGTGTGCTGCAGCCTAAATAAAGGTGTAAGATATCAGATGTCAGGTCTGTAGGATGGATGTGAGAGTCTCTTGTGACAATCTTAGACACAAAAAGGCACTGTGACTGGCAGTGTGATGTAGCCTAAATAAAGCTGCTACATGTCAGGTGTCAGTGCTGTGGGATGGATGTGAGAGTCTCTTGTGACAACTTTAGCCACAGCCAGGCACTGTGACTGGCAGTGTGCTGTATCCTAAATAAAGGTGTAAGATGTCAGGTGTCAGTGCTGTAGGATGGATGTGAGAGTCTCTTGTGACAACCTTAGCCACAGCAAGGCACTGTGACTGGCAGGGTGCTGTAGCCTAAATAAAGGTGTAAGATGTCAGATGTCAGTGCTGTAGGATGGATGTGAGAGTCTCTTGTGACAACCTTAGCCACAGCAAGGCACTGTGACTGGCAGTGTGATGTAGCCTAAATAAAGCTGCTACATGTCAGGTGTCAGTGCTGTGGGATGGATGTGAGAGTCTCTTGTGACAACCTTAGCCACAGCAAGGCACTGTGACTGGCAGTGTGCTGTAGCCTAAATAAAGGTGTAAGATGTCAGGTGTCATGTCTGTAGGATGAATGTGAGAGTCTCTTGTGACAACCTTAGCCACAGCAAGGCACTGTGACTGGCAGTGTGCTGTAGCTTAAATAAAGGTGTAAAATGTCAGGTGTCAGGTCTGCAGGATGAATGTGAGAGTCTCTTGTGACAACCTTAGCCACAGCAAGGCACTGTGACTGGCAGTGTGCTGTAGCCTAAATAAAGGTGTAAGATGTCAGATGTCAGTGCTGTAGGATGGATGTGAGAGTCTCTTGTGACAACCTTAGCCACAGCAAGGCACTGTGACTGGCAGTGTGCTGCAGTCTAAATAAAGCTGCTACATGTCAGATGTCAGGTCTGCAGGATGGATGTGAGAGTCTCTTGTCACAACCTTAGCCACAGCAAGGCACTGTGACTGGCAGCGTGCTGTAGCCTAAATAAAGGTGTAAGATGTCAGGTGTCAGTGCTGTAGGATGGATGTGCGAGTCTCTTGTGACAACCTTAGCCACAGCAAGGCACTGTGACTGGCAGTGTGCTGTAGCCTGAATAAAGGTGTAAGATGTCAGGTGTCAGTGCTGTGGGATGGATGTGCGAGTCTCTTGTGACAAACTTAGCCACAGCAAGGCACTGTGACTGGCAGTGTGCTGTAGCCTAAATAAAGGTGTAAGATGTCAGATGTCAGTGCTGTAGGATGGATGTGAGAGTCTCTTGTGACAACCTTAGCCACAGCAAGGCACTGTGATTGGCAGTGTGCTGTAGCCTAAATAAAGGTGCAAGATATCAGATGTCAGGTCTGTAGGATGGATGTGAGAGTCTCTTGTGACAATCTTAGACACAAAAAGGCACTGTGACTGGCAGTGTGCTGCAGCCTAAATAAAGGTGTAAGATATCAGATGTCAGGTCTGTAGGATGGATGTGAGAGTCTCTTGTGACAATCTTAGACACAAAAAGGCACTGTGACTGGCAGTGTGCTGCAGCCTAAATAAAGGTGTAAGATGTCAGGTGTCAGTGCTGTAGGATGGATGTGCGAGTCTCTTGTGACAACCTTAGCCACAGCAAGGCACTGTGACTGGCAGTGTGCTGTAGCCTAAATAAAGGTGTAAGATGTCAGATGTTAGTGCTGTAGGATGGATGTGAGAGTCTCTTGTGACAACCTTAGCCACAGCAAGGCACTGTGACTGGCAGTGTGCTGTAGCCTAAATAAAGGTGTAAGATATCAGATGTCAGGTCTGTAGGATGGATGTGCGAGTCTCTTGTGACAATCTTAGACACAAAAAGGCACTGTGACTGGCAGTGTGCTGCAGCCTAAATAAAGGTGTAAGATGTCAGGTGTCAGTGCTGTAGGATGGATGTGAGAGTCTCTTGTGACAATCTTAGACACAAAAAGGCACTGTGACTGGCAGTGTGCTGTAGCCTAAATAAAGGTGTAAGATGTCAGATGTCAGTGCTGTAGGATGGATGTGAGAGTCTCTTGTGACAACCTTAGCCACAGCAAGGCACTGTGACTAGCAGGGTGCTGTAGCTTAAATAAAGGTGCTACATGTCAGGTGTCAGTGCTGTAGGATGGATGGATGGATGTAGGATACCAAATTGCTGGTAAGCATTCTCAATAAGTAGCTATTTTATTAAGAGTGCGAAAATTCTTGTACTGTGAATTGGGAAACAGTCCCAGTATTGGGAATAGTGATTTGTGATCCAGTTTAAGAATTCAGAAACAGTTGACACTTGGTGGGAACCAGTCCCAGGAAGCCGGGAATACAGTGTCAAAAATCTGGGAAGTTTTCCAGTCCCAAAATTCTGGGACTCTGGGCTCCAGTCTCCAGCCTGAGAATCAAGCTCCGGTCCCGCACAAGTGAAATCTCGAATCTCAAGTCATACATGTTAATACACGTGTATTAAATGATAAATTCCTTTTCATACTGTGGTGGGAAAATCCTGGTCCGATTTCTGAAAGCCTATAAGTGCGGGTTCTATAGGCAATAAATCGGTTCTATATTAATAAATAGATTATTTGTATTAATAGATGATTGTATGTTATGAGTATGGCATGCCTGTTTGACAGAATAGTGAGTTTGTATGTTGTCAGGATGTGATTAAGTACATATTCTGGCATAACAGGGCGTAGATGGGGATCCATTTACATTGTACCATGTACATGTGTACAGTATGTTATGATTTCATCTCCGTCAGTATGGGGAAATGGACCCAATTGGGATGTTGATCCAGGACTCTAGGGTGGGGTTTTTGCTGCTGACTAGTAGATGGAAGGCTGTTGAGTGGAGATCATTGTATTACATTTTGTTTGGATCTAGGAAGTAGAAACTGTAGAGGTGTTAAATGTGATGTCAGTGGAGAAGTGTTCAGTATGTGTGTACTCCTGTTCACTTCTGAATCTGGGGTACTGATAACAACAAGTGCACTGTACTCGATATAGCCACTAGTCCAGTTGTCTTACTGTTTTACTGACTGCTCAGCTGCCAGTCTCACGTAATGATTGGGATTGATATGACAACACATTTCCCCATTTGCAGTTGGTTCTTCGGACCGATGAGCCGTGATGAGACCAATGACATGCTGACTGACCAAAGTGAGGGGGTCTTCCTGGTGCGAGAAAGCCAGACTTTGAAAGGAGACTTTGTGTTGTGTGTCAAGTGAGTAGTCATTTTGTACTATTATGCCTCTTAAACTGATCCTTGTTTTTTTACTGTTCAACACACAGTCACATGATCTTCCAAAAAAAACTGATGTGCACAACCAATGCAAACATAGCTACATTCAGCTCACCAAGTAATATCGAGACTGTGAGACAGTATTCACGGATTTCATAGATTTATTCAGTACTGCTGTTAACTTCCATTTCCTGCTGCCTTTCGTCCTCTTGTATAAACTGTTGAACGATGACTTGCCCAGCTAACGGCATACAAACTGATTGATTTAAGTGTAGATCAGCTACACTTGGTCGGTTTTTGGTATAATAGAAAAACCTGTTGTGTGACAGGACATCAGGTATTGTTTTCTTGACAACTGATGTCCATTTCGTATGCTGAACTTGTTGAACATCATTTCCTGATATCCTAAAACCTCAGAATACTGTATCAACCATTCAGCTAATTGCACAGTGTGGTGAACCACAAAATGGTCAACCATGAACATAATTGGTAAAATGTAGCACTATACAGCTCTCACTTACATGTGTACATGTAATGTATTTGATTTATTCGTGTATGTGGGGCAGAAATATGTAAGACCATAAAATGTTTCATTATGGAGAGAAAAAGCCAAAGTATTAATGAAAACCACATGAGTACACAGTCATTTCCTTGTGTTGCAGGTTTCCATTGTGATAAATGTGGACATAAATTAGTCCTGAACTTCACATTTATTGTGACCTACATCTGTTCACATTTATTGTGACATACATCTGTTCACATTTATTGTGACATGCAATGAAATGTCCTTGTTGGCTTGACTGGTTCATAGTAATTGTACGCCATTCTTGCCATACTGGGCTACAAATAGGAATTGGCAATAGGCTAAGACCTAACATATTGTGGGAGAAACATGCCAAAAAATTCAGGAAATGAGAACACTAGATGTGTAGGATGGTTATCAAGTGATAGGTAAAGAGCACTTGGCAAATTAGATCATTCAGTGTTTCTTTTTCCGCTGCTCAGTAGGTGTGATACTCCCTCTGATCTTCTTCAGACTTTCTAGGAATGGCCTACTGCATATATTGAACAATGATGAAGCCAGTGTTTGTAACCCTAGGCCCTACATGTAATGTAGTCCAGGCCCTAGATGTAATGTAGTCCAGGTCCTAGAGGTAATGTAGTCCAGGTCCTAGAGGTAGTGTAGTTCAGGTCCTAGAGGTAATGTAGTCCAGGTTCTAGAAGTAATGTAGTTCAGGTCCTAGAGGTAATGTAGTCCAGGTCCTAGAGGTAATGTAGTCCAGGTCCGAGAGGTAATGCAGTCCAGGTCCTAGATATAATGTTGTCCAGGTCCGAGAAGTAATGCAGTCCAGGTCCTAGAGGTAATGCAGTCTAGGTCCTAGAGGTAATGTAGTCCAGGTCCTAGAGGTAATGTAGTCCAGGTCCTAGAGGTAATGCAGTCCAGGTCCTAGTGGTAATGCAGTCCAGGTCCTAGAGGCAATGTAGTCCAGGTCCTAGATGTAATGTAGTCTAGGTCCCAGAGGTAATGCAGTCCAGGTCCTAGGGGTAATGTAGTCCAGACCCTAGAGGTAATGCAGTCCAGACCCAAGAGGTGATGCAGTCCAGGTCCTAGAGGTAATGCAGTCTAGGTCCTAGAAGTAATGCAGTCCAGACCCAAGAGGTGATGCAGTCCAGGTCCTAGAGGTAATGCAGTCCAGGTCCTAGCGGTAATGCATTCCAGGTCCTAGAGGTAATGCAGTTCAGGTCCTACAGGTAATGCAGGCCAGACCCTAGAGGTAATGCAGTCCAGTTCCTAGAGGTAATGCAGTCCAGGCCCTAGAGGTAATGCAGTCCAGGTCCTAGAGGTAATGCAGTCCAGGCCCTAAAGGTAATGTAGTTCAGGCCCTAGAGGTAATGTAGTCTAGGTCCTAGAGGTAATGTAGTCCAGGCCCTAGAGGTAATGCAGTCCAGATCCTAGAGGTAATATAGTTTGTTCCCTAGAGGTTATGTAGTTCAAATTCTAGAGGTAATGTAGTCCAGGTCCTAGAGGTAATGTAGTCCAGGCCCTAGAGCTAATGCAGTCCAGATGTAATGTAGTCCTAGGGGTAATGTAGTCTGTCCCCTAAAGGTTATATAGTTCAGGTCCTAGAGGTAATGCCGTCCAGGTCCTACAGGTAATGTAGTCTGTCCACTAGAGGTTATGTAGTTCAGGTCCTGGAGGTAATGTACATGTAGTCTAGGCCCTAGAGACAATGCAGTCCAGTTTGGGGGATTCAGCTGAACAAGTGGTTCTGTCAGGTGTGTACTTTGTTTGATAAACTGTTACATTTGCAATCACTGACAAGAAAGTCGAAGAAAGGCACAACATGAAATTAGCAGAGATGAAAACAATGACTTTACCATCAGTGGAGTTGGTACAAATCCAAACTTGTGTAATTTTCTTTAAGTTCACATGATGTATGTTTATGTGCAGTGAGTGTGAGTTGTGCAGAGCCGGCAAATGCTGATGTTCTATGATGATATTATGTTATTGGTCCTAATATCAGTTTTATCATTGGCAAATAAATAAATAAATGTCCTTTTCATATGGTCAGCAGAATGGTTGATGAAGATCATTAGTCTTTCAGAAATGTAATCAGTTTTAAATGATCCAGAAGATTTTTTCATGCAGTTGCCTGTTGTAACAAGTACATGTAATATATGAACATAAGTAATAATACACCATGTAGCTGCAGGACCCTTGCTGGCTTAGTGGTTCAAGGTGTGTCTTTCTGGATATCACAATCTCTGTAACATTTTAATGAGTTTGGCGGCCTCCAGTTATAGATGACTTGGTACAAGATTTTACACGAGATCATTAGATACCTTTGTCAGGTGTGATGGTTTCATCTGACACCTGATACTTCACGTTTCGGTAAAGTGCCATTTCTCAGAAGTGATCTGGGGTGCCATGTTAATATTCAGAGGGCTATTCATGGACTACATGTAGGTCATTGTAAAGTCAACCACTTGACTTTTTATTGAAATACTACACGTATATGTGTAAAATTATTAGGTTATGTTGTAATGCGGTTTTAGGAAAGCCATGAATAGCTGTATTATACAGGATGACCCATAGCAGGCATTAAGTGGATGTTTTCCTGACCCCAGCTGCTTGGTCATAGGTCACTTAGTCAGAGGCTTTGTAGTTTTCCTGAGCAGTGGTAGTCATCCTCATACACTGCCAGGATGTGGTATAGGTGTAGATTTAAGTCATTTCATGAAGAAGTAAGAAAAAAAAATATGAAAGAAAAAAGGGGATGTAATGTTAAATCTGTATTGGGTACAGTTTGATACAGCTCTACCAATGTGTTTGATAATGACATCATCGATTACCAATTATTTTCCAATAAGGTATAATGTAATGATAATTAATAGGCTTGTTTTGCTAATGTCAAATTCAGTTCCAGCATTAGCCGCTGTTGTTACTGAAAATTAAGATATTTTTTGCAGACAGGCCTTGAGTTGTTAGCTGGTCCTCTGCATAATAAACAGCTCCTTCCGCAAGTGTTCTAATTTGATTCAAAGCAGGCTGAGAGGCGACTAACACTGAACCTTCCACAGTCAGTAATATGTAGCTGATGGCTGTTATTGAAACCATTCAGCATGCTGCAGACAAACGTGATGAAGTACATGTACTCTACACTATAGTAGAAGTTGCAGTCAAAGTGCAGTTAAAGGATACATGAAACATTTGGTGTTTATTTCTTGATACTTAGTTTATGATGTGTAACGTGTAAAACTACAAAAAAAGCTTATCAGCACCGTTTTGCAGTTAAAAATGGCTTCAAGCTTCAGTTTTCTGCAGGCCCAAGCAGTGAACCCAGAAATTAAGAAGCCTCCTGTGGTGATGTATGCAATAGCTGTCAAAACAACTCTGTTGCAGGCAGAGCCCGAGCACTGGTCCTGCGTTCCCAGTTACATTCATCCACGGTGTCGTGTCTGAAAATTTGCAAGCATTGGCAGAAAGTATGCATAAAATAGAGGGGTTATTAAAAATATAAAATATGCCTCAAGAATGATTATTTTTTTCATTTTTGGGCATAACTTTCTTCATTACCCTTAAAACCACATACAGTAAAACTCATCAACACCAACACCTCTCAAAAACGAAAGTGACCATGCTGCTTGATCTGCATTTACAGCCCATGTTATTTTTATTGAATAAGCTGACACTTGTCAGTTGTGAACAGCGATCGTGATTTCCAGTCCCATTTGTATCTAGTAAATGTTAATTAACCTTGTATAATCTGACACAGCATGTTGCTGACTGGCTCCTGCCCATTGCCTTTATCACCGCCGGGAACAAGAGAGCTCAGATAAGGGAGATAGTAATCTAAATGAAGGAAGACTTGATTTTGATCGGTACACTTTTCTCTGCGTGTTAATCATGATTTGAAATAACATAAGCACTTCAGGAAATCTATCAATGCAGTATGGTCGTTTTCTGTAACTTGATTCACTTCATTTGTTATTAGAGACCCGCTCTGCACAACCTGGAAGTAACTGTTGTTGTCGTACATGGAACCTTCTGTAAACCTACATCTTGTCAGAACCGAGATTTTCTAACGTTACCGGGCGTGGTTGGTTTACACAGGTTGTACTGTAGTAGCTTTTCATGTATCCATAAAGGTTCACTGATACATGTATGGTTAAGTATGCACGGATATGTATGTGTATTCATGTATCCATAAAGGTTCACTGATACATGTATGGTTAAGTATGCACGGATATGTATGTGTATTCATGTATCCATAAAGGTTCACTGATACATGTATGTTTAAGTATGCACGGATATGTATGTGTATTAAGTGTGCAGATGTATTCATCATTTTATTTTTTATTTTACACCATTTTCATGTGAAATGAGGAGCACAGGCTGCTTCAGGATATTTCAACGCAGGATAACACATGGACGTGTATATTATGTTATTGCTATTAAAGCTTTAAATGTTTGCTGGACCTTTGTGGTAAAGGGTAGTATAGTCCTGTGCTTATATGTACAGCTGTAAGCTGGGAACATCTAGCAAAGGTCAGAAAACATGTAATGTCTACTTCAGTCTACTGCATGCTTGAAATGACAGCCAATCACACAATCGTCAGTCAGTCTATTATACTCATTGCAGAGTTGGCTGACGTGTACTCTGTGCCCAGAAACAGACTTCCTATATTGTACATGTTTGTATACCGGTGCAGTAACAGACAAAACTCTTCTCTACCACTTGTGTATAAGATTGGTTAGGGTGGAAAGATGATGTATGAAATAGAATTGTTCGAAAGTGATTTCACTTTTCGTATGTACAAAGCTCAACATGTTGTCATCAGGTGCTGCATTATTCAAAAATCTGCCCAGCACTGACTCATGAGGTGGAGCTTGACAAGGATTATCATGCTACGAGTACAAGACATTCTCATTTATGTTCCTTGTGAAATGTAGTGTTAATAAAGCCTCAGAATTTGAGTATTATGACCTTGTTTTTGTCTTCAAATAAAGCTAAATTTCATCTTTAGTTAGAGTGCTGGAATTACTGATGAGACAGCTGTAATTGAGCCTGTGTCGTGGATAACCTGGAGTCAGCCTTATAGTGCATAAATCTGTGTTTGCCCCCTCTCTTAGGCAGTGATCCAAGGCCCTCTCCCCCTCCCAACAGTCTGGTATCATGAACTAATGTACGGGAATCCCCAGTCAATTACTGGATTATCTTCTTCACCACAGATTCATAGCCTACTACCACCTTTATCCTCCCATGTATCTCTGGTCTACATTCTGACAGTTACAGCGGACTATTGAACTTCACTACCCAGCCATAGAACAAACGGGTTGAAATCCAGCAATGAACATATAAGTGCAGGGAAGTCAGTTTCATAGGCAGCATAAGGACATTAATAATAAATAAAATCAATTTGCTCTTTGTGTTCAAGACATATTAATAACGGATTCTAACTTTTTTTTCCTGCATTGTTATCAAATATTTGCACATATTTGAACACATGTGGAATGTTAGCCAGTTTTGACAGCTTAAAGTAAAACTTGAAGAAGCCTGTATATGTTTATGAGACTGTGTAGTACCTGCACTGATGTGGATGTTAGAGAGCAGTTGGGATGAGGCATTAGAGATGTATACGGCTCACATGTTGCATGGATGGATAAGCAATAGATAAGACAGTTGTGCCTCACACGTCCACCCTGCACAGCTTCACCCATGCCAATAACACTCTGACCAGCACATCCAGTTACAAGTGATTTATGACATTTCCTGGTCGCACATTCAATCTCATGTCCCTGTAGAGAGCAACAATTACAGGCCCAACATTTTCATTTATTGTCTCGTCGTCATATGACTGAAAAATTGTTGAGTACGACGTTAAACCCCAAGCACTCACTCACTCATTTATTGTCTTAATTGGCCTTTTGTACTGTTATTGTACATCTAAGTTCTTTCAGTTGAACGGTGGCCTGATGGGTTTGGAAGGGGTGTTGCTTGACCAACTTCACTCTGAAGGGTTTGGGTGGGATGTTGCTTGACCAGTGGCACTCAGAAGGGTTTGGGTGGGATGTTGCTTGACCAGTGGTGCTTAGAAGGGTTTGGGTGGAATGTTGCTTGACCAACTTCACTCTGAAGGGTTGGGTGGGATGTTGCTTGACCAGTGGCACTCAGAAGGGTTTGGGTGGGATGTTGCTTGACCAGTGGTGCTTTGAAGGGTTTGGGTGGAATGTTGCTTGACCAACTTCACTCTGAAGGGTTTGGGTGGGATGTTGCTTAACCAGTGGCGCTCAGAAGGCTTTGGGTGGGATGTTTCTTGACCAGTGGTGCTTAGAAGGGTTTGGGTGGAATGTTGCTTGACCAACTTCAATCTGAAGGGTTTGGGTGGGATGTTGCTTGACCAGTGGCGCTAAGAAGGGTTTGGGTGGAATGTTTCTTGACCAATGGCGCTCTGAAGGGTTTGGGCGGGGAGTGGGGGTGTTACTTTACCAGCGGAGAATCCTGTGTTCTGTCATACCTAAAATCACAGACAAAATTTTAACACTTTTAAGCCGTGGTAACGTAGCTGATAGTCAGTTTTACTGAATTGGGAGCTATACTTGGTGCCTTTAATGTGATGTTCCAGTGAGGCAGCACCAGAAATATTTTCGTATTTAGATAAGCCTGTTAAACAGAGACTCTTAATCTTACAGAAATATTCTTAAAACATTGCCACACAAGTTTACAACGAAATGAACAAAACATCATAGAGTGCAAGACCATTCTTATTATTAACTTTCAGAGACAGCTTTAGTAGAATGATGCAGTGGTTTAAAGTATGACCATTTGTTGTCTCTTTTACTGGATGCTTCTTTGGAATTTGCTTCATTGTACATGTATTTGTATTGACCAGTTCTTGTGTATCATCATCCATGCACAATAATTAGTATACTATATAGTAGCTTTTATGACTTGCATCATTTTAAGCATTGATGCGTAGTACAATTAAGATATTTATTCATTTTTATAATTCAGAATTTTTGATAAAATTAAAGAACAATAAATATATTGTAAGTTCATAATATGCAAAATTGAGTTCTACATTTAATCTTCATCATATTGGACTGTATACAGCATACTGTCACAGCGTCTGAGGATAGTCTCAGGATCTGACACAGTCTGAGGATCTGACAAAATGTTATTGTAACACTGTATACAGCCATACCTTCTGAGGATCTGACAGAATATGCACACAGCCACACCTTCTGAGGGCCTGACAAAATGTGATTGTAACGCCTCACACAGCCACACCTTCCGAGGGCCTGACAAAATGTGATTGTAACGCCGCACACAGCCACACCTTCTAAGGGCCTGACAAAATGTGATTGTAACGCCGCACACAGCCACACCTTCTGAGGGCCTGACAAAATGCGACTGTAACGCCGCACACAGCCACACCTTCTGAGGGCTTGACAAAATGTGATTGTAACGTCGCATACAGCCACACCTTTTGAGGGCCTGACAAAATGTGATTGTAACGCCGCACACCGCCACACCTTCTGAGGGCCTGACAAAATGTGATTGTAACGCCGCACACAGCCACACCTTCTGAGGGCCTGACAAATTGTGATTATAACGCCACATACAGCCACACCTTCCGAGGGCCTGTCAAACTGTGATTGTAACGCCGCACACAGCCACACCTTCCGAGGTCCTGTCAAACTGTGATTGTAACGCCACATACAGCCACAGCCTCTGAGGATCAGTATGAGAATATTTCCCCTTATTACAGCATAATAGCTCTGACTGACACATGGCTGATGTCCTAAATGGTGTGCTGAACTGTCAGCACAGAAATAAAGGTTGTCTGGCTTTTTTGTGACAAGAAAATCCTGTATAATAATATTAATACACTGCAGGTTGTAGTTCTCTGAGTGCATGTGAATGGAATTGCGGTAGTGAGAATGATGTATACATATATGTACTGTTGACGACTACTGCTTGTTAAAGTTAAAACACTTCATCATCCTTCTCCATTTGTGGTCTTTGATTTGTGTTTTATCTTGCACTTGTGTTAGATGCAGGAAAGATTGATCTGTTGTAGTCTAGTGCAGCGCCTTTCTTGCTTTAATGCCTTTGATTACCTCTGATGAGGGTGATTGAGCTTACAGAATGTATACACCAGCTATAATACTGTCATTATCTGCTAGTGTCCAGCGTCATTAGGATTGATCCCAGTCTGACTGGGCTGAAGTCTCCATGCCCGTCCTACAACACCCCACTGACAGTCACACCTCCACAGTGTAGTTCCTGTCTGGGCTGGTCTCCACCCCCGTCCTACAACACCCCACTGACAGTCACACCTCCACAGTGTAGTTCCTGTCTGGGCTGAAGTCTCCATGCCCGTCCTACAACGCCCCACTGGCAGTCACGCCTCCACAGTGTAGTTCCTGCCTGGGTTGAAGTCCCCATCCCCGTCCTACAACGCCCCAGTGACAGTCACGCCTCCACAGTGTAGTTCCTGTCTTGGCTGAAGTCTCCATGCCCGTCCTACAACGCCCCAGTGACAGTCACGCCTCCACAGTGTAGTTCCTGCCTGGGCTGAAGTCTCCATCCCCGTCCTACAACGCCCCAGTGACAGTCACGCCTCCACAGTTGTAGCTCCTGTCTGGGCTGAAGTCTCCACCCCCGTCCTACAACGCCCCAGTGACAGTCACGCCTCCACAGTGTAGTTCCTGCCTGGGCTGAAGTCTCCATCCCCGTCCTACAACGCCCCAGTGACAGTCACGCCTCCAGTGTAGTTCCTGCCTGGGCTGAAGTCTCCACCCCCGTCCTACAACGCCCCAGTGACAGTCATGCCTCCACAGTGTAGTTCCTGCCTGGGCTGAAGTCCCCATCCCCGTCCTACAACGCCCCAGTGACAGTCACGCCTCCACAGTTGTAGTTCCTGTCTGGGCTGAAGTCTCCACCCCCGTCCTACAACGCCTTAGTGACAGTCACGCCTCCACAGTGTAGTTCCTGCCTGGGCTGAAGTCTCCATGCCCGTCCTACAATGCCCCAGTGACAGTCACGCCTCCACAGTGTAGTTCCTGCCTGGGCTGAAGTCTCCATCCCCGTCCTACAACGCCCCAGTGACAGTCACGCCTCCACAGTGTAGTTCCTGCCTGTGCTGAAGTCCCCATCCCCGTCCTACAACACCCCAGTGACAGTCACGCCTCCACAGCGTAGTTCCTGTCTGGGCTGAAGTCCCCATTGCCGTCCTACAACGCCCCAGTGACAGTCACGCCTCCAAAGTGTAGTTTCTGCCTGGGCTGAAGTCTCCATCCCCGTCCTACAACGCCCCAGTGACAGTCACGCCTCCACAGTGTAGTTTCTGCCTGGGCTGAAGTCTCCACCCCCGTCCTACAACGCCCCAGTGACAGTCATGCCTCCACAGTGTAGTTCCTGCCTGGGCTGAAGTCTCCATGCCCGTCCTACAATGCCCCAGTGACAGTCACGCCTCCACAGTGTAGTTCCTGCCTGGGCTGAAGTCTGCACCCCCGTCCTACAACGCCCCAGTGACAGTCACGCCTCCACAGTGTAGTTCCTGCCTGGGCTGAAGTCTCCGCCCCCGTCCTACAACGTCCCAGTGACAGTCACACCTCCACAGTGTAGTTCCTGCCTGGGCTGGTCTCCACCCCCGTCCTACAACGCCCCAGTGACAGTCACGCTTCCACAGTGTAGTTCCTGCCTGGGCTGAAGTCTCCACCCCCGTCCTACAATGTCCCACTGACAGTCACTCCTCCACAGTTGTAGTTCATGTCATGAAGCTGAAGTCTCTTTTTCAACACCCCACTGATACTCCAACATTTACTTTCACAGTGCCACATGATCAGAGGTATTTTGATTGTGGCTAATTTTGTAACATGATGAGTTGATAATAGTATTGAACAAATGTATTATTGTGTGTGTGGTTTTATGAAGAGCTATTATATACATGTAGGTGCTTCCCTCTTGTGATTTTTTCATTAGACAAGTAATTGTACATCAATTTGTAAGATTTAACACCACTACCAGTGGTTATTTACGTGTACTTTGGTTCGTGTGTACATAGTTGGGTTATATCTGCACTGATGGTCAATTGACATGCTGTAACCTCCCATGTGTCAGTCCTACCTCAAGCATTACCAAGGAAGAGTGACTTTTATTCTTACAAAATGTACATATAGGTCATAAAGCAGCTGTATTTGGCTTACTTGGCTAACTCTGCCATGCATGATCTGGTGCCATGTGGGTCAGCTGAGGAATTGACTTAAAAACCAACTGCATAGATAATGTGGTTATCTGGTCAGGAACAAGGCAGCAGGCCATATAAATGGTATGTAGCACTCTATACTCATGGCCAGATACAGATAAGTGCCCAAACATTTGTTGTAAATGTAAGAAAATTATGCTTGATAAATTCAGCTGAAATACTCCTAAAAATTCTTTTTTCATGTAAATTAAATTTTCAACATTTCATAAGTAAATACTGACACTATAATTTGCTATTTTGACAATACACTTAGCATATTTTAGGCCAAATTAGCCTACTAAAATGGTGCTCAAATTAAAAGGCTGTATTTGACCCTTTAAGGAGCCCTTCCTGGCCTTTTTGGCCCACGGCCAAAGACAGTTTTTCAGATCGCACATTGACTGGTCCACCCAGTTCAGAGGTTTGTCAGGTAGATGGTGCTAGTAAAGTACCTTGTAGTTCCTAGTGAACAATCCAGTTTCCTCCATCACAAACAAACCTGGGTGATGGGGTGCTATTAGAAGATTACAAGCTACCTACCAGCCTGCTATTTTAGTCAGATTTTGAGGAGGCTGCCTATTTTAACAAAATAGCTGGCTACTTTTCCAGGGTAGTATGTTTTCAACATAATGATGCTCACTCAATTATACATGTATAACTGAAAAATTCTACAGGACAGGATATATCACCATATGAGTAGTGCATTGGACATCAAATTCTACAGGTCAGGATATATCACCATATGAGTAGTGCATTGGACATCAAATTCTACAGGTCAGGATATATCACCATATGAGTAGTGCATTGGACATCAAATTCTACAGGTCAGGATATATCACCATATGAGTAGTGCATTGGACATCAAATTCTACAGGTCAGGATATATCACCATATGAGTAGTGCATTGGACATCAAATTCTAAAGGACAGGATATATCACCATATGAGTAGTGCATTGGACATGAAATTCTACAGGACAGGATATATCACCATACAAGTAGTGCATTGGACATGAAATTCTACAGGACAGGATAAATCACCGTACAAGTAATGCATTGGACATCAAATTCTACAGGTCTGTCAGCAACCTGAGGATGGTTTCATCCGGTCCATGCCCGGTTTCCTCCCACCATGATGCTGGCCGCCGTCGTATGAGTGAAATATTCTTAAGTAAGGCGTAAAACACCAATCAAATAATGAATAAATCAAATTCTACAGGACAGGATATATCAGCATATAAGTAGTGCATTGGACATCAAATTTCATCCATGACTGAGTTATACCCATTTGCCGGATTCTGAGAGCTACTAGTAGATGACAGTGCACTTTTTCGGGAATATTTTAGTGAAGCCTTTACAGTGTAATTGATACAAGTACATACATGTGCATATAACACAGAGTGTATGAGGTACAGTGTGCCGTTAAGTACATATAAAGTGGTGTAAGTACATTTGACTTTCCTCTTCTCTCTTTGGCCTGCCCATGGTCTAGACCAGTTCACCAGTAGACCCTGTTTATAAATAAGATACAAAATGCATGAAACTCATGAGAAGGAAGTCTTATAAACCTAACAAATAAAAACACCTGATTTTCATTGTTATGTGTTTCCCCTGTGTGGCAGCGGTTTTCAGAGTTTGGTCATGTTTGCTATCCATGCCCACATGGTCTTGTGGTTGATGAGGTGTGGTAAGAGAGCATAAATTGATGTTGAGTCTGGGAAATCTCTCTCATAAGTCAGGGAAAGGGTGGATTCAGGATCTAATAAAATAGACATGGATTATAATAGAGTAATGTGTTTTAGTAATATATCAGTATGTTTGCCTTAAATAGTGTCATTTATTGTATATTTGCTATTTATTATAAACCGGAAATAATGTGCATTGTGAGAATTGTTTGTCGTTATGAAGTACACTATATAAACTTAAAGGGCTAAAGACTCAATGCTGGACATCAGACAGTGTAGACATCGTTTCCTGAATTCAATTTTGCAACCTTGGTCACGCTTGAATAAATGTGCCACACCTAAAATTCAGCTTAGGCAAGGAATTACCTGGACTTGTGTACCTCTCAAACCAGCCAGTCTGAATCGATTTTGTATCCCTTTAAAGGATACATGAAATGCTTTAGTTTTATTTCCTACTGTGCAGATTATCATGTGTGATAACATATAAGAGTGCAAATTTTTCAACTTTCTTTGGAGGGTAAATACAGCTTCACAGTATGGTTTTCTCAAGGCCCAAGCCATCAGTCACGAATTTAAGTTGCTTGCTACAATGATCCCTGTTTAAGCAGATCTGTGGAGAATGGACCGCACTGGTCTGGCCAAATGGGTGCTGGATGTGGGAACAGACCAAATGGGGGAGCGGAGGGGCCGCTAAGCTGGCCCGAAGAAGTCATGCAGTATCTGTGTACATGTTACCTTGTCCACACTGTAGCCACATGGTTCACCGGGTTTGGGGCACTTCGAGGGTGTTCACAGAGTTCCCAGCAAGATCAGTGATGACGTAATTTCTGAAAAAGCTGACCGTTGATGGAAAATATGCAGGATATAAGAGAGGCAATTAACAGGTGTAAAAATACTCCCAAAATGATTTTTTGAAGAAAATTTCGGGGGCATAATTTTCTTCATTTGGCATAGAAACATCCTCTTTGTTTTGTAGTTTCTTTTCATGTATCCTTTAAGGAGGTATTTTATGATTTACCGTGGTTATTTATGATTTATGTGCTTTTTATTACACGTTCATTATATTTAATTTTATACACTGCTGTAAAAATTTTCATAGAGAGTAAAGCCATTTGAGCTTATAATTGTTTATATACAGATATACTGACTACTTATTTTGAAATGAAAAATAATTGTATTGATTGAACACACGATATCTGTCATTCGCATTCTTAAATTTTGAGAATGGTGTAGTCGATGACAATGAAATATAGTACAAATGGTATAATTACAGACATGTTCTATATTTAACAGACTTTGTGTTATACATGTTCCTGATTACCATCAACTTATAAATGCCACTAAATGAGAATAAATACAAAACAAAACAATGCAAACTCCAAATATGGAAGTCAGCTTGTTTAATATTCTGTATTTTGTTGTAACTATGTAGCCATTTTCAGGAATATTCAATAGAAAGACAGTTGAGGCTGTATGTCCCAGTGGAGAGTTTTACACAAACCTATCTGTGGGCATACAACAGAAAGACAATTGGGGCTGTATGTCCCAGTGGAGAGTTTTACACAAAACTGATCTGTGGGCATACAATAGAAAGACAATTGGGGCTGTATGTCCCAGTGGAGAGTTTTACACAAAACCTATCTGTAGGCATACAGTAGAAAGACAATTGGGGCTGTATGTCCCAGTGGAGAGTTTTACACAAAACCTATCTGTAGGCATACAGTAGAAAGACAATTGGGGCTGTATGTCCCAGTGGAGAGTTTTACACAAAACTTATCTGTGGGCATACAGTAGAAAGACAATTGGGGGCTGTATGTCCCAATGGAGAGTTTTACACAAAACCTATCTGTGGGCATACAGTAGAAAGACAATTGGGGCTGTATGTCCCAGTGGAGAGTTTTACACAAAACCTATCTGTAGGCATACAGTAGAAAGACAATTGGGGCTGTATGTCCCAGTGGAGAGTTTTACACAAAACTTATCTGTGGGCATACAGTAGAAAGACAATTGGGGGCTGTATGTCCCAATGGAGAGTTTTACACAAAACCTATCTGTGGGCATACAATAGAAAAACAATTGGGGCTGTATGTCCCAGTGGAGAGTTTTACACAAAACTGATCTGTGGGCATACAATAGAAAAACAATTGGGGCTGTATGTCCCAGTGGAGAGTTTTACACAAAACTGATCTGTGGGCATACAATAGAAAGACAGTTGAGGCTGTATGTCCCAGTGGAGAGTTTTACACAAAACTGATCTGTGGGCATACAGTAGAAAGACAATTGAGGCTGTATGTCCCAGTGGAGTGTTTTACACAAAACCTACCTGTGGGCATACAGTAGAAAGACAATTGGGGCTGTATGTCCCAGTGGAGTGTTTTACACAAAACCGATCTGTGGGCATACAATAGAAAAACAATTGAGGCTGTATGTCCCAGTGGAGAGTTTTACACAAAACTGATCTGTGGGCATACAGTAGAAAGACAATTGAGGCTGTATGTCCCAGTGGAGTGTTTTACACAAAACCGATCTGTGGGCATACAATAGAAAAACAATTGGGGCTGTATGTCCCAGTGGAGAGTTTTACACAAAACTGATCTATGGGCATACAATAGAAAGACAGTTGAGACTGTATGTCCCAGTGGAGAGTTTTACACAAAACCTACCTGTGGGCATACAATAGAAAAACAATTGGGGCTGTATGTCCCAGTGGAGAGTTTTACACAAAACTGATCTATGGGCATACAAGGGAAAGACAGTTGAGGCTGTATGTCCCAGTGGAGAGTTTTACACAAAACCTACCTGTAGGCATACAATAGAAAGACAATTGAGGCTGTATGTCCCAGTGGAGAGTTTTACACAAAACTGATCTGTGGGCATACAGTAGAAAGACAATTGGGGCTGTATGTCCCAGTGGAGTGTTTTACACAAAACCGATCTGTGGGCATATAATAGAAAGACAATTGGGGCCGTATGTCCCAGTGGAGAGTTTTACACAAAACCGATCTGTGGGCATACAATAGAAAGACAGTTGAGGCTGTATGTCCCAGTGGAGTGTTTTACACAAAACTGATCTGTGGGCATACGATAAAAAAACAATTGGGGCTGTATGTCCCAGTGGAGAGTTTTACACAAAACTGATCTATGGGCATACAATAGAAAGACAATTGAGGCTGTATATCCCAATGGAGAGTTTCGCACAAAACCTATCTGTAGGCATACAGTAGAAAGACAGTTGGGGCTGTATGTCCCAGTGGAGAGTTTTACACAAAACTGATCTGTGGGCATACAGTAGAAAGACAATTGAGGCTGTATGTCCCAGTGGAGAGTTTTACACAAAACTGATCTGTGGGCATACGATAAAAAAACAATTGGGGCTGTATGTCCCAGTGGAGAGTTTTACACAAAACTGATCTATGGGCATATAATAGAAAGACAATTGAGGCTGTATATCCCAATGGAGAGTTTCGCACAAAACCTATCTGTAGGCATACAGTAGAAAGACAGTTGGGGCTGTATGTCCCAGTGGAGAGTTTTACACAAAACTGATCTGTGGGCATACAATAGAAAGACAATTGAGGCTGTATGTCCCAGTGGAGAGTTTTACACAAAACTGATCTGTGGGCATACAATAGAAAGACAATTGAGGCTGTATGTCCCAGTGGAGAGTTTTACACAAAACCTATCTGTGGGCATACAGTAGAAAGGCAATTGGGGCTGTATGTCCCAGTGGAGAGTTTTACACAAAACCGATCTGTGGGCATATTTCCTGAGAGTAAATATGCAGTTTTTTTTCCCCTGTGTAAGTGATGAACTGTTGTGACAGAACAAGACAGTAATGATTTCTGTTTCGGTTCAGCTGATGATTTTCAGTAGAGCACTGTGCTGATTTGCCTATGTTGTTGTTGTTGTTACAGAGAGGACAGCAAGGTAAGCCATTATCTGATCAACAGGATACAGAAACCAGGAGGGTCAATCTGGTACAAGATAGGAGAACAGGAGTTTCCAGACATGCCCAGTTTGCTCAGATTTTACAAAAAACATTATTTGGAAACCTCATCATTAATCCGGCCGGTAAGTTGGTGTGAGTTCACGCTTGTTATCCAGGTGCCACATTCATAAAGCCATCTCAATCAGAGTTCTAGCAGTTTTGTTGGAAATGATCTTGGTTTAATGATTACAACACCATTATTACCAATATAATGCAACCTGCTTTTGGAAAAAAACTTTCTTAAAAATTTGTTTCACTTTTAATATTTTTTTAATATTCTTGAGTACAGCATAAAACACCAGTCAGATCAATAAATCAGCTTTGTTTTTTCCTTAGGCCCCAAGAGAAAAAGTGCGATGTAAATATGACTTTGCTGGAAGGGTAAGTGTGTTTTAAAGTTTAAACATTTCATTTTGAAATCTTTACATCGTCCATAGAGGAGTAATGATTAAATCTGAAACCTACAAAATGTAAGTTAAGCCCTGTTATTCTGTGTCTTTGGTCCAAGAGTGTGTTCTAATGGGTACCCATTTCCCAGAAAATGTATTCCCTCATGAACTCATAGTTGTCACAAGTGAAACTTTCTTGTGTAGGCAGTAAAGTCAGTGAAATAAAACATCAGTTGAATGTATCACATTAGTCATGTGGGTAATCTGCTTTTTGTCTTAGAAATGACAAAATCTGTAACTGGTTCAAATCCACTCACAAGATGTTGTGCGCTCTCTGAGCATGAGCTTGGCCTTTAAATACACATGTAATAACATCATTGGATTTATTTAGGATCCAGAAGACTTGCCTTTCACCAGAGGGGACGTTTTAGAAATTATAATGAAAGATGAAGAAAAATGGTGGACAGCTCGCAATAGCAATGGGGTTGTTGGTCAGATCCCTGTGCCCTATGTGGAAAAGGTATGTGCATGTATATATACTCTTACGATTTATCACCGGTACCATGGTGTGCACAGGACAGTTGATGATTTGTGACATGCATCATGGCATAGACACACCGAGCACATTACATGTACTGTATGGTTTATCACCGGTACCATGATGTGCACAGGACAGTTGATGATTTGTGACATGCATCATGGCATAGATACACCGAGAGCATTACATGTACTGTATGGTTTATCACTGGTATCATGCTGTACACAGGACAGTTGATGATTTGTGACAAGTGTCATGGCATAGACACACTGAGCACATTACATGTACTGTATGGTTTATCACTGGTACCATGATGTGCACAGGACAGTTGATGATTTGTGACAGGCGTCATGGCATAGACACACTGAGCACATTACATGTACTGTATGGTTTATCACTGGTACCATGATGTGCACAGGACATTTGATGATTTGTGACATGCGTCATGGCATAGACACACTGAGCACATTACATGTACTGTATGGTTTATCACTGGTACCATGATGTGCACAGGACATTTGATGATTTGTGACAGGCGTCATGGCATAGACACACCGAGCACATTACATGTACTGTATGGTTTATCACTGGTACCATGATGTGCACAGGACAGTTGATGATTTGTGACAGGCGTCATGGCATAGACACACCGAGCACATTACATGTACTGTATGGTTTATCACTGGTACCATGATGTACACAGGACAGTTGATGATTTGTGACAAGTGTCATGGCATAGACACACCGAGCACATTACATGTACTGCATGGTTTATCACTGGTACCATGATGTACACAGGACAGTTGATGATTTGTGACAGGCGTCATGGCATAGACACAACGAGCACATTACATGTACTGTATGGTTTATCACTGGTACCATGATGTACACAGGACAGTTGATGATTTGTGACAAGTGTCATGGCATAGACACACCGAGCACATTACATGTACTGTATGGTTTATCACTGGTACCATGATGTGCACAGGACAGTTGATGATTTGTGACAAGCGTCATGGCATAGACACACCGAGCACATTACATGTACTGTATGGTTTATCACTGGTACCATGATGTGCACAGGACAGTGGATGATTTGTGACAGGCGTCATGGCATAGACACACTGAGCACATTACATGTACTGTATGGTTTATCACTGGTACCATGATGTGCACAGGACAGTTGATGATTTGTGACACGCATCATGGCATAGATACACCGAGCACATTACATGTACTGTATGGTTTATCACTGGTACCATGATGTGCACAGGATAGTTGGTGATTTGTGACACGCATCATGGCATAGACACATCTTGCACATAAATTTCTCCTATAGTCTGGCCTCTAAAACTGCACTTTCTCAGGAACATAATTTAAAAGCCATAAAATGAAACTTTTGATGCCAACACTAAAGTTTTTTTGAAAAGTTTTGATAACAAATTAATTCAGTTTCACTCTTATGCGAATGAATAAGTCAGAGTGAAGCGAAATGAGTCACTTGAAAAACACTATACTTTAGGTCTGAAATCTAGAAGAGAAAAGAGCTTATTTTCTATTGTTCGGAATATTAAGTTTTCTTTTGTCTTCTAAACTCAATAATTTTGCTGTAGTGTACTGGGACAGATGGCAGAATTTCCAGTGACGGCGTCCGGCCAGACTACAACACACCCACGACAGGGGTAAAGTCAAAAGGTCCTAATGTTCCCAGGGTCCCCTCTGAGGTGAGGCTTGTGTGACACCCAGTGTAGCTCAGGACTCGGGTCTTGTGTTACACATAGTGTGACTCTGGACTCGGGTCTTGTGTTACACGTAGTGTATCTCTTTATCAATGTGGTTATTAAATTGTCCTCTTTGTGATAGTTTACTCTCATTTTCTCAAGTTTCTGTTGGAGCATTGGTGGAATGTATGGCTAATGCTTGAGATTTAGTGTCAGGGTGATAGTGCCTGCATTACCTCAGGCTCTTCTGCTGAATGACTGAATGCTACATGGTTTAATTCCACATGGTGAAGGAGACAGCTACATCATGGCTAGATCAGATCCCGCTACAAATCTCTTTCTTGTACTTGTACATGCTGTGTACTATACTGTGTATGTACTACAAAGTATGTGTCTGTATGATGTGTGTGAACTGTGTGTGTGAACGATGTGTGTGAACTATGTGTGTGTACTGTATGTGTACAACGTATGTGAACTGTGTGTGTGTACGATGTGTGTGTATGATGTATGTGAACTGTCTCTGTGCAATGTGTGTGGACAGTGTGTATATGTGTACGATGTGTGTGTACTGTGTGTGTATAATGTGTGTGAACTGTATGTGAACTCTATTTGGGTATGGTGTGTGTGAACTATGTGTGTGTATGATGTATGTGAACTGTGTGTGTATGATGTTTGTGAACTGTATGTGTACGATGTGTGTGGACTGTGTGTGTGTACAATGTGTGTATATGATGTGTGTGAACTGTGTAGCGTATGAGATGTGTGGACTGTACGTGTATGTGAACTGTGTATGTGTACAATGTGTGTGAACTGTGTGTACATGTATGTGAATTATGTGTGTGTATGATGTTTGTGGACTATGTACATATATGTAAACTGTGATTACAGATAACCCTTCCTGCTCAAGCCAAAGTGATTCAAGAACGAGTACCTAATGCCTATGATAAGACTCAGTTGAAACTAGAGGTAAGTCAGTCATGCTAAAGTTAGCTCCCTTTTGTCATAAAATCACCGTTCATTTAACACTATGGAAATATAGTTGATCCACTGAACAGCTAGCATAATAAATAAATAATTCCAAAGAAATTCCAACAATTATTAAACAATTTTAATATTTCAATTTTAATTGTCACTTAGGAGAATTGTGTCGAAAGGTGTACAGAAAAGCATAATTTACAAGCATGCCCAGTAAGATAAGCCTGGAGATAAAGATTTATGGCGGTGTTATAGTGTCAGGGGAACAGATTTGGCAGCGTAAACATGAATGAATGCATTACTGTCATCACTACGAGTAGTGCAACGCCAGTTCTCCTGATGATGGCAAAATGAAGTGCCGAAACATTGAGTCAAAATAAGTCTTTCGTTTTTCAGTTACACTACTTGTGTATTACGTTAAGCTAATCAAGTAATGCTGCATTCATAACATCACACCTGTGTTTGGAATCAAACTCACTCGCAAGGAAATGTAACCAGTTACAACATCTTGCATTATTCTTGCAGAAATCCCTTTCTTTCTATTTACACCCATCTAATATTCAAAAACCTAAACCTGATTTATCAAATAGCATATGGGTCAGATGCCAACAGTAGGAAATGAAGCAAATGATGTTGTGTTATTTCCATATATTTTGTGGTGAAAAATATTTATTTGTTTGCAGTTTTAGCTGTTGTTATTGTAAATCTAGGCCTTCTCACGTTAAAGTAGACCAAAAATTTTTATGTCAGCAACCTATTTCCCCCAAGCTTTCTGAGAAAGCTTAGTTTTCTCCCACCATAATGCTGGCAACCGTCGTAGAAGAGAAATATTCTTGAGTTGTAAAACGCCAATGAAATAAATAAATATATGAACACAATCTAATGCATCTTTGTAAAAACTCTTTATCGAAGGCATTTAAAAGAAAGATATATATGAAAATAACTAGGACAAAGAAGAAGCTTTTTGATCTTCTGAGAGATAATTTCTTTGCTTTAGGTCAGTGAAGTATTGTCTGTGTGGCCTTTAAGCCTTGACATGTTGTTGTTGTTATGATGTTCCTGTTTCTGGAACACCAGGAGAGAAGTGCCACTCTAGTCTCATTGGACTCTGGCATGCCACTCTAGTCTCATTGGATTGTGACGTGCCACTCTAGTCTCAGTGTACTCTGGTGTTCCACTCTAGTCTTGGTGTACTCTGGCATGCCACTCTAGTCTCAGTGTACTCAGGTGTGCCAGTCTAGTCTCAGTGGACTTTTGATGTGACACTCTAGTCTCATTGGACTCTGGCGTGACACTTTAGTCTCAGTGGACTTTGACGTGCCAGTCTAGTCTCAGTGGACTCTGGTGTGCCACTCTAGTCTCAGTGGACTGTGACGTGTCACTCTAGTCTCAGTGAACTGTTATGTGCCAGTCTAGTCTCAGTGGACTCTGACGTGCCACTCTGGTCTCAGTGGACTTTGACGTGTCACTCTAGTTTCAGTGGACTCTGACGTGCCACTCTAGTCTCAGTGTACTCTGGTGTGCCACTCTAGTCTCAGTGTACTCTGGTGTGACACTCTAGTCTCAGTGGACTCTCACTCGCGGCATCCTTCCTTAATGGTTCTTGTGTGTTTCACCTTTCAGAGGAAACCAATGAAACTTTGCTGTTAACATTCACTATGTCTAAAAAAGCTATTTAATTTGAATTGATTGAGTCACGAGAGCGACTTGGACAAATACTCTTATCTGAGGATTTCTGCTGCCGTCATAACATTGCGGTATTGTTGTAGAAATCGTAATTGCATTTAGTTTTGACACTCTGTAATAACGGACATTGCTCTTTATTTTTCAGAAAGGAGACATAGTAACAGTGACACAGATGCACCCTAATGGCCAGTGGGAGGGCGAGTTGAAAGGCAAGAAGGGGTTTTTCCCCTTCACACATGTGACCTTGATTGACCCAAACAACCCTAATGGCGAGGACGGCGACATCGAGAGAACATAGTCAGGATACTTCCAATTAGGCTGCTTCTTATAATAAACCACAGTTTGATTGTTTTGCAAGGACTGTGCATCGTAATATTGAATGGACTGTACACATGCTTAAGAAATAGACTTAACATGGACCCTTGCTGAGTGAGGAGGGGGCAACCTACCTCCCTTCATGACAAGGTACTAGTTATCTCCCTTTGACTGGAGTGTGTAATAATGGGATGGCTTCTCGCTAAGAGCCTTATATTACTTGGGGAGAGAGCTGCTGATGGGGTAAATGTGTGCCATTCTTCAGGACAAACCTGCAGGATTACTTGCCCAGGGGAGCAACAACAACAGCTACATTATCTTTTACACCTTGAAAGTGTTATTTTCATTTGCCTTATGTTGTTGTCATAAGATTGTTTTCTGTGGCAAAGTGTTGTGAAGTTTTGTGCTTACGGTGCGTGAGTTGAAATGTATAATATTGTATATACCACGGCTATGTTCCTGTAGCTGATTCATGTCAGTGCCCACCACACGAGGCCAACTCCAGCCTCGGACACTGCACTGGCTTTTAACCTTCTTACCTGCACCAGCTTACCAGGACTGCGCTCAGAAGATTAACGTCTAACATTGAGGCATCAGATATGCGCCGTACTATTCCAGTCACAAACAGTACTCAGTCACAGGATGGTATGAACAAAAATGAACCAATTTGTTGTTACGGGATGGAAGTGCACTGCACTGAAATAAGCTGTACATTAAGTGATTGGGTATATGTACATACATACATACATATATATATATATATATATATATATATACATATACAGACATACATACATACATATATATATACATATAAATACTGATACGGTAGGTCATTTTTTTGTATATCTGGACTTGCATGTGAATATAAATATACAGATAAACTGTGTGCACATCTTGTGGGTATGTATGTACATCTTGTGACACTTTAAGTGCTACCGATGCGTCTTGTAGCTCAGTGTAGTCAGTGGTCAGTATAAAGCCGGAAAACAGTTAACGAGAACTGCTAAAACCAGCATCAGAATATTTCCGAAGTTTAAATAAGTATCACCTGTTAAAGGAAATACCTTATCGATGTGAGTTGTGCAAAGTTAGGAAATCATGAACAGATAGGAAAGCAAGGTACCTTTTCTTTTTCTTCTGCCAGTAACCAAGTACTATTGTGCTGTTTCCCTTCACTTTGATGATTAATTTTGATTCCATATATCTAAGGCGTACCTTCCACGATCTGTGTCCATTGGCTTTACCTGCATATGATGTAAATTTCTGTCAAGTGAAGGGTAAGAAACCATGTTTGTTTTTTTCTGAAATGGTGTACTTATTTCTCCCTGGAGCATCCACTGTTTTTTGTGTTGTGAATTGTACCTGTATCTCAGTGATAAATATGGTTTGACTACTACCACAGACACCTGTCCTTCACTGGCCTTCCTTCTCTCCTGTCAGGTGTACAATGATCAGTCTCTGTCAAACACACCTGACCTCCACTGGCTTCACTTTCACCTGTCAGGTGTACAGTTACCTATATAATGATCAGCCAGTGTCAAACACACCTGGCCTCAACTGGCTTCCCCTTTCTCCTGCAAGGTGTACAGTTACATGTACCTGTCAGATGATCAGACACTCCCACACACCTGGTCTCCCTTCTCTCCTGTCAAGGGTACCGTTACCTGTATGATGATCAGCCATTAATACACACACCTGGCCTCCCTTCTCTCCTGTCAGGTGTAGTGGCCGCCCTTCTCTCCTGTGAAAAGTACAGTGACCTGTAGGAGATGAGTCACCGACTGACACATGTTGCAGTGTGGGGAGTCTGTGCTGACAAAGACTGTCTGTGACTCGCCACATGTCACAGTGTGGGGAGTCTGTGCTGTCAAAGACTGTCTTGTGACTCTCCACGTCACAGTGTAGGGAGTCTGTGTTGACAAAGACTGTCAGTGACTCGCCACATGTCACAGTGTGGGGAATCTGTGCTGAGAAAGACTAAGTGACTCGCCACATGTCACAGTGTGGGGAGTCTGTGCTGACAAAGACTCAGTGACTGGCCACATCACGGTGTGGGGAAGTCTGTGCTGACGAAGACTGTGCTTGACTCGCCACATATCACAGTGTGGGGAGTGGGGTTCCTCCTGCACTAAAAATAGTAACAGTTTTGGTGAAGGAATAGTTGTGCCAAACACTATGACAACAGCCGGCTTTATCATCCCAGTTGTAGGCTGTTTTCTCCATCCTAATCATTCAGCTGCTTGAGTTGTGGCCTTTCAACAGAATAGAATCAAATCTACACACACCTTGTATAAGAATGTTTGAGAAATTTGAGTTAATTGAAAATAAAATGTAAAATAAATCTTTTTTATTTGAAAAAGGACCTGTAATTTATTTCTTGTACGTAAAATTGTTAGTCAATGAACGAAAACTAATTTCAGAAATTTTGGCCATCACTACTGTTTTAATTTATACTCTATTTTGAATTTGCAGATGTTGAAGACAACTATAGGTTTACATCAATATGCATTGCTGCTAATGGAGATTGTATACATATATACATTATATATCAAATTTCAAACATGTAAATGAATGAATAGCACCTGTGAAATGAATGTGGAATCCATTATAAATATGTGTATGTATTAGCAGATATAGTGTTACAGGCTCAGTGTATCCAGCAAATCTGACTGCAGCCAGGTAACCATGATATGAATGTGTGTCTTCACAGATCTTACAGCTATTTTCTGACTGGAGCCAGGTAACCATGATATGAACGTGTGTCTTCACAGATCTTGTGGTTATTTATGCAACTATTGTTCATGTACTCACGGATGACAGTACTAGGCTGGTGTCACAGTGTCACAGTTCCTATACCCTCTAACCTCGGGTACATGTTTGTGTCTTGTAGCTGTGGCTGCATTTTGTCAGTGCCTCTCTGCCAGGCATTGGCACTTGGGCATTGTCACAGGTGGAACTTGTCTTATGAATGACTCTCTGTTGTCCTCAAAGCGGATCTCTTAAGTATTACAATAAAATTGATTTCTTTTCACTACGAGTGTGTTGTTTTGTCTGCCATAAAGTCGACTTTATAATGTCTAACTACTGACTTAGTGCTCAACTTCCTGTCTCATGCTAGTTAAATACAGTGATGAAGTGGTACTTTTGTACTAATTACCAAAGTAATTAGGTAGAAAGATTCTTCCTAGACTTGATTTAACTTGCCAAGTCTCTGCCAACAACCACGAACACTATGTGGTTGTTGGCAGAGCAAAATACAGAGAAAACACTGCTGGCTTTTTACACCATTCATGCCTTCAGCGCTTTCCATCTGACATTTTACAGCGTTCCCTTTCAAGATTATGATTGATTTAGTTAATTGATTTAGTTAATTGATTTATTGGTGTTTTAAGCTGTAAAGGTTATTTTTCTTTAATAAAAGAATGAAGCAAAGTTTATGGGTGAAGGATACACATCATAGTCTTGAGGAAACCATGCAACAGTGCTGAAAATAATGGAATGAAGCCCAGTTTATGGGTGAAGGATACACGCCAGGATTTTGAGGAAACCACACACCAGTGCAACAGTGCTGAAAATAATGGAATGAAGCGAAGTTTATGGGTGAAGGATACACGCCATAGTCTTGAGGAAACCACACACCAGTGCAACAGTGCTGAAAATAATGGAATGAAGCCCAGTTTATGGGTGAAGGATACACGCCATAGTCTTGAGGAAACCACACACCAGTGCAACAGTGCTGAAAATAATGGAATGAAGCCCAGTTTATGGGTGAAGGATACACGCCAGGATTTTGAGGAAACCACACACCAGTGCAACAGTGCTGAAAATAATGGAATGAAGCCCAGTTTATGGGTGAAGGATACACGCCATAGTCTTGAGGAAACCACACACCCCAATGCAACAGTGCTGACTTAAAGTTGCATTGTAAAACGTGAAATTTTATTACTGGACAAGGACTGTCGACTCCTGGGACAACACAGACAACTACGCTTGCTAGGGTTTAAACCGGTGGTTTTTTGAGTTCAAGACCATTGATCGAACCCCAAGAGAGGCAACACCCACCATACAAATGTGATAAAAAGTTGGAGGGGAATGCGGTATGAGGAACCAGTGATACCATATATATTCTAGACACCTTGAAACAGGTGAAATTGTGCCTGTCTGCTGCCTTTAAAGCTCATCAATAGACCCCTGCCGTTAATCTATAGACAAGAAACATAAAATATCATTATATAGATTTGATTTAGGGAAAATATTTTTTTTATGAATTAAAGTCTCACGTAGAATTTTGAATTATACATTTTGAGCACCGGTCATATGTACATCTGTAGAATATAGCCGGGGATAAGTGTGGATTATGGTAGATAAGCTGGTAGATAAGCTACCTGTCGGGAATAAATGTTGATTATCTACTGGTAAGTTACCTCTCGGGGATGACTGTGGATTATCTACTGGTAGATAAGCTACCTCTCAGGGATAAATGTGGATTATCTACTGGTAGATAAGCTACTTCTCGGGGATAACTGGATTATCTACTGATAGATAAGCTACCTCTTGGGGATAACTGTGGATTATCTACTGGTCTGTAGATAAGCTACCTCGTTGATAACTGTGGATTATTTACTGGTAGATAAGCTACCTCTCCTTTATCTGTAAAACAGTTTTGGAAGTGATGATCGCCTGATATATGTGCTGTGATAAAATTCAAAGTAGAATAGCCGTGTAATCTGTAATGGTTTCCGAGAAGTTTGATGACGATGGGTCTATACCATGCGTAGTTTTACGCTTGCTTCACTTAGTAATTTTTCACTTTTACAAAACAAGGACTAGTAACAAATCGGTACATATAAAGGAATATGTGAGCCTCAGAAAATGAAGTAAATTCCAAGAGAATTTTAAATTAGCAAGGGGATCTGGATCTGGATCAATTAAAGGGAATAAGTGAACCGGTCTAAGTGCCCTGGGATTGCTTCATTCTACATTAGGACTACTGGTTGGAATGACTGGAATTTCTGTGCAAAACTACACAACCGTCCGTCAGTATTACGGTCAACGGCTTATTGCAGGCGTTATTTGGTCGCTTAAACTACACGGTGAAGGCAATACCGTGATAGCATGGCCCACCGATTATTCGGCAAATTTTATCGCACAAACTTCTATAAAGTGATAACCATTCAATGAGGAAACTCCACATAAGGGAGGAATTCGGGTTGGATTTCCAAATTCTTGCAGCTTTCAAGACTGCTGATGGAATGGCGCCAGCTGATAGAGCTGCTGGTTCAGGCGTACTGCGGCAGGCTTAGAAGAGCGGAGCAAGGGAGGGGAGTATAAGTGTGTGTGTTGGGGGTGGGGTGGTGTGGTTGCAAATAGAAAAAAAAATGCATATATGAGATTATAGCTGTACCTTGGGCTACATATACATTTATTGATTTAAATTCAAGTTTGATTACTTTGAATGAACCATCAAAGGAAGAGATCAGCTTGTGATCTAATTGACGTACAAATTTGTCTACATGGTATGTAAGTATGATGTGACCATTGGATATGAATAAATTCCAGTTAGAATTACACGATGATGCGCCTTCCCGTTCCATTTAGACAGCACAATGATGGCATGTTAGCAGGTGAGCTTTGGGACCTGTGGGGCTACCAAAAAGGCTCAAAGTGACATTATTCTCCGCACTACAAAACAAACAAGCATGAGCCTTGGTGTATATCAATAGGGCGCTGCATATACAGTTCTATAACTGTTTTCATGTTCTTTGCGTTTGCCAGTGACACCCAAAAGTCAGTGGTGAAATGTAGACGCCGTTAAACGTTGAAAATCGCCCATCAGTGCTGATGTCTTGTTGCTTATGTGAAAGGAGAGATTACTTGTCTTGTTTGCCCAGGGTGTGGCTGTGTCTTCTCCAGACTTGTGTAGGTAATCTGTGTCTGTATGTTTATCTCACGTATGCGTCCACGAAGGCATCGGGCGCTGTATAAACGACTCGGTGATTCTAAGGCCTTAGAAGGCACGTCTTGGCGTCTGAAGTGTAGACGGATTATCTGTTATTTCCAAAAAACTTTGGTTATAGTGAGCGGCTGCTGTCATAGCTGTAATTGCATTATATATGCGGCAGATATATCGCATTTAACTGAAGAACTGTGTAGGCCTCAGGTATAAAGTGCATCAGGGGTTATACTTGGAATCTCCTGGACACCATTCACCATGGGTTATTACTATGCTGTGTAACACATATTGGCAACGAGGCTGATGCTGTTCTTTTGACCAGTCAGTCATGGGCCGGCTTCAACTACACGAGGTACTTTCGGTTTTCCCTACCGTCAAAGTATTTCTTAGAAAACCTTAAATCGTTCCATTTTTTCCCTAAAATTACAAAGCCCACAAGAATAACCGATAGGACTGCAACTTTGATCGACAACATATTTACGAATCATCACCAAAGTGCATTGACTTCCGGCATTCTCTTGACTGATATAACCGATCATTTTCCCATTTTCCATTTTAGCAGTCAGCCATTATATGATATGAACGAAAGCAAACCTATCCCAATCTATAAACGTCTTTTTTCTGAAAATAATAAGCTTAACTTTAAAGCATGTTTGAATAATTATAAATGGAATCACGTGTTTAATGAAAGCGATACCAATGTCGCATATGACTCTTTTCTAGAGCAATTTAAATCCATTTATGATCAGTGCTTTCCACTTCGTAAATTTAAACATAGCAATAAAAAACAAAACCTTGGGTAAGCTCAGCCATTTTAAATTCATGCAAAGAAAAGAATAATTTGTATAAACTACACCTGAAGCATAATGACAGCACGATAAGTACGCAATACAGAACATATAGAAATAAATTAAATCACACACTTCGTATTTCCAGAAAATCTTATTATGACAATTTAATCTGGTCAACAATAACATAAAGGGCACATGGAAAATAATAAATGAACTTATACAGACGAAACGTAATAATGTACTACCTAAATCTTTTTATATAAATGATATTGAAGACAGTGATCCTCAGAGCATAGCAGACAATTTTAATGGCTACTTTAACACAGCCCCAAGTGTTATTGCTGGGGAGATACCGCAGATGGGGCAAAATTTTGAAACTTTTCTCAAAACACCATCAGTACCAAATTTCAGTCTCGATCCCTGTACCTCAGCAGAAGTTGTAGATGTTATCATGGTACTGAAGAATAGCTCTCCTGGCCTAGATGAGATTCGTGTTTCAGTTGTAAAGTATTGTGCCACAGCAATAGCGAAACCGCTGACCCATATAATAAACTTATCGTTTCAAACTGGAATATTCCCTGATAAAATGAAAAGTGCTAAACTCACACCAGTGTATAAATCGGATGAAATGAAGGAGTTTAAAAATTACCGACCAATATCTGTCTTACCGTGTTTCAGCAAAATCATCGAAAAACTGGTGGTTAACTGTCTGACGACGTTCCTCGAAATGAACGATATTATGTACAGTCAACAGTTCGGTTTCAGATCGCATCACTCTACTACACATGCAATAATTGCTCTATATGATAAACTAGTAACTGCTAAAGAAACAAATAAGTACAGCATCACTCTTTTTCTAGACCTTGCAAAGGCTTTTGATACTGTAGACCACAATATATTGTTGAAAAAACTCGACCATTATGGTGTCAAAGGTCTTAGTAATATATGGTTTAATGATTATCTGAAAAACAGATCACATTGCCTTTTATACAACGATTGCCGATCAACTACTAAATACATGAATATTGGTGTTCCTCAGGGCTCAATCCTAGGACCCCTTCTCTTTTTAATATACATTAATGACATTAAAGATGTTTCATCTCTACTTGATATCATATTGCTTGCTGATGATACTAGTGCTGTCCTTTGCAATGATGATCCAGCACACCTCCTGGAAACTTTTAATCGTGAAATTGAAAAAATTTACGATTGGCTATGTTGCAATAAACTGTCTCTTAATATTAAGAAAACCAAATTTATGTACATCGCTCCCAATCGCAGAATAAATAATCATGCTACTCCTTTCCTGGCTATAGCAGGCGTAAATATCGAAAAAATCAAGACCTTCAATTTCTTAGGTATAACTTTCAATGAAAGATTAACGTGGACAAACCACATAAATAATATCTGCAAAAAAATATCCCGTAATTTAGGGGTGATAAATCATATTAAATATGCCCTAAAGAAAAATACTCTGTTCATCCTGTACTATGCACTTATTAACCCATATATTACGTACTGCAATGCTGTGTGGGGAAATACTTATGAAACACATCTTCTTCCCCTAATCCGTCTTCAAAAACGAGCATTACGCATTATTACCTCCTCTCATAAATACGAACACACCGCGCCTATTTTTACTGAGTATAATACCTGTTACCGCGGTTAACACCTTTCAGACACTCCAGTTAGTTCACAAATACTTCTACAATCCTAGCATTACTCCATTATACACCCGTACTTACTTTACAAAACAGTCTGATATTCACTGCTATCCAACTAGAACATCATATTTTAACTTACACCGACCATTTCATAGAAGCAATCTATCCCTACACACTTGTAAAATAAAAGGACCGATCGAATGGAATAAACTGCCCTCCAATTTTAAAGAAATCACCTCTTTATCATTATTTAAATCGTCTTTGAAAACTTTACTCCTGAGAAAAATATACAGCTGATGAAGCATATAGCTATAATCATTACTACACCAAGTCATCCACAATTGTACATACGTTTTGAATTAACCCAGTTGCGACACGTAGTTGCTTGCTTAACGTTTTCTCTTGATAGTATATTGTTGTCGCCTTGATTGATATGAATATTAATTCATAAGTGCACATGTGTGCGTGTGCATATTTGTACACATATTTACGAATGTAAATTCTCTTTACTGTCTGTATATCCTTATATTTAGGAGTGGGTGCTACAGTAGTAACTACTATGTGTATGCATAATTAGGTACACATGTACGTATGTGCAAGTGCTTCATTCCAACATATGAGTATTAACCAGTTAGCATCTCTTGTCAATTAAATTTAAACATGTTATGGGATACAATAAGCCCTTTGGGGTTTCTGCTCCCGCCAGAGTGCTATAAGTTGTATTATGTTGACAAACTGATGTATCCGTACATATGTAATTATGTGTGTGTGTATATACCTGTTTGTATTAACCTTGATTAAGAAAAAACCATTATTATATAGGCCTACTTATACTGTGCACATTACGATAATATTTAAGATGTATTTGTATGAATATACGTACATGTACATACATATGCGTGTGCCTGTGTGTTTGTGGGTGTGTATGTATATGTATGTATATGTATGTGTGTATGTGTGTGTATATATATTTATATATAACCATGCGGATACAAGAGGTTTAGGTACATAGAGGTATTGAGATGTTCTTCCTTTTCTATTTTCTTTCTGGTGAATAAATCAAATCAAATCAAAAAAAATGAATATGATCCTTCCCGGGTTCTCCTGTACGAGATGTTATCGGTTTCCCTTAAAAAGGTTCTTCCCCGGATTCTCCTGTATGAGATGTTATCGGCTTCCCTTCAATAGGATCATGCCCGGGTTCTACTGTATGGGCTGATCTCGGGTTCCCCTAAATAGGATCTTTCTCAGGTTCTCCTGTATGAGCTGTTCTCCCTGAACAGGATCCTCCCTCGGTTCTCCTGCATGATGTATTCCCGGGTTCTGCAAAAGTTCTCCCCCCGGCACCAAATTTTTCCTGCAAGAAAACTTTCCGATTTCTCTCGCAACACATCTTCACTGGATATCCTTGTATGCCTATCAGGAATCTAACTTGGCAACGTATGATCTTACCGGTCTCCCCGCATTTGAGACTAATATAACTTAGTCTCAGTCTACATGAGGTCTCCAGTTTCTCCTGCATTGCGTTTCCACGGGTTTTCACTGCAACGCATTGTCCCCAATTTTTCTTGCAAGTGATTTTCTTAGTTTCCGCTGCATTGAATATTTCACGTTTTCACAGCAAAGGATGATCTTATTTTTTTTTTTTTGCATGGGATTTTACCGGTTTTCGCTTCAAAGGGGATTCCCGGTTTCCACTGCAAAGGGGATTCCCGGTTTCCACTGCAAATGGGATTCCCGGTTTTCACTGCAAAGGCTATTCCCGGTTTCCTTTTCATAGAATTTTCGCACTGTTCCTTGCATGGAATACTACCGGCCTGCGCTGTAGAGAATATTCAGCTGACACCAGCATATAAACTCATTTTCTACTTCATATACCACACCATTATCATAGTTTAGAAAACGATCTTTACGCCACGCACCAAATGATTAGTGAGATCCCTACACCACATGCACACCAAATGATTAGGGAGATCTCTACACCACATACACACTAAATGATTAGGGAGATCTCTACACCACATACACACTAAATAATTAGGGAGATCTCTACACCACATGCACACCAAATGATTAGTGAGATCCCTACACCACAAGCACACCAAATGATTAGGGAGATCCCTACACCACATGCACACCAAATCTCTACACTACGTGCACACTAAATGATTAGGGAGGTCTCTACAGAACATGCATACCAAATCATCAGAGAGATCCCTACACCACATGCACACCAAGTGAATACAGAAATCTCTACACCACATGCACACTAAATGATTAGAGAGATCTCTACACCACATGCACATCAAATGTTTAGTGATATCTCTAGACCACATGCACACTAAATGATTAGAGAGATCCTACACTACAGGCACACCAAATGATTAGAGATCTCTCTACACCACATGCACACCAAATGTTTAGTGATATCTCTAGATCACATGCACACTAAATGATTAGAGAGATCCTACACTACAGGCACACCAAATGATTAGAGATCTCTCTATACCACATGCACACCAAATGATTAGGGAGATCTCTAGACCACATGCACACCAAATGATTAGAGACAGATCCCTTCACCACATGCACACCAAATGATTAGTGAGATCTTTACACCACATGCACATCCAAGTGATTAGAGAGATCTCTACACTACGTGCTCACTAGTTGATTAGGGAGGTCTCTACAGAACATGCATACCAAATCATTAGAGAGATCCCTACACCACATGCACACCAAATGATTAGGGAAATCCTACAGAACATGCACACCAATTGATTAAGTAGATCTTTACACCACATCCACACCAAATGATTAGGGAGAACTCTACACCACATGCATACCAAATCATTAGAGAGATCTCTACACCACATGCACACCAAATCATTAGAGAGATCTCTACACCACATACACACTAAATGATTAGGGAGAGCCCCACACCACATGCACACCAAATGATTAGGGAGATCCCTATACCACATACACACCAAATGATTAGTGAGATCCCTACACCACATGCACACCAAATGATTAGTGAGATCCCTACACCACATGCTCACCAAATGATTAGGGAGATCCTACACCACATGCACACCAAATGATTAGTGAGATCCCTACACCACATGCACACCAAATGATTAGGGAGATCCCTACACCACATGCACACCAAATGATTAGGGAGATCCCTACACCACATGCACACCAAATGATTAGGGAGATCCCTACACCACATGCACACCAAATCTCTACACTACGTGCACACTAAATGATTAGGGAGATCTCTACACCACATGCACACTAAATGATTAGGGAGATCTCTACACCACATACACACTAAATGATTAGGGAGATCTCTACACCACACACACACTAAATGATTAGGGAGATCTCTACACCACATAAACACCAAATGATTAGGGAGATCTCTACACCACATGCACACTAAATGATTAGGGAGATCTCTACACCACATAAACACTAAATGATTAGGGAGATCTCTACACCACATGCACACCAAATGATTAGGGAGATCTCTACACCACATGCACACCAAATGATTAGAGAGATCTCTACACACATACACTAAATGATTAGGGAGATCTCTACACCACATGCACACCAATGATTAGAGAGATCTCTACACCACATGCACACCAAATGATTAGAGAGAATAATATACATCTGCCAATAATTAAATGACACATTGTCAAGTGACAAATAGTACATTAACTCTCATAATCTTTGTCGTTACATGTGTGTTGAGTGAAATTGAATACTTCTGCAGGGTTAATCCCAATCAAGGGAGTTACTGTTAGTGGAGACACAACAGGAAAAACTGATAAAACTCGATGATTCAGCGTGCGGAAAACATTTTATGCTGGTATTATTCAATACATACCGGGATAAGGTCACCCTGATTGTAAACGGTTAGCACGTGGTGACTGTACACAAGATTGTAGTAAGGGTGTGAGCCAAGCGTGTGACCCGCACTATGTATATCAAAGTACCATACACATTTGTCATCATCCAAACGTGTTAGAAAATCACAGGCTATATGCCACTATATTATCTATCAGGTGTGGTTAAGGTTTGATGGAAATCTGCCCTACATCCGATACTGCTTGACTAGATATCAGCTGTCCTTATCCGATACTGCTTGGCTGTATATATTAGCTGTACTTATTCGATGATGCTTGACCGTAGATAACAGCTGTACTTATGTGATACTGCTTGACCGTAGACAGCAGCTGTACTTATCCGATACTGCTTGACTGTAGACATGAGCTGTACTTATCCTAAATTGCTTGATTGTAGATATCAGCTGTATTTATTCGATATTGCTTGACCGTAGATAACAGCTGTACTTATCATATACTGCTTTACTGTAGACATCAGCTGTACTTATCCTATACTGTTGAGTGTACAGTCTGGATATGGAAACTGCTTGTAGGATCAGTCTGGATATGGAAGCTGCTTGTGAGATCAGTCAGTATGGCCCCACCCAACTGCTCATAAACTTCACACCTTCTCCTCGCAGTTTGGCCCGCCTCATCGCTCATCATTTTTGCAGCTTCGCCTCGCAGTTTATTTATCTATTTATTTGATCGGCGTTTTACGATATAGACAAGAATATTTCACTTATGCGACGGCTGTCCAGCATTGTGGTGGGAGGAAACCGGACAGAGCCCGGAGGAAACCCACGGCCATCCGCAAGTTCTGGCAGACCTTCCCATGTACGGCCGGAGAGGAAGTCAGCATCAGCTGGACCTCGTAGTTTAGTTCCACCCGATCACTCGTCCACTTCGCAACTTCGCAACTTCGCCACACCCCATAGCTCATCAACTTCGCAGCGTCGCCTCGCACTATCGCACATAACTATCGCACTATCGCATCAACTTCGCACTGTAGCCCAACAGCGATGCATATGCCTGGTGTTTCGATGATTTGTTGCTCCAGCATTTCATGTTTTTCCAATGTACTGATGAATATAAAGTTGTGCTTAAATCGTCTCTAGTGTTGTGTTGTATTAAATATGAAATGTGCAATAGTATACATTCCATATGAGCTTCTAGACTCGTTGAAAAACGCTGCAGTCACTGTTTTTTTTCTTTTATTGTTTGTTTTCCGATACAGTAGGCAATAAACTATTTTATATTGTAAATAACAACGTATATTTTGTCCAGATTCAAACAAACAGAAGTAATTTTTGACTATCCACAAGTGACAGTGAAGTGCACCTAGCTTTTTACTCATGCACATGCGTGGATTGGCACTTCTCAGGGCGAAGGCTGCCCACACACTTTATCCAGTTTGAAACTCTTCAGGCTGCCCACCCACTTTATCCTGTTTGAACCTCTTCTACTTTTGGGTCAAGTACATAAAGGGCTCACGCCATGCAAAGATGAGTCTGCAACAATCTTAGAAGACATGTTGGTAATCAGTTATCGGCTACAATGCTTAAAAAGCGCGATATTTCTCTGAAGTACAAAGTATTAACATGGAATTTCGCGGGTTATTGCACAGAAAGCTGAGAAGCAGCCAAAAAAAATGCCACACATAACGTCTGCAACTGAACCAAAAGTGGAAATGTTTGAATCTCAATATCTTGAGACACTTTTATAGCATCATTTTTTTCTACTATAAAAGGGTAAATTTACACAGGACACTGTGCTCCATTTGTCAAGCAGTTGTAGTTGATAGCTCTAACCATATAATCGTGATAGCGTTACTTGTAGTTCGGAGTTTCTCTCTTCCAAATGCCCAGAGCGGACTGGACCACAGCCCTTTAACACACAGACTACACTGTATATAAGATTTACTTCACTAACTAACGCACTCTCATAGGCTCCACCCAGATGGTCACGTGACATAAATAACCGCGGTTATATAAGTACATCCGACAAGACCGTAGTCTGGAATGAGCAGAGATCGCTGTATAAGTGTCTATCTGGTCGTGACCACAAACCTAATTCAAAACTTCACAGGATACCGAGAATTCAGCAAATAACCATCCAAAATGAAATCACACGCAAACGACGAGCTGCCAACTGAAACTGTGGTGAATGTAAGCATACTTTTATTTCTCTTTGACACTAGTGGGTTTTTTATGGGTATTTCGTTTGCGTTTCATTGTATTAAGCGGTTACATTTTATGTAGACATTCTGTGGCGTGGGAGATCAAACGTGGGAGATCAAACGAAAATGCGGACATCTTTGCTAGCCATTGACAGTTTCTCAGCGGTGTCCTCCTTTTGGAAGGTTTCTTCATTCCGGAAGGTTTTCTTCTTGTACTAGGTTTCCTTCGTACGCTATTTCCCCACTACATGCTGTTTTCCTCCCCTGTGCGGTATCTATCGCATGTAAGTTACCCCAACCCCCGTGCGCTATCCACCTGTTCGTTATTTCTCCCCTGTACGCTATCTATCCCATGTACGCTACCCCAACCCCAGTGCAGTATGCACATATGCGTTATTTCCCCCTGTATACCATCTATCCCATGTACGCTACCCCCCCCCCCCCCCCCCCCCGGCACCTGTACGCTATTTTTCCTGTATAGTATCCATCCCATGAACGCTACCCCGACACCCGTGCGCTATCCACCTGGCGATCCCATGTACACTACCCCCACCACCTGTACGTTATTCTCCATGCATAGTGTCCATCCCATGAACGCTACCCCGACACCCGTGCGCTATCCACCTGGCGATCCCATGTACACTACCCCCACCACCTGTACGTTATTCTCCCTGCATAGTGTCCATCCCATGAACGCTACCCCGACACCCGTGCGCTATCCACCTGGCGATCTCATGTACACTACCCAAACCTCCGTGCGCTATGCACATGTACGTTTTTTCCCCCTGATATGCTATCTATCCCATGTACGCTACCCCAACCCCCCTGTGGTGTCCATCTGCACGTTATTTGTATGCTATTTATCTCCTATACGCTACCCCAACCCCCGTGCGTTGTCTTCTTGTACGTTATTCCCCCCAGCCTGTACGCTATCTATCTCTTGTACGCTACACCCACCTCCTTGCGCCATCCTCCTGTACGTTATCCCCCCCCCCCCCCGTACGCTGTCTATCTCCTGTACGCAACCCCCACCTCGTGCACTGTTCACGTGTACGTTATTTCCCACCTGTATGCTATGTATCCCTTGTACGCTACCCCACCTCCGTGCGCTACACACCTGTACGCTATTCCCCCCTTCCCGGTATGATATCTATGCCTATATGGTACCCCCACCTGCGTGCGCTACACTCCTGTTAGCTATTCCCCCATTTCCCGTATATCTATCCCCTGTACGCTACCCCCACCCTCGTGCGCTATCCTCGCGGTCGCTATCCCCACTCCACCATGCCGTAAGATATCCCCTCTCCAAGGGCACTACCCCCTCTCCTCCTCTATATACGCTATTCCTCTCTTCTTTACGCTGAATGAGGCGATGAGGCCGAGTAATCTATGGAGGCTATGCCTACATTTACACCCTAGTTGGGGTGTCGGTTTTTCAGGCAAAGAAAAACGATTTTGTTTTTGCGATTATATTTATGCATGGTGTCTTATGTTTGGCAGCAAGTGAGAATACTAAATGTCTTAGAGAGTTACATATGCCTCTCTGCTGCGTCAAGTCTCTCCACTGAGGACTGTCCAAACTCCACACATTCGTAATTTGGATAACCGGCTTCATAGACAACGGTTTCACTATTTTCATTCACATGATTCATTCATTTTAACGTTTAATATTTTATTTCATACAACGTGTAAAACAACATTCCAAAAAATCCAGAAAAACAAATCAGACTTTGTTTTGACAGTACCGCGTTTCGAACTCTTAATATAAACCCCACAAGTATTGTCAGGGCTTTATTGTCGTCACGGTTCACGGCATGTCGGTGTGAAATGTCGGCGCGAAAACCAGCAAATCACTTGAATGTTTTGGGGTTTTCTTTGCCGGCTGTAAACGATTTTAATGAGTGGAATATCGCCTGCCTCGCTACGGCTGGGTGATCTTAAGTTTCTAATACACTGATCAGCGAATGTATTTGCAGAGTTAACACTAGATACACTCAGAATGTATGGATCCGAAATAAAACTACCCGTGGAGAAAACATACTTGCCGACATATAAATGAATAGTTACCAACATGTAAATGGATAGTTACCGACATGTAAATGAATACTTACCGACGTAAATATACCGAATATCACTTCGTAGTTGACTACTACAACGGAACCAACCGGGGATTTATTTGTGTAAGGGAGAGTTGGAGCCAGGCAATGGCTTGAGGAAGGGAGCTAAAGTAGGAAAACGTACAAAACCTGCATTTACAATTGTTTTTGACAAAGATATACACTTTAAAGTCCGAAAAACTTTGATAAAAACTGGGTTTCAGCCTTATATTACCTTTTACACAGACAAAAATGTTTTTAATGTATGAGGTTGAGATTGTTTTAACCATGATTAAAATTAAAAGACAGAATTATAGAATAAAAGATTTTACCTTGTTAACCCAGCCGTTATCCATCTGTCATTGGTTAGCAAACAGTGATCTTTTACCATTCGGAATGTTGGTTGGATGATTTTTCAAGAAAGTTTTTCAAGAAAAAAAAAAACAACATAGTCACTGTAAATCGTTTTTCTTTATGTGGAAAGAGTTTTTTTTTCTACTGAACCTTATAATTGAAATATTTCTCTGTCGAAAAGCATGAAACACACACAAAAGTAGCTGCCCTGATTATATTTAATTATTTATTTGGTTGTTGTTTTACGCCCTAAATTCTTGGGTATGTTCATGATTATTTCACTTATATGACGTCGGACGGCGTTATGATGGGTGGAATGAGGGAAGAGCCCCGGGAAAACACACGATAATCTCACGAATATGCCCTGATTGTAGACCAAAGGATATTACGACCCACAACGTGGCGGGCAACCACGACATGCTGATTCCTTTACAGCCAACATAATCGACAGCATGTCTTTTGATATTGATATCCACTGAATAATTAGCTTCTTTAGTATACTCTGGCGAATAGTACTAAAATCAAAAACAAAATCTATAGTCACGCCTCACTTATACCCATGTTTCATTCCCCGACGTGCCGTCCCCCCACCCCTGTCTCCTTCCATATTCCTTCAGCTGCGGGTCACTTACATACAGCCACTCTGCTGTCTGTAACAAACGTGTAGAACCTCTAACTACGGAAGCCTACTGGTGCCACTGTAAACGAAAAAATGTGTCCAGCTAACTCCCTACAACGAATTACTTTTCCGTTTTAACGACTTGATACATTATCAACAATCCGACCGACTTCTCGACCGATACACTAAACGACCGACTTATCGATCGATACACTGATCAACTGACTTACCGAGCTATACACTTAGCAACCGACTTATCGAACGATACACTAAACAACCGACTTACCTCCCGATACACTAAACAACCGATTTATCGACCGATACACTAAACAACCGCCTTATCTCCCGATACACTAAACAACCGACTTATCGACCGATACACTAAACGACCGACTTATCTCTCGATACACTAAAAAACCGACTTACCGAGCGATAAAGTAAACAACCGACTTATCGGCTGATACACTGAACAACTGACTTATTGACCGATACACTAACCAATCGACTATAAAACTTACGAACTGTTATCCACCTAACATTCTGAAACCTTATCACACGGAGTACAAGGTGTTCACAAAGTGCTTACAAAGGAGCACTTATCAATCCAAACTCCACCCCCTTTGGTTATTTCACTCATCGTAATTGTGGTTCACATTCGAGAATAGATTGATTGGCTTTGTTATTAAAACATTGTAAACAACTGATAATGGAGACTGCATTAACACAACACGAAACACAAAATCCTCCGCGTGTCAATAAGATTTACATATTGATGTAGGCAGTGAGTTTATAACGTTGATACAAAAGATGAGAACAACAGCAGTATTTAAAAGACGTTCCAGCTTCACGTCTGTCCACTTATACGTATCTCCGGTAATACATTGACGGCACCTTACTTTGTATGTTGTAACTCTGAATTCATAAACCCATGCGGATTCACAGAGAGAAATTGTTGTGTGAGGTTTCCAACATAAACTTTTGTGGCACTAGTGGCAGTCTGAATTCATAAACCCATGCGGATTCACAGAGAGAAATTGTTGTGTGAGGTTTCCAACATAAACTTTTGTGGCACTAGTGGCAGTCTGAATTCATAAACCCATGCGGATTCACAGAGAGAAATTGTTGTGTGAGGTTTTCAACATAAACTTTTGTGGCACTACTGGCAGTCTGAATTCATAAACCCATGCGTATTCACAGAGAGAAATTGTTGTGTGAGGTTTTCAACATAAACTTTTGTGACACTAGTGGCAGTCTGAATTCATAAACCCATGCGTATTCACAGAGAGAAATTGTTGTGTGAGGTTTTCAACATAAACTTTTGTGGCACTAGTGGCAGTCTGAATTCATAAACCCATGCGTATTCACAGAGAGAAATTGTTGTGTGAGGTTTTCAACATAAACTTTTGTGACACTAGTGGCAGTATAGCTTTAAATTTGTTGAGCACAGCAAGCGTCCCAGAGAACCTTAATACGACGACACTCTGCTAACGCCTGGTAATTCCTCACCCAAAGGGACAGTGTGTGAAAGCGGTGTCAGCCCGCTTTCACACACTGAGTTATGTCACAACTTCTCGTCGAATTTCACTTGTTGCCAGAATAATGGGCGGACTCTATCGCAGGATCACATCATATGTCACATGATGCGATTTGTCCAGTTGTGTAAATTGTGTGAAACACGGTTTGTCCAGCAGATTTGTGATTGGCAGGTGTGCTTTTTGATTGACAAAGGCGTTGGGTCAGTTAATCCCAATAAACCAATATCTGAGAAAACAGTCTAAATAAATAAATTGAAGAGTTGACCGTTTTTATCCCTGATGCTGTAGCCGGTTTTGGTTGACAGCGCTGTTGTTGACCAATAATATAATTTTTAATCTCAGCTGTTCATAATGAGCAGAATTTCAGGATGAAAACAAATTTTAGCATAGTAGAAATTATATTTTAGATTGCTGGAACAATTTGGACAGGTATTCTGACAATACAGTATGTAATTCTCACATGCCTGCTTTCAGAGAGCTGAGGCTGACCGTGAGGGCTTATCCAGTCAGAGGAGTCGACGTGTGACTGACAACCCGAGTTTCCTCTTCAAATGGCTGAACCACGCTGCGAGAAACCCATACGACAAAGACGTCAACCCACAGGTGAGTGACAATAAACTGTACAATCCGCAGGTGAGTGACAATAACCTGTACAACCCACAGGTGAGTGACAATAACCTGTACAACCCACAGGTGAGTGATAATAACCTGTACAACCCACAGGTGAGTGACTATAACCTGTACAATCCACAGGTGATTGACAATAAACTGTACAACCCACAGGTGAGTGACAATAAACTGTACAACCCACAGGTGAGTGACAATAACCTGTACAACCCACAGGTGAGTGACAATAACCTGTACAACCCACAGGTGAGTGACAATAACCTGTACAACCCACAGGTTTGTGACAATAACCTGTACAACCCACAGGTTTGTGACAATAACCTGTACAACCCACAGGTGAGTGACAATAACCTGTACAACCCACAGGTGAGTGACAATAACCTGTACAACCCACAGGTGAGTGACAATAACCTGTACAACCCACAGGTGAGTGAAAATAACCCGAACAACAAAGACGCCAACCAAGAGATGAGTGATACATACAGCACAGACATCAGTACACAGGTGAGTGACAATATCCCATACAGCACAGTCATCAATACACAGGTGAGTGACAGTATCCCATACAGCACAGACATCAATACACAGGTGAGTGACAGTATCCCATACAGCACAGTCATCAATACATAGGGGAGTGACAATATCCCATACAGCACAGACATCAATACACAGGTGAGTGACAATAACCCGTACAGCACAGACGTCAGTACACAGGTGAGTGACAATATCCGTTACAGCACAGACATCAGTACACAGGTGAGTGACAGTATCCCATACAGCACAGACATCATTACATAGGCGAGTGACAATATCTCATACAGCACAGACATCAATACACAGGTGAGTGACAATAACCCGTACAGCACAGACATCAGTACACAGGTGAGTGACAATATCCGTTACAGCACAGACATCAGTACACAGGTGAGTGACAGTATCCCATACAGCACAGACATCATTACATAGGCGAGTGACAATATCCCATACAGCACAGACATCAATACATAGGCGAGTGACAATAACCCATACAGCACAGACATCAATACACAGGTGAGTGACAGTATCCCATACAGCACAGACATCAATACACAGGTGAGTGACAGTATCCCATACAGCACAGACATCAATACATAGGCGAGTGACAATAACCTGTACAGCACAGACATCAATACACACGGGGGCCTCCGTGGCTCAGTCGTTTAGCGAGCTAGCGCAGCGTAATGACCCAGGAGCCTCTCACCAATGCGGTCGCTGTGAGTTCAAGTCCAGCTCATGCTGGCTTCCTCTCCGGCCGTAAGTGGGAAGGTCTGCCAGCAACCTGCGGATGGTCGTGGGTTTCCCCAGGGTTTCCACCCACCATAATGCTGCCGCCGTCGTATAAGTGAAATATTCTTGAGTACGGCGTAAAACACCAATCAAAAAAAAAAATCAATACACAGGTGAGTGACAATAACCCATACAGCACAGACATCAGTACACAGGTGAGTGACAATATCCCATACAGCACAGACATCAGTACACAGGCGAGTGACAATTACTCGTACAGCACAGACACCAATACACAGGTGACAATATCCCATACAGCACAGACATCAATACACAGGTGAGTGACAATATCCCATACAGCACAGACATCAATACACAGGCAAGTGACAATATCCCATACAGCACAGACATCAATACAGAGGCGAATGACAATAACTCGTACAGGACAGACATCAATACACAGGTGAGTGACAATATCCCATACAGCACAGACATCAATACACAGGCGAGTGACAATATCCCATACAGCACAGACATCAATACACAGGCGAGTGACAATAACTCGTACAGGACAGACATCAGTACACAGGCGAGTGACAATAACTCGTACAGCACAGACATCAGTACACAGGTGAGTGACAATATCCCATACAGCACAGACATCAATACACAGGTGAGTGACAATAACCCATACAGCACAGACATCAGTACACAGGTGAGTGACAGTATGCCATACAGCACAGACATCAGTACACAGGCGAGTGACAATAACTCGTACAGCACAGACATCAATACACAGGTGAGTGACAATAACCCGTACAGCACAGACATCAATACACAGGCGAGTGACAATAACCCGTACAGCACAGACATCAATACACAGGCAAGTGACAATATCCCATACAGCACAGACATCAATACACAGGTGAGTGATAATATCCCATACAGCACAGACATCAATACACAGGCGAGTAACAATAACCGTACAGCACAGACATTAGTACACAGGTGAGTGACAATAACTCGTACAGCACAGATATCAGTACACAGGTGAGTGACAATAACCCGTACAGCACAGACATTAGTACACAGGTGAGTGACAATATCCCATACAGCACAGACCTCAATACACAGGCGAGTGACAATAGCTCGTACAGCACAGACATCAACCCAGAGGTGAGGGTCAATAACCCATATAGCAAAGACATCAACCCTCAGGTCAGCGACAATAGCTCGTACAGCACAGACATCAGTACACAGGTGAGTTACAATAGCTCGTACAGCACAGATATCAGTACACAGGCGAGTGACAATAACCGTACAGCACAGACATCAATACACAGGCGAGTGACAATAGCTCGTACAGCAAAGACATCAACCCAGAGGGGAGGGTCAATAACCCATATAGCACAGGCAGCATACAGAGGTCAGCGTCAATAGCTCGTACAGCACAGACATCAGTACACAGGCGAGTAACAATAACCCGCACACCACAGACATCAATACACAGGTGAGTGACAACAACCCATACAACACAGACATCAGCTGAGTGTGGACTACGTAAAGTACACCGACAAGGTGTAAGTGTACACTACGAAATGTACCTTAACCAAATGCAAGTGAATGTCATGCGCACATCGCGGTATTGCTGTGTCTTGACGGTTGCTGTAACGCCTCGTGAACAATTTAGCTGTAGCTCACATTCAATCACATACAATCGCATCTTCGTGAAATCTCGACGTTAACTGGAATGTTCCCTACCTCATGTGAAAAGTACATGTATGTGACAACGGAGGTGACATCTGTCGCGTGACTAGTCACGCAGCCCTGGGGGAGATGACAATGCTATAAGCAACCCTACAACTGATGCACCGGAAGCATGTGAGGAATCAGAAATTTTGGAAAGCTACTGTTATGAGTTGTTTGTCTTTGCAGACTGATGTGGAATCTCTGGACCAGATCACTTAATCTGAGAACAAACTTTCATTTAAGGAATCTCTGGACCAGATCACTTAATCTCAGAACAAACTTTTCATTTAAGGAATCTCTGGATCAGATCACTTAATCTGAGAACAAACTTTCATTTAAGGAATCTCTGGACCAGATCACCTAATCACAGAACAAACTTTCATTTAAGGAATCTCTGGACCAGATCAATTAATCTCAGAACAAACTTTCATTTAAGGAATCTCTAGACGAGATCACTTAATCTCAGAACAAACTTCCATTTAAGGAATCTCTGGACCAGATCACTTAATCTCAGAACAAACTTTCATTTAAGGAATCTCTGGACCAGATCACTTAATCTCAGAACAAACTTTCATTTAAGGAATCTCTGGACCAGATCACTTAATCTGAGAACAAACTTTCATTTAAGGAATCTCTAGACCAGATCACTTAATCTCAGAACAAACTTTCATTTAAGGAATCTCTGGACCAGATCACTTAATCTTAGAGCAAACTTTCATTTAAGGAATCTCTGGGCCAGATCACTTAATCTCAGAACAAACTTTCATTTAAGGAATCTCTAGACCAGATCACTTAATCTCAGAACAAACTTTCATTTAAGGAATCTCTGGACCAGATCACTTAATCTCAGAACAAACTTTCATTTAAGGAATCTCTGGACCAGATCACTTAATCTCAGAGCAAACTTTCATTTAAGGAATCTCTGGACCAGATCACTTAATCTCAGAACAAACTTTTCATTTAAGGAATCTCTAGACCAGATCACTTAATCTCAGAACAAATTTTTATTTAAGGAATCTCTGGACCAGATCATTTAATCTCAGAACAAGCTTTCATTTAAAATGTTTTAAATTAGACGCCAAGTATAGAATGTTAGCGTGTAAAACATACATAGGCCTGGGTGACATGTTTTCACCCGTGGATTTAATTTACATTTCAAAAAACCGGCCCGGATAGCACAGTTGGTAGAGCGTCCGCTTCGGGACCGGTAGATCCAGGATCAATCCTTGGTCGAGTCACACCTAAGACTTTAAAAGAGGAAGTTGTAACTTCCTCGCTTGGTGTTCAGCATAAAGGGGATAGTGCAACGACTGGTTGACCCGTATCAGTATAATGGCTCGGGCGGGGCGCCTTACTTGCCTTCGGTAAGTCGTCTCAGTGATGCAGCACTAAATAAAAGAGCGGTGGAAATCCGTCCTGCAACAAGGAGGCACATTACACGTGCATGCACCCTAATGATTCCTTCGTCGTCATATGACTGAAAAATTGTTGAGTACGACGTTAAACCCCAAGCACTCACTCACTCACTCACATTTCAAAAGCAACAAGTGCATAACATCATATGAAACAATAAACATGATGCCAGATTTCATTCACGGAAGATTTCTTGAATCTAAAATTAATATTTAAAATAAATTTAATGAAGATATGTCGTGTAAAACTAACAAAGCGAATCGATTCTCTCAAAAAGCAAACACTGTAGCGAATGAATTTCTAAAAGAAGGAATATTTATTTCTTCTCGATGTGTTAGATCTCACGACGCAATGAATGATGTATACCAGTATGGTGAGCCATAGCCTACTGATTCCACTAGATCTGTCTGGTATTCGGACGCGACGTACAATACGCAGGGACAGGTACATCTGAATATGTGAACTAACCAATAAGCCTATTCAAACATGACCTCTGGACGTGGTCTACGATATTCACGGACATGTACATATGAATATGTGAACTAACCAATAAGCCTATTCAAACATGACCTCTGAACTTGGTCTACAATATTCACGGACAGGTACATCTGAATATGTGAACTAATCAATAAGCCTATTCAAACATGACCTCTGGACGTGGCCTACAATATTCACGGACATGTACATCTGAATATGTGAACTAACCAATAAGCCTATTCAAACATAACCTCTGGACGTGGTCTACAATATTCACAGACATGTACATCTGAATATGTGAACTAACCAATAAGCCTATTCAAACATGACCTCTGGACTTGGTCTACAATATTCACGGACAGGTACATCTGAATATGTGAACTAACCAATAAGCCTATTCAAACATAACCTCTGGACGTGGTCTACAATATTCACGGACACGTATATCTGAATATGTGAACTAACCGATAAGCCTATTCAAACATGACCTCTGGACTTGATCCACAATATTCACGGACACGTACATCTGAATATGTGAACTAACCAATAAGCCTATTCAAACATGACCTCTGGACTTGGTCTACAATATTCACGGACATGTACATCTGAATATGTGAACTAACCAATAAGCCTATTCAAATATGACCTCTGGACGTGGTCTACAATATTCACGGACATGTACATCTGAATATGTGAACTAACCAATAAGCCTATTCAAACATGACCTCTGGACTTGGTCTACAATATTCACGGACATGTACATCTGAATATGTGAACTAACCAATAAGCCTATTCAAATATGACCTCTGGACGTGGTCTACAATATTCACGGACAGGTACATCTGAATATGTGAACTAACCAATAAGCCCATTCAAACATAACCTCTGGACTTGGTCTACAATATTCACGGACATGTACATCTGAATATGTGAACTAACCAATAAGCCTATTCAAATATGACCTCTGGACGTGGTCTACAATATTCACGGACACGTATATCTGAATATGTGAGCTAACCAATAAGCCTATTCAAACATTACTTCTGAATATGTGAGCTAGCCAATAAACTTATTCATATCTGCACGTGGTGGGCATTACGCCTGCACTTACAGGCACCTGAGAATGATACGGACTTTAATATATCACGTATCTAGATACGTATGCCAACCATTAATGCAGTCCCGCATGAATTAAGATGATCGACAATACCTACGTACCTGAATACGAGCTCTTATCTTAATATGGAGTTATAACTATAACGTGTCAGCGATGAGCGCTGATAACAAACGCAGCTCATCAGCTAACAGCTTAGGCGTGGCCATAAATACGTAATCCTACTCACCTGCAGTTCTAAAATCTATACCTTTCAGTCATGTATTCAATAACCAGTATTTTCACTAACCGCAATACTTTGCTTCGGAGTTCTGTAAATCTGCCTGAACAATATAAACAGCTGATGACTGAGTTATTAAACTGTATTTATTCCTGTTTCTTTACAGGGAGTGGTAAACCTAGGAACAGCAGAGAACAAATTGTGTGAAGACTTGCTTGTAGAAAAGGTAAATAAATTATCAAACAATGGCCGCCCGGTGTACAGCCAAAAGCCGTGACATTCTCATGACGAATTAAGCAATCAGTGAACGATTATGATCTAATACCATGTCGGCAATATTGCGGCTACATATGAGCCGTCAGCTGTGTGCATTCATCACTAACGCGCCGTAATGTGAGCCGTCAGCTGGGTACATTCATCACTAACACGCTGTGATGTGAACCCTCAGCTGTGTGCATTCCTCACTAATACGTCGTGATGTGAGCCGTCAGCTGTGTGCATTCATCACTAAACGCTGTGATGTGAGCCGTCAGCTGTTTGCATTCATCAGTAACACGTCGTGATGTGAGCCGGCAGCTGTGTGCATTCATCACTAACACGCCATGATGTGAGTCGTTAGCTGTGTGAATCCCTCACTAACACGCAGTGACGTGAGCCTCAGACGTGTGAATTCCTCACTATCACGCTGTGATGTGAGCCGTCAGCTTTGTGCATACATCACTAACACGCTGTGATGTGTGCATTCATCACTAACATGCCGTGATGTTAGTCGTCAGCGGTGTGAATTCATCACCAACACGCTGTAAAGTTAGCCGTCAGCAGTGTGTATACATCACTAACACGCCGTGATGTGAGCCGTCGGCTGTGTACATTCATCACTAACACATCGTGATGTGATCCGTCAGCTGTATGTTTTCATCACTAACACACCGTGATGTGAGCCGTCACCTGTGGGAATTCCTCACTAACACGTCGTGACGTGGGTCGTCAGCTGTGTGAATTCCTCACTAACGCACTATGTGGTTTTTTGTTTTCAGCTCTCCCGACCAGAGATCAACCAAACGGAAGGATTTATGAACTATTATTTTACTCACTATGGAGATATCAGGTAAGACAATATTTTCTGGTATAAATTTTACAATATTTACAATTAACTTTATTTATAGCATCGGCAGATTATATTTCCTCTCTTAAACAAGCGATACAGTTATTAATTGACTACTTCAATAAATACCTTACACTGTTCGTTTCTTTTTTTGTTTTCTTGTCTTTTTTTAAAGTATGTCTCTTCTCTGACAGGTTTTGTTCTGTTTTCGAAAGATTACTGATTCCAACTGAGGGCGCTTCCTAACTCACAGAATATAAATACCGCTTGCTTTTAAACTTCATGTCCACAGCTTCAGAGCCGCCCTGAAGACATTCATTGAAGAAAAATTTCACCCAAGCAAACCAATTCATGCAGAGAACGTAAGTAATTTACTTATTTATTTTGAGTATTTTTACTCAAAAAAATAGTTTCAAGTGATAACGATAAGACATCTCAGTGGCGGCCTTTGTCACGTAACGTCATCGATTCTGGATAATAACAATTGTCGTAACGTTGGAAAGTTCTTCAGTAGACTATGAACAAAATGCCTTATCACACTGGAAATCCGAGAGCTCATTACTTCGGCCATTTCCGTCAATTACCGGTGTTTCCCACGTTAAACACCCGAGTGTGCTTAGCTGATGGTATTTCGTCTAGTTTTGTTGATAACAAGGTCTCTCAGACTGATTAGAGTAGGCTACTGACCTCTCGCTTTATCTATCAGCATGAATAATCTCTAACAGAGAAGAAGGCCTTTTCAATTACTTGAAACAAAAAATGGCGACAGTCTGCTTAAGCAGTGCGTTTTTACGCCTACTACAAAGACGGATAGATGTAAACTCTGTTAATGTCAGCACATTTTTAATAAATACATTTCAAGAAAGAAATGATTTTGTACAGGCAGGTCTACGTAACTTTACTAAAGATTTTAAAGTATAGTTTAGAACTCTCATTACAGTGGTTAGATATTACAATAAAACAAAATTGACTATTCGTCCGTTTCTACTCACGATATCATCGTCTAAGGGTTTTCCTGCTTGTGGGAGTTTGCCCAGAACAAGCGATGTGCAGGTGCGTTTAGGCAGTCTCATGTCTTCCCACAGGTCGGGTCGTGAAAAGTAATAACACATTGTGTAGTGTGCATCCACGAAGAAGTAACTAAAACACATGTTGCTGTGGTCTTCAGATTATCACGGCCTGTGGTTGTGGGGGGATCCTGGACATGCTGGGCTTCGCTCTAGGTGATCGGGACGGTAAGAGGCTGTAACGGCCTGTGGTTGTGGGGGGATCCTGGACATGCTGGGCTTCGCTCTAGGTGATCGTTACGGTAAGAGGCTGTAACGGCCTGTGGTTGTGGGGGGATCCTGGACATGCTGGGCTTCGCTCTAGGTGATCGGGACGGTAAGAGGCTGTAACGGCCTGTGGTTGTGGGGGGATCCTGGACATGCTGGGCTTCGCTCTAGGTGATCGTTACGGTAAGAGGCTGTAACGGCCTGTGGTTGTGGGGGGATCCTGGACATGCTGGGCTTCGCTCTAGGTGATCGGAACGGTAAGAGGCTGTAACGGCCTGTGGTTGTGGGGGGATCCTGGACATGCTGGGCTTCGCTCTAGGTGATCGGAACGGTAAGAGGCTGTAACGGCCTGTGGTTGTGGGGGGATCCTGGACATGCTGGGCTTCGCTCTAGGTGATCGGGACGGTAAGAGGCTCTAAATGATTATAGCACCACTCGAACTCGGTGCATGAGATTTTGGGTAGAATTTAGTCCAATTGGTAGAATTTAGTCCATCTTGGTAGAATTGAGTGCTAGAATTGTCTGCGAACTTCTGAGGCACTGATTGGATAATACCACCAAACAGATATTTTAGGTTGTTGATACAAAATATTTAATGCACTTATTTTGCACCAAGTTAAAATCTGTCAGAATTTTGTTTGTTTTTAACGGAACAGAAAACGAATGGACCAGTGTTACTATCCACCCCCTGGGGGTTAACAGGGTGACAAAATGCTATGACTTCACTTGCAGCAACAGCTAAAAAAAAAGGGTGGTCATGCTAGGCTGATTTTTTGATATGTTGAAGAGAAAACTCCAAGCTGCAAGTGATGGTATGGTTGGGTACCACGCAAAAGTCAAAGGAATAAATATTTTGGGGGCTGGGTTGAAGTTGACAAATTTACTTCTTATAATCAGGAAAATCAATGCGCTCATGTAACCCTAAGCAAATAGGTTATCTTTCAAAACTACAGACCACTCGTGTGCACGATAGAACACATGGACCAACGCGCTGCTGACGAACACTGTAGTTGATTGAGCCAGAACCGTACATGCTTTATTATGTATTAAAAAAAACCCGGTGATTTAGATGAACAAAGAGCAGAAGAAGTGACTCTCCGAACAGTTACATAATGTATCAAGTTCGGCAGATATCCTTTCAGGTTATCTCGCTGGGTAAATTAAAGTTTTTTTAGTGCTCCGTGAACATCTAGTCACCACTGATGGCTTCATAAACCCACTGTTTTGAAACTCCACCGGAAACGGAATATGTTGTTGGTTGTAGTCTATGATCGCTAATGAGCTTCTGGAAGTGACGGGTGCTGGAATCGGTGTGAAAGGATCGACATAGTATCACCGTGCTGATAAGAGATAAGCCAACTAGCACTTCTGTTACTGTTAGATTACGCTAGAGTTTGGAATAAGACTTTATTTTCGTTTAGATATAGACTTAGATAGTAAGGTCTAGATCCAGTGTTTGAGGAACAGACGGAAGCTGTTAGTGTTGGGATGCCAGCAGTGGCATGGACAGCACGTGCAGCGGAATGAAGAGCTGTGTTCATTTCCAGGAAGGCGATGTGAACTTGTCCTATATCCGACAAATACAATCCACCTACTGTCTCTCTCACCGTCAAAAACCCCAGAGCTAAAGCGGACAGACGTTAGCACTAGGGTCGATATTCGTTATACAAGTTAGTTCTTCAAATCCGAATGTCTAACCTGCCGCTACAACACGATATTCGTTCTAAGAATGACGTTATTTGAATAACGAAACACAAATATATGGGGTTTTAACTTCTATATTATCGGTGCTGTATACGCTATTCAAACAACTGTCTCACTAGCCCAATGTGCTGGGTTGCTAACTTTCGTCCAACGGAGTTAAGATCTAATTTACATCACGTGAAATTAGTTCCAATGTTATGTGCGTGGACAGCTTTAATAAACAGCTGACTGCATGCGTCAGGCCACTGGGCATTGACATTCAACATGGAGGCGCTGACGTTGGGCCAGATGACGTATGACTATCCTAAAATTAGTTACATGGCAGTTTTGAAATCAGAATTAACTGTTTTGTCAGGGTTTTTTTTTTTGAATACTGTGTTCTTCGTTTTTGACTTATGAATACCCAGAATTCAGTCGTATCTCGATGTGCCTCTTCATTCTATCGATGATGTAAAAGCCCTTGACACAGCGAATTAAACCATTAACATGGTAATGGTGGCCAACCCATGACAGGACAACAAATACATGCCCACACTGTACTGTTATAAAGTAAACATCAGATGGTAAACGTGCCTTGTAAGTATAGCAAAGGGAACACCGGTGCTAAAAAAAGAAGAAATGAAATGGCTACGGTACGTTTTATACATAAACGATGTAAACAAGATGTGTATCACAAGTACACCGTTAGGTACACATTAAAAGTGTAGGCACATGACGATTAAGTAAACATAAATTTTCATATTTATGAGATATTCCATTTGCTTTGTTATTATTAATGTTTGCCTGTGCTACACACCTTGTTTATTTTTGTACACATGTATCTTTAGAGAGTATTTAGTGTCTTTGACTGAATATCCAACATCAACAACAGTTTGCCTATCCATAACAGGAATAATTTGTTACACACAAGTATTTCATTTGATACCTTCACATCTGTCTGATTTCGAATTTGTTAAATTTTTGTTCGAAAAGAATTTTGATGGTGTACACAAATTCTAAGACAGAGATACGGGGAGTAGCGAATTAGGGCGGACCGTGGCAGATCACGCTTTATCACGTTACTTACGTGACTGACAGCTAATTTAGTCTCGTGTTATCTCAATAGAGGTACTCCTCTTGCATTGCTGGGTCAGCCGCTGGCTTATGTCATTGATACGAGGCTAACGAGAGTCAATAATCTGGTGTAATTCGTATCACTTTGGTGAATTTCAGCACCTCTCTGATAATTTTTTTTTATAGTTTTTTATAGCTAAAGTAACTCAAAGTGTGTGTAGTAAAGTTTTACACTACCGCCTATGGAGCGGGAACGTGTCGTATCTCCAGAGCCTGAATTTATGCCTGGACAACCTTACACTGTAATTACAGACAAATGCTGATTGTCACATATAGATTTCAAGCTATGAGCAAGGTCATAAGTTAATGGGGTTGAGTGGATAGGTGCTGACAGCCATGCAGAAAAAGGTAGACCCGGTTGCTTTCACGTTACATTTCTCAGTTCAGTACATAATATGCAAATGTTCTATTATTAGTACTTTGCATTTAAAGTGTACACAAAGTAAAAAATCAACACATGCCTCAGATGAAAGGCAATAGAGAACTGCGCCCAGAAGTACTATAAATTATTTTTTTTTTTACATTTCTTCTAAAACAGAAATGACAAAAAAATAATTACTATCTGAGGTAAGGTTTTGAGAACATATTATCGAACGGATTTTCACATTGCTTTTATGAATGCAATAAAGAAATAAAAAATAATAAAAATCCATGAAAACTCTTTATGATGATGTTAAGGGAATTCGTCAAAGATAATTTCACAAAAATTAACTACTTTGAAAATGTTCCATTGACCTCCCAATGAAAATAATGTGACCTCCCATCATTTAGGTGTAATCAGAAAAAAGGGTCAACATATTTCTTCTTATTTTAAATGTTTTTATAGCATGGAAAAGATTTGCACACTAAATGAAAATAGTTTTGTCTGGCGCTTCGAATGGCATCGACTTTCTCATTGTTTACGTTCTTTTGAACCACGCTTTCTATATTATCTCTGTCATTTCACCACCATTTTTAGAACGGTATCGTCTTGTGATACAGGGCAACTCTAATCCAGGTCTGATTAGATCGACCCTACACTTGTATGTCTGAAGCTGACCTTCCAGTGTACAATTACTGGAATTCACTAATACCGCCACAGCACCAGAACTGTAATCAATGATGGGTTTAGTTAAAGCAAACAATAATAGCGTGTGAGTTACCAAATGTTACCATTGCCCGTGATACACAACTTTATGTGCCTTTTCGCCTGGCCACTATGTAGTCGCTTAATGTATTTTAAAATAAATGTTAAAATCTACAGCAACCTGCGGATGGTCGTGGGTTTCCCCCCGGGCTGTGCCCTGTTTCCACCCACCATAATGTTGGCCGAAGTCGTATAAGTGAAATATTCTTGAGTACGGCGTAAAACACCAATCAAGTAAAATAAATAAATAAATAAATAAATAAATAAATAAATAAATAAATAAATAAATAAATAAATAAATAAATAAATAAATAAATAAATAAAATCTACAGTTGATGACAGTATATCTTTTCATTGTCTTTCCTGTCACCAACTACCCCAAATTATGTCAATCGCTGGGCGAAAACCATCTACTGATGCAGTGTTTGTTTTGGTATGAAACATATTCCGCCCAACTTAAGCCACCGTTGGGGAAAGTTAAAACAAATAGTTCTGGGAGTGCTGTTTTTCAGTTTGACTCAAACAGAACTGACATGATAATTAAAGACGTCTAGCATTTTCTTGACCAGAATCTGGTAGAGAAGCTTTTAAAGAAAACCATTGACCTGAAATAATTCCGGAAATACCTCCGAAATTTGGAAAGAAAGAGTCACTCAAACGTCAACCTAAAGCGTCCTCACTTAGCCAGAGAACAGTATTAAATAGCTTCTTACTCTGGAAATTATCAGTGCGTTGAATCAGACAGATGTTATCTGGGTTACGAAAGTTCCAAACCTTGTCAAGGGATGAGTGATTGCGGACTTGAGTAACACTTATGCTCCTGACCTACACACTGACGATTTAGACTGAAGCATCTAGGATGGATTAAGGCCTGACATCAACATGATACGTACTGTTGGACGAAGGTTGTACATCCGTTCTGGCCGCTCTCTTTCTTTAAAGCGGAAAAAATTTGGCGAAATCGGACTGGAAAAGCTGTAAAGACCCACACATACTTGTCACACTGGAGTGACATTCCAGCTGGAGAAGGCACGGGATTTCCAGTGATAAAGTAATGGGGGACACTGAGGGAACTTTTATTAACATTATAGTAACACTGGTTTTGTTCAGTGTTACATTAGTCAGTATTGTTTTTTTCTGTTACATTAGTCAGAACTGTTTTTTTTCCTGTAACATTAGTCAGAACTGGTTTTGTTCAGTGTTACATTAGTCAAAACTGGTATTTTCCTGTTACATTAGTCATTATTAGTTTTGTCGAGTGTTACATTAGTCAGAATTGTTTTTTTCTATTACATTAGTCAGAACTGTTTTTGTTCAGTGTTACATTAGTCAGAATTGGTTTTGTTCAGTGTTACATTAGTCAGAATTGGTTTTGTCGAGTGTTACATTAGTCGGAATTGGTTTTTCCTGTTACATTAGTCAGAATTGGTTTTGATCGGTGTTACATCAGTCAGACTTTATTTTGTGCAGTCAGAATAGCATCACTAGTTTTGTTCAGTTCATCATTCACCCTGCTAATTGTTTCTAAACTCCAAGCCTCAGTATTATATCAGATCCCGTCATTCTTCTTTTTGACGAACTGATATTTGTGTCCACTAAACAGGCGAATAAAACCGCTTACTTAATATGAACCTGCCAAATGTTTCAAAAACTTCTGATAGCTGATTGTATTTTAATAAGCTTTCGTTTTATACTGGTATTGCACATTAGGTGAGTATTCTAATACCAAAAAAATGTCATAATAAAATTTTTACCATGGTAACTGGTCTTGGGAGTTTAACACTAGAAATAGCATATGCATCTCTATGGCTCATTGTTAAAAAAAATAGATGCGCATGAAGCTTGTTGGCAAATTCAGTAATTGTTTGGAATGTGGCATATATTATTACCCTCGTTATCTAATATCTTGTTTTGGTTTCAGATTACTTCCTCAGCCCAGTTCCGTATTACCCTCGCATCAGTAACAACCTGGGGGAAAGGGGTGGGGTCCAGATCTACAAGGTGCCACTGACCAGCCAGGTGAGACTACTCGTCACCTTCAACCCTCTAACAACATTCTATCAGTCTATATTAATGTCGATGTCCTGCACCAGATGTTCAATTACTGGGCAGGTCGCGCGAGAACTAAGTGATGTTGATGCCTTGTGTGTGCCACAGATGCTCAATTACTGGGAAGGTCACCCGTGAACTTAGTAATGGTGATGTTCTGTGTGTGCCACAGATGTTCAATTACTGGGAAGGTCACCCGTGAACTTAGTAATGGTGATGTTCTGTGTGTGCCACAGATGTTCAATTACTGGGAAGGTCACCCGTGAACTTAGTAATGGTGATGTTCTGTGTGTGCCACAGATGTTCAATTACTGGGAAGGTCACCCGTGAACTTAGTAATGGTGATGTTCTGTGTGTGCCACAGATGTTCAATTACTGGGAAGGTCGCGCGAGAACTAATTGATGTTGATGCCCTGTGTGTGCCACAGATGCTCAATTACTGGGAAGGTCACCCGTGAACTTAGTAATGGTGATGTTCTGTGTGTGCCACAGATGTTCAATTACTGGGAAGGTCACCCGTGAACTTAGTAATGGTGATGTTCTGTGTGTGCCACAGATGTTCAATTACTGGGAAGGTCACCCGTGAACTTAGTAATGGTGATGTTCTGTGTGTGCCACAGATGTTCAATTACTGGGAAGGTCACCCGTGAACTTAGTAATGGTGATGTTCTGTGTGTGCCACAGATGTTCAATTACTGGGAAGGTCACGCGAGAACTAAGTGATGTTGATGCCCTGTGTGTGCCACAGATGTTCAATTACTGGGAAGGTCACCCGTGAACTTAGTAATGGTGATGTTCTGTGTGTGCCACAGATGTTCAATTACTGGGAAGGTCACGCGAGAACTAAGTGATGTTGATGCCCTGTGTGTGCCACAGATGTTCAATTACTGGGAAGGTCACCCGTGAACTTAGTAATGGTGATGTTCTGTGTGTGCCACAGATGTTCAATAACTGGGAAGGTCACGCGTGAAGTAAATAATGTTGATGTCCTGCATGTGTCAAGTTGGATGGTGTTTTACGGTGGTTTAAGAATATTTCACGTATGGCACAACGGTCCAATGAAAGAAGAGGCCAAAGCTTGATGCCGGTTGACACAAAAATTAAATCCTATTATATTCACGAGATCTACAGATAAGTGTGCAGCTGATCGGCTTGCCTGTGTGTCTAGATGAACTCTTTATCTCATGTTGCAGCTGCAGCCCGGAGACACGGCGCCATTCCATCTCACAGCCGGCAAGCTGAAGGCCGCCTATGATCGGGCCACAAAAGAGGTCTGTATTCTGAGTAGCTCGTATAAACTCTCTGCCACAACGGCCACTTTACTTGTCTAGATCGCCAGCTAATATTAATGCGCAATTTCCTGTGAGAGGCACACGCGACGCCTCCGTGAAAAAGAGTAACGCCTATAATTTATGACATATTGAAAAACCATTGCTTTTAAGATGTGATCATATATAAACTAAGATAAGAGAGTCATTTTGGTGTCTACTTAGGGTATGCAATGTAAATAAAAACCCCGTGGTGAGACAGAAAGCATTAGCGGCGGCTAAAAACTCCATCAATTGAAGTAGCTGCTGGAAATAGTTTGAGTTTTAAAATATACCGAGACCGTGCTTAGGCGAGTTGAATGTCTTCAAGAAGAAGGTTTCTGGTTTCATATTGTAACCTTTATATTGTCAGTAGTTCCTATGGAGCCGTAAAAGGGACATGGCGGTTTTCTTTTTTTTTCAACTGTGCGTTTTATAGATCGTGTGGGATTTTTTTTTATTTATTTTTTTTTTGGAGCAGATGAAAAAAGAAAGACTCCCACGGAAAGAAATCGGGCAGGCGTTTTTCTTGTTTTTAAGTGAAAAAAAGAAAAAAATAGAAAGACCCTTACAAAAAGAGATCGGACCCGACATAATAAGCTAATCGGATTACGTTTTGCTTCGTGCTTTTATTGAAACACTTATGTATGTGACACTGTCATTGTCTGATTAACTGGTGGTCCGACTTAGTTGTCTCGGGACCAGAGATAATCATCTACTGACAGTGTCACATCCATGAGTCTTTCAACAAAAGTGCGAAGCAAAACGTAATCCGATTGGCTTATTATGTCGGGGCACGAAATCCTTTTGTGGGAGGTATTCTTTTGTTCGTCTGCTCCCCCCCCCCCAAATAAATAAATAAAGAAAAACTCTCATCGATCTCTTATTGTGAGAGTTTTTCTTTTTTTCAACGGATGGGGGTGGGGGGGGGGGGGCGGTGGTCAAACTTAAAAAAAAAGAAAATCTCTGAAGGTGGAAAAAATGGAAAAAATAAACAACACACAGTTAAAAAAAAAGAAAAGCGCTATATCTCTTTTACGGCTCCGTAAGTTCGGGATCAACCATTGGGTCTTTATCGGAAGTTTTATCCGCCATTTGAGACATTACCGTCTATACTGATTGTCTGATATATATATACTGAGTGATGAGTGATGAGGCCTGCTGAGGCCTCCGTGGCCTCCGAGGTCAGCACGCTAGCACGGCGCATTGACCCCGGCGCCTGATATGCTGTGGAATATTCTTGAGTACGGCGTAAAGCACCAATCAAATAATCAAATGTTTAAACGGGACCTGCTAATAATCCCCTATACACCGGACTGCGTTTATCTCGCTAGAGGCCAATAGTCTTTTACCCCAAGCCATACAGCTGAACAGTATCTCAGCGCCTCGTGTGGTTCAAGCCATTAACTTTCCAGGGAACTGCCTACAAGACATGTCTTTGTAGAATAGTCCTGTACACGAAAGGTTAATGTCATACTCATTGTACAGAGTCACAGGACACCAATTGTACAGAGTCACAGGACACCCATTGTACAGAGTCACAGGACACCCGTTGTAAAGAGTCACAGGACACCCATTTACTTCTCTCTTCCTGTCCATACATCAGCATCCTAATCACTGTGAGAAGTGCATGAAGCAGCGAGATGATAAAATCAGCAGTTTTCACGGACTTCGGCAATAAATGGTTTGTGAAAGGTGAACTGACACTAATGTCAACAACCAGTCACAAAAACTCAGTGATGATGACCGTAACTAGACAGTAAGCTAGTCCTTGATTTCAGTTTATGATTGTTGACACCTAACCATGTAAGTACACTATTCCCATCATCCTATGTGAGGATATTTCGTGGCTTTAAGCGGAACATACAGTTTATCGGAAAATAAGCGTTTGAATGCAAGACCCAAGTCTCTATAAATCAACCTCATTATGTTGTTCTATCTCATAAAGCAAAATGCTGAGGTGGCGAGGCCGAGTAATCTAAACAGGACTTGTGGACGGTATTTGGGTAAGACCACTATAACTCCTTCTTATTAATGACCTTATCTGAAAGCCATACACAAGAGGGAGGAGAAATGTTGTTTTTAAGGGGGCTGCGGTCCCCACGGGCTATCGTTCTCCAAACATTATAAATTTCACAGTACTGGGGCGGAAAGATTTAAATAGCATTGTTAGATTTGTGTAATAACACAAGGAGGGCATTCCAACTAATTTAAGAGGAATAACAGATATATTTAGGGATCCATCAAACGTCCCCAGTGACGGGAGATCCGTTATGGGGCAGAAGTAATCGTACCCCAAAGCCCACCCCTCTGCTTGGAGAGAGCGCCTCCCCAGGATGCGGATCAGTCTGCTAATACAGTGTTATCACTCTAGGCACACACGTCACTCAGATTTATTGTCCGAGTTATGAAATCTGAGCAGTCTAAAAATTAATTTTGTGGTTGTATTTCCTGAGCCAATGGTTTATACAGACGGGAGCTGTCAAATATCATCACTAAGTTTTCTCCTCGTCTGCTTATGCCAGAGACAGAAAACGAATGTGCCATGAACCAAACCCAGGCTTCAAGCCTTCACGTTACACTCTTGATTGTAACAGCTCTGTACTATAGTATACATCGCCTTATTACTTCATAGGGCAACACGACGTAAAATTGTGACATACTCTTTATGTCTAACCTTATGATGATAAAGGGCTTTCAAAAGCTGTACTCTGCATCATCATATATAATTTTAATAATAGATAGCCTTAATTAGAAGTTACAAGATGTAACTTGTACTTCAAAGCACAATTAGTTTACCTATTCTAGTTTGAAATTACAGGTTGAAAGCTGAACTTCTAACTTGTAAGCAAAGGTCTCTCTATATAAAAATGTATTGTAATTGGTTGCTGTCTCAGTGATCAAACACGTCCGTCTCCCGGGAGCAGGGGCTCATAAATACTAATGTGAGATTGTGTTCTAATTCCGCTCAAGTTGACTTTAGGTTCTGTTAGATTCCAATGTAAATGGAATTTGCAGAGCTGAACACGAGTTAAACTGGTTTATACACTGAAAGGTTAATTAATAAGAAATCCATTTAAGTTTAGTAAGAAATGTGTATGTTTAATAGATTTATTCATTTGATTGTTGTTGTGCACCCTATTCGAGAATATATCTCTTATAACCTGGCGCCAGCATTAAGAGCAGAGCTCGGGAGTATGTAAAATACAAGTTTTTAAAAAATCAAAGTTAGGCCTAATATATGTAGTATTAAATGTTGTATACCGTCTGTATGCAAATTAAAACACAAGTAAGCGCTTGTCTATATCCATCCGTCATCACACCTACAGCAATAATGGATATCTCATGCCTCGAAAGGCGAGTAACATCATCTCACCCAGGGTAAAATATGGCCAGTAGTTAATAGGGAAGTGGTCATGTGGTCAGCTCTTGTACACTATATAGCCACTGATCAGCGACGACACGTATCCAGAGGTACTTCAGTTACATCGACTATGAAACATTGCGCAATGCTTAGCTCCAAACATTTCCACAGATATGTGCTCAGAAAGTCGTTTATGAATGTACAAAAACGACAAGTATCTTACAGCCTATAGTGAGTATATCATATGTAGCGGTACTTAGAATGGCAGGTTTATGGCTGGGCTATACTCTCAGGCAGAGCGTTCTCGGACAGTTGTCTAAACGTGAGACGCCATGTCAGGAGTGAAGGCTGCCATTCTACAGCTCTGCTATAAAATCATGAAGCAACAAGCCTCTGTAACGGTTCTCGCCTTAACTACGTTATGTCAGACATAACGGCGTCGTCTAGTTACAGTTTGTGTGGGTGTTTATATAGGAAATCATGAAGGGATTCTTATGTCCACCTGTCTGATCGACTTGATAAAACTGATTTAAGTCCGGGTCTGATGACGCTGTCCCAGTAGCTTCATCGAGTGAAACACGAGAAAATTTAGTGCAAGATGTTTGTAAGAAGAATGAAAAATGATGTCTGCGTCTCTCTTATATGTTACCAGCTTTACTTACTATTTATACATTATTTTTTTTACATATCCCTTTGGTAACTTGTGTTTTAGGTTGGTTTTGAAAATGGGTTTTGCGATTATTGACTAGGAGCGCCCCTTCATGGTTCGATATTCTCTTGGTAACTGGTGTTGTAGGTTGTTTTGAAATGGGTTTTGCGATTATTGACGAGGAGCGCCCCTTCATGGTTCGATATTCTCTTGGTAACTTGTGTTTTAGGTTGGTTTTGAAAATGGGTTTTACGATTATTGACTATGAGCCCCCCTTCATTGTTCGATATTCTCTTGGTAACTGGTGTTGTAGGTTGTTTTGAAATGGGTTTTGCGATTATTGACTAGGAGCACCCCTTCATTGTTCGATATTCTCTTGGTAACTGGTGTTGTAGGTTGTTTTGAAAATGGGTTTCGCGATTATTGACTAGGAGCGCCCCTTCATGGTTCGATATTCTCTTGGTAACTGGTGTTGTAGGTTGTTTTGAAAATGGGTTTGGCGATTATTGACATGGAACAACCCTTCATGGTTCGATATTCTCTTGGTAACTGGTGTTGCAGGTTGTTTTGAAAATGGGTTTTGCGATTATTGACGAGGAGCGACCCTTCATGGTTCGATATTCTCTTGGTAACTCGTGTTGCAGGTTGTTTTGAAAATGTTTTTTGCGATTATTGACTAGGAGCGCCCCTTCATGGTTCGATATTCTCTTGGTAACTGGTGTTGCAGGTTGTTTTGAAATGGGTTTTGCGATTATTGACATGGAACAACCCTTCATGGTTCGATATTCTCTTGGTAACTGGTGTTGTAGGTTGTTTTGAAAATGGGTTTTGCGATTATTGACATGGAACAACCCTTCATGGTTCGATATTCTCTTGGTAACTCGTGTTGCAGGTTGTTTTGAAATGGGTTTTGCGATTATTGACTAGGAGCACCCCTTCATGCTTCGATATTCTCTTGGTAACTGGTGTTGTAGGTTGTTTTGAAAATGGGTTTTGCGATTATTGACTAGGAGCGTCCCTTCATGGTTCAATATTCTCTTGGTAACTGGTGTTGCAGGTTGTTTTGAAATGGGTTTTGCGATTATTGACATGGAACAACCCTTCATGGTTCGATATTCTCTTGGTAACTGGTTTTGCAGGTTATTGCGATTATTGACTAGGAGCGCCCCTTCATTTTTCGATATTCTCTTGGTAACTGGTGTTGTAGGTTGTTTTGAAAATGGGTTTTGCGATTATTGACGAGGAGCGCCCCTTCATGGTTCGATATTTTCTTGGTAACTGGTGTTGTAGGTTGTTTGAGAAATGTGTCTTGTGATTATCGACCTTGAACTCCCCATCAGTGGTGTATTCAGCTCTATATTGCTCTATACCTTTGCTAACACTACGGTAGAGCTATACAACGTTCTGTATGATTTTATTGGAGTAGTACCAGAGTTCTGCAGCCTCGCACCTGAGTTCTGCAAAGTTTTAAACGTGGTCAAATGCTACGAAAGTCAGTAGTCATTGTCTACATACAGGACGCGGCCGCTGTTACGCTGTCACAGGTTGGTTTCATCTTAATTAACATGGGACGATGATCTTCGACACGAGCAGGTCGCCGTAGGAATAGAGGTGAGGTCTCCGTAGGAATAAAGGTGAGGTCGCCGTAGGAATAAACGTAAGGTCGCCGAAATTTATGTTTGTGCAGGTCTGTATTTTGGCAGGAGACACAAGATGAGTGCTTGCTGTGCCAGGCTGCAAAACCCTGTTACTACTCCAAGTAAATCAAGTAGAACGTTGTATTGCTCTACCGTAGTGTTAGCAAAGCTACGTAAAGGAATGTCAGGTTTGACGCTCAGATTCAATGAAAGTTCACATGGAAATGCAAATTTGAAGCTTAAGAAAACAGCCATCAAACTGAAATCGGTCCATTGGTTTATACAGACATTTATTTAACTGATGATCTTTAAAAAAGGATCGAATGCTTTCCTTTCAATCAAGGGTGAGTGTAATTTAACCTGCCGACCCCTGTTGCGCAATGTCTACGGTATAGCATCAACACGAGTAGGCCTAGTCTCCCCTGTACAGTAAAAGTTTCATTAGTACATGTGATAACGTATATGTATGTGTACAATCAGGTACAAACACCGAAAAAAAAAACGGAAAGAAAAATCAAATTTACTAGGTAACATGTGGATAGTATAAGCCAGGTGTGTGATATTGTCCTCAGCTGATGTAACAAAGCCCTTGTCTATCCACAGGGTAAACGGGTGCGTGGTATTGTCCTGATCAACCCAAACAATCCCCTGGGTGATGTCTACACTGAGCAACAACTTCGGGATATTTTAGATTTTGCCGCCAGGTGTGTGTTTTAATGTGTATCATTTTTTTTACAAGTACATAATTAATGCTTAAGTACATCACGGTTACCCATATCATCTTCTTGGCATGGTGTTAATCAGATCAATTTTACATTTCATTTTCACCTGATACTTTCAGGTATGAGCTTCACGTTTTGTGTGATGAAATCTACGCCCTGTCGACAACCAGCGAGTCACCAGCATTCAGAAGCATCCTCAGCCTCAAGGACACGCCCGACCCTGACCGAGTCTACTTCATATGGGGGTTTAGTAAGGTATGGATTCTAAAGACAGTTAGCAAACTGTAAAGGCCGACAGCAGCATATATGCCTGTTGCCAGCTGGTTGGACCTTATTGTGTATTTCTGTGTAATCTTTCCCCCAGTAAATTCTGCAGAATTCTGTTATAGAAGCCATCGTCATGTTTACTTCAACATCTCTGGCTGGGTCGGCTGCAGTTTCATGTCAATTATTCTGTCAAATACCTGGCTAAGAGCGCTAGTTTCCTTCCCCCATGAACCTGAACCAGTTTTGTGAGGTACATACTCTGTATACACAGTCGCTCCAAGTTGTAATGACAGGTCCATCTACAGACAGTAAGTTTTTCAGGCGCACGGACATTTGTCTGTGAATTTCACCATGAAATAGTAAAAACTGGGCGAGTTTTGTTTTATTTTTGTGTTTTTATTTGTATCTTTTGGTTGAGCGAGTACTTTCATCTCAAATTTAATTTAATGACGTTCAACATTTACTTCATCATGATTGTGTTGTCTTAATGTGTAAATCTAACGTGCAGGTTAAAACCAGCTTCAACATCACATACTTAGAGGTAACTTTTCTGAAACGTGTTAATGACAGGACTTCGGACTAGCTGGTTACCGCTGTGGACTTGTCTACACGTCAAACCAGGAGGTGCTGGAGTACTGTAAAGTAGTAGCTTACTACCAGTCTGTGCCGATGTGTGTACAGGTGAAGCTGAGAGGACTGATAACGGATAAAGGTAAGGTGATCATTCACTACCAGTCTGTGCCGATGTGTGGACAGGTGAAGCTGAGAGAACTGATCACGGATAAAGGTCAGGTGACGACTTACTACCAGTCTGTGCCGATGTGTGTACAGGTGAAGTTGAGAGGGCTGATCACGGACAAAGGTAAGGATATCATTTACTACCAGTCTGTGCCGATGTGTGTACAGGTGAAGTTGAGAGGACTGATCACGGACAAAGGTAAGGATATCATTTACTACCAGTCTGTGCCGATGTGTGTACAGGTGAAGTAGAGAGGACTGATCACGGACAAAGGTAAGGATATCATTTACTACCAGTCTGTGCCGATGTGTGTACAGGTGAAGCTGAGAGAACTGATCACGGATAAAGGTCAGGTGACGACTTACTACCAGTCTGTGCCGATGTGTGTACAGGTGAAGTTGAGAGGACTGATAACGGATAAAGGTAAGGTGATCATTTACTACCAGTCTGTGCCGATGTGTGGACAGGTAAAGTTGAGAGGACTGATAACGGATAAAGGTAAGGATATCATTTACTACCAGTCTGTGCCGATGTGTGTACAGGTGAAGTTGAGAGGACTGATCACGGATAAAGGTAAGGTGGTCATTTACTACCAGTCTGTGCCGATGTGTGTACAGGTGAAGTTGAGAGGACTGATAACGGATAAAGGTAAGGATATCATTTACTACCAGTCTGTGCCGATGTGTGTACAGGTGAAGTTGAGAGGACTGATCACGGATAAAGGTAAGGATATCATTTACTACCAGTCTGTGCCGATGTGTGTACAGGTGAAGTTGAGAGGACTGATAACGGATAAAGGTAAGGTGATCATTTACTACCAGTCTGTGCCGATGTGTGTACAGGTGAAGTTGAGAGGACTGATAACGGATAAAGGTAAGGATATCATTTACTACCAGTCTGTGCCGATGTGTGTACAGGTGAAGCTGAGAGGACTGATCACGGACAAAGGTCAGGTGACGACTTACTACCAGTCTGTGCCGATATAATAGGGCCTCCAAAATTTATCCTGTTTTCTTTATTGGCACCACCTAATTCGGTAAAGTGAAATATTTTTGATAATTTTGAGGGTCATTGACTTGCCTTATCACATGTATTGTTTCTGGACTTTATCTGACCTACCTTACCATAGGTATTCGTACAAGATTTGCACAGACCTACCATTGCAAGATTTGCACAGACCTACCATTGCAAGTTTTATTTACGGGTCTACATGTATTGTAACATAGGTATTCATGCAGAGTTTCTGTTACACGGACAGGTATTCGTATCAAATTTTTACTAACAGTTATTCACTCCAGATGGATTGTCGCAGACCTACTTTATCAAAGGTATTTCGACTGGATTTCCAGTGATCTATCTTTGAAGGTATTTCTTCTGGAAATGCCCTGACATACCTTTGCAGTATTCGTTCTGAATATTTACTCAGCTTATTGAGTTTCAACTGACATATCTAGTCACAGGTATTTACACCGGATGTTCACTGACCTAACTTATGACAGGAATTCCTGTGATAGATAACTGAAGATTAATAGACCTACTTTGTCACATATTTTAATACTGGATTTTTATTGACCTACTTTATGACAATTATTCGTACAGGGTTTTCATTGACCTACTTTAGGACAGGTATTCGTACGTAATTTTCATTGACCTACCTACATTATGACAGGTATTCATAGATGATTTTTACTAACCTAGTTTATGACAAGTATTCGTACAGGATTTTCACTGACCTACTTTATGACAGGTATTCGTAGGTAATTTTCACTGACCTACTAGTTGACAAGTTTCCAATCAGGATTTTCACTGATCTACTTTATCCGAGGTAATCGGAGAGTCTGAGATTGGGAGTGTTAGTCAAATGAAAGCTTTATAACCCCTGACTGTTTCAGACTGGAGAGAGAACGTGTATTTCCCCACGAATCGCCGCAGAATGAAAGCTCATCTTGATCTGTGTAAAGCAAGACTTACCACGATGGGCGTGCCCATTCACCCCTTCAAAGGTGGTATGTTCATATGGGTGGACATGCAAAAGGTACAGCATTTATAACTTGTTCATAACAGTTGCATGTAGGTACAGCCACATAATTTTTGTTATTCTAAAGCTGGGAAGACGTTGAGATGAAATGGAACCCATTACGTCAGACCTGGAAAATGCGTGAGAGGGATGGAAGCCCACTATTTCTTTACTTCTTTATTTCCCTATTTATATGATTGATATTTAACGCCATAATCAAGATTTTTCTCACATGAAGGAAGGCTGTAAGTTTCATGGGTTGAGGAGATTGGAGTGCCCAGGGTAAACCCGGGCAAGTAGTGTCTAAAAATGTTACACTGCGCAAACGTCAACCAGGGCTCCACAAGCAGTGGCAGCGAGAAATCTGCAAACTGAGAAGCCCGTTGTCATAACCAGAAAAATCATAAGAAGGTAGAACTTGGAAATGCATAAAAGGAATGGAAGTACACCGAGGTAGAACGTGGAAGGGCATAAAAGGAATGAAAGTACACCAATGTAGAACTTGGAAGGGCATAAAGGAAATGGAAGCACACCAAGGTAGAACTTGGAAGGGCATAAAGGGAATGGAAGTACACCAAGGTAGAACTTGGAAGGGCATAAAGGGAATGGAAGTACATCAAAGTAGAACTTGGAAGGGCATAAAGGGAATGGAAGTACACCGAGGTAGAACGTGGAAGGGCATAAAGGGAATGGAAGTACACCAAGGTAGAACGTGGAAGGGCGTAAAAGGAATGAAAGTACATCAAGGTAGAACTTTGAAGGGCATAAAGGGAATGGAAGTACATCAAGATAGAACTTGGAAGGGCATAAAGGGAATGGGAGCACACCAAGGTAGAACTTGGAAGGGCATAAAAGGAATGAAAGTACACCAAGATAGAACTTGGAAGGGTATAAAGGGAATGAAAGTACACCAAGGTAGAACTTGGAAGGGCATAAAGGGAATGGAAGTACATCAAGATAGAACTTGGAAGGGCATAAAGGGAATGGGAGCACACCAAGGTAGAACTTGGAAGGGCATAAAAGGAATGAAAGTACACCAAGATAGAACTTGGAAGGGTATAAAGGGAATGAAAGTACACCAAGGTAGAACTTGGAAGGGCATAAAGGGAATGGAAGTACACCAAGATAGAACTTGGAAGGGCATAAAGGGAATGAAAGTACATCAAGGTAGAACTTGGAAGGGCATAAAGGGAATGGAAGCACATCAAGGTAGAACTTGGAAGGGCATAAAGGGAATGGAAGTACACCAAGGTAGAACTTGGAAGGGCATAAAGGGAATGGAAGTACACCGAGGTAGAACTTGGAAGGGCATAAAAGGAATGAAAGTACATCAAGGTACAACTTTGAAGGGCATAAAGGGAATGGAAGTACACCAAGGTAGAACTTGGAAGGGCATAAAGGGAATGGAAGTACATCAAAGTAGAACTTGGAAGGGCATAAAAGGAATGAAAGTACACCAAGGTAGAATTTGGAAGGGCATAAAGGGAATGGAAGTACACCGAGGTAGAACTTTGAAGGGCATAAAGGGAATGGAAGTACACCAAGGTAGAACTTGGAAGGGCATAAAGGAAATGGAAGTACACCAAGATAGAACTTGGGAGGGGATAAAGGGAATGAAAGTACACCAAGATAGAACTTGGAAGGGCATAAAGGGAATGGAAGTACACCAAGATAGAACTTGGAAGGGCATAAAGGGAATGGAAGTACACCAAGATAGAACTTGGAAGGGCATAAAGGGAATGGAAGTACACCAAGGTAGAACTTGGAAGGGCATAAAGGGATTGGAAGTACACCGAGGTAGAACTTGGAAGGGCATAAAGGGAATGGAAGTACACCAAGGTAGAACTTGGAAGGGCATAAAGGGAATGGAAGTACACCGAGGTAGAACTTTGAAGGGCATAAAGGGAATGGAAGTACACCAAGATAGAACTTTGAAGGGCATAAAAGAAATGGAAGTACACCAAGGTAGAACTTTGAAGGGCATAAAGGGAATGGAAGTACACCAAGATAGAACTTTGAAGGGCATAAAGGGAATGAAAGTACACCAAGGTAGAACTTTGAAGGGCATAAAGGGAATGGAAGTACACCAAGATAGAACTTGGAAGGGCATAAAGGGAATGAAAGTACACCAAGGTAGAACTTGGAAGGGCATAAAGGGAATGGAAGTACACCAAGATAGAACTTGGAAGGGTATAAAGGGAATGAAAGTACACCAAGGTAGAACTTTGAAGGGCATAAAGGGAATGAAAGTACACCAAGGTAGAACTTGGAAGGGCATAAAGGGAATGAAAGTACACCAAGATAGAACTTTGAAGGGTATAAAGGGAATGAAAGTACACCGAGGTAGAACTTGGAAGGGCATAAAGGGAATGGAAGTACACCAAGATAGAACTTGGAAGGGCATAAAGGGAATGAAAGTACATCAAGGTAGAACTTGGAAGGGCATAAAGGGAATGGAAGCACATCAAGGTAGAACTTGGAAGGGCATAAAGGGAATGGAAGTACACCAAGGTAGAACTTGGAAGGGCATAAAGGGAATGGAAGTACACCAAGGTAGAACTTGGAAGGGCATAAAAGGAATGAAAGTACATCAAGGTACAACTTTGAAGGGCATAAAGGGAATGGAAGTACACCAAGGTAGAACTTGGAAGGGCATAAAGGGAATGGAATTACACCAAGGTAGAACTTGGAAGGGCATAAAAGGAATGAAAGTACACCAAGGTAGAACTTGGAAGGGCATAAAGGGAATGGAAGTACACCGAGGTAGAACTTGGAAAGGCATAAAGGGAATGGAAGTACACCGAGGTAGAACTTGGAAGGGCATAAAGGGAATGGAAGTACACCAAGATAGAACTTGGAAGGGGATAAAGGGAATGAAAGTACACCAAGGTAGAACTTGGAAGGGCATAAAGGGAATGGAAGTACACCGAGGTAGAACTTGGAAGGGCATAAAGGGAATGAAAGTACACCGAGGTAGAACTTGGAAGGGCATAAAGGGAATGGAAGTACACCAAGGTAGAACTTGGAAGGGCATAAAGGGAATGGAAGTACACCGAGGTAGAACTTGGAAGGGCATAAAGGGAATGGAAGCACATCAAGGTAGAACTTGGAAGGGCATAAAGGGAATGGAAGTACACCAAGATAGAACTTGGAAGGGCATAAAAGAAATGGAAGTACACCAAGGTAGAACTTTGAAGGGCATAATGGGAATGGAAGTACACCAAGGTAGAACGTGGAAGGGCGTAAAAGGAATGAAAGTACATCAAGGTAGAACTTTGAAGGGCATAAACTAAATGGAAGTACACCGAGGTAGAACTTGGAAGGGCATAAAAGGAATGGAAGTACACCAAGATAGAACTTTGAAGGGCATAAAGGGAATGGACGTACACCAAGGTAGAACTTGGAAGGGCATAAAGGAAATGGAAGCACATCAAGGTAGAACTTGGAAGGGCATAAAGGAAATGGGAGCACACCAAGATAGAACTTGGAAGGGCATAAAGGGAATGGAAGTACACCAAGGTAGAACTTTGAAGGACATAAAGGGAATGGAAGTACACCAAGATAGAACTTTGAAGGGCATAAAGGGAATGAAAGTACACCAAGGTAGAACTTGGAAGGGCATAAAGGGAATGAAAGTACACCAAGGTAGAACTTGGAAGGGCATAAAAGGAATGGAAGTACTCCAAGATAGAACTTGGAAGGGCATAAAACAAATGAAAGTACACCAAGATAGAACTTGGAAGGGCATAAAGGAAATGGAAGTACTCCAAGTAGAGCTGGGAAGGGCAGAAGACGGAATGGAAGTACACCAAGGCAGTGCTGAAAAGAGCATAAGAGAGAATGGATGCCCACCAAAGCCGAGATTTGGAGGGCATGAGAGGGAATCGAAGCGCAGCAAGGTAGAGCTGGGAAGCGCATAAAAGGGAATGGAAGCCCACCAAGACAGAGTAGATAATGGTATAAGAGGGAATGGAAGTCCACCTATGCAGAGCTGAGAAGGGCATAAGATGGAATGGAAGCCCGCCATTCAGAGACAGAGCAGGGAAGTTTATGGGAAGGAATGGAACCCCACTAAGACAGAGCAGGGAAGTTTATGGGAAGGAACAGAAACCCAAAGCAAACCTGAGAAGAACACGGAAGCCTAATTCGTCAGAGCTGGGATTTAATCCACAATCTTCTCTCACATTTCATCTCTTTTCCCACCAACTCCTGCTATACATTAAGTCAGGACTAAGGGGTCTTTTATGTTCACACTTGCTTCTCCTCCATCCTTCCTTCCCTTTGCTCTCCTTACTATTAATACAACAAACGGATTAGGGTTATTGTTCAATAATTCGCTCAGCATTTTTTTGATTCAGGTATAATATTCATTACATTACTCAAAATGAAATATTAACTTTTTTCTCGCTCGTGAAACGTGTATATATGCTGAATCGATTTGGTCATCCCCATTTTCTCTGCAGTATCTTGGGAAAAACGCAACATTTAAAGAGGAGAGCGAGCTGTTTGAGGAACTGATACAGAACGGCGTGTACTGCGTTCCGGGACGATCCATGAGCTGTGTGGAGCCGGGCTGGTTCCGACTGGTTTTCACCGTGACCACAGACGAACTCACCACAGGTAGGCCTCCTTCCTGTAGGTTTACACTAACAACCTGTACTTTCTCTTGTCTCGTACTGACTTACCCCGTTTAGCGCTTCTCTATGGGGATAAATGCGTGATGGTGTTTGCTTTTTGGGTAATGGGAAGGCGAGGAGGCAGGGAGCTTGTTTCCTTGACTTCACTTATCTAATTCTGACTGATTTCGCATTACTGGCAGTAAGTTTAGGTGAGTGTGAGCGCAAGTGAAGTGGGATTATTCAGGTAAAGTAAACGTAGGATCGCTTCGTCATATGCTGTTTCACTAAATTGTCAATGACTCTTGGATGAAATCATCATTATTGAAGAATCACTAGCATTGACTGTTTTCTGCTCCCTACTCAGTCACTGTGTCAAATGCCTGAATTCTATGTTTTATGATTTTTCTTCCTGTTCAGGTCTGACGAGAATAAAGGAAATTCTTATGAAGCGTTCCTCTGTGGGGAAGAGTCACAAGTCTGAGTACACCAGCAATACGAAACACTCCAAGAATACAAAACACGTGGGATGCTACCGTGTGCAGAATGGCATTACGCACTCTGAGAGACATATCGCCGATGAAACGTCAGAGGTAAAAACAAGAACCCCTGATCAAAAGGCAACAAATCCGGCTACCAACGACGTCAAAGTCAGGAATGGCTATAAACCTGGTACGTTGCGGGATTTTGGTATCAGTCGTCAGACAAATATTCATTCTGTCCATTCTCCAGGCCATTTTACCTCTCGTCTGTCACACGATTTTTCAGAATGGCAGACTGGACGCCGAAGAAAAAGTGATGCACACACCCAAGGCGAAAATGACTTCGCACAGCTTCCCAAAGTGGAGAAAAAACGTAAGACTTTACGAATATGCCTACATATGTACTTTCATGTATTTCCAAGTGATTTCAGCGAGTTAAAGTTATGGAATAAAACTTGAATACTTATGCAGACGTTCACTGATCGAGTGATTTGTCTAGAGAGCCTGAGTTCCCAGGGCTACGGTCTACACTGTTAAGCCAGCTCCAGCTGGCCCTTCTTGTCGCTTTGTGTTACACAGTTTACAGATGTTAAGGCATGTTAAGACGCTCGGAGTTACACAGTTTACAGCTGTTAAGGCATGTTAAGGCGCCTGGTGTTACACAGTTTACAGGTGTTAAGGCATGTTAAGGCATGTTAAGGCGCTTTGTGTTACTCAGTTTACAGGTGTTAAGGCATGTGAAGGCGCTTGGTGTTCCACAGTTTACAGGTGTTAAGGCATGTTAAGGCTCCTGGCGTTACACTGGTTACAGGTGTTAAGGCATGGCAAGGGGCTTCGTGTTACTCAGTTTACAGGTGTTAAGGCATGGCAATGCGCTTTGTGTTACACAGTTTACAGGTGTTAAGACATGGCAAGGCGTTTTGTGTTACACGTTTTACAGGTGGTAAAACATAGCAAGGCGCCTTGTGTTATACAGTTTACAGGTGTACAGGGGCTTTGTGTTGCACAGTACCGTACAAGAAGGTACTGTACAAGAAGGTATACTAAGTAAACATTTATGAGGCGATGGACTTGTATGAGATTATCATCAAATCCGTCTCGCTTGTAGGCTTTCTTTTCCAGTATAGGTCGCAGCCCTCTGAGTTTACAGGTGTTAAGACATGGCAAGGCGCCTTGTGTTACACGTTTTGCAGGTGGTAAGGCATGGCAAGGCGTTTTGTGTTACACAGTTTACAGGTGTTAAGGCATGGCAAGGGACTTTGTGTTACGGCGCTTGGTGTTCCACAGTTTACAAGTGTTAAGGCAGGTTAAGGCGCTTGGTGTTACACAGTTTACAGGTGTTAAGGCATGGCAATTCGCTTTGTGTTACACAGTTTACAGGTGTTAAGGCATGTTAATGCGCTTGGTGGTACACAGTTTACAGGTGTTAAGGCAGGTTAAGGCGCTTGGTGTTACACAGTTTACAGGTGTTAAGGCAAGACAAGGCGCTTGGTGTTACACAGTTTACAGGTGTTAAGGCATGGCAAGGGGCTTGGTGTTACTCAGTTTACAGTTGTTAACTTTGTTAAAGCGCTTGGTGTTACACAGTTTACAGGTGTTAAGGCATGTTAAGGCGCTTGGTGTTACACAGTTTACAAGTGTTAAGGCATATTAAGGTGGTTTGTGTTACACAGTTTACAGGTGTTAAGGCATGTTAATGCGCTTGGTGTTACACAGTTTACAGGTGTTAAGGCATGTTAAGGCGCTTTGTGTTACTCAGTTTACAGGTGTTAAGGCATGTTTAGGCGCTTTGTGTTACACAGTTTACAGGTGTTAAGGCATGTTAATGCGCTTGATGTTACACAGTTTATAGGTGTTAAGGCAGGTTAAGGCGGTTGGTGTTACACAGTTTACAGGTGTTAAGGCAAGACAAGGCGCTTGGTGTTACACAGTTTACAGGTGTTAAGACATGGCAAGGCTTTTTGTGTTACACAGTTTACAGGTGTTAAGGCAGGTTAAGGCGGTTGGTGTTACATAGTTTACAGGTCTTAAGGCTTGTTAAGGCGTTTTGTGTTACACAGTTTACAGGTGTTAAGGCAGGTTAAGGCGCTTGGTGTTACACAGTTTACAGGTGTTAAGGCATGTTAAGGCGCCTGGTGTTACACAGTTTACAGGTGTTAAGGCAGGTTAAGGCGTTTGGTTTTACACAGTTTACAGGTGTTAAGGCATGGCAATGCGCTTTGTGTTACACAGTTTACAGGTGTTAAGGCATGTTAAGGCGCTTGGTGTTCAGTTTACAGGTGTTAAGGCATGGCAAGGGGCTTGGTGTTACTCAGTTTACAGTTGTTAACTTTGTTAAAGCGCTTGGTGTTACACAGTTTACAGGTGTTAAGGCATGTTAAGGCGCTTGGTGTTACACAGTTTACAAGTGTTAAGGCATATTAAGGTGGTTTGTGTTACACAGTTTACAGGTGTTAAGGCATGGCAATGCGCTTTGTGTTACACAGTTTACAGGTGTTAAGGCAGGTTACGTCACTTGGTGTTACACAGTTTACAGGTGTTAAGGCATGTTAAGGCGCTTGGTTTTACACAGTTTACAGGTGTTAAGGCATGTTAAAGCGCTTTGTGTTACACAGTTTACAGGTCTTTTACAGTTTTTTAGGGCTTCATCCGTTGCTTCACCCATTTTTATCCATGTAACTAAATATGATTTGTTAATGGTGGTATTTTGTCTCAACAAACCACATTAATCTGAAGAAAATATTCATTTATTTAACTGCAGGCTTTTTCAAGAGGCTCGGTGAGATAATTTGGGGGAAAGCCTCCTCTGGAAAAACAAAACAGTTCAACAGAAGAGAGGGCAGCGACCTATACTGGAAAAGAAGGACTAAAAGCGAGGCGGATTTGATGATAATCTCATACAAGTCCATCGCCCCATAAATGTTTACTTAGTAAACCTTCTTGTACGGTACTTTAACCTCACAAGCACTTCACACTGATTTGTCAGTCCTTTTGATATAAAAGAGTTGACTTCTTTTTGAATGACGTCACATCCGTTATTCTATAGGCCAGCCATAAAATCATATCCATCCACAGACGTAGAAAAGGGGGATTTCTTTTCCCTAGTATTTCTGATAAAACATACACTTGGTGTACAATTTGGTGTACCGGAATGATAATACACTACTGTTAACCCAGGTAATAATAATATATATTAGCCGGAGTAGATCATCAGGCAAATCACGTTGCATGTTGTGTATATCAGATCACAGCTATATGACATTGCTGTAGATTCCTTACCGTATGGTCACCGGATATTTCCTATGTACGGTATCAGGGCATGCCCAGTCTTGTGACTGTATATCCCCAATGCATGCATGTACTCTGTACGTACATAGGCCTGTTACAGACTGAACATGACATCCGAATTAGACGCGGTTCTCCACTAAGGGTCAAATTGCACATTCAAATAAAGGTAAATTTCATACAAAAGAAACGCTTCATGTCAACAGACAAAATTTCATCCAAAACAAATATTTCATGTCAAAACAAAAAATTTCATCCAAAACAAACATTTCATTCAAAATATGAAAGAATTTACAAGATCTCATCTAAGCCAAATTTTCATTCCGGAACGGAAACTCCAAACTGTACGGCTGTCGGTCAGTCGGTCTACATGATTCTATATATTCTTCCTCGACACAATGTGGGGGTGCCAAAACATCAGGTCATCAGTCAATGAGATCTGGTGTGTCTTGAATAGTCAAATGCAGCCAGAAAAGTGAAGTCAGAGGCGTCTTTAACAAAGCTTTATCTTGGTCTTGGTATAAAATTTTGGAATCCAGGACAAAAGTCCCGGCGGACAAAAAAACCCGCGGACAAAAACCCCATCGGACAAAAGCTCTTCGTCTTAATTAACCAGCAAAACATATTCGACAGTGTAACAAGCTTGATATCGAATATTTGTTGATGGGAATCCATATACATGTATAGTGTGACTTTGTTTTCCATCTACAAATTTGTCATCAAAGCGTACTCCTGTCTCTCACTCGGGTTCAGCAGCTTTCCTCTCATAAGCGTTGTACACCTACGTTTTCAAAACAATATCGCCAAAATTGCTTTCGCTGATGTATCTAATATTATTATGGAATACTTTCTGTCGAGCAAAATGTAACATTATTCTACTAGTACCACTATACTTAATTTAATTGGCTGATATATTTCAGATTGTTATACAGGTTATAACTTAATACAATTTACAGCATCACCTCACGGCTGCCGTAAGGTATGCATTTTGAATCGGTTGGCAGGCATCTTATGCATTTCTATGCAAGAAACACATTGTTTTTGAATACCCTTAAAAAGAATAAAAAAACATCTACACTCGGAAAGATCGAAACAGGCACGTTTTGTTTCTGAGGTTAAAACCATCTCTGCTACAAGCAATTGCAATCTAACATTATATTTCCGATAGGAACAATATAGATATATATAGTTTATTGAAATTGTTTACCATACTTGTAGATTTCTTTAGTGTTCAGTTAAGTCTGGCATGGAGGTCGAGCATTCTGTATACCGCTGAGACATATATCTCTTTTTTTACGATGTCGTCAAAAACGGTTTGAATTACAATAAGATTAAACGAATAAGAAGAGGTTCTGTTGATTGCAACCATGTATTAAAATCTGAAACGTCAGTTCGGGGAGAATGTTTCTACTTTTCTCAAACAAGCCAACAACTTATGCCATTTACCACATACACTTAATACTGATGTCCGCCGCAGGTTTTTGTCGGCATGGCTTTTGTCCGCGGGATTTTTGTCCGCCGGGGCTTTTGTCCGTCCCTCAAGATTTTGGTCTTCGGTGAGAAATTTTGTATTGGACGAATTTAGTCGTCTTGATATAATTTTAAAACTTGGAGGAGATTTTGATTTTATATTTAGAGCTAAAATTTGTGGATTGGGGAAAGGTTTTTATTTAACACTGAGAATTTATTTACTTAATTTGCATTTTCCCCAACTTACCTTGCATGCACACTTCGTACAAAATAACACGTGTGTTTATACCTGGGGCTTCAAGCTTAAGTTTTACCGTTAGTGGTACCCGGATGTGCGCTGTGTGCATGCGCGTCTCTGTGTGTCAGTGGACAGGATAAGAGTTGTCTATGTGGGCACGACAACCTTGGATGTGGATTAAGCATATTGTTACAGGTAACAAGATAACGATGTAACCTACTTATATGTAATCTCTGCCACCATGAGGCCACAGCTTACCTGGATTTGTTTTAACTGATTTTCATTCATTATCCTCACACATTAATCGTTGTATCATACACGCACCTGAGTTCAGTATTAATAAACTGACAGTATTAATTCACCAATTTGGACATTGTTTTTGTTCTTCCATTCACCCATTCCAGTCAGTTTGTAAGACTTATGTCACGGAGGTAGTGGACGAAGTGAGTTCATACCCAGAAACCTCTGCAACACCTGATGTTCCTGGTCTTTGATATAGTTGTTAAGATACGTGTATTTATCTGACTTTTGTTTTACGCACCACAGAGGATTATTTCACACTCTAGAAGAATGACATGACAAAACTTACATTTATGTCATGCTGTAGAACCATGTCTGTTGCTGAGAGATTTATTTATTTATTTATTTTATTGGCGTTTTACGCAGTACCATTACTCAAGAATAGTTCACTTATACCAGACCGTCCAGCGTTATGGTTGGAGGAAACCGGGCAGACCTGGGGGAAACCAGCGTTATGGTGAGAGGAAGACGGGCAGACCGGGGGAAACCAGCGTTATATGGTGGGAGGAAATCGGACAGACCTGCGGGAAACCGACAACCGTCCGCATTATGCTTGTAGACCTTCCGACGTACGTGACGCACGACAAGAGAGGAGGCCAGCATGAGCTCACAGCGATCGTATTGGTAAGAGGCTGACAGAGGAAGGGGTTCTGTGAGAAAATGAGAGGCCCATATATGGCTTACCCAGACCACAGTGGCCACGTTAGGTTGGTTCAGTCATATGTTTCTTAAAGAGCTTAAAGAAGCTACAACAGCTTGTGTGTAGGACAATGAGCTGCGTGGTCTTCTATCTGTATTAAGATGAAGTTCTTGTAACGTGAATGGAAGCAGCTTAATCCTGAATAATTCCGTGTGACATATGCATACAGGGATGTCAGATCAGGTCCCTGTAGATACATGACAAACATGCTTCACGTTAAACATTTACGCCAATCTGAAAACTTCCAAACTGACAAGACAACGCCATTCTTAAGGCTCGCTTTTTATGTTTTTCTATTCAGAAACGGTCCGGATTATTGAAAATGAAACTACCTACCTTTGTTGCCAACTGTTACGACCCAAACTGTCTGCATTATAAAGAGACGGCTTGTTCGAAATACACGACAGTTTAGCCGCACAAAAAAGTAACCAAAACCAGCAGATTTTATTTTACAACAATTTATTAGGTTTAACAAGAACAGATAACAAGACTTTTACAAATACTAAAGTATTTAAGTTTAACAAGAAAGGATAGCAGTATCTATACAAATACTAAAGTACTTACATGTACAACGGTGTCAAGTCCAAACGGACGCATATATTCCACAATGCTAAAAACCATACAGGCATAAATGCACATATAAGAGGGAAAATCCACAGTATAACTGAGTGTATGACGAAATATACACAAAATTCCACAGACAGGGTCCGTGTACTAATAAGCACTGTGTACACAAGAGCACAAATTAAATATACAAGTTCAGACTGAACAAGTGCTCGGTGGAGATATGATATAACAAAGCCAGAGGCTATAAAGACACCAAAATTCAGCACAAAAGGCCCACTAAAGTAACACACAGCGAAAGCATCCAAAACTCTCAATAATTCTCTTTTCTCCTTTGACCTGCTTTCATAGGTCTTATATAGACTGGTGGAATTTTCTAGAATAAGAAAATTCTTCAACACTTGTTGTAAACAAACAGGCCCCGAACTGAGCGTATTCTGGAACATTCTAAGGCAGAGGCAGACAGCAGGCCCTGAACTCAGGATATGTAAACAGTGGCAAGCTAAATTTAGAAGCTGACGGCAGTTGTTCACATAACACCAACATATGTGGTCCTCTTTCACAAACCGCACAACTTGAATCAATAATAATTCTTTCGGCAACGAAGTCAGTATGACGCGTTTTAAGACTCTTGTTTAATTATGAATTGATTCTACCATCCATGTGTTTCCATTTGCGTATTTCTAGCGTCACTGGCCACAGTAAATAGGCCTGCACCCCATTTCCTTTAGGTCACGAATACATGATTCACATAAGCCAAAATCTCACCTTTAATCAACATTTCGGTTTATACGCCATGAAACGTAATGATCCTCTGATATAACTGCATCTTCTCCAGACACAGTATCTTTAACCAGACTACTCAAGCTATTACCTTGAAAATTGGTCAGGATGTTAACAAAATTATGCCATTTGTCCTAAGCTTGAAAGGGTTTGAACAAAGGATAATGGAGCAATGCAGCATCAAAGTACGGCCCATTTTTTATGCCCACCCGATATTAGCTAACCATTAGGCCACGGATGACTGTCGTGCATGTTGGGCTAGTTGTTTTATGATGTAGGCCTACATGCTGTACATTTTGATGCATGTTGTTACAACTTGCTCAAGATTGCATTTATTTGATTTACATCATTAAATTCCGGGCGCTAAAACCAACGACTATGTGAATATTAAATAAAACATTTCAAAGGACGAAAAATTCATCTCATGAACCAATTTGACATTTTCTAAAAGGTTCGGAGTATAATAGTTGCATTCCCGGATCCCAAAAGTGTTCGTACCACAAGGCCTACTTGGCGACTTGGGATAACTTTCCTACTCTATAAACACTACCATGTACTAGTGATACACAGCACTGTAGTGGTAAAAATGCACATCCACATTATTTTGTGTACCGGCAGTACACAAATTGTGTAATTCATGTATGACATCCACAGTGACTTGTGTAGGTAGGCCCTATGTGTGTACGTGTAGGCCTGTGAGTCTGCTTGGCCCCATTAATGACAATATATAGGGCCTACTGAAAGGCAATAATTTGATAATTTTGAGAATTTGATTGGATTAGTGCATATGGATTTTTTCGCTAATTTTTGGACAAAAATCTCTGTAAAGCCCTTCAGGCGTGCCTACAGAGTTGCTGAGAACGCACTGGTAGGCCCTATCGGCCCGGTTCTGGTGTGCTTTTGAGTCATAAGTGTGTTGTACAGCGCCACCTACCGGCTGAGGTGAGCGAAGCACGCAGTGTGAGTTACCGTTGCCAAGAAGTCAGTAACTGCTAAGGGCGTTTTAACACAATTTTGGTTAGTGGTTCCCATTGTATTCTAATAACTCATTTTATTATCCATCTCCATTGCAAACAATTGGCTGAAAACAGTGGGACAGGGAACGATAAGATAATATCATCGCTGTCGACCACGTGGGTCATAGATGGCCCAGTTTTCGTGTCCTAATTCCCGTGTGGGGTTTGTATTGTTCAGGTTTGTAAAGTTGAGGATTGTGTAACCTGGCAGAGTGACTTCAGTTCATTTACACAACGGCTTTTCACAATGAACATGCACTTAACCTTGTCTTTATAACTGTCATGGATTACTCTGTTCATGGTTTTTGTACTTCTGCCAAATCGTAATTGTCGACGAAATTCTGATGAACTGTAGAAGGCACTAGTCAGTGGTACCATTCTTGGATTTGGTAGCTGTGTGTCCTGTTATTCAGTATGTAACCGTTAATGTTATTGCTTGAAGTTAAACGTTGTTGCTTCATTTTCATACCTGTAGCCTCTGTGGCCTGGTGGTTACAGTGCTAGTGCAGCACAATGACCCAGGAGCCTGTCACCAGTGTCATCACTGTGAGTTCAAACCCAGCTTCCTCTCAAGTGGTACGTGGGAAGGTCTGGCGCAACGTGTGGAGGTTTGTGGGTTTCCCCTGGGCTGTCCCCGGTTTCCTCCCACTACAGTGTAGGTGTGGTATAAGTAAAATATTCTTCAGTACAGTGTAAAACACCAATCAGATAAATAAATCATTTATTTTCATACCTGTATGACCAGTCGTATTCTGATTTGGGGTTGTATGTCAGTCTCTCTGTTTGTATATCTATCCGTCTGTTTGTTCATACATTTTCATTCCTACTACAAGTGTATACTTGGGACCTTATGAAAGCTCTGTCATGTGCCAGGAAAAACTGGGGTCTGCATACACTTCAGCACAAACTACCTCAACACACCATGCATCCGTACGGCAACTTTTGGACTGTTGCCAAGTTTATCCTTGCATAGGCCAAACTGCTGTGTCTTATCTTTGCATCACCTTCGTTAAACTATTCTAAACTGTGCACATTCAATCACTTCACTCACCTTGAGCAGTGGCTAGCAGACAACGAGGTGAAAAATAATATGGAAGGAAAATTAAAATAAACAACAATGGATGATATGCTGAGAAGTGTGATGATAGCCAGAAATTGTTATTTGTTAATAGAAAACATGAGAATTGCTAAGCAAATGTAGACCATCCAAGTCCACAGAATATAGCACCTAAAAGTGGGGCTTTGTATTACATGTTATTTAGACAATATTTTCACCTCTGTGTCTGCATGTGTAAATCCTGTAAGCATGTGTACATTGGCAAGTACCCAGGTGTCCAGATAAAGTACATATAGGTATGAAGGTCAAGATTGTATCATGTGACTTATTGTTAACAAAGTTGGTGACTTAAGCTAAGTTTATGAGTAAAATATAAATGAAATATATAGCAGTATTTTCAAGGTAGAGTGTAATGGAAAATGTGTTTCATGGATTCATGGTGATGTTGAATACATATAGAGGTGTGATAGCATTTTGTACATGTAACAGAACAGGAAGGAGTACTTACGCTTTTATCACTGCATTTTGCACTGTTTGTTGGAGATAGTGTTCATTATACTGTTTTGTTTTCTATCTCTGTGTTTGTAGGGCTCTAGTGACTATGTCAGAGAAGGTATCTGATGTGGGGAGCAGACACGAGGCGGGAGAAGGGAAGGTGGAGAAAGACCAGCCTGTGTCCTCCTCAGACACTCAGGCATCAGGTGAGAAAGTGGCTGTAGATGATTTGGCAGGGTCAGAGGCAGGTGAGAAGGGAAGGTTGAGAAAGACCAGTCTGTGTCCTCCTCAGACACTCAGTCATCAGGTGAGAAGGTAACTGTAGATGCTGTGGGGAGATCAGAGGCAGGTGAGAAGGGAAGGTTGAGAAAGACCAGCCTGTGTCCTCCTCAGACACTCAGGCGTCAGGTGAGAAAGTGGCTGTAGATGATTTGGCAGGGTCAGAGGCAGGTGAGAAGGGAAGGTTGAGAATGACCAGTCTGTGTTCTCCTCAGACACTCAGTCATCAGGTGAGAAGGTAACTGTAGATGATGTGGGGAGATCAGAGGCAGGTGAGAAGGGAAGGTTGAGAAAGACCAGTCTGTGTCCTCCTCAGACACTCAGTCATCAGGTGAGAAGGTAACTGTAGATGATGTGGGGAGAGCAGAGGCTGGTGAGGGAAAGGTTGAGAATGACCAGTCTGTGTTCTCCTCAGACACTCACTCATCAGGTGAGAAGGTAGCTGTAGATGATGTGGGGAGAGCAGAGGCTGGTGAGGGAAAGGTTGAGAATGACCAGTCTGTGTCCTCCTCAGACACTCAGTCATCAGGTGAGAAGGTAACTGTAGATGATGCAGAAGCTGGTGAGAAGGGAAGGTTGAGAAAGACCAGTCTGTGTCCTCCTCAGACACCCAGTGATCAGGTGAGAAGGTAGCTGTAGATGATGTGGCGGGATCAGAGGCTGGTGAGAGGGAAAGGTTGAGAATGACCAGCCTGTGGTTTCCTCAGACACTCAGTCATCAGGTGAGAAGGTAGCTGTAGATGATGTGGAGAGAGCAGAAGAAGGTGAGAGGGGAAGGTTAAGAAAGACCAGTCTGTGGTTTCCTCAGACACTCAGTCATCAGGTGAGAAGGTAACTGTAGATGATGCAGAAGCTGGTGAGAAGGGAAGGTTGAGAATGACCAGTCTGTGTTCTCAGACACTCAGTCATCAGGTGAGAAGGTAGCTGTAGATGATGTGGCGGGATCAGAGGCTGGTGAGAGGGAAAGGTTGAGAATGACCAGTCTGTGGTTTCCTCAGACACTCACTCATCAGGTGAGAAGGTAGCTGTAGATGATGTGGAGAGAGCAGAAGAAGGTGAGAGAGGAAGGTTAAGAAAGACCAGTCTGTGGTTTCCTCAGACACTCAGTCATCAGGTGAGAAGGTAACTGTAGATGATGTGGGGAGAGCAGAGGCAGGTGAGAGGGGAAGGTTGAGAATGACCAGTCTGTGTTCTCCTCAGACACTCAGTCATCAGGTGAGAAGGTAACTGTAGATGATGTGGGGAGAGCAGAGGCTGGTGAGAGGGGAAGGTTGAGAATGACCAGTCTGTGTCCTCCTCGGACACTCACTCATCAGGTGAGAAGGTAACTGTAGAAGATGTGGGGAGAGCAGAAGAAGGTGAGAGGGGAAGATTAAGAAAGACCAGTCTGTGTTCTCCTCAGACACTCAGTCATCAGGTGAGAAGGTAACTGTAGATGATGTGGGGAGAGCAGAGGCAGGTGAGAGGGGAATGTTGAGAAAGATCAGTCTGTATTCTCCTCAGACACTCAGTCATCAGGTGAGAAAGTGGCCGTATATGATGTGGGGAGAACACAGGCAGGTGAGAAGGGACGGTTGAGGAAGACCAGTCTATGTCCTCCTCAGACACTCAGTCTTCAGGTGTGAAGGTAACTGTAGATGATGTGGGGAGATCAGAGGCAGGTGAGAAGGGAAGGTTGAGGAAAAACCAAGTTGTGTCCTCCTCAGACACTCACTCATCAGATGAGAAGGTAGTTGAAGATGATGTTGGGGGGGGGGGGGGAACACAGGCATGTGAAAAGGGAAGGTTTAGAAAGACCATTCATCATGTGAGAGGGTAGCTGTAGGTGATGTTGAGAGGGTAGCTGTAGGTGATGTGGAGAGAAAACAAGTATTTGTCACATTTTGGCTGATTTGTCTTTTTTCCTTGACTGAAATAAATTGTCAGATTTGATCTGATAAAAATACATGAGTTGCAGATTTTAGTCATCTGTACCAACTTACACATAAAGCTTATTTTGTGTTCTCTTATCATAGCAATGGACCATTGTGAGAAATTCTTTGCTGCAAACAAGAATTACTCAAATTCAAACTAATTATGACTATGTTTTCTGATACAGGTTCTTTGGAAGGCCTGTTGAGCGCCCTGAAGCAGCAGATAAAGGATTCAAACTGGTTAGAAGTGAACACCCCTGAGAGATGGGCTCAGGAAAACCCAGAATTAGCTGCAGAGTACAAGAAAGCTGCAGAGGAGAGGTCAACTGCATCCTCCACTACATGAGGGACATGTTTGCTGATGCAAGAGGCTTGGGGAGACACAGGCCTGGGGGAGATACACACTGTGAAGAGAAGAGACACACACAATCCTTGGAGCCAGACCTGGCCAAGAGCAAGAGAGGCTGTGCTCAATTTTGGACCAGATATGTGAGGATTTCAGAAGAAACTGAGTGCTTTTGTGACTTTACACAAAGTACAAGCAATAATCAGTGTAAGGTCAAAATAGTGAGGCTAAGATGGACACAACCATTGTATGAGACATTGCCTTGTCATGCCTTACTGATGTACACACTGTCCAGTCGCTCTTATCACCTATGGCACTACTACCACTTGTCAAATGCTGACAGTGACTTGTCTTCCTCGGGTGTTGCTGTTTTAAGCAGAGAATGACTGATAAAAGGTTCAGGTGTTTAAATCACTGAATAGATGTACTTAGAAACAAAAGAGAACTACAGTTCCATGAACTGATTCAAAGTTTATCACTATTTTTTGTTGAAAACATTGGCCGCATTTGTCTATTCTGATATATATCCTGTATGCTTTGTCCAAAAAATGTCTGATTTACACATTTAGGCAGTAAAAAACAAGATAATATTGGCAGAATTGGACATGAATTTTGGTTGAATGACAAGCCCTGGAAATATCAAAACTTTAATATCAGGGATTTTCCTCTGACGGACAAATCTGAACGTTGGTGAACAACTGCTGACCAGCATACAACTGTGTTTGCATGTGTTTTTGTTAATGTGTCAAGCATATGCAATCATATTTTGAGATTCAGGGGAAAATTAAATGTAATTACCCTTGCTCTCAAATTGTGTGTAAATCCTTGTTGTTTTCTTGAAGTCAACTATTTCTGTGTTATCTAAATCTCAAATAAGACTACTGATACTGAAACTGTCCCGGGTTACAGTTAACAGCGTTTTCTGCAGGAATGGTTTGTGAGGCAGTAACGGAGATGAAAACCATTAGCAAAGTTGTCCCCCTTGATGCGTACAGAACAGTGGGAAGAGTACTTTCCCCTTGGATTTTACTTTAGGTATGTCTGAAACCGCCTGACCAACTTTACTTCATCAAGAATGTCTTAAGCACAATTGTTCATTCCATCATGAAATATTTCAGTTGTCTTTGAATAATTTTGCAGCTGCTTACATTTCAATACACTATTTTTATATGAGACAAAGATTTTGCTATCAATGACAATGCCTAATCAAGTGTAAGGGTGGAGGAAACCAGACCTTCATGAAATAGGTCAAGTGTAAGGGTGGAGGAAACCAGACCCTCATGAAATTGGTCAGGTGTAATGGTGGAGGAAACCAGGCTCTTACGAAATAAGGAAAGTGTAAGGGTAAAGGGGACCAGACCCTCATGAAATTGGTCAGGTGTAATGGCGGAGGAAACCAGGCTCTTACGAAATAAGGAAAGTGTAAGGGTAAAGGGAACCAGACGCTCATGAAATTGGTCAGGTGTAAGGGTGGAAGAAACTGGACCTTCATGAAGTAATGTAATATTAATGATTGAAGAAACAAATTCTTGGTGAAAGACCACATGTGAATGTATTTGTTTTGAAAAGAAAAAAAAATAATAAAATGGATTCTCAGATAGTCGTCTTTCCACTGATGCTTACTTTTTTGCAAGATCTGTTCCTTAATGCATGGCATTACAAAGCCGCAAAGTCGTGAGAATTGGGGTAACTAATAGAGAGGAAGTTAAATAAACAACACAAATCACAGTTCTGTTCGCCAAAGGAATGAGTTTTTATTGCCTTGGACTGGGAATCTGAAACACTGGGCCTCTCAGAGACCGTGCCGACTGGCAGCTAAGGTAACGGCACACCGAACAGGAAAGGGAAAGTGAAACAGGTCTCCATGGCAACAGATTTGACAATATTCAGCTATAATCTACATCGTGTGCAGCGTGAAAGATGGGCTATTTTTTGTGGTAGAATCTGAGATTTGTACAAAAAGCAACCGTCCTGTTTGGCTTCAGCAAGACCATATACAAATTACCCACTTTGTTATGAATACTACTTGCAGTATAAGCTGAATAGGCTTGGGCTTATAGCCTGATGTTACACGGTACTGTATTCACACTAGGTAAGTAGTTAAGCTATTTCATCCTAGGTTGCACACCCTCTCAACGCCTGATATTATACACAATAACGCTGACCCAGACTGCAAGGATACACTGAAAAATGGTCTACGTTAAAAATAAAGTAATAATAATAAAAAAAAGCAAAACAGGAAAAAGTGAAAACAAAATTTTACAACAACTTTATATGTAACATGCCGATAACGTGATACTGTCAGATTATACAGTAATTATGGAGTGAGGGAGGCTGTACAAAAACATGCATATCAGAAGGATTACTGTGCCAGTCTGCTGGGCGGCTCTACCAGTGTAACATCATCACCAACAGGGGTAGCAAAACTCCTGGACTCGAAATTATCAACAGAGAGCAGAGGCAAAGGTACATCATCAGTAGCATTCAGCCTGTCGTTGTTGTTGTCACCCTCCCTACTACCAAGCAGTTCAGATGTGTTCAGGGGTTTGTTACAACTCCTGTCCTATGTGTTCAGGGGTTTGTTACAACTCCTGTCCTATGTGTTCAGGGGTTTGTTACAACTCCTGTCCTATGTGTTCAGGGGTTTGTTACAACTCCTGTCCTAACCCTGGTCAGATTCAACCTCCATTAACTGCCTTCACACACAAACATAATCCTCTCAGCTACAGTTAATATTCAATCTGATTTTTGTTTTCTCTTTTTTTTAATTTCTCTATGAGAGAAACTAAGAGGTCAGATCTCAAGAATACAAACAAACTAAAAGAAAGTTGTACAGCGAAATTATGGGCATAGTGGTTAAAAATAGCATGTTTGTCATAAAATGAGATCTGTACACACCAAATCTTTCTCTATAAAAAGTCTTGCCATTTGAAACAGAAGGAAAATTCATTAAGACATTCACAAATTAACTACACAAATATCTGTACTGCCCAGTGACAGTTATTTTAGCCAGACCAGTCAGTCGTACTGGGATATAAACAGCAGGTGGCGCCCTCTTCTTCACATCTAACTAGCCTCCTCGGCCTTTTCTTCTCCTTCTGTCTTTAAGTTGTCTCGCCAAGCAGGGCCTCCGCTCTGAAACAGCAACAACGAAACACACATTAACAACATTCATACACCTGAATGTAGACGGACAATAAATAATCTTGATGGTTACAGCAATGATGCTTCATCTACAATCACATTTACCTCATCACACAGCCTGCTAACTGGGTTTACCTCATCATACAGCCTGCTAACTGGGTTTACCTCATCATACAGCCTGCTAACTGGGTTTACCTCATCACACAGCCTGCTAACTGGAGTTATCTCAACACACAGCCTGCTAACTGGGTTTACCTCATCATACAGCCTGCTAACTGGGTTTACCTCATCACACAGCCTGCTAACTGGAGTTATCTCATCACACAGCCTGCTAACAGGGTTTACCTCTTCACACAGCCTGCTAACTGGGTTTACCTCATCATACAGCCTGCTAACTGGAGTTATCTCATCACACAGCCTGCTAACTGGGTTTACCTCATCACACAGCCTGCTAACTGGGTTTACCTCATCACACAGCCTGCTAACTGAGTTTACCTCATCACACAGCCTGCTAACTGGAGTTATCTCACCACACAGCCTGCTAACAGGGTTTACCTCATCATACAGCCTGCTAACTGGAGTTACCTCATCACACAGCCTGCTAACTGGAGTTATCTCATCACACAGCCTGCTAACAGGGTTTACCTCATCACACAGCCTGCTAACTGGAGTTATCTCAACACACAGCCTGCTAACTGGGTTTACCTCATCATACAGCCTGCTAACTGAGTTTCCCTCATCACACAGCCTGCTAACTGGAGTTATCTCATCACACAGCCTGCTAACAGGGTTTACCTCATCACACAGCCTGCTAACTGAGTTTACCTCATCACACAGCCTGCTAGCTGGAGTTATCTCATCACACAGCCTGCTAACAGGGTTTACCTCATCACACAGCCTGCTAACAGGGTTTACCTCATCACACAGCCTGCTAACTGGAGTTACCTCATCACACAGCCTGCTAACTGGGTTTACCTCTTCACACAGCCTGCTAACTGGGTTTACCTTATCACACAGCCTGCTAACTGGAGTTATCTCATCACACAGCCTGCTAACAGGGTTTACCTCTTCACACAGCCTGCTAACAGGGTTTACCTCATCACACAGCCTGCTAACTGGAGTTATCTCATCACACAGCCTGCTAACAGGGTTTACCTCTTCACACAGCCTGCTAACTGGGTTTACCTCATCACACAGCCTGCTAACTGGAGTTACCTCATCACACAGCCTGCTAACAGGGTTTACCTCTTCACACAGCCTGCTAACTGGGTTTACCTCATCACACAGCCTGCTAACTGGAGTTACCTCATCACACAGCCTGCTAACAGGGTTTACCTCTTCACACAGCCTGCTAACTGGAGTTATCTCATCACACAGCCTGCTAACAGGGTTTACCTCTTCACACAGCCTGCTAACTGGAGTTATCTCATCACACAGCCTGCTAACAGGGTTTACCTCTTCACACAGCCTGCTAACTGGAGTTATCTCATCACACAGCCTGCTAACTGGGTTTACCTCTTCACACAGCCTGCTAACTGGGTTTACCTCTTCACACAGCCTGCTAACTGGGTTTACCTCATCACACAGCCTGCTAACTGGGTTTACCTCATCACACAGCCTGCTAACTGGAGTTATCTCATCACACAGCCTGCTAACTGGGTTTACCTCATCACACAGCCTGCTAACAGGGTTTACCTCTTCACACAGCCTGCTAACTGGGTTTACCTCATCACACAGCCTGCTAACTGGAGTTACCTCATCACACAGCCTGCTAACAGGGTTTACCTCATCACACAGCCTGCTAACTGGAGTTATCTCATCACACAGCCTGCTACCAGGGTTTACCTCTTCACACAGCCTGCTAACTGGAGTTATCTCATCACACAGCCTGCTAACAGGGTTTACCTCATCACACAGCCTGCTAACTGGAGTTATCTCATCACACAGCCTGCTAACTGAGTTTACCTCTTCACACAGCCTGCTAACTGGGTTTACCTCTTCACACAGCCTGCTAACTGGGTTTACCTAATCACACAGCCTGCTAACTGGAGTTATCTCATCACACAGCCTGCTAACAGGGTTTACCTCTTCACACAGCCTGCTAACAGGGTTTACCTCATCACACAGCCTGCTAACTGGAGTTATCTCATCACACAGCCTGCTAACAGGGTTTACCTCTTCACACAGCCTGCTAACTGGGTTTACCTCATCACACAGCCTGCTAACTGGAGTTACCTCATCACACAGCCTGCTAACAGGGTTTACCTCTTCACACAGCCTGCTAACTGGGTTTACCTCATCACACAGCCTGCTAACTGGAGTTACCTCATCACACAGCCTGCTAACAGGGTTTACCTCTTCACACAGCCTGCTAACTGGAGTTATCTCATCACACAGCCTGCTAACAGGGTTTACCTCTTCACACAGCCTGCTAACTGGAGTTATCTCATCACACAGCCTGCTAACAGGGTTTACCTCTTCACACAGCCTGCTAACTGGAGTTATCTCATCACACAGCCTGCTAACTGGGTTTACCTCTTCACACAGCCTGCTAACTGGGTTTACCTCTTCACACAGCCTGCTAACTGGAGTTATCTCATCACACAGCCTGCTAACTGGGTTTACCTCATCACACAGCCTGCTAACTGGAGTTATCTCATCACACAGCCTGCTAACTGGGTTTACCTCATCACACAGCCTGCTAACAGGGTTTACCTCTTCACACAGCCTGCTAACTGGGTTTACCTCATCACACAGCCTGCTAACTGGAGTTACCTCATCACACAGCCTGCTAACAGGGTTTACCTCATCACACAGCCTGCTAACTGGAGTTATCTCATCACACAGCCTGCTACCAGGGTTTACCTCTTCACACAGCCTGCTAACTGGAGTTATCTCATCACACAGCCTGCTAACAGGGTTTACCTCATCACACAGCCTGCTAACTGGAGTTATCTCATCACACAGCCTGCTAACTGAGTTTACCTCTTCACACAGCCTGCTAACAGGGTTTACCTCTTCACACAGCCTGCTAACTGGAGTTATCTCATCACACAGCCTGCTAACTGGGTTTACCTCATCACACAGCCTGCTAACTGGAGTTATCTCATCACACAGCCTGCTAACAGGGTTTACCTCTTCACACAGCCTGCTAACTGGGTTTACCTCATCACACAGCCTGCTAACTGGAGTTACCTCATCACACAGCCTGCTAACAGGGTTTACCTCTTCACACAGCCTGCTAACTGGGTTTACCTCATCACACAGCCTGCTAACTGGAGTTACCTCTTCACACAGCCTGCTAACTGGAGTTATCTCATCACACAGCCTGCTAACTGGGTTTACCTCATCACACAGCCTGCTAACTGGAGTTATCTCATCACACAGCCTGCTAACTGGGTTTACCTCATCACACAGCCTGCTAACAGGGTTTACCTCTTCACACAGCCTGCTAACTGGGTTTACCTCATCACACAGCCTGCTAACTGGAGTTACCTCATCACACAGCCTGCTAACAGGGTTTACCTCATCACACAGCCTGCTAACTGGAGTTATCTCATCACACAGCCTGCTACCAGGGTTTACCTCTTCACACAGCCTGCTAACTGGAGTTATCTCATCACACAGCCTGCTAACTGGAGTTACCTCATCACACAGCCTGCTAACTGGAGTTATCTCATCACACAGCCTGCTAACTGAGTTTACCTCTTCACACAGCCTGCTAACAGGGTTTACCTCTTCACACAGCCTGCTAACTGGAGTTATCTCATCACACAGCCTGCTAACTGGGTTTACCTCATCACACAGCCTGCTAACTGGAGTTATCTCATCACACAGCCTGCTAACAGGGTTTACCTCTTCACACAGCCTGCTAACTGGGTTTACCTCATCACACAGCCTGCTAACTGGAGTTACCTCATCACACAGCCTGCTAACAGGGTTTACCTCTTCACACAGCCTGCTAACTGGGTTTACCTCATCACACAGCCTGCTAACTGGAGTTACCTCATCACACAGCCTGCTAACAGGGTTTACCTCTTCACACAGCCTGCTAACTGGAGTTATCTCATCACACAGCCTGCTAACAGGGTTTACCTCTTCACACAGCCTGCTAACTGGAGTTATCTCATCACACAGCCTGCTAACAGGGTTTACCTCTTCACACAGCCTGCTAACTGGAGTTATCTCATCACACAGCCTGCTAACAGGGTTTACCTCTTCACACAGCCTGCTAACTGGGTTTACCTCTTCACACAGCCTGCTAACTGGAGTTATCTCATCACACAGCCTGCTAACTGGGTTTACCTCATCACACAGCCTGCTAACTGGAGTTATCTCATCACACAGCCTGCTAACTGGGTTTACCTCATCACACAGCCTGCTAACAGGGTTTACCTCTTCACACAGCCTGCTAACTGGGTTTACCTCATCACACAGCCTGCTAACTGGAGTTACCTCATCACACAGCCTGCTAACAGGGTTTACCTCATCACACAGCCTGCTAACTGGAGTTATCTCATCACACAGCCTGCTACCAGGGTTTACCTCTTCACACAGCCTGCTAACTGGAGTTATCTCATCACACAGCCTGCTAACAGGGTTTACCTCATCACACAGCCTGCTAACTGGAGTTATCTCATCACACAGCCTGCTAACTGAGTTTACCTCTTCACACAGCCTGCTAACTGGGTTTACCTCTTCACACAGCCTGCTAACTGGGTTTACCTCATCACACAGCCTGCTAACTGGAGTTATCTCATCACACAGCCTGCTAACAGGGTTTACCTCTTCACACAGCCTGCTAACAGGGTTTACCTCATCACACAGCCTGCTAACTGGAGTTATCTCATCACACAGCCTGCTAACAGGGTTTACCTCTTCACACAGCCTGCTAACTGGGTTTACCTCATCACACAGCCTGCTAACTGGAGTTACCTCATCACACAGCCTGCTAACAGGGTTTACCTCTTCACACAGCCTGCTAACTGGGTTTACCTCATCACACAGCCTGCTAACTGGAGTTACCTCATCACACAGCCTGCTAACAGGGTTTACCTCTTCACACAGCCTGCTAACTGGAGTTATCTCATCACACAGCCTGCTAACAGGGTTTACCTTTTCACACAGCCTGCTAACTGGAGTTATCTCATCACACAGCCTGCTAACAGGGTTTACCTCTTCACACAGCCTGCTAACTGGAGTTATCTCATCACACAGCCTGCTAACTGGGTTTACCTCTTCACACAGCCTGCTAACTGGGTTTACCTCTTCACACAGCCTGCTAACTGGAGTTATCTCATCACACAGCCTGCTAACTGGGTTTACCTCATCACACAGCCTGCTAACTGGAGTTATCTCATCACACAGCCTGCTAACTGGGTTTACCTCATCACACAGCCTGCTAACAGGGTTTACCTCTTCACACAGCCTGCTAACTGGGTTTACCTCATCACACAGCCTGCTAACTGGAGTTACCTCATCACACAGCCTGCTAACAGGGTTTACCTCATCACACAGCCTGCTAACTGGAGTTATCTCATCACACAGCCTGCTACCAGGGTTTACCTCTTCACACAGCCTGCTAACTGGAGTTATCTCATCACACAGCCTGCTAACAGGGTTTACCTCATCACACAGCCTGCTAACTGGAGTTATCTCATCACACAGCCTGCTAACTGAGTTTACCTCTTCACACAGCCTGCTAACAGGGTTTACCTCTTCACACAGCCTGCTAACTGGAGTTATCTCATCACACAGCCTGCTAACTGGGTTTACCTCATCACACAGCCTGCTAACTGGAGTTATCTCATCACACAGCCTGCTAACAGGGTTTACCTCTTCACACAGCCTGCTAACTGGAGTTATCTCATCACACAGCCTGCTAACTGGGTTCATACTATACAGGTAGATAGAAAGGCTAAAGCCAAGAAAACTAGAACTTGCACCATATAGGTGAGGACAGCAGAGGGAACTCCGGGGTAAAGTCAATGTCATCAACTACTCACTACTCAGAAAATTGTAGGCAACACATCAGTATGTAGGATAATAGTGAATTACCAAAAACGTTCAGTACAAAAGTTAAACTGATTGACTAACCTCTTTTTCTTCTTCCAGAGCGTATTTGTTGTGGCCTGTTGACTTCAGGTTGGTACGGAAATCTTTAGCTTCCTTCTTTTCTATCTTGGCTAATCTGTTACAAACAAACATCCACATTCATCAGGCCAGATTATTGTTAGCATCTGAATGTGCCATAAACATGCTCCCAACACTAGTAAACGTCACAGCTTGTCATCACAGAACAGAACAGTGGACAGTTGGTCACAAAAGACATTGCAGCCATTTAAAGTCTCTCATTACGAAATAACTCAAACCGTAACAAATACTCTCTCTGACTGTTGTTCAGACAAAATAGGACAACACAGAACTGACCACTTTCTCACAAACACTCATGTCTCCATGTCAGTATTAACATGTCTGCTTTGACACTGATCTTACAAGAGAATTTGGGGGCAGTTTATGGCTGATTTTTGTCCCTACATAGCCATGCATTTTCAAACTCTGACCATAAAGCCGACTTTGGTTACAAGAACAAATCAAGATTTGTTTGTACTGTTTTGTAAATGTTTCGTAAATGAATTTGTTGCTGCTTGGGAGGTACACAAATCTAGCTTGTATCTGCGACTGCTTAGCTGCTTGGGCAGTACACATATCTAGCTCATATCTGCGACTACTTGGCTGCTTGGGCAGTACACAAATCTAGCTCATATCTGCAACTGCTTGGCTGCTTGGGCAGTACACAAATCTAGCTCGTATCTACGACTGCTTGGCTGCTTGGGAGGTACACAAATCTAGCTCGTATCTGCGACTGCTTGGGCAGTACACAAATCTAGCTTGTATCTGCGACTGCTTGGGCGGTACACATCTCTAGCTCGTATCTGCGACTGCTTGGGCAGTACACAAATCTAGCTCATATCTATGACTGCTTGGCTGCTTGGGCGGTACACAAATCTAGATTGTATCAGTGCCTGCTTGGCTGCTTGGGCAGGACACAAATCTAGGTTGTATCTGCAAGTGCTTGGCTGCTTGGGCAGTACACAAATCTATCTTGTATCTGTGACTGCTTGGGCAGTACACAAATCTAGCTTGTATCTACGACAGCTTGGCTGTTTGAGGGGTACACAAATCTAGCTTGTATCTGCGACTGCCTGGCTGCTTGGGCGGTACACAAATGTAGCTCATATCTGCGACTGCTTGGGCAGTACACAAATCTACCTCATTTCTACGACTGCTTGGGCGGCACACAAATCTGGATCATATCAGTGCCTGCTTGGCTGCTTGGGCAGGACACAAATCTAGCTCGTATCTGCGACTGCTTGGGCAGTACACAAATCTAGCTCGTATCTGCGACTGCTTGGTTGCTTGGGCGGTAACACAAATCTAGCTTGTATCTGCGACTGCTTGCGCAGTACACCAATCTAGCTTGTATCTGCAACTGCTTGGGTGCTTGGGCAGTTCACAAATCTAGCTCACATCTGCGACTGCTTGGGCGGTACACAAATCTAGCTCATATCTGCGACTGTTTGACTGCTTGGGCAGGACACAAATCTAGCTCATATCTGCGACTGCTTGGCTGCTTGGGGGGTACACAAATCTAGCTTGTATCTGCAACTGCTTGGTTGGTACACAAATCTAGCTTGTATCTGCGACTGCTTGGGCAGTACACAAATCTAGCTCGTATCTGCGACTGCTTGGGCAGTACACAAATTTAGCTCGTATCTAGGAATGCATGGCTGCTTGGGTGGTACACAAATCTAGCTCGTATCTGCGACTGCTTGGCTGCTTGGGCAGTACACAAATCTAGCTCGTATCTATGACTGCTTGGCTGCTTGGGCGGTACACAGATACAGCTTATGTTTAGACAGCTTGGACAGTGTTAGACTGTTAATCCTGTTATTATGTTCGCTTGATTTATTAACGTTGTTTGCCCACCCATTATAACGTCATAGCATTAATTCACAACACTGATATAAAGGTTATTAGATATAACTGGTCATATGTGGTCAAAGACTACTTTGTTTCTGTGGTTGTTCGGATAGTTCAAGGACTGGTTAAGCAAAATGCAGGAGCTTACATTTATCTGAGTACAAAAGGTTTATTAAATAAGCTCAGCACTATAAACACAGGTTGGCAGTTTGCTGACAAAGCATTGGTGAGAATAAAAGGTTAAACCAGTTTGTACCCTGCCTCTTTCTTGTTTTTACATTATTTTAGCCTGAATTATAATTAACACAAATACTGATATGAAGAGAAATAGATGCAGATAAATTGCAACGTCACTGACAACTTGCTGCAAGACTGGCATTTGATTTTCAGGAGTCTTTGTTTAAAAAAATGCTCAAAATTTTTATTCTCAGATAAATTTATCATATGATGAAGCCATGTGTTCATATGTAAATACTACAATTAACGTGTGAACGTTATAATGTTGACTAAAATGGCAGGAAGGAATCTATATTCTGTGACAGAGACAGGGCTGCAAAGTGTGTGTTAATGACAACCGAGCTAGACACAGTCAATGTTCAGACAGCACTAACTTCACTATATGTTCTGTTAGCCAGAAGTCTTACTGCAACCATCCCTGCTATACCATGGCCAAAGATATGGGTTGGAACAAATGATGATATTTTATACAAATCAAGACACAATTCAAACTACAACTGTCTGCATTGTCTGAGAAAGTTCTGTTTTGTTTAGAGAAAAACTCTGGCCGTAGTAAGCAACGACAGTGCCACTATGGGATAAAGATAACCCCACTGTATTGGTGCACAAATTCACAGCAACTGGTTTAAAAAAGCTCACTCACCCAAGTTTGTATCTTTACATGTTTGAAATGTAAAACAGAACATCACATGATGACATGATCACAGTCAGAGAGATTGCAAGACAGAAAGACATCACATCACAGATGGTGAGACAGAAAATGTAACTACTACATACAACAGCTCATCTTACTAATGTTTGATTGATTTGATTGGTTCACTTGTGTGGGAGGAGGCAACCAATCAGTGCTCAGGTGACACCAGCACCCTTCACCAGGCCCTGCACAAACCTCCTGACGTAAGGCCACATTTTGATCAACAGCTGGTTCAAGCATGTTTTGTTGATCAATGGCGCAGGTCTGAACAGCTTGGCCAATGACTGACCCTCTTACACAAAATTGACCCTCAGCACAAAAAATGTATCCACAGATTTGAACATAGAAACTTTATTAAACTTTCTACATCTTAAACACAAAAAGGATTCATGCTTTTCCTAAATTCCTACATTCCAAACATTATGTGATGATAGATTTACTTACTTGGCCTCCGTCTTTGAAACTTTCCTGAGAACTGGCTTAACACTATAAAGTATAAACAAGATCACATCCATGTTACAGTCAACATTCGTAATGGTCATCAATGTTACAGTCAGCACTGGTAACAGTCATCAATGGTAACAAATACATGTATATGTAAGTTTATAGTTAATGTAATGTAGAGAAGAGCTTTGCGCAGACCATCTGATCTATATACCTGGACAGGGTATTGTTACATCTGCTCCAAGGCCAATCAATAACCAATAACCTCACATTCACCAATATCTTACGCTACCAAATACATGTATACTTTGTTGAATAAGAGAAACGACAAAAAAACAAAAAACAAAAAATGAAGTAAAATTGACTTACAATTTTCCTTTCATATCATTTACTTTAAGAGTTAATTCGTTGATCTGAAAGTGAAAAAGAAAGACATGTTTAGCACATAATGCTAAAGGAATCCTTAGTACTGTTTGGCCAAGGTTTTAGCACATACTCATAATTGGAATCTGTCCCAAGTACTGACGGAAAATGGTTATCTGAATCTGTACCAATTAGCACTGATTGGACAGCTTAGGGCAGGAAATGACTGTTTGAATCTGTACAAAGTGTTGGTTGGACAGCTTATGAAAAAAAATGGTTGTCTGAATCTGTACAAAGTACTGGTTGGACAGCTGAAGGCTGGAAATGCTTGTCTGTACAGCTTATGAGCAGGAAATGGTTGTCTAGATCTGTACAAAGTGCTTGTTGGACAGTTCACGGCAGGAAATGGATGTCTGACAAAGTGCTTGTTGAACAGCTTATGAGCAGGAAATGGTTGTCTAGATCTGTACAAAGTGCTTGTTGGACAGTTCATGGCAGGAAATGGATGTCTGACAAAGTGCTTGTTGGACAGCTTATGAGCAGGAAATGGTTGTCTAGATCTGTACAAAGTGCTTGTTGGACAGTTCACGGCAGGAAATGGATGTCTGACAAAGTGCTTGTTGGACAGCTTATGAGCAGGAAATGGTTGTCTAGATCTGTACAAACTGCTTGTTGGACAGTTCACGGCAGGAAATGGATGTCTGACAAAGTGCTTGTTGGACAGCTTATGAGCAGGAAATGGTTGTCTAGATCTGTACAAAGTGCTGGTTGGACAGTTCACGGCAGGAAATGGATGTCTGACAAAGTGCTTGTTGGATAGGTTACAGCAGGAAATAGCTGTCTGGATCTGTACAAACTGCTGGTTAGAAAGCTTATAGCAAAGACTCACCTCATAGTCTTGTTTGCGAATCTTGACTTCCCAGTCGTACACTTCTTCTTCTAGGTTAGCCACCTTCTGATGAAGGTCCTTCACTAATTTATTCAGTTCAGCTGTTCATGGGGCACAAGGAGGCAGAAGATAGATTACACACTGTACACACTGGCTTTCTCAAGTAAGCTAATATCCAGCCTCTGCACTATTTCAGCAACGTGGAGCTATTCCTACAGCACTGTTAACCAGTATCTGGATTGGTACAGAACTATTCTGATACTGTCTCTCATTACCTGGAAACTTTAGTTGTTCAGGTTACAAAACTGACAAGCATTACATTTGAAAATGATCTTTGTTACTGCCTGATACTGAAGGCAGACTGTTGTACATGTCTCCTTTATACTACTTATACCTTAAACTTGTCATAACTCTATCATTTTGTCCAGGCTGTTGATCTTGGTTAAGGTAGGAAACACTACTTCTACTTAGTAGAAGTCTACAGGACAGGTTTTGCACTTTGACAAGAATGTGATATATAGAAAGTGAGCGGTTTCAAATCAGCATGCTTGTAATATGGTACAGTGTATACAGATGTGCCAGTGAGGCATGTTGTAATATCACCTCAGTACACGTTGCCATATGGCACTAGCATGTTGCAAAGCCATCAGCTAAAATATGTTGCTGTTGTCTGATGTATAGACAGAACTACTGTCTTCTCCACGATCAATTAACAGGAAGCTTTCCCTGATGTCTACATCTGCAGTTTCATCCATTACCACCCATTATAGGCCTTTGACTAATCTTTGTCAGGTTTCAGACTTGCCCATAACAGTGCAGTGTTGGCCCATACATGTAATCCAACCCTTATACTTTCATTCCTGCCATGATCCTATTTCTTACCACATCTCCATATGGCCATGTCAGGCTAATGCAGCCTACATACATTGCTACGCACTACAACAATGGGTTGTTTCTTTGGTTCAGGCACTAATTTAAATCATCTCCAACATTTACATATACATGTAATCTATTCCTCCAAACTTAATCTTACTCATCCAAGGAAACTAAAGGGCATCTATATCATTCTGGGTTACATTTTTCTGCCATACTTAATTTAGTATCATTTTTTAAAGCTTAACTAACATTACAACATTGCCCTAAAGTTAACCATTATCCATTTCTCAAACGCACACAGACAGACAACTGGACAGACATACATTCAGGCAGGTTGTACACTGACAACATAGACATGTAAAGCTGGTTTTCTCACAGTAACCAATGTACCTTTGGGCATGTTTTGGCCACCAGCCAGGGCTGTCATGGAATAGAGTATAAAAGGTACATAAAAATGTCAGCAAGAACATATACAATACACCAGATAATGTCAAATGTTGAATTTATCTTTTCCTCATCTTTTAAAAAACTGTGCTAAGTACATGTACAACATAGTTTATGTGGAAAACAAAATGTCTGGGGTACAGTTTACTTCATACTGAAGTCCAATCATTTGGACCACTGTAAACATCTCTGTTGAAAAGAATCAAATGGTAGGACTACTTTTCATCCAGATCAAGTATTACTGTACACCGTGGACATTTTCTGATGCTATAACTTCCCACATTGTAAAAAAGCCATTAAAATAATTCTTTACTGTACTTTTTCAAAATCATCAATAGAAATATTTCTCAACAGAAATTAGATAACATCTATTAACATGCACTTGTCCAATGTTAAGCAAATAAATTCTTCCAGCTCAAAAAAAGATCTGCAGTTAGTAACCTACCAGAAATACTTTTGTATTTTCTATTGAAAATTCTATCTCATCAGCAATGGCCACTTTAACACTACTAAACTGACCACAAACGTCTTCACTAAATTTATTGCTCATCAAGGTACATATACAAATACATAGGCTTTGAGGAATACACACCTGTCTAATGTTTCAAATAGGGCTCTGTCTAACTACAGGTGAGGTACATTTCTAACAGTCCTAATCCATCACTGACAGCTGAATAAAGCCCTGAGAAACAGGACTGGTGTCACCGGAGAGCACAGTACCCTCACCACGTTGTATTATGGGGAGCAGGAAGCTTGGCTACACAGGTATACACGTGCAAATAACTATGACCATTCACAATAAAACGCTTCTTCATTAACAATTCCAATCACTCCAAGAGAACAATTTTTAAAGGCTTAACCTCTACATAGACAAGGCCAATAATATTTCCATTCTGGGTCATTCCAAAGCCTGCGCGCAAAATCCTAGTGTCTGGTCATTATACTGCATCTATGCAGAGTAAATATTAAGTTATACAGGCAGACAATAGGAATACGTTGTCATTCACTAATTTCCTTTGAAACTGCTTAACGCAGCAAATTTGAACACCTGAATACAGGCCTGCAGATGGAATTTGTGTTAAACAATCAGCACTATTAAATAATTAAATAAGCTCAAAATCAAAAATTGTAAGTTGGAATACAAAAATCACAACTCGATCTCCCACCCAACCTTTTAGTCAAATGTAAGTTGAAATACAAAAATCACAACTTGTTCTCCCACCCAACCTTAGTCAAAGGTGAGTTGGAATACAGAAATCACAACTTGTTCTCCCACCCAATATCTTAGCCAAATGTGAGTTGGAATACAGAAATCACAAGTTGTTCTCCCACCCAATCTCTTAGTCAAATGTAAGTTGGAATACAGAAATCACAAGTTGTTCTCCCATCCAATCTCTTATTCAAATGTAAGTTGGAATACAGAAATCACAAGTTGTTCTCCCACCCAATCTCTTAGTCAAATGTAAGTGTAAAGTTTATGTTTATATAAATCAGAAGTATTTTTTCCCATCAAACATCTTATTGTTTAAGTTGGTTTACAAAAATCAATAGTCATTCTAACCACAATCTCAAGCAAAAAATTTACTTAAATGCAGAATTTATGAGAGTCTGAATCTGAGTGAGTCTTGTGCCCATAAAACTGCAGGCCATGTTCTCAGGGGTTTTATGTCACCACTGGACTTATTGTGTACATTATACAGTATGTTGTACCAGAGATAGTGCTGTGCCAAGCCACACCTCAGGTGCTTGTCATGATTAACTGTGAGGAAACTGTGCTGAGCAAAAAGCCAGGGGGAAATGTGGACTGCTCCTGATCACACTGTAACTGACAAATTCAGGGCCATGCTAACATGTAGATTCCCATACACAAAGCTGCCAATCAGCCAGAGGATGTGCATAAACAGTTTCCATTGATCAACTTGTAATAAAATACAATAAATGGGGAGAGAGTGAACAACCAAATGATTCTAAAACACACAACCAAGCAAGGTGAAAAAAGGCAAAACACAAAAAGGGAACTAAAAACAGAATTGCTGTGAATTCTAATAAACAACCAAAATAAACATCTAAATATTGCAATTTAGATCATACTCAAAAGCAAATTTAATGAAAAGTACGAAATCACATGTACAGAAAATGTCAACAGAAGATCACATGACTGAGAGTCATCACACAGAGTATCCTGGGATCTAGGAGTTTCTACAGCAGACGACCACTCGATTATGGGCCACCAGGGGGAGCCACAACGCTACGCCCATGCTGCCTGACGCTGCCTACCTTGCCTTAGCCCCTCTGTGTTAATGGCCTCCACCCTCTCATTGATGTATTTTTCTCTCTCCTCAGCCTTTTTAATGGCTTCATTTCTCAGATCTTCAGCCGCTTTTTGCATGATTAATTTCTAGAAACAGAAAGCGCTGGAAAGCTGACCAATTGGATTCAAGGCCAAAAGTGAGTATTGGCAAGCAAAAACAAATGACAAGAGCTATTCTGCTTAAAGAAAACTGGTCCATGTCTTCAGGGATCTCTCTAAATGGTAAACCCGTAAATATCCAGCTCAAAATAACACATATCCATGTACATGTAGTTTACAAATATTCAGAACTAATGTAACAAATAATAGTTTTTACACAAGATATGTGATTACCAGTACATTAAATCAATAATAATTTTCAGAAATTGTTGAAACTTTACCTTTAAAAAAATCAACTTCAATTAAAAGAAATACAAAACATGCAATATATTCAAGACACAAATTCCGGAGAATCTGAGTTTTGAACAAATACTTTATGAAGCAAACTCAAACTGCACAATTCCACGTCATAAGGTTAATTTCTAGCATAACCCACACTGTTAATACAGAAGACTCCTCTCATTACAAAATACACGACACACACTTCTACTGTATCAACGTCTAACATTTGTTAAACTATCTGTGCTAGTTTCCACCAGCAATGTAACTGCTTTTTCTCAACCAATCATTCCATGTTTCCTCAGGTCCATTTGTCACCTTAACCTTTTTCTGTCACCAGTTCTCGCCTTAATCTTTGTTATCATTCTCTGTAATATGCATGCATTTCTTACTGCAGCCAAAGCTATCTTCAGAGATGAAAAGATGAAATTTATACGCTAAATGCTTTTCATGAAACAATAGTCACATATGCAGAAAAAAAAAGCCTATGTGAACAAAAAACAAAAATAAAAGACTTCCTGGACAATGGGCTGAAATATTACACATCTTTACAAGTTGACTTGTCTATGATCTGGCACTAAGGGCAAATGTTCAGGTCTGATTATCATCAGTTACCCCAATGATGTTGCAAATTCTAAACTATTTATCTTCCCCGGCAATCAAGGTGACAAAAACATGAATCGCATCACAAGTGACTAACAAAATATGGCTACGACCATATGGCTACAACAACATGTGCACGGCCTCATTATTGTTTCAAATATTTCATTAACGAATCTGTTCAAACAAAAGGCAATTCAACATGACCAAGACATAAGGCTACCATAACTGACTAGAACCCAACAAATGCCCATTCATACATCAGCGATTGCAAAATGGAAAGAAGATCACAAAACTCATGTCTCTTAACACTATCCTATGGCTGATTCAAATATATCCATGACAACTTTACCAGTGACATCATGAATCAATCATGAACTATAACAACACAAATGCCCATGACAACAGCGTTTTCACCATGACTATGGCATACACAATATCCAGGACAACAAAACCTACAACTTTACAAATACCCCTCCCAGCTATGGCACCATGACATTCACCAGCTATCAAACTATGCCAATGGCATCACCAACATCCATGATGTAAACTATCCCAACACGACTACGACATCACAAATACCTGTGGTGACATGAGTTATCCCTGCATAACTAGGACAACACAAATACCTGTGGTGACATGAGTTATCCCTGCATAACTAGGGCAACACAAATACCCGTGGTGAGATGGGTTATCCCTGCTTAACTACGGCAACACAAATACATGTGGTGACATGAGTTATCCCTGCATAACTAGGACAACACAAATACATGTGGTGACATGAGTTATCCCTGCATAACTAGGAAAACACAAATACCTGTGGTAAGATGAGTTATCCCTGCTTAACTACGGCAACACAAATACATGTGGTGACATGAGTTATCCCTGCATAACTACAGACACACAAATGTCCATGACAGGAGCCAACCCAAAATGAATATGGCATCACAATTACCCATGGCAACAGGAGTTATCCCAGCATAGCTACAGACACACAAATGTCCATGACGGGAGCCAACCCAAAATGACTATGGCATCACAAATACCCATGGCAACAGGAGTTATCCATGCATAGCTACAGCAACACAAATGTCCATGACGGGAGCCAACCCAAAATGACTTGCATCACAATTACCCATTGTAACATGAGTTATCCCAGTATAACTACAGACATACAAATGTCCATGACAGGAGCCAACAAAAAAAAGAATATGGCATCACAAAACCCATGCTAACATCACTTATCCCAGCATAACTACAGACACACAAATGTCCAGGACGGGAGCCAACCCAAAATAACTATGGCATCACAAATACCCATGGCAACATGAGTTATCCCAGCATAACTACAGACACACAAATGTCCATGACGGGAGCCAACCCAAAATGACTTGCATCACAAATACCCATGGTAACATGAGTTATCCCAGCATAACTACAGACACACAAATGTCCATGACGGGAGCCAACCCAAAATGACTTGCATCACAAATACCCATGGTAACATGAGTTATCCCAGCATAACTACAGACATACAAATGTCCATGACGGGAGCTAACCCAAAATGACTACGACATCACAAATACCCATGGCAACAGGAGTTATCCCTGCATAACTACAGACACACAAATGTCCATGACGGGAGCCAACCCAAAATGACTTGCATCACAAATACCCATGGTAACATGAGTTATCCCAGCATAACTACAGACATACAAATGTCCATGACGGGAGCTAACCCAAAATGATTATGGCATCACAAATACCCATGGTAACATGAGTTATCCCAGCATAACTGCAGACACATAAATGTCCATGACGGGAGCTAACCCAAAATGACTATGGCATCACAAATACCCATGGTAACATGAGTTATCTCTGCATAACTACAGACACACAAATGTCCATGACGAGAGCTAACCCAAAATGACTATGGCATCACAAATACCCATGGCAACATGAGTTATCCCAGCATAACTACAGACACACAAATGTCTATGACGGGAGCCAACCCAAAATGACTATGGCATCACAAATACCCATTGTAACATGAGTTATCCCAGCATAACTGGAGACACACAAATGTCCATGACAGGAGCTAACCCAAAATGACTATGGCATCACAAATACCCATGGCAACATGAGTTATCCCAGCATAACTGCAGACACACAAATACCCATGGTAACATGAGTTATCCCAGCATAACTACAGACACACAAATGTCCATGACGGGAGCCAACCCAAAATGACTATGGCATCACAAATACCCATGGCAACAGGAGTTATCCCTGCATAACTACAGACACACAAATGTCCATGACGGGAGCTAACCCAAAATGACTATGGCATCACAAATACCCATGGTAACAGGAGTTATCCCAGCATAACTACAGACACACAAATGTCCAGGACAGGAGCCAACCCAAAATGACTATGGCATCACAAATACCCATTGTAACATGAGTTATCCCAGCATAACTACAGACACACAAATGTCCAGGACAGGAGCCAACCCAAAATGACTATGGCATCACAAATACCCATTGTAACATGAGTTATCCCAGCATAACTACAGACACACAAATGTCCATGACGGGAGCTAACCCAAAATAACTATGGCATCACAAATACCCATTGTAACATGAGTTATCCCAGCATAACTACAGACACACAAATGTCCATGACGGGAGCTAACCCAAAATGATTATGGCATCACAAATACCCATGGCAACATGAATTATCCCAGCATAACTACAGACACACAAATGTCCATGACGGAAGCTAACCAAAAATGACTATGGCATCACAAATACCCATTTTAACATGAGTTATCCCAGCATAACTACAGACACACAAATGTCCATGACGGGAGCCAACCCAAAATGATTATGGCATCACAAATACCCATGGCAACATGAGTTATCCCAGCATAACTACAGACACACAAATGTCCATGACGGAAGCTAACCAAAAATGACTATGGCATCACAAATACCCATGGTAACATGAGTTATCCCAGCATAACTACAGACATACAAATGTCCATGACGGGAGCTAACCCAAAATGACTATGGCATCACAAATACCCATGGTAACATGAGTTATCCCAGCATAACTACAGACACACAAATGTCCATGACGGGAGCTAACCCAAAATGATTATGGCATCACAAATACCCATGGCAACAGGAGTTATCCCTGCATAACTACAGACATACAAATGTCCATGACGGGAGCCAACCCAAAATGATTATGGCATCACAAATACCCATGGCAACAGGAGTTATCCCTGCATAACTACAGACACACAAATGTCCATGACGGGAGCTAACCCAAAATGACTATGGCATCACAAATACCCATGGTAACAGGAGTTATCCCAGCATAACTACAGACACACAAATGTCCAGGACAGGAGCCAACCCAAAATGACTATGGCATCACAAATACCCATTGTAACATGAGTTATCCCAGCATAACTACAGACACACAAATGTCCAGGACAGGAGCCAACCCAAAATGACTATGGCATCACAAATACCCATTGTAACATGAGTTATCCCAGCATAACTACAGACACACAAATGTCCATGACGGGAGCTAACCCAAAATGACTATGGCATCACAAATACCCATTGTAACATGAGTTATCCCAGCATAACTACAGACACACAAATGTCCATGACGGGAGCTAACCCAAAATGATTATGGCATCACAAATACCCATGGCAACAGGAGTTATCCCAGCATAACTACAGACACACAAATGTCCATGACGGGAGCTAACCCAAAATGACTATGGCATCACAAATACCCATGGTAACATGAGTTATCCCAGCATAACTACAGACACACAAATGTCCAGGACAGGAGCCAACCCAAAATGACTATGGCATCACAAATACCCATTGTAACATGAGTTATCCCAGCATAACTACAGACACACAAATGTCCAGGACAGGAGCCAACCCAAAATGACTATGGCATCACAAATACCCATTGTAACATGAGTTATCCCAGCATAACTACAGACACACAAATGTCCAGGACGGGAGCTAACCCAAAATAACTATGGCATCACAAATACCCATTGTAACATGAGTTATCCCAGCATACTCAAACTCTAACCTTGACTGAATACTGGCACCTGCATCTTAGATGTCAAATCTATCACATCATTTCCCACACACACCTGACATAACTTATTGTTAAACTTTCACATGTTTAGTGGGGATCGAGCTCACAAAAGGTGTAAGGCTAACATCTCGTCCAGGTCGACAGAAAGCAGTTTAAGGCTAACATCTCATCAAGGTCGACAGGAAACAGTGTAAGGCTAATATCTCGTCACAATCAATAGGAAAGAGTGTAAGGGTAACATCTCGTCAAGGTCAACAGGAAACAGTGTAAGGCTAACATCTCGTCAGGGTTGTCAAGGTTGACAGAAAACAGTGTAAGGCTAACATCTCGTCAAGGTAGTCAAGGTCGACAGAAAACAGTGTACGGGTAACATCTCCTCAAGGTCGACAGAAAACAGTGTAAGGCTAACATCTCGTCAAGGTAGTCAAGGTCGACAGAAAACAGTGTAATGGTAACATCTCGTCAAGGTCGACAGGAAACAGTGTAAGGTTAACATCTCGTCAAGGTCGACAGAAAACAGTGTAAGGCTAACATCCCATCAAGGTCGACAGGAAACAGTGTAAGGCAAACATCTCATCAAGGTCGACAGGGAAGAGTGTAAGGCTAATGTCTTGTCAAGGTCGACAGGGAACAGTGTAAGTCTAATGTCTTGTCAAGGTCGACAGGAAACAGTGTAAGGCTAATGTCTTGTCAAGGTTGACAGGAAACAGTGTAAGGCTAACATCTATAACATAACACTGCACTACCTATGTAATACCATTAGGAAACAGTGTAAGGCTAACATCTTGTCAAGGTTGTAAAGAAACAGTGTAAGGCTAACATCTCATCAAGGTTGTAAAGAAACAGTTTAAGGCAAACATCTAGTCAAGGTTGTAAAGAAACAGTGTAAGGCAAACATCTAGTCAAGGTTGTAAAGAAACAGTGTAAAGCTAACATCTTGTCAAGGTTGTAAAGAAACAGTGTAAAGCTAACATCTTGTCAAGGTTGTAAAAAAACAGTGTAAGGCTAATGTCTTGTCAAGGTTGTAAAGAAACAGTGTAAGGTTAACATCTCGTCAAGGTCGACAGGGAACAGTGTAAGGCTAATGTTTTGTCAAGGTCGACAGGGAACAGTGTAAGGCTAATGTCTTGTCAAGGTGGACAGAAAACAGTGTAAGGCAAACATCTCGTCAAGGTCGACAGGGAACAATGTAAGGCTAACATCTTGTCAAGATTGTAAAGAAACAGTGTAAGGCTAACATCTCATCAAGGGTGTAAGAAACAGTGTAAGGCTATCACATCTCGTCAAGGTCAATACGAAAGAGTGTAAGGCTATCACATCTCGTCAAGGTCACTAGGAAAGAGTGTAAGGCTATCACATCTTGTCAAGGTCACTAGGAAAGCGTGTAAAGCTACAACATCTCGTCAAGGTCACTAGGAAAGAGTGTAAGGCTATAACATCCCGTCAAGGTCACCAGGAAAGAGTGTAAGGCTATCATCTCATCAAGGTCTAGGCTATTATCTTGTCTAGGTTGTTAGGAAAGAGTGTATGGCTATCACATCTTGTCATGGTCACCAGGAAAGAGTGTAAGGCTATCATCTCATCAAGGTCTAGGCTATTATCTTGTCTAGGTTGTTAGGAAAGAGTGTAAGGCTATAACATCTCGTCAAGGTCACCAGGAAAGAGTGTAAGGCTATCATCTCATCAAGGTCTAGGCTATTATCTTGTCTAGGTTGTTAGGAAAGAGTGTATGGCTATCACATCTCATCAAGGTCTAGGCTGTTATCTTGTCTAGGTTGTTAGGAAAGAGTGTAAGGCTATCACATCTCGTCAAGGTCACTAGGAAAGAGTGTAAGGCTATCACATCTTGTCAAGGTCACTAGGAAAGAGTGTATGGCTATCACATCTCTTCAAGGTCACTAGGAAAGAGTGTATGGCTATCACATCTTGTCAAGGTCACCAGGAAAGAGTGTAAGGCTATCATCTCATCAAGGTCAAGGCTATTATCTTGTCTAGGTTGTTAGGAAAGAGTGTATGGCTATCACATCTCGTCAAGGTCACCAGGAAAGAGTGTATGGCTATCATATCTTGTCAAGGTCACTAGGAAAGAGTGTATGGCTATCACATCTCGTCAAGGTCACTAGGAAAGAGTGTATGGCTATCACATCTTGTCAAGGTCACCAGGAAAGAGTGTAAGGCTATCATCTCATCAAGGTCAAGGCTATTATCTTGTCTAGGTTGTTAGGAAAGAGTGTCCTGCTTACAATGACCAGAATTTTCATAAAATTTCTCACAGGTAGAATTCATGAATTCTGATTTTAATAGTTTATGCTTTAAAAAAATTTACAAGAAAAACATAGTTTTATTTATTGTTTAATTTATGCTACTTTAAGGTATATGAGATGATTACCATTTGTCATGTTTTCAAGGTCCTCTGGCAATGGCTGAACACGCCGACTAAGTATTTCCTGTCTCCTTCGACGCATGTCTTCAATTTCATCACTTAGCTCTTCCAGCGTCTGTTCTACTTCATCAGTCTACAACATGGCAGACAAGGCAAACCATGCGGCATTCACACTAATACAAAACACACGAAACTGCACAAAACACAAGCAACATTCAACACTGAGCTCGACAATGAAGGACATCTGAAGTAGGAAAATTTGTGATTTAGACAAAAATGGTTCAATTGACAATTTTGGTTCACATGTTTATCTGAAAACTAGGGAAATTCTTGAATATTTCCAACCGACTGATAATAGATGTCCTTGGCTGGCACATTCTACTGTGGCATGCGGGATGGGCTTCAGCTAGGAAAAGAAAAGAGCCAACTACTATGGAGAAAACTGATGACTGCTGCTTTAAAATGATTTAATTGACTTTTATTCTAAAATTATAATTTAGATGTGATTTTCAAAAATAAGGGGCAGAGCAATTATTGCACTGACCGTTAAACTAAAGTTAAAAGAACAAAGCCTGTGTTGTCAGCAGGTTTAACACTGGGGGGGTCCCATGCGACGAACCAGAACATAAGCAATGATCTTCGATTCCATGATTTGGTTATTTTGATGACGCAGCCAAAGAGTTCAGCAGTTTTCTACACATTCAAGCAAAATTGGGTCCATAACATCTATCCATCATTTCAATGTGAAAAAACAAATATTGTGAAAATCTCTCTCTACGGTACCAAAGGTGGACTCGTTAAAACAGTTCCTGCTCATGCCATTGGGCTGGTGTTTAAAATAGAGGAAATCATCAATCCGCAATGATGTAATATCAACGCCCGCTGTCGCCCCGACTGCCACCAACTGACTGTTGCTACTACACCAAACTTGATGATTTGCATAAGTTTCAAACAATGAATTCCGTTTTGGATGGTTTCTGTTCAATTTGTTTCGACAGAATAAAAAACCATAACTGTGTTAGGTTGTCATAAAAAAATGAACGCAGTAGCCAGGTTAGCAATGCCGACGTACCAGTGGAAGGAGAGACGTCAGACCCGCATATTAACATGGCCCTCGGAGCTTTAAGCCGACTCGCATTGTAAATGATGAAATGGTTATGTACAATTTAGTACAAGAAAGAAACGTAGACAGAATAAAAAATACAGAATGAAAAAAAAAAGAGAAATTTGAAGAAACGTTTCCCGTGTTAACATTGTCTCATGCAAAATGCGCTTAGAAAGTTGAACTGCCGCTTTTGCATGAACTCCAATTCCGTGAACTGGTTAATGTTTTTTCTTCAGCGGAGAAATCTCTGCTCCCTGCCCTACCTTGAGCAGTTTCTTCTTCTCCGGTGATAAGCCACCGAGACCCTTCCGCTTGCCTTTCTTCTTTCGTTCTTCCTCTTCCTTTCGCCTCGCAGCCTGCAGTTAGCAGAATTGCATAGCATGCCAAATACAGAGACTAGAAAGGGGGACAGATGACTTAGCCATTCTGCTCATCTCTTTACTTGGCTCCCCTGATCGGCTCATCGTTACTAGTCTATCAGCAGCAGCCACTGAGCACACGCTTGAGAAGAGGAGCAGATACATAGAGCTACGCATAAAGCCTGCCCGCACTCCGTAATAACCGCATTACAGACGCACGAGCTAAGGAACACAACTAGTTAAAGTGCTTGCGTGTTGCTATTTAGCTAGCTAGCTAGCGTGCGAAGGACATATACTCTCCCTGTAGATCAAAGGCCGTGTAGGTAACTAGGGCTGAGGTACAGATTGCTAGCTCACAGAAAGCTTCTAGTCTTCTTAGCCTCTCCTCCAACAAACTAACAACTCTATTTTAAAACAAATCCGCCAAAAATTCAAGAAAAAAAATAATAAAAAAAAGTAAAAGACGTGTAAACGACAGCAAGATGGTACAAAGTGGGTCTGCAGCAACATGGTGATTGATGAGGAGATATGACAGAAAAAATTGGAATAAAACACCAGACCAATTCGCATAAAGGACAACCTGTGACAAATGCAATCCAACATCATAGCATGCAGAATGGTTCTGCACACTGGAACGTAAAGGAACGAGACAAGGGCACAAAGAGTGTACTCACCTCCTCCTTCTTACGCTCGCGTTCTAGCCGCTCCTGTTCTTCCTTTTCCTCTTCCTCCTAAACACCAGCGGAGACAAAGGGCAACAACCAGGTATGAGAACAGTCAGGTATGACAACGACCAGGTGTGAGAACGGCCAGGTGTAACAACAGTCAGGTGAGAAAACAGGACAGACATGATCAAAGCCAGGAAGGCAACAAGAATTCAGCTAATCATATTGTAATTAACACCAGGTAAACACGAATGACACTTTTGGTAGTGACTTTTCAACATGATATTGTGTGTTCAGAGGACCCCCCTGTTGACCTACACTCTGAACGAGCCTCTGGAGTTTGGAATACAAGTCACACAGGTTCAAGCCACCAGTACCAACATTGTTGTTATGTCGTTATGCGTTTTGAAGGCATGGCAGTATATTTACCACAGGCTTTCACGACAATCACCTTCCATTTATTCCATTTGTGAAAACCCAGGAGTCAAATGTAAGCATAGCAAAGATGTAATCTCAGCATAAAGATATCAGACATTTTGAATATATTACCACTCTATCAATAAACTTCAAATCTCAATTTACAAATCATGCGTATCTTATAAGTAAAAATACAAAAACTACAATTAACTATTTCAAGTAAAAAGTCCATAGAAGTTGGGAGAGCCTTGGAAAGTAACATACCTGACTTACCTGACCGAGGGCACATCTAAAACAGTCTGTCTTACCTTGTACCTGAGGGCTTCCCTGTCTCGCCACGTAGATGAGGAAGATGAGGATATTGATGAGGAGGAGGAAAGGCGACGTTCTGATGGTGCATTATCTCCCTTTACACACACAACCATGCACATGCAAAGAATGAAAACAACAGAAACATATCTAAACATACTAAATCTAAAATTGAAATAAAACAAACTTTACAACAAGCTAAAAGATACATAAGTGGAAAATAAGAATGACAAAGAAACATATTTCAAGATTCGCCTGTAATTTCACTGCAAATGATTTCACATCTGTAATGTTACCTCCACACCAAACATATTACAGTGATTGGCTACTGTCTTCATAGTTAGGGGACAACACAGCAGTCAGAGATAGAGGGGTCTTTATAGTTTACATGCAGACTGCAGAGTTTAGGAAAATGCAGTACAAAACACACAAAACAGCACAAACCAAACAACATGTCCCTTTTAACACTTGCATAACTTAGGTTTAGATACACTGTGTTTTACTACAGTTAGTAACATGCAGCGATAACGACAGAAGCAGAAACCACACTGACGGCAGACCTATGCACAGAGGTTTCTTTCCAAAGCCATCTACGTTCTTGTCCTTAGGCAAGCTGTGAACACGTACAAATTCCCTGACATTAAAACTGCTTTTTGCAAAACAAGCGACATGATGATTTACAGCGCATTTGTTGATGTTGTTGGCAGAGTGGTTTGTGCTGACCCACCCCAGCTAGATCACATGTGCATGAGTAGCAAATCATGCAGCAGGCTAGCACACACCATCACCTCCCAATCTGCTTAGGTATGTCATACACAGAACGCTGGGCGGGGGAAACATGGTCACCACATAAGATAAGGCTTCATGACAAACTGTCTGCCGAGAGAGAAAGCAAGATTAAGATCAAGAAAAGCTTAGAAAGAGTGAGAAAAGGATCTGAACCCATAACCAAAAGTCATAAACAAAATGGAGAGGAGCTAACCCTTTCACAAAGGAGGGGAACTACATCAAGTGTATAATATATGTAAATCATAGACATCATCAGCAGTGGGCCAAATACAAGAATTTCCTTGATCAAGAAGGAATTGTAACAGCAGATTATAGACCTATGGTTCAGGCTTACAAAAATCTTCTTGAGAGTTCTGATGCCAAAACCTAAACAAATCTAAATATTTGTTTTTTAATGGCATTATTTAGCTGAGATGAAATTGATCCAGTGAAACATAAATTCGCCCATCACATAGATGTCTGTTTGACCCTATTACCTTAGCATTGCTGCACTGTGGGCTGGTTCTTCACTAACATGTGCCATACCATTTATGTTCAGCTCCACGATGTGCTGTAAATGCTATGGTAGTAATGGTTTTTGTTAGCAGGAGCCGCACTACTGAGCACGTCCAGGACAAAAAAACGCTGCGATAATTCATGATGATGTGAGAATGGTGTTTATATATATGAACCAGCTTACGTCTGTGCAGCCGCTCTGTGATCTCTGTCTGGAGGAGAGGGGATGAGGGGTAGAGCCGGCCACCATGCCCTAAACACACACCATACAAGACAACCGTCAGCCCCGCAGTATGGCTATACACATACCCAGGTATGGGTGTGGTACGAGGCCAGTGATAAGGGGATTAACTGATAGGATATTCAATGGCCATAAATTTCACTTTGAAAAGTCCATACATGCTGTCCTGAATTTGGCCTTCCAAAGTTTACTGTAAATCATGTAGAGTTTAGCCAAAAATTTCTGGCCATAAAGTTTAGCTGATTTGAGTTGCCGGCAGGCCTACTAGTGCCAACATTTCATTGCTCACTAAAAAGTTTTGGCACGACTCACTTGGCACACCATACATAAAATGTGCATTCTGGCTGTAGCTATGTAGCGATTCTACTAGAGGTAACAGGTGCATGTTCAGTGCAGTGTGAGCGTGTTCATTGGTCTTTTCATAGATATGTACAATTAACATGCACCTCAGGCTCTCACTGCCGCCAAAACCCTCCCCCCCCCCCCCCCCCCCACCTCAACCAGCTGTGTCCAATTTCCAGCAATCACAACTTGACACCAGGAATCATGAGATACACTTTAAAATGATCAGCTAAACTCTACGTGATTTACGGTATGTTAAATATACACACTGTAATCTGTAATCACAAATATGAACATGCATTTGAAGCATAAATGTAGTCTTGTAATAAATGTAAATATACTATGATTTTAAAGCAAGATTTCTACAACTCTGTGTCTATTCTGTGTACAGACGTGACTATGTGAACTTTGGGGGTCAACTACAATAATACCAGCTCCAGCTCCAGCAATTGTTTCCTTCCACTTTAGGTAAGTATCAAAACTGACATGCTTACACTTTTTTCTTCACGAGCTTTCCACTTCTGCATGACAGTATTTGCAGAGTTCAATCTCAACTCTATTGGCTTTTGCCGTGAAGTCTCGCTTGTTCTTTGATCAGATTCAAAGACAGTCTTTTTGTCCTTTGTCCTTCCAGCTAGTGGAACAGCCCAAGGTTTAGAGCTATCTTCCCTTGATGTCACTGTTGTGGAGAATGTGCTGACCTTTGTGGCAACAGCTGAAGGTGTCTCAGTTTTACCGAATCTTGATGATGATGATGATGATGATGATGTCGATGTGTTCTTGATAAGCTCAGAGGCTTGCTATTAAATAAAGCCACATCACAAGATTGGACAATATGGTTTGGTCATATTGGACTTTATATCTTCACTAATGTATCTTTCTTCAAGTAAACTGACATCAAAGATTTTAATTATTCCCTTATTATGAACAGTCCAACACCTGTAAATATTGCTAACTTTTACATTCAATTATCCTAAACTTTTCCTTCCAAACATAGGAAGAGCCAGATAACTACACTATTCACTAGAGGACTTCTTCTAAGGCCGGGTTGTAACGTGATATCGCACACAGTATTATTCTAGCAACACAGAAACCTCCTGGGAACCCGGCAACAAGAAAAACAACGTCTATTCATGGCACTGGTTCAGTCCTCCTAGCAGGTAGCTTTTGCTCTGGCCTCTGTAACATGCATGTATGCAGATTTTGCCAGCTTAAATTAGGATTTTTTTTCTCTCTCACTTTTTTGATGTTTGCCACATGGCTGTGACTGTATGGGAGTGGGAAGGCATTCTCATTAGCCCTAACTGCCAGAGACAGGCAGGGGACTACCCTCCCCAAAACTCCCCAGATCAGGCTGGACGGAGGCCAAGAGAAGTCTAATGTGGCAAGGTTATTTCAAGGTCAGAGGAAGCAATCAGATAACAGAACTATTACAATAAGATTTGCACTTCACCTACATTTGGGACTATCAAATCAAAGCCCTACACTTTAAATTTCACATGATAAGTACCTTTAAAGACCAGACAAGTTCAAGATGAACAATACCCCTGCAGCATGCTTACATTTGTGGCTTCTCCATTATCTAACTTCCACCTGGTTCCAACCTTGTTGCTATTCTCATCATAGCATGGCTTCCGTTCTCCCTAGAAAGCATTCAGGCAAACAATACTGCATTCATTTCATCAATACGCATCTTTATACTTGTGGAACATGGAGCTTGTGTTTACAGCACGTGTATGTGTTCACTAAACCATCAACTATCTAATGGGACCAACACTGAACAAAGGTGCCAGGTATCTTCAGAACAGGTTATAGCTTCATTGGGACAGTAAGGAAACTCCTCTTACATGTTTTCTGAAATACACATTCTGGAGCTAGTCTCTACTGCACCTAATCAACTTCTCCAGTTTTTTCTCCAGTATTTGAAACAATAAATTAAATATGTCAATCCACACAATTAAACGAGTTCTCATAGTCTGAGAAGAAATGTTGTTAAAGCTGGTCAAAAAGTGCTGGTAATTTTGTGCATTATCATTTGACAGTTATAAGTATAAAGCAGACATTATCTTTTAGGAACATAAATACATAACTAAAGTCAGAAAGCCAATAATTCCAATGAAATTGAAGCTACCCACAACAGTATGTTTCACCTCCTTCACCAGGTATATATCCAGCAAGCTACATGTATATATGGGTCATGCTGTATAGTCCATTACTTACATGTTCAGGCCTACTGTCATAATGCACCCTATTGAAATCAGTATTCACTTTTCACATTTTGCTTATAAAAATCTTATACAAGAGAAATAAAGCATATCTCACATGTATTTCATTTGTCTTGGAGACAGATCTGACAGGATTTGCCCGTGCCGTCAGAGAATCATCAGCCTGGGACTTACTAAACTATTAATTACACAAAGTTGAACAGGATTAAAAGTCTTCATAGTAACTTAAGTTTACATAGTGTGATGCTTCATGTATATTAAATAAATGATATTAACTGAAAATTCTAAATCCTTAAAACCTGATAATTTTTAAATTTGAAGGTCAAGAGAAATTAGCCAATATATATTTTGTTTAGAAATCCCCAGAATAGTTATATTTGGGAGATTAATAATAGAGTAAAACTGGTGATACACTGTATGTTGGTACATGTAGCTAGAGAACATTTATACAGAGCATCTGGTGAGATGGCTTACTTTTTCCTGAAGGCTTTTCAGGTTTGGAGCACCATATACATATATGCGTCGTTCAGGCTTTTGTACAATCTTATCTTCCTGTAAAATGTCAGGAGAATGCTTTAGCAAGAGTCCTTCACCAGAAACAAGGTGGGAATGGCAAAGGAGCAATGATAGATCATTATTTGTGAATTTTCCACATGCTTCAGCCACTCCCCTACAGCTATTCATAATGAAGTATACAGGTCCCTGGCAAGATACTGTTCCCTCTACCATATCTGGCACAACACCCAATATTTACTCAAAGTATCCAACAACAACATAAGCTTCCAAGCAGGCATGTTTTTGTACACCTTAGCTCCTTAAAAACAAAGTAACAAAGCAAGAAGACTGGATATGTGCACTTTGGAAGTCTACAGAACCAGTTTTGAACTTGCCCTTGGCAAATGATGAAGAACTTCATATCTGCAATTTAGTTTTCAATAATTTATCTCCACGTTGTAGTAAACCATGCATGATGATGTTTCAAACACTTAATTAGAACAAAGCAGTTCCGAGAAATTACGCCATACATATAAAAGTTTACCTGTGTGTTTGGAGATTCAAACTTGGCTTTTCTGTCACCAACTTTACTATTTATCGACACAGCCTAGAATGTGCAAACAAAAATACCTCAAAATCTTGCTCACAGATAACCTTATTCAATGGTAGATGCGTGTGGCTAAAAGGATTTATGTAATATGAATGATAATCCAAAGTATTTTGGAAAAAGACAGAGAGAGATAGAGATATGACAATGACTTAAAGATGTAACATACCTTGTTTGATGAGATGAAACCAGTGTTAATATCACTGTCTTCAATCTTTGATTGACCCTGCCTATCATTCCACTGACTTCTCGTTCTGCCAGCACTTCGCTGCCTATCCTCATCGGCACTCCTTTTTCTTTGCCGTTTCTGCATCAACTGCTCTTGTTCCATGCGTTTTTCTTGTAAAAGCTCTTGTTCCAATCTTTCTTCCTCTTCTAACCGTAAATGTTGCAATCCTTCTTGTTCCAAATGTTCCTGTTCTAATCTTTCTTCTTCCTCTAACCGCAAATGTTGCAAATGTTGTTGTTCCAAATGTTCCTGTTGCAATCTTTCTTCTTCCTCTAACCGCAAATGTTCCAAATGTTGTTGTTCCAAATGTTCCTGTTCCAAACTTTCTTCCTCCTCTAGCCGCAAATGTTCCAAACGTTCCTGTTCCAACCGTTGTCCCTCCTCTATCCTCAAATGTTCCAAATGTTCTTGCTGTTGACGTTCTTGTTCTAGCCTTTCTTTCTCCTCTTGCTCAAATCGTTTTTGCTTTAAACGTTCTTGCCCTAAACTTTTGTCACGCTCAAAAAGGGAAGATGTCTTTTCCTCACCTTCTAATTTCTCAGTGTCTTGATAAATATTTAATCTATCAGTGTTTAGACGACTCACCCTTTGACGAGTCTCCTTTTCATCTTTCCCATGATCTGACCCATTCATGTCGCAACGACCTTCAGCAGCTAGCCTGAATTTATTAAAGTTGCTTTGGTTAGAATTGAGAAAACCAAGTTTTTCTGGAGGCCCCTTGAGTTTGTCGGATGTTTGGTTTTGAGTTTCACGTTCAAACTTTTCCTTGGCTGCTCGTACTTTTTCAGCAGCATACTTGCGAGCCTCCTCATTAATCTTTTCCTCCTCACGTCGCCGTTTTTCAATGTACTCTTTCTCCTTCAGTGCCGAGGCTTTGTCCACTTCTCCCTCTCCACGCCATTTCTTGAGCCGTTCTGCTCGCCTGCGTTCCCGGTCATTCATTTCGGGTTCTAGAACAGGTTGGGGAATCACCTCATCTTCGGGTTCAGGTTTCGGGTTCAAAATCATCTGTACTTCCGGTTGACGCTGTTGTCGGAAGTGCGCCAAGGCCTGTGAGCGGAAGTCTGTGTTGTCGTGTTCGTGAGTCGAGCGTGAGCGGCGCGCCCTTGGTCTCAGAAGCACTGGAGTCTGCTCAGCTTCGTTCCATCTCTGCGCCCTGGATCTGATTGGCTCTTGAATGTCTGTTTCATTCCAATTGCGTCTTCGCCTGGACGCAATGCCTGCTGTAGAACTGGTCGTACTGGATTCTGCGTTTAACCATTTCTGAACCACAGAGCTGACTGCCCCTGGAGGCGCGCCCGTTTGTCTTTCCTGGCGCCTGTGTTCCCAGCCCCTCATATCTACCCCTGCTTCATCGGCCTGGTCCAAGCTGACGCTGGCATGGACAAGTCTGCCCTGTGCCCTGCCAGCCATTGGATCACTAGGATCTATCGTCAGAACCTAGTGGTAAGTCGAACAAAAAATATGACCATGCTGGCAGCAAACTTACAATCCACAACATCAAAATAAAATGAATGTTAATGAAACAGAACCAAAACACAACAAAGAACAACTCTCCTATGTCATAAATACAAAAGTTCCAGTTCCAAATTGCTGAGACATATAATTTCACTACAACTACAACCAATGCAACAAACATGAATTTTTGCTTCAAACTTCATGCTATCATATTCCACTAACATCCAGCTGGCAAACCATCAACGAATGTATTAGGTAAAATTACACACACAACAGTTATAAAAAGGAAGACACCAGGGATAAATTATTATGAACAGCTTTGGTATATTAAGTGATTCATTCAGGTACTTCAGAATACTTCTTCTGTCAACTCAAAAACTCCACTGTGGGTTTGAACTGCTGAGGAAGTCAACTGTCAAAACTGGCTACAGTTTCCAATTACAGAAAATTTTATACAGAAGTCATCAATTTAAATGCAGTAAAAGTTTCTCGAGTTGACAGGAAAATGCTAGGTGAATATTTCAAGGCAGCAAACTGTCACTTACCTGAGCCTGCTTCGTCAAGCATGACCTGCAGATTTTCACCAGGTTCTGCCTAGTATCTGACTCTGTATATAAACTTAGCAATATCCTCTCATTCAGACAAAAAGAAACATTTCAGTGATCAGAACCTTCTCACTGAAGTATATAGTGAAAACAACGTTTGGTAATTTGGTTAGAGAATCCACCAGACTGAAAGAGCCTGTCTACGGCCTGTACCTTTCTCTTTCTTTCAGCTTCCTCTCTGACTTTACGTTCTTCCTCCTCTTTCTGGCGGCGCTCCTCCTCGGCTTTCCTGCGGGCTTCTTCCTGCTCTCGTCTGCGCTCGGCCTCAGCTTCCTGTTCCTGGCGTCTGCGCTCAGCTTCGGCGGCTTCCTCTGCTTCACGAGCAGCGGCTTCTTCTGCCTGCGGTGTCATAAAGCGTAAGCTCCGTCAGCAATCAACACCACAAATGGCCATCACTGCCATAGTATTGTGGAAAGTAGACCTCTAAATTCTGCTTCAAATGCCTCATTTTATTGTTAAGCCCAATATATTACTGAAGATATTATTATCAAGGCCATGCAAACCATGCAGATATAAAATTATTAATTACATTGGAATTAAACACAACCATTTAAAATCCAAATGCCAATAATCAAGAATTGCTTGGTGAGCAAAGAATAAAAAAGTTCTTTAGCCACTAGGTTACGCTACACAGCCAGAATGGGCAGCTACATCTACCCTCCCAATACACAACCCATCCTCAATCCCAGCTACATCTACCTTCCCAATACACAACCCATCTTCAATCCCAGCTACATCTACCTTCCCAATACACAACCCATCCTCAATCCCAGCTACATCTACCTTCCCAATACACAACCCATCCTCAATCCCAGCTACATCTACCTTCCCAATATACAACCCATCCTCAATCCCAGCTACATCTACCTTCCCAATACACAACCCATCCTCAATCCCAGCTACATCTACCTTCCCAATACACAACCCATCCTCAATCCCAGCTACATCTACCTTCCCAATATACAACCCATCCTCAATCCCAGCTACATCTACCTTCCCAATACACAACCCATCCTCAATCCCAGCTACATCTACCTTCCCAATACACAACCCATCCTCAATCCCAGCTACATCTACCTTCCCAATACACAACCTATCCTCAATCCCAGCTACATCTACCTTCCCAATATACAACCTATCCTCAATCCCAGCTACATCTACCTTCCCAATACACAACCCATCCTCAATCCCAGCTACATCTACCTTCCCAATACACAACCTATCCTCAATCCCAGCTACATCTACCTTCCCAATACACAACCTATCCTCAATCCCAGCTACATCTACCTTCCCAATACACAACCCATCATCATCTGCCTTGACAGTCCGGCACAGATTAAAATATGAATGCCATCTTCAGTCACTCATCATAGCTCATCAAAGCCACATCTACAAAGATTCATTTTTTGGGGACTTTTTTCACCCTTCCTTTTTTTTAAGCTACAGCACCTAACCTGATAAAACAGGTAAAGAGTTTCACATCTCTCATAAAAAACACTCTGTGTATATGCTAAATATTATAAACAGATCCCAACATCCAGTCTGCATGACAGATCTTTACAGAACGCCTTCCTTAGCCACCATTAAACAACTGCTTTCCTCCCAATGTTTTACAGGTATTTTTCAAATGTTTGTCATTTCCATATGGATCTTGCAATCTGGTTTTTCACTGACATTTTGAATGTTTATTTTTTTTACATTATTCCACAGCAACGGGACTTTATGGTCAACATTTTACAACAGACTTTTATACACTGTCCACATATATTCACCCAAAGTTTCATGCAATATCTGCTATAATCAAGACAAATGATTTTGTACTTATTACTGTTACTATGTGCACTTATCAGTCTAAGAACACCCTTAACACATGCAGATAATAGCATGAGCATTTAAAGTCCCCGGAAAAATTTACAACACTTGGCGAGGTGCATGTTCCAATAGGGCACTCATTAAGAATAGTCTAGTAATGTCCAATGGGGCACTCATTAAGAATAGTCTAGTAATGTCATCATTGTGATGTTTTTGACTACGGCATCACAAATCACACATTACCACTTTTATAATGGGGACATTTGTCAAAGGTAGCAGACCATGCCCTCTAATATCCCATATACATTGTCCTGTAGGCACTGAAACCCACCAATATGGTTAGAGAATAGCGGTATTCCTATTAAAGAATAGCGATACTCCTATTAGAGAATAGCGGTACTCCTATTAGAGAATAACGGTACTCCTATTAGAGAATAGCGGTACTCCTAGAGAACAACGGTACTCCTATTAGAGAATAGCGGTACTCCTATTAGAGAATAACGGTACTCCTATTAGAGAATAACGGTACTCCTAGAGAATAACGATACTCCTAGAGAATAACGATACTCCTAGAGAATAGCAGTACTCCTATTAAAGAATAGCGGTACTCCTATTAAAGAATAGCATTACTCCTATTAGAGAACAACGGTACTCCTATTAGAGAATAACCTTTATACATTATTCCTCTCTTTACTTCACAGCTTTCCCCAGACATGCAAACTACTATAGCCATGCAACTTTCCCTCAGATATGCTTCCATGCTGTATACATTTAGTATTCTTTTCACCTATACAGTCTACTTATGTATAAGTGTCTTCTACTTTAAATTTAAAATTAAGCATTCTACGTTACTGTTGAGCATGCCTATCTTCAAATGGGAGAAGGACAAATCAAACCAGAAATATAGAGTCTTAATAAGAATTGCCTCCTTGAAGTACACTTGTGATATCTCATACATAGGGTGTGAATGAATAGAAGGATAAAGGGACTGTGTGTATAAAAACACTACACTAAAGTGGGAACATGGTGGTGGAAGATGTGGTGACTGGCAGAGATGAGGTACAGACATGTGGATGAAGACCAGGTTCAAATCCAGCCTGGGTCAAGATACAAAGAGGACCACTGGAAGGGATACAACACGCAAATAAGACAGGCCTCATCAAGGTCAAGTCACAGGCCACACAAACCTCCTTCTCTTTACGCTTGCGTTCTTCCTCCTCTGCTGCGGCTCTGGCAGCCGCGTCGGCAGCCTCCTTCTCTGGGTCCACAGCAGCCTGTGAGAGATTAGCATTAATCTGCATTACTGTTTTCGAAGCACTATAATCCTGTGAATGGCGACCTTGGGGGTGGGGGTGGGGGTGGGGGTGGGGGGACTCCTCAGGATGAACAGTTGTGCACCATGGAGGCCATCTCACAATACCAGGTGTGTACAGGTAGATATGTATAGTGTATGTACATGCTGTATGATAGAGATTTGGCTTTGGGTTTAATCTAATGTGGAATATTCTTCTCGTGTAACAGGATAGACTTAAGACACTGGAAGCAAAACCCAGCTGGATGCTTTGGGCCAAAACTGGACAAAATGTTTGATTATATTAATATGTAAGATTGTGGTCAATCAATAACACTTTAGGTAACATTTCATCCTGGATATTTCTTAACAGTTTCAAACCAATTTGGTGAAGTGAAGGAATTTGTCTTTGTTATTATGAAAGGCAGTATGACAGGCACTTAGGAAGTCAAAAAGTATTTTAATATGTCATCTCTGACATGTTATTTTGTTACTGAGATATTTATCTCTTCACTACTGTGCAACATTAGAGACATGACAAATGACAGTGACATTCCACAGACATGGGTAAGACCCAGGAATTCGTGACTAAATATCCATGATGAATGTAACTGAGAAACAGATATCAACCCAGCAGGATTAATGTGACATAAAATAATACAGAAAAGGCAGCAAAGAGTTTGAAACCTTCAGCCAATCTAAAAGCAAGTCGCATGTTGATAGTATGTCAATGTGGTTACTGTCTAAAAGTTTCTGTTTTTTTTTTTTAGCTCCAATAAAATTAGTTTGTAAGCATATGAGTGAGTTTTCAACTATGAACCATTACATTAGTAAGCGCATGTACATGAAGGTTTAAATCATTGCCATTGCTCTAACTTAAAAATGACTAGCACAGAAGAACAGTGCATGCTGTAGGACTGTACTGATGACATCATGGTAACACAAATAACCAATAGCATCCTGCTGATATTCAATGATCATCTTTTATAGCCACATTATCAAGAGTATCAAAGTATAAATTGGATGAAACAAATCAACAACTGAGAGAGACAATGAATATAATAATTGCATATGGTGTATGGATGACATATAATAATTCACAGCAATAATAACAATAGGTTAGTGAAATATTCTGGAGTACAGTAAAAAACGCCAATCAAATAAATAAATAACAATAGGATAACTACCCGTGCAAGGAAGAGATCTACAGGCTGCAACACACTGAGACCACAGCTCTATATCACAACACACACTGACAATGGACAAAGTCTATACGCTGGACAGAGAAAGCAGTCTACAGACACAAGCCCAATTTAAAGTCACAAATATAGACATGGCCACGTACACAAGGTCAATTACTTAAAGTCATGACTACAGACACGGCCACAGACACAAGACCAATCTAGTCATGACTACAGACATGGCCACAGAAATGAGGAAAGTCTATAAAGTCATGACCACAGACATGGCCACAGACACAAGGCCAATCTAAAATCATGACTACAGACAAGGCCACAGACACAAGACCAATCTAAAGTCATGACTACAGACACGGCCACAGACACTAGGCCAATCTACAATCATGTCTGCACACATGGCCACAGAAATGAGGACAGTCTATAAAGTCATGACTACAGACATGGCCGCAGACACAAGACCAATCTAAAGTAGAGACTTCAGACATGACTAAAGAAATGAGACCAGTCAAAACTCATGACTACAGACATGGCCACAGACACAAGGACACTCTGCAATCGTGACTACAGACGTGGCCACAGACACAAGGCCAATTATTTGATGTCATGACTACAGACATGAGGCCAATTATTAGAAGTTGAATACAGACATGAGGCCAATTATGTGAAGTCATGACTACAGACATGACCACAGACACAAGCCCCATCCTAAAGTCATGGCCACAGACACAAGACCAATCTAAAGTCATGACTACAGACATGAAGACAGACGCAAGACCATACTAAAGACATGAACACAGACTACAAGACCAATCTAAAGTCATGACTACAGACATGAACACAGACACAAGACCAATCCAAAATTCTGACTGCAGTTGTAGCCAAACATTGTATAGTCTCTGCTTTACTACAGCTGCCATTGTCAACAACAGTACCAACATCTGGCTCATTCTGCTACACCCAAGCTGGAAACCTTCACCAAAGATGAAAACCTTCACCAACGATGAAAACTTTCTCATGTGAAATTTGAACGACGAGGGGGACATGTGATGGATTGCATGGAGTCCATACATAGCTGACAAAACACCGGTCTGAACACATCTTATCCGCAACAGTTTAAGGGAAATCAATCTGAATATCAACCATGCCAGGACAGGAATTTCCAGCTTAGTTTGGGATGTGTCAAGAAAGAGCTTGAGACTCTTTCCAGAAGAGAGAAGTATTGCCAGCTAACAACCTTTGTGCAGTCAGGACATAGTGACATATGACACAGGATCTTAGACATGCTTATTCTAACAGAACACTGAACTATTGCTGGTGCCCCATACAAAGATTTCTTCCATGAATATAACGGTATAACTTGTTAAATCGCTGATCAAGAACAGCATCTGGAAGTGCCTCTAACATAAATGTACAAGCTTTTTGTCAGACTCTTTACAACTGACAACAATTTGCCAGGAATTTCCACTACATCTAATGTGTGACTGTTCACTATATCTCTGAACAAAGACTGTCAATTGGCATTTTAAAATTATTCCTTCAGTAAGTCTACAAGACAGAAAGCGAGAAATAAAGAGGCTATGACAACAGTGGTACAAGAGGCTGTTCAACCAAAGCAAGCCTCCAGACAATACTCCACCTCTTCTGCCGAAGGGGCAGGGGCTTCTACCTCCTCCTCCTCCTGCTGGGCTCTGCGCCTCCGGGAGCGAGCGCTAGATTCCTGGAAGAGCATTATGGGATAGGAAACGTGCACAGATGGATTACATTTGGGCAACAGACTACACATAGGTCATAACGCATGGAGAACCTAATCATAATGGAAATGTATTGAAGAATCACCGACAGTTGTTAATAAGTAAATGAATACAAATTAAAACATCTTAGGGCACAGAGATGTACAAATGAACAAATAAAATAGGAACAAATGGACAAAGTTAAAGAAATAAAAATTAAATTAACATTCATAAGGAAAATAAATACATAAAAAAAAAACAATACATGAACAAAATCTATCAAAGCAATGATGTGGCAGAAACATTAACATGTATTTCAGTTTTAACCAAATCATAACTCTCAAAATGAAACTTTGTAGAAAGATAGTAGAGCTCTATACAAACCACACTTAGTAACTCTCACATTGAAACTTTGTAGAAAGATAGCAGCCTCTATACAAACCACACTTAGTAACTCTCACATTGAAACTTTGTAGAAAGATAGCAGCCTCTATACAAACCACACTTAGTAACTCTCACATTGAAACTTTGTAGAAAGATAGTAGAGCTCTATACAAACCACACTTAGTAACTCCCACATTGAAACTTTGTAGAAAGATAGCAGCCTCTATACAAACCACACTTAGTAACTCTCACATTGAAACTTTGTAGAAAGATAGCAGCGCTCTATACAAACCACACTTAGTAACTCTCACACTGAAACTTTGTAGAAAGACAGCAGAGCTCTGCACAAACCACACTTAGTATTCTACACATCCATGTAGTAAGAGGCTCAGGAAATAGCATTTGGCTCTTCCATACACCTAACATCCTAGCCACAGCAAGTGGATCTTACCTAAACCTAGTATCCTAGCCACAGCACGTGGATCTTTCCTAAACCTAGCATCCTAGCCACAGCACTTGGATCTTGCCTAAACCTAGCATCCTAGTCACAGCACTTGGATCTTTCATACACCTAACATCCTAGCCACAGCACTTGGATCTTACCTAAACCTAGCATCCTAGCCACAGCACTTGAATCTTTCATACACCTAACATCCTAGCCACAGCACTTGGATCTTACCTAAACCTAACATCCTAGCCACAACACTTGGATCTTACCTAAACCTAGCATCCTAGCCACAGCACTTGGATCTTTCATAAACCTAACATCCTAGCTACAGCACCTGGATCTTACCTAAGAATAGCATCCTAGCCACAGCACTTGGATCTTACCTAAACCAAGCATCCTAGCCACAGCACGTGGATCTTACCTAAACCTAGCATCCTAGCCACAGCACTTGGATCTTATCTAAACCTAGCATCCTAGCCACAGCACGTGGATCTTTCCTAAACCTAGCATCCTAGCCACAGCACCTGGATCTTACCTAAACCTAGCATCCTAGTCCTGGCGTTTGAAATGCACCAGGTTTTCCTACTATAATCATCCTGCCTTAATCTTCCTTCCTACAGTCCTACATACTGCTAAATTAACATAAATCTTTTTAGATAGAAATTTACAACATCCCATCTGACAATGCTCTGTACTTATGGACTTAAGGCTTTAGAAACAGTAAACTGAAGAAAACGCAAGTCACAATACATTTCTCATATATAAGATCTCATATAAAAGTCCCTGTGGAGTTCATTTTTAATAGTTTCACTGTGAAGTTTACGGCTGTATTAAACCACAATTACATTTGGGAAACAGTAAACAGAAAAGATAAAAAGGTGAGCTGATAAGGGCAAGATTTGGCTACCGGCAACAAGGGACTGATCGTCAGAAGCTGATGATGACACAGACATTACAAAGCCATTACAAATAGCCTTATTTTCCCATTACCACTACAACTGGGTGACAGGACAAACACAGAAGAGAGACAGAAAGAGCCCCCTGCCACCCCAGCTGATCCCCCATATTACCTCCTGTGGAGCCTCATCCTCATCGGCAGCTTGTCGGTTACGACGACTGCGACGACTGGTTGTTTCCTCTTCTGCATCTCCCCCCTCGGCTGCTCTGATGGTGAAGTTAGAAAGTGACAATGCAATGATGATGGGCAACTCATACAACATCTATTTATTTGATTGGTGTTTTATGCCGTCATACAACATCTAAGACATACATGTACGGCAGGGTAACTGATTTAATTCATCAGCCTTCCTGCACATAAGAGTTGGTCTCCATTGCTCCGTGGGTGTCTGTAAAAGAGCATGATGGGAGTCGTGGCGTGATGTGGGACAATGGATGAGAGCATGTGTGATGAGTGGATGAGTGAATGAGTAATCAAGTGGACAAACTAGGAACTAAGAGACAGAGTAACACTGACATGGAGCAACAATACGGGCAAAATAGTCAGAACCAGAACATGTACCTTAGAGACTAAAGACTACCTGTAGACAGGGAGGGTACACACGTACAACAGGGGGTACCTGGGCTACTGGGTTAGGGGTGAGCAGGTGAGTTTCAGGTAGACAGCAGTGATTCCATGTACACATACCAGATGACAAGACAACACATTATAAAACTATCACTTACAGATATTAACATACATTTTTCTACCTAAGGCAAAAGGCCATTCCATATAACTGCATGATGCAAAGGGAATTCAGTTAAGCACAATGCTATTTTAGAGGGTATCTGTTTGGCATTTCAACTGGTAAATATAAACAGGCTCATAAAGTACTGGGCATTCTATACCAAGTACTACATGTACACACATCAGGTATGCTATGACCCAGATGTTGTACGCCATAATAACAATTCTATATAAGTTTAAGTAGCTGCGGCAAAGCAGAATGCGATGTTACCCTAAGCAATAGCTATAACCTCGTCCAGTACTGTAAGTATGGGTAAATCCATCCAACCATTAGGTAATCCAGTATCATAAAATGAGGCATTTGTAGCAGACCTTTATTCCACCACTGTCAAAAGCTCTGGGGCAGCATTGATATAATATACTTGTGACAAATGCGACTACAATAAACCCTTGGTAGCACTTGTGATGCACGTCTGCCGTCAGCGTGAACACCACTGATGCTGACGCCACCGACGGCTGCAAATACATCACATCCTTCACAGACATTCCTCATTCCAGGTACCCACTCTCAGGTGAGACAGCAAAACGTACACAGAATTGGCCACAAAATACAGGTAGATAATTCCTGTAAGATCCCAAATGAAGCCAGTGATGTGCCCACCTGTGCGAGGCTGCTGCTAGGTACTGTAGTCAATACTGAAGCCCCTGGGGAAGGGTTTGCTCGGGGAAGGTTTACCTGTTGTCCTGAGTTAGGAGGAGGAGGTATCTACTCTCTGACTGCTCAGCTCCACTGGGTGACAGCCAGGTATCATATGGCAGCTCCATCTACTACCTCACACTACACACACTCTATTTTTAACCACTCTACTGCCAGCGGGGTGTGCAAGCAAAGTTTTGCCTAAATTAAGGCTGCAGCCTCACTTTGAAACTGAGGCTGACTAGCAGTGACTGGGTAACCATTGGAAACTCAACACCCAAAGCAACACACGGCTTCTGAAAAGCATGCCAAGGTTTGCCTTGCAAATGATCGTGCTGCGTGTTTCAAAGAGATTCTATATTGTATCCAACACTCTGATGGCGAAGACTGGTGAAATAACAGAGGCGTTTGCCAGAGAAAACCCTCAATGGATTGTGACACGTGGGGCAATGTTGGTGTAACTTTAGCTGACATTCAGCAGATTGCTGTGGGGCATGGATGGACAGATTCTAAATGGTGAACTCTCATCTATATATAAACCATACTCCATCATCAGATTCCAGCTATCACAGAACAAACAAACTGCTAACTTTAACATTAGGGCCACTGAACAAGAATCATTTTCAATCTCTTACATGCAAAGTTGATAGTGACTTTGTGAGGCAAGGGAAATGTAAGTTACACGGAGGTATCTGGGGATTCAGGGTGCTTATTTTTGTGAAAACTGCCACTTTGATGTCCTGGGTGTACTTCACTTTCTTCATTCCACAGCTCAAGCCACTAAGTACACTTTTAACATGGCTTTCTAGAAAGTATGTGGCGTAAAATTGGCTCATCACATTGCCTTCATTTAAAAGCTAGTCTACTCAGCACCCTGGGGCCATTATACAATACTTCAAAACAACTTGCATCTCCTAGATGTACATTGGCTGCATCCCCTAACCCCTAACCCCTCTAGAAGTGCACACTGGATGTAAACAAGTTTCAGCATAATAGCAGGCTGTCCCATGTTTGACCTCTCAAACTTAAAAACAGAGGCCTTACCACTGATAACCAATGGTTAAACATACCACAACATTCTGGACAGCTTCCTTAAGAGAAATAGATTACCATTTAACTGTTTCTATAGTGCTAGACCAAGATAGCATGCTGTTAGATGGCTGGCTATATAAAGCAGGCCAGGCAGTAGAGAGCAGCCATCATACCAGAAGGTGTGAAGCCCTAGGCTAAAGCAACTGCCATGCTACTGATGATTTCTGAAGATGTGAGGCTACACCACAGTAGAGATGAAGAAAACATTACCATCCTATATTGCCTGATACTTTTCTATTCTGCCAAGCTAAATATTCTAGTTGCTATGGTTATATCATATCCACATTCAGTAACAGAGTAGCTATGGTTCACCAAAGAATGTATCAGTTTCACTGTATTGGTGTGTTTTGGCTACTTGGTACATGCTCACAGCATTGGTTTGTTTCAGTTGTTTTGTACATGTTCACAGATTTGGTTTGTTTCAGTTGTTTTGTACATGTTCACAGATTTGGTTTGTTTCAGTTGTTTTGTACATGTTCACAGATTTGGTTTGTTTCAGTTGTTTTGTACATGTTCACAGATTTGGTTTGTTTCAGTTGTTTTGTACATGTTCACAGATTTGGTTTGTTTCAGTTGTTTTGTACATGTTCACAGATTTGGTTTGTTTCAGTTGTTTTGTACATGTTCACAGATTTGGTTTGTTTCAGTTGTTTTGTACATGCTCACAGATTTGGTTTGTTTCAGTTGTTTTGTACATGTTCACAGATTTGGTTTGTTTCAGTTGTTTTGTACATGTTCACAGTTTTGGTTTGTTTCAGTTGTTTTGTACATGCTCACAGATTTGGTTTGTTTCAGTTGTTTTGTACATGTTCACAGATTTGGTTTGTTTCAGCTGTTTTAGATATGCTCACAGGATTGGTTTGCTTTGGTGTTTTTGTTCAGGATCACACTGGTTTGTTCTTGGCTGTTTGGTACAGGATCACAGAATTGGTTTGTTTTCTCGTTGTTAGGCACAGGCTAACAGCCTTGGTTTCATTCCAGTGTTTTGGTAATTGCAGGCTCACATTATTGGTTGTTTTAGGGTTTTGATACAGGCTCACAGCATTAGTTTGTTTTTGGCTGTTTGGTACACAATCACTGCCTTGGTTTTCGTGTTTCTTTCAATCTTCGATCTTTCGGTCAAATAAAATTAAATGCCTACACTGTCATTACAAGCAACTGCAACATTACCACCTACTGAATACAATGTCAAGGATTAAGGTCCCAAAACACACACAAGGTAAATACACGTAGATAGCTTTTCAAGTTAAGATTCCTCTATTTCTAATTTCCTAAACCTCAAGGTATGAGTTTCATGAAATATCATCATCAAGGTTGAGTTCTCAACCAATGACATGTTATAAAACGTGTAGATTTCTTTTTTATTTAATGAAATGTTGAGTTTCAGCCTTGCAATTAAAATGCTGAGTTTGTAATTAACTAATGAAATGATATAATATACTGTCATGAAAGAAAGAGTGTGCAAAGTGCAAATAGGCAAATAACACACAGGTGGAATCACACATGAAAGAAATCAATACCTCATGAAAACTAATTAAGTCACATTATCTGTAAAATATAAATCTCTCACAAATCAAAATCAAACAAAAGAACAGAATGTTGGAAAGGAGAGAGTTCACACGTGGGAAACTGATCACATCCCATGCTCAATACAAGCAGATTGCAAAAGATAAACGTTGTCACTTTTTGGATCTCTTCATCTCCTTTGAATCTCTTCATATCTTCTTTTTTTTTTAAAGAAAGATTTCATCATTAGTCCATATTACTGTTTTTGCCAATTATTTCTAATATCTAGACAAAAACAAAGGTCTACATTTCCTTCATTATATGCAGTTTCGGTGTCATTTGACAAGGAAAATTTTTAAAATGTGTTTCTCTTTTCTTAACTATGTTTTACACCTACAGCTGGACCGTATCAGATGTTCCTATACATTTAGAACATGAGTGTCTTGCATTTAGAACAATTGGCAAAAGCAGTAACTTCATGTACATGTCAGATTTCAGAAGCTATTAGCTCTGAAAAACCTTGCCTTAATCGTGCTTCTCGGGCCTCCCTTCGTTCACGACGCTTACGTTCCATTTCATCGTCATCTTCAATGCTGTTTGTATCAGCGGCTCTGTATCAACGACACCATGCAGAAATGGGACATGAACACAGACAGACAGACGGACAGCAGCAAAAAGGTTCATGACAAAGGTTAAGGTATGGGAAAACATGTAGGCCTACAGTACCCAAATCTGAAACATATTTTTTGCCCTAACCATACCTAGATGTACAAATGAGCACTTTTGCTGAACAAAGTGTTAGACTGTGTGTACAGAAGACAAACTTTACACCACAAATGAGCACTTTTGCTGAACAAAGTGTTAGACTGTGTGTACAGAAGACAAACTTTACACCACAAATGAGCACTTTTGCTGAACAAAGTGTTAGACAACCTTTATACCAAGACATTCCAATCAGAAATGCAGACAGAAATAAAAACTCCCAACAAAATAACATCACCTAGTACATTGTACATGTTCCTTCTTAAGATCTGGTACAAATTTTCAAAGAGAATCATGATTAAATGTGACTTCGCTAATTTGCTAACAGTATCAAAGTTTTAGACGGTAAAGGAAGAACTTAAATATAGAACTGGAATAGAGAAAGTACAGAAGTATGTATTTACCACGAAAACAACAACATTTCCATTGAATATTTTGGGTTTTTAAATGCCAACAATGTAACTGATAAAATACTGAGTTTAAGACGAAGTTGTCAATTTCACATGACACTTTCTTGTGAGTTATGTTAATGATGGGAAGAAGGAATTTTGAGAGGCATTCTGGAGAGATAGTTAGGACAGTAAAGCACACACATACAACTTCTTTAATCTTTCTTCTCGTTCTTTCCGTCGCTGTTGCAGTCTTTGAGCCAAGCTATGATCCGGCGGGTCTTCTTGTCTGAACATGCAACATGCCACAAACACAAACAACTCAGGTTTACAAAACAACAAAATTTCTACTACGCTAATGGACATCAAAAATATTGGAACAAACAAATACTATTTTACATAAATGAATAACATAAATCATTTTAAACCACAAATAAACCATCACAAACTGTTTTTTAAAAATCTTTAAACTAAGACCATACTAGACCATGCAAATGCACTAAACCACAATGGTGAAACACATGCAGAAAAGTTTCCTAATTATGGTTAGGGTATAAACAGAATGTCTAATAGCAAACAAGTCAATAAAAAAAAAGTGTGGAAACAGTCATCTAGAAAATAAAGTAAAGGAGAAAATAAGAAAAAACTGAAACCCATAAGAGCACCATCTAAGATAATGACAAGTTTGGTTTCATTCTTTCCACATAACAGTTTTAATAGACACCAGCATAAGGAATGTGAACTCTACTTCTATTTTTACAAAATAATACTGAAAAAAATATTCAAATTTAACAAGTTGTATCTGCAAACCTGACAAGAAGAACATTAAAACATAGGTAGAAACAAAGGGCAGGACAAGGCAATTCTATGTGAATATATGTAGGGGAATGATGAGATGAACTGCAATCTGTCTGGATAGAGTTGTTTCAACCCTGGTAAATAGGTAGAAAGAGCCACCCACTTAACATATATACACTCAAATTGCCCTTATAAATAAAACATCTTCATTACATACATCATAAGAAATTTACTTTCAAAACCTTCAGCCTGAAATTATATTCAACACAGTTAAGAATGAATACCATCACGATACTAGAGGGTTGGCAAGAGTAAGATATCATGAATCAAGTTGGATGTAACACTGACAAGAGTTTCTGTACTAGAGAGTTGGCAGGAGTAAGATATCATGAATCAAGCTGGATGTAACACTGACAAGAGTTTCTGTACTAGAGAGTTGGCAGGAGTAAGATATCATGAATCAAGCTGGATGTAACACTGACAAGAGTTTCTGTACTAGAGAGTTGGCAGGAGTAAGATATCATGAATCAAGCTGGATGTAACACTGACAAGAATACTGCTCCCTTCTGACACTAACACACTGTGCTAACTGAGCTCCAAACCTGTCTTCCACAATCAATCCTTACATCTTCAAGCATCATACAGTTTACCTATAAATAACCGCCACAGACATGGGTTTTCTCGCCAGATGCTAAAGGTGGCATATACAAGAACTAACATGAGAGAAAAAACTTCAAAAGCCAAACCTAGGGAAAGACAAAGTCCATGTAGCCTACACATCTACCTGTACATCAATGAATCAGATATTTCAGATTCAGGTTGAGTCTTTTTGTTTCATAGTTTACTAACTGTAATTTGAAGCTGAACTAAACTTTGACTCACAAACTACTTCTTCGTGTAAATATGGTGTTAATTCTGATGACTTGGTCATGGTACCACAGGTACATGTACCTACCACATGTACCTGCCACAGGTACATGTACCTACCACATGTACCTGCCACACGTACATGTACCTGCCACATGTACCTACCACACGTACATGTACCTACCACATGTACCTGCCACAGATACCTACCACATGTACATGTACCCATCACAGGTATGTAAAGGTACATGTACCTACCACATGTACCTGCCACAGGTACATGTACCTCGCACATACACCTGCCACATGCACCTACCACAGGTATTTAAAGGTACATGTACCTACCACAGGTACATATTACTGTACCTGCCAAATGTCAGTGGTTTTACTTCGGGTGCTCCTGTTTTCTTAACACATAAACCTGACTGCCACCCTAAAAGTGAAACATCAGTATGGCAATAAACAACAATCAAATAAATAAATCGCTCGAACCATAACTGACATTTCATTAGGAACTTTCCCGGGTTTCACATCAAGGGAGATAACTCACATAATCTGTGCCTGTAAACATTGATATTACACTTCAAATAGCACCATCTACATGTTTATCATGCAGCAAGTTTCTTGACCAGAATTAGGTTAGAACAAACTGACTTCTCAGGTATTCTCCTAAATTCTTAGAATAGAAAGCTTATCAGATACCACTCAAGTGTAAGCTTGCAAAACAGTTTCTACACTACTGGTCCACCTTGTAAGTGGTTTCTATGGCAACTGTGCAGATGTGCCAGAAGTACATGTTAGTCTAATCACATGAGTGCTAACTGTCAGACTTAGATCCCTGCTGAGGCGAGCAGGCGAATCAGTCTCTAAAAATATTTAGAGATAATAATAGCCTTTCACAGGTAAATAGTTAAGAGGTGTGGATTTTCCCCAACAGTGATGTTCCTGCTGGCAAGCAAGCATCACTACCATTCCATATCAAATGTGATATGACAAGGATAAGGAGACAAGATGTCTCATGTAAATCACTGGAGCTCTCTGCCAACTCCCTACAGAAACATGACTATGACCTTATTATATCAGACTTTACACATAACCTAAAAGCTTTTCTTCCGATGCCACAGGAAGCTGGTTTATGCAAATCTGTTTATATGCATGTATGTGCTCGGATATGAAGATTTGTATGAGAACATTACTGAAGAATAAAGCCCTAACTTTAATGGGGCAAATGTAATTAAATGCTTAGTTCAGAAATAAATAATAATAACAAAAAATGCATCCACTCGAATTATATTGACTATCTGTACAGTAAGTAAGGCCTAAAACAAAAATCAGATTATGTTCAATGAAAAACTTGCAAATCAGTATTTCACAAACATGCCCATTGGGTGCATCCATGTTCCTTTATTATGCTGAGCCATTAATCTAATACTTTGTCTTTGATGAATTAAAATAAACTAAAATCTGTGTCCAATTTATAAACATGTAAATTTGTAGTGAAGTATCAAGAGGAGATAACTGTGTACTTACTCCTCCTGTCTCCGCCTCCTGCGGGCTTCTCGCCTCTCTTCCATACTCATGTTGTGTGCTGTTTATGAAGTGTAACGAAAGACCTACAAATTCAAAACAAACTTAGTAGAGAAAAATCAAGACTTTTCCACAAATTGAATAATACATAAAAATAACTATGACACAGATCAGTTGAGTGTCAAGCAACACAGGAAAATCTCTGAATATATGCTCTGAATAAGGCAACATTTTGATATTGGTATCCTAGATTTCAGTGTAACTATGTAGCTATCTTCAGGAATTTACTGCAGACACCCATAAGTGTGAACATTGTAACAATTCTGAAGATGGCTATACATCACTATGCCAAAATACAGGAGCTTATCTTGCATTGTTACATATATATTCAGATTTATTTATGCATGTTAAACAAGCACAAACTTGGTAACTTGCATTAGCTACATCAGGTGAATACTATAGCATGAAGGGAGACGACTCTGACAGGACTGTACACTCCTGATAAACCACTGGAGCCAGCATGTTGACATAACACTGAATCATAATGATACTGCTCTCTACATGTGATCATAACAGCTGCCATATTGAATTTCAAATTAACTGAAAACAAAAGATCATTGATATGTCTGCGATTCTTACCTCTCTACAGATACAATGGTCTAGCCTTCTGGGAGAAACCTTATACTTATGTTATTTCATTATTTATTTAATTCTCTCTGGTTCAATGTCATACTCAAGAACAGTTCACTTACACGACAGCAGTCAGGTGGAGGAAACCAGAATGTGCAAGGTAAACCATCGACCTCTGGCACATCACTGACCAACTTTACCAAATGTAAAAACAGAACTGAACGCCATATTGGTGGAAGACACGTGGATTTCAACAAAAGTTAGACTGTGCAGGTTGTCACACGGGCTTCCCTGACTGCTTACTGTTAGCCAGGCCCCACAAGCTGTGAGAGCAAGTCGTGTTAGTTTCTAGAATGAATGAATGAATGCTTGGGGTTTTAAGTTACACTTTTTCAATCATATGATGAGGAAGAGTCAATAGGGGCGTGTACATATACTGAGTCCTTACCACCAAAGTGCTGCAGCCACTGAAGTATCACACCGAAGACACTAGACATGGCACCCTACCCACTCACATTATACTGACACGGAGCCGAACAGTCCTGTTTCCTTGCTCTAGCCTCTTAGTTAACCGAGGCAGAAACAAGTAGTAGTCTCAAGAGGCCATACATACATGTGTATGTAGCCGAGTTAGATGTACAACATTTATGCATGTAGAAGCAGTTTGTGTCTGTGCACAAGTACACGGAGCACCCTGTGTTCATGTGCACCTTAAGCTGTTTGTATCTGACAGATACCTGTGTACAGGTACATGGAAGACCCTAGGTTCATGGGTACATATAAGCTGTTTGTACCTGACAGATACTTGTGCACAGGTAGAGGGAACACCATGGATTCATGTGCAAATGTAAGCAGTATATATGACCGATAACTGTGCACAGGTAGAGGAAACAACCTGGGTTCATGTGCAAATGTAAGCAGTGTGTATCTGACAGATAACTGTGCACAGGTAGAGGGAACACCTTGGGTTCATGGGCAAATGTAAGCAGTATGTATGACAGATAACTGTGCACAGGTAGAGGAAACACCTTATGTTCATGTGCAAATGTAAGCAGTGTGTATCTGACAGATTTCTGTGAACTGGTACCGTTAACGCCCTTGGTTCGTGTGCAAATGTAAGCAGTATGTATGACCGATAACTGTGCACAGGTAGAGGAAACACCCTGGGTTCATGTGCAAATGTAAGCAGTGTGTATATGACAGATACCTGTGCACAGGTACCAGGAACAGCCTAGGTTCATGCACAAATGTAAGCAGTGTGTATCTGACAGATAACTGTGCACAGGTAGAGGGAACACCTTGGGTTCATGTGCAAATGTAAGCAGTGTGTATCTGACAGATAACTGTGCACAGGTAGAGGGAACACCTTGGGTTCATGTGCAAATGTACGCGGTGTGTATCTGACAGATACCTGTGCACAGGTACCGTGAACACCCTAGGTTCATGTGCACATGTAAGCAGTATGTATGACAGATACATGTTCCACAGGTAGAGGGAATACCCTGGGTTCATGTGCAAATGTACAGTGTGTATCCGACAGACACCTGTGCAAAGGTACCGGGAACAGCCTACGTTCATGCACAAATGTAAGCAGTGTGTATCTGACAGATAACTGTGCACAGGTAGAGGGAACACCTTGGGTTCATGGGCAAATGTACGCGGTGTGTATCTGACAGATACCTGTGCACAGGTACCATGAACACCCTAGGTTCATGTGCACATGTAAGCAGTATGTATGACAGATACCTGTGCACAGGTACCGTGAACACCCTAGGTTCATGTGCACATGTAAGCAGTATGTATGACAGATACATGTTCCACAGGTAGGGGGAATACCCTGGGTTCATGTGCAAATGTACAGTGTGTATCCGACAGACAGTGCCTGAACACAAGTGTTCGCACATGCACGCACATCATAACATCAGGCTACAGAGGCGAACCCTGGGAATATTTGACACACAGCCAACAAGGAACTGGAGTGTAAATAGCCCTCCTATCCAGACAGAGCCCCTTTCCACACAGTCATCGCCTTGATAGGCACATGGTAACAGCACTGCCTCCTAAAATTCTGGTTGTCAAGGCAACCTATGGAAGAGTCCATTTTGTTGATAATTAAGAGACCCACAGATCTAATCTATCAGTCTAAAAATAACAGAACTCTCACAGAGAAACGAAGTACAGACATGCAAAATTTGGCTTGTGCATATTTTTAAACATCCTACCTGTCTGATTACTGCTATAAATAAACAGAGCAGGGGAACTGCATGACCTTCTTAGATTTTATGAACAGCTTGCTGAATGAATTGGACAAGCCACAACAAGGTGAACCCAACAACAACAAAATCCTCACTTATCAGACGATGTTCGGCCTGTCTCATTTACATCTCAGAGCGACTCATTCTCCCTGAATTCTCCACCCACTCTACCAAATCTGATCTACAAACTACATTACGAAAATAATCACTATCTAAGTAGATACCAAACATCTGTCTTACCTTCATTAGCATAGATGAAGTCCATGTACATGTCTGACAATCATCTATGCTACAACTGTTTTACACCCTGTCAATGTCACTTCTCAGATATGCCTCACCTCGGAAGTAAATCATTGAGAACTGATATTTCCAGCAGTGTTCCTGACACAATCCAGAACACAACTGTACCTGCTACAGCTGCTTGGTTTTACCACATGTTTGGTAGCTTTTCTACTTTTCTCTGATGTGCTGCTCATCTTGTGTGCCTATAAGCCCTGAGTAACAATGTAGAGTAGTGTCCCTTGAGTTAGCCACTCTCCTGTCAGATGCCAGGGGCCAGCTTCACAATGAAATTTTGAGATTTAGCCTGAGCATGTAATTCAAATTAAAGTCTCAAATATAGTGATAAACCTTTGATTGCAGACTCTACAAAATGTTGTTACAAATTCAACAAAATTTGGCCAAAAATTTTAAACATTTCATTTCACAAAGAAGTTTTGGGCTTTGGCCCTCTTTTTCAGGGGCAGTAATGTTATGTAAGGATGGACTTTCTTGTAAAGGACATTGTCTAAATTTGTTTATAAAATATGTTGAATCGTCTGGGTAAAAGACAATCAATAGTTTTTACATGTCTATCCTGACTCAAAATTGATGATCAATACTACTATGGGCTCAGATAAACAGAAGTTGCTATTTACATGTAAATATATCCACACATAGGTATTATAGAGTCACTGCCTTCATCTCATAAATGAAAAATATGGATATTGTACAGACTACTAAGTTTTACTAAACAGACTAAACATTTAGCTTTGCCAGACAGGAAGAACGAGGGCCCATTATATCCACACGGGCACATTACTTCTAGGTTATATGATACATGTTATGTCATTACTGCATCTAATGTACTTCCTCAACCAGCAAAACACTTCCACTGATTAGCAATCTTCTGACATGGACATGAGCATTCAGAACATGTATGAGACTTCTGTCATTAATGTCACAGCATCACCATGTAAATGTCAAACAAACAAAAGTTTGTGAAACCTGTTACCTGGTGATAGCTTGATTTCATTATTTTTATTGAACCCAAATACTAGTATGAGTCTTAAGCAGTCTATACTTCTGTCATTGTTCAGGTCTACTGGTGAGCAGCATAATACATGCACATACAGCAAATACTGATCTCTGTCTGCTGTGTCAAAACAATCAGCACCTAGCACATTAGCTAGTGGTGTTGATTGCAACTTTCCCCCTCAGCATCACTGAGATAAGAAATGCCTGCAATCAGCTCAGGTTCTACACCACAGCTGCTAAGTTAGAGAAAAAAATTACCACTTTTTCTCAAACCAATAACACTGGTACAAATAAATGAAGGTATGAAAAAGTCATCAAAACATGGCTCTGCCAGACACAGGAACGGTTAGATCTCAGTTGATCGTTGCTGCACCACTGTTGTTCTATAGGCAGGAAATAACCCTGATAACATATTTCTGACCTACAACATGGTCACATATCTGAGTTCATGTGCTGTTCCCAGACATTCCAGGCCATCCAGCCTCCATCCCCAGGTAACACATGTCCATTTACTCAGATCTCTCACCTTAAGTTTTCTGCCTCATTTAGGCCTAAGTCAAACTAGCTCTGCCTACATGTAAGGAAGCCAGTCTGTACAAACTGCCTAACAAAGATACTCTGGACACCTTGCCTATCAAAGAAGACAGCATGGACAGCATGCATTACATGATGAGGGTCTGGACACCCTGCCTAACAAAGAAGACAGTCTGGACACCCTTCATTACATGATGATGGTCTGGACACCTTGCCTAACAAGGAGGGAAGCCTGGACACCCTTCATTACAATGAATCCTACATGAAACACCCTGTAACATTCAGACACCATTTCAAACACCCTGTAACATTCAGAAGCTACTTTAATTACCCTGTAACATTCAGGTACTATTTCAAGTGCCCTGTAACATTCAGAAGCTACATCAAACACCCTGTAACATTCACATGCTACTTCAAACACCCTGTAGCATTCACACACTACTTCAAACATCCTGTAACATTCAGAAGCTACTTCAAACTGTACATTCACATGCTACTTCAAACACCCTGTAGCATTCACACACTACTTCAAACATCCTGTAACATTCAGAAGCTACTTCAACCACCTTGTAACATTCAGAAGCCAGTTTGGAATCATAGAATTATGCATATTCGTTTTGTTTTTTCCTTTTTTCTTTATTGGGTTTTATAATTTATTGATTTTGCTACTCTGTTCATTTTAATGCTTTGTTTATTAATTTTAATAGTTTTTTATTCTTTTAATACCTTGTTGGAGAATAAGGCATGATCTGGGCTGTGTTACACACAGTGTCAAGAAATATTATGTCATAGATATACATGTACATGTACTTGCTAGAATGTGATCTAAATGTATGCATGCTCACATTAGAGCATCCCAGTATAAAAGTGTGATTTCATGATCACATTAGAGCATGGCCCAGTATAGAGGTGTGACTTCATAATCACATTAGAGCATGGCCCAATATAGAAGTGTGATCTCATGATCACATCAGAGCATGGCCCAGTATAAAAGTGTGATTTCATGATCATGTTAGAGCATGGCCCAGTATAGAGGTGTGACTTCATAATCACATTAGAGCATGGCCCAGTATAGAAGTGTGACTTCATGATCACATTAGAGCATGGCCCAGTACAAAAGTGTGATTTCATGATCACATCAGAGCATGGCCCAATATAGAGGTGTGATTTCATGATCACATTAGAGCATGGTCCAGTATAAAAGAGTGACTTCATGATCACATTAGAGCATGGTCCAGTATAGAGGTGTGACTTCATGATCACATTAGAGCATGGCCCAGTATAGAAGTGTGACTTCATGATCACATTAGAGCATGGCCCAGTATAGAAGTGTGACTTCATGATCACATTAGAGCATGGCCCAGTATAGAAGTGTGACTCCATGATCACATTAGAGCATGGCCCAGTATAGAGGTGTGACTCCATGATCACATTAGAGCATGGCCCAGTATAAAAGTGTGAATTCATGATCACATTAGAGCATGGCCCAGTATAAAAGTGTGAATTCATGATCACATTTGAGCATGGCCCAGTATAGAAGTGTGACTCCATGATCATATTAGGGCATGGACCAGTATAAAAGTGTGATTTCATGATCACATTAGAGCATGGACCAGTATAAAAGTGTGATTTCATGATCACATTAGAGCATGGCCCAGTATAAAAGTGTGACTTCATGATCACATTAGAGCATGGCCCAGTATAGACGTGTGACTTCATGATCACATTAGAGCATGACCCAGTATAGAAGTGTGACTTCATGATTACATTAGAGCATGGCCCAGTATAGAGGTGTCACTTCATGATCACACTAGAGCATGGCCCAGTATAACAGTGTGACTTCATGATCACACTAGAGCATGGCCCAGTATAGACGTGTGACTTCATGATCACATTAGAGCATGGCCAGGTATAGAGGTGTGACTTCATGATCACACTAGAGCATGGCCCAGTATAACAGTGTGACTTCATGATCACATTAGAGCATGGCTAGTATAGAGGTGTGACTTCATGATCACATTAGAGCATGGCCCAGTATAACAGTGTGACTTCATGATCACACTAGAGCATGGCCCAGTATAGAGGTGTGACTTCATGATCACACTAGAGCATGGCCCAGTATAGAGGTGTGACTTCATGATCACATTAGAGCATGGCCCAGTATAGAGGTGTGACTTCATGATCACATTAGAGCATGGCCAGGTATAGAGGTGTGACTTCATGATCACACTAGAGCATGGCCCAGTATAACAGTGTGACTTCATGATCACATTAGAGCATGGCCCAGTATAGAGGTGTGACTTCATGATCACATTAGAGCATTGCCCAGTATAGAGGTGTGACTTCATGATCACATTAGAACATGGCCCAGTATAGAGGTGTGACTTCATGATCACACTAGAGCATGGCCCAGTATAACAGTGTGACTTCATGATCACATTAGAGCATGGCCCAGTATAGAGGTGTGACTTCATGATCACATTAGAGCATGGCCAGGTATAGAGGTGTGACTTCATGATCACACTAGAGCATGGCCCAGTATAAAAGTGTGACTTCATGATCACATTAGAGCATGGCTAGTATAGAGGTGTGACTTCATGATCACACTAGAGCATGGCCCAGTATAACAGTGTGACTTCATGATCACACTAGAGCATGGCCCAGTATAGAGGTGTCACTTCATGATCACACTAGAGCATGGCCCAGTATAGAGGTGTGACTTCATGATCACATTAGAGCATGGCCCAGTATAGAGGTGTGACTTCATGATCACATTAGAGCATGGCCAGGTATAGAGGTGTGACTTCATGATCACACTAGAGCATGGCCCAGTATAACAGTGTGACTTCATGATCACACTAGAGCATGGCACAGTATAACAGTGTGACTTCATGATCACACTAGAGCATGGCCCAGTATAACAGTGTGACTTCATGATCACACTAGAGCATGGCCCAGTATAACAGTGTGACTTCATGATCACACTAGAGCATGGCCCAGTATAATAGTGTGACTTCATGATCACACTATAGCATGGCACAGTATAACAGTGTGACTTCATGATCACACTAGAGCATGGCCCAGTATAATAGTGTGACTTCATGATCACACTATAGCATGGCACAGTATAACAGTGTGACTACGTTACATGTAGTACATGTATAACACCATCCTGGCTGCAGCTGGACTTAGTAAAGCATGGGATAGAGTTTCCTGACAGCATGCTCTTCATTCCTGTTGAGCCCTTACAGCTGGTGTAGTGAAATTAGACCTTTGCCCTGGCTGCAGGGATGTAATAATCAGGCAGGTCATTTTACTGTACATCAGGTTTCTCTATTAGCAATCCTACTCTGCAGTTGCACATCTACGGCTGTCTGTTACAACTTATCCTTTGACATCAGATAAGTGTAGTCTTTAGTCAGTGAAAAAGGCTTTGCTATTCATCACCAGGGTACCACAATGGTGTGCAAAAACTGTAAAGATATCCATCCAGTATCCAATGGTACTATTCTGACAGCTGGATCTGATCAGATCCCCAGTAAATGTGGCTTCTTCAATCACACCAACACACATTTCTATTCGCCCCAGTAAATGTGGCTTCTTCAATCACACCAACACACACTTCTATTAGCCCCAATAAATGTGGCTTCTTCAATCACACCAACACACATTTCTATTAGCCCCAGTAAATGTGGCTTCTTCAATCACACCAACGCACATTTCTATTAGCCCCAGTAAATGTGGCTTCTTCAATCACACCAACACACATTTCTATTAGCCCCAGTAAATGTGGCTTCTTCAATCACACCAACACACATTTCTATTAGCCCCAGTAAATGTGGCTTCTTCAATCACACCAACACACATTTCTATTAGCCCCAGTAAATGTGGCTTCTTCAATCACACCAACACACATTTCTATTAGCCCCAGTAAATGTGGCTTCTTCAATCACACCAACACACATTTCTATTAGCCCCAGTAAATGTGGCTTCTTCAATCACACCAACGCACATTTCTATTAGCCCCAGTAAATGTGGCTTCTTCAATCACACCAACACGCATTTCTATTAGCCCCAGTAAATGTGGCTTCTTCAACCACACCAACGCACATTTCTATTAGCCCCAGTAAATGTGGCTTCTTCAATCACACCAACACACATTTCTATTAGCCCCAGTAAATGTGGCTTCTTCAACCACACCAATGCACATTTCTATTAGCCCCAGTAAATGTGGCTTCTTCAATCACACCAACACACATTTCTATTAGCCCCAGTAAATATGGCTTCTTCAATCACACCAACACACATTTCTATTAGCCCCAGTAAATGTGGCTTCTTCAACCACACCAATGCACATTTCTATTAGCCCCAGTAAATGTGGCTTCTTCAATCACACCAACACACATTTCTATTAGCCCCAGTAAATATGGCTTCTTCAATCACACCAACACACATTTCTATTAGCCCCAGTAAATATGGCTTCTTCAATCACACCAACACACATTTCTATTAGCCCCAGTAAATATGGCTTCTTCAATCACACCAACACACATTTCTTTTAGCCCCAATAAATGTGGCTTCTTCAATCACACCAACACACACTTCTATTAGCCCCAGTCAATGTGGCTTCTTCAATCACACCAACACACACTTCTATTAGCCCCAGTCAATGTGGCTTCTTCCATCACACCAATGCGCATGTCAATGTTTCAAGCATCTACAATAGAGTTCCTTACACAACAGGCTAATGAGGAATGTACAAGTTAGACATAATGTGGCTAGGAATAACATATGTAGAATAGCTTCATGTAATAATGCAATGGACAATGAAGCCAAACTACATGTACATAATGTACATCAGTACAACAATCTTACATGTAATATGACAACAATCTTACATGTAATGTGACAACAATCTTACATGTAATGTGACAACAATCTTACATGAAAAACAAGATGTAATAGAACATGATATGATCCTCTTCCAACATTTCTGAGCAACTTTGTACACCAGTTGCAAGTACACCAATTATAACTTAACAAACTCACTTAACAATGATTTACAGAGCACAAAGAATGCCCACAACCTAAACTTCTATAATATATAATCACATGTGAGTTCTCAAAGCTTAGAAAGTTAGCCTACACTGATACATTGTAGTATGGGAACACCTATACATGCACAGTACCCTGACAGTGGGATAAGGGAAGCAGATAGCACTTACACTGGAGGATACCTAGAGTACCTAGATGGGGTACAGTCAATGCCTGTCCTACCGCTGTGAACTGATCTCTGTGTGTGTGAGAGCTGGGACTAGAGGCAGCCCAGATAAGCAGATGATTCCTTCACAGCTTATCACACAACTGGAATTACTACAGCCCCTACATCAAAGCCACATGAACCAGGGATGCTTCCTGGGCTACAGGACTACCTCTTACTGAGGCAGGACCACATGGCAACAGCTACATGTACATGTACTACTACACCCCAGTCTGGCCCCAGTGCCCACAGCTTTACTAAATAAGGAGGAAGGAGGGTGTAAGGGCTGTCCAGGGGCTACTACTGGGGGGGGGGGGGGGGGAGGTTCAAACTGGATGTTTGACTGCATCACATTTCATAACAGGACCTTCCCAGTGTGGACATGCGAGCTGAGGATGTAATACTATTACAGGACTACAGGAAGCTGCTATTACATGATCCCCTCATCCACATGGGTACTCTACCCTCCACTTTGTGGTAGATGTACAGGCTACGTGAATCATTCACATCCACAATATCAGATTTCTCTGAAAAACTGCTCAGATTATGTGTTATATCGCTGTAATTAGTAAAAACTCAGTTTAGACACTGCGGATATGTGCAGACAGTTTGATATACAATAGCTATAGGTAAAACACCAGTTTGCCGACGCCTCCAATGTGTAAGATATCTTGTGTGAGAGAAGTGTGATCACTACAATAGCCTGATGCTCTCCTGCTACCACTGACCCACATGTCCCTCTACAGCTCATGGCCAGTTACACTAGGTCTTTGATTCTAATGAAATACATTACGCAACTCTTCACTGTATGAGAAGTATGTGTATGTATGACAGTAAGTAATGGTGTGTGTGTGTGTGGGGGGGGGGGATTGAGGGGAGCTGTGGCCAGCAGGGTGAGGTATGATCACACAAGCTCCTGTTTTGTCCTACCTGCCACCAGCTGCTAAGGATAAGGTGAAATGTATAGCAGTTACAGGAAGTTCATCTGTAGTAGGCTCTTTTGACTTCTTCTATTAGCACAGTGCTGGCGGCAAAAGTCCACTTAACTAGTTAGAAAATGAGCTGGAAGCAGCATCCAGTTACGGCATACCTGGAGTGTGTGGCTTCATGACACTGACACACCCTCAAAGATGTCCTTGAACATGTCACATAATATGTTGTGTCTTAACAAGCATTAAGTAGTCTTTATCAACAAATACTCAGTGCCACCATATTGCAGTTTTCAAGAAGGTTAACATCACAAATCTCACATGGGCGAGCCAATCCTTTTATCCTTCCTATGACACCAAAACCACAAAATACCATTCTCAGATCAATACAACTTTAAAAATCAAACAAAATGAACAAGTCAGTCAAGGACGAAATTTTAGTCAAATACAATAGTTTGTTGCAAGGTCCCCTCAATAAATGCATTAAGCATTTCAAATGCAGACATCAAGCTGTCAGAATGAGTTACATGTACAATGTATTAAAGTGGCAAACCTGTGATGTCATTGGGCATCATATGGTCAGAACAAGCCACCACAGTCTCCAATGTTTTCACATGCATTACTACATGGATGAAAAAATCATGAACAGAAAATAAATCATAGTGTGTCTTTCATCTGACATATATTTAAGGCTAGTTTTATATCTTTACATTTAATCTCTCTTGTCATGTCGTTATTATCACTGAACACCTGAACTGATGGAAGCACAGCCACCTTGTGACAATCTAAGGATAAATGGGTCATGTTGGTCACACTGGATATCTGCAATGTCCACCGCAGGATGTGGTCATCTGAACTATGTCGGCTCCCTTTCACAATGTTACTTACAGAGGTGTACTAATGACATCGTAAAGTTTAGAACAATTTACATGTACCACTACTAAATTTACCTGTACTAAACCTCCCCTGTACTGAGCTCACAAACTGGAACATGGCAACACAAACAATAAAGAGTAATAATAAGTACTCAAACCATATACATGAACATGTATGTAGTCAGATTCCAGTAACCAAGCACTGCTGATGGACATAGTCAGGGTACTGACTGAAGAGTTCCTGTACAACACTTCACCACTTGACACTCGACCTGTCATGAAGTTACTTACCAATTAGTGCCAGAACATGGTAAACAGGTAATATGCCATCAGGCAGAAATCAGAGGTTTAAATAATACCGTCTGTAAATCAATTATTGTGGTATCCATGATCTCCCAACACCATGTTGACAATGCCAAAATTTAAGCACATTGCTGACTTCTATGCCCATGAGCATTCTTAGATCACCCTTATACACATAAGTAGTGGTCATGGTCATCTTCATGCTTACCTACATGTACTGGAAGGCTCCTAACCGCTAAAACGGAGTCAGTTTATTTTATTTGACTGGTTTTCAAATGTTTACAGCCGATATGCACTGCTATCCTTGTATAGGGGTACAGTACATGAAGCTGAAAAAGCTTCTCTTGTGCCAGTCCTAACCCAACACACATCTACCTAATCAAAGCACCCTATATACATTCACGTTCCAGAATTCCTTAACCTGTTGCGCATATCACTATGATTGACTTTTCGGACTTTATATCAGGCTCCTCAAAATTTAGCTCAGCCAAATATTCAAGGAAGTTCAACACAGCATAAAAGCATTGAAGATGAGAAACAATCTGGCCAGGACATGGACAATTCAGTCAACACAATTACATATTGTCAGCAGTAATGAAATGAGCTTCCTCCTCCACACTTCCTGTTCCAGGTTTCACTACATACACATTGTAATTGTCTTTACTTCCTTTTGATAAAAATACAGGGTGCATAGGCACTTAGACTGGAGTGATTCATGGAAAATGACACAAGGTCAGCATCAATCTGAGCAGCATTTACCTGTATCTGTACAGGATACGTCCATGTTGAAATCACAGAAAAAAGGTTAGTTAACACATGCACACTGAATGACATGAAAGAAAACAAGAAATACAAACGATGGGATTTCATGTTCTCCTAGCCAAACGGCTTGAATTTGGAAAAATGAAAGAAACCCTCAGTAGTTTGTAAATTTATGAAAACAATGTAAACCTGTAATTTACCAAGATTTCATATTTAAGGTTTGTCCTGGGATACATGCCAGGAATTCAGTGACACCCCTATTGATCTCTACTTGTTTTGGTATCATGATACAGTTTATAAATGAGCATTCAAAGCTCTCTGCTGGCATAATAACGTGTCCCACAACCTAAACATCACGACACACCACCAAGCAATACGACAAAACAATGTAAACCTGTAATTTACCAAGATTTCATATGTAAGGTTTGTCCTGGGATACATGCCAGGAATTCAGTGACACCCCTATTGATCTCTACTTGTTTTGGTATCATGATACAGTTTATAAATGAGCATTCAAAGCTCTCTGCTGGCATAATAACGTGTCCCACAACCTAAACATCACGACACACCACCAAGCAATACGACAAAACAATGTAAACCTGTAATTTACCAAGATTTTATATGTAAGGTTTGTCCAGGAATTCAGTGACACCACTATTGATCTCTACTTGTTTTGGTATCATGATACAATATATAAATGAGTATTCAAAGCTCTCTGCTGGCATAATAACGTGTACCACAACCTAAACATCACGACACACCACCAAGCAATACGACAAAACCATTGACAATATAGACAATTTATTTATTTTATTTCATTGGTGGTTTAGCCATACTCAAGAATGTTTCACTTATATGACGGCGGCCAGCATTATCATATGGTGGGAGAAAACCTGGCAGAGCTCGAGGGAAACCTGATGGACTATAGTAGGCCATATACTTAAATATCAACCTGCCTATAGTGTGTATCTTCAACAATATTTAACCAGCATGCATATAATCTTACATGTACATTGTACATATCTTACCTCTCATAAACACCTAAATAAGTGGGACACAAAGCTACACAATAAACCTATTTATCACCACGTACACCCCCCACCCCAAACACAACCAATCCACTGATCTCTGCATTTTCTCCACTGCCATTCTGGAATGAGAACTCTGACAAGGGCAAATGACCTACTACCACTGGTAACTCTGGCCTATCTCCACAGCTAATTAATACATTTTTTCTTCCTAACATGTAGTAGTCCATGTAAATGGTAAAAAAACAAATCCACACTAAAATGGAATGTGGTTGTAAAAGCTGATAAGAATGTATGGATGTAGCTACTGGCTCTAGGCTCTACACATCATGACATACATACACAGACTGATATCCAGCTTAGATCTACCTGATATCAGCTATAGTTGACCTATGATGTATGGCTTCTGGAATTCTGAAGTTCCAGAGGCTATCAAATCATACAGGAGTTAAATAAGCTTGTATCATTTGCAGTGTAACCATTAAAATTAAAGCTAGAAATCTGTTAAGAAGTTTACAACCCCAAAACATCAAAGTGATAAATGTAGCTTCCTTCTATTCAGACAAACAAAAATTTAAAAAAAAAACTGTTATTGTTCAGCCTTTTCGCAAGGTGTTTACTCAAGCATATTCTCAAGACATTATTTTGTGTAAACTGATAAAATTATACATTTTGCGAAGCCCTCAAACTGACCAACTCAACCAATGTAGTTTTGTCTCCAAAATCAAATTAAAAATACGCAGAAACTGCAATCAAAGTTGCTGTTTCATGTAGAAAAAGGCAAAGGAATTAGGGTAACATTCATTTTCAGACTCGTAACTTTAGATAAAAATGTCTACAACATACTGTGTCACAAACAAGACTATCTACAACCTTTCACAGAGATATTTTTCCCAATATTACTGTAAACTTTGTTATCAATGGTTTATGACAATGACCATGTATCTTCATCTTTAGAATTGTAGGTTCTCCGACCAACACCCAACCCAAATTACCCATTAGAATGTGATCCCCCTATCACACTGAATATATGGTAGACTGCTGATGACTCTGTACATAGGCCATTTACTGGCTTTCTCTGGGAGGCTGAGAGAATCGCGGAAAGAACAGGGCAATTCTTTGGCAACCTGCCCTAGCAACGGAAAGGCCTCTGGTCCACTTTCTCACATTTAATATGTTCTTACTAATGGCACTGTGCACGGTACACGAACAAGTATAGGATACAGGGAAGGTTCTATTCCAGAGCAATGTCAAACAGGATAGGCATCTTAAAGTGTACCTCTTACCGGAAAAATGCCATGGGGCTGGTATGCCCCAGCAGCTAGCTTATTGGGGGCCAGTTGTTCCCGACTGTCCTATCATTTACATGTGGTACCAGATTTAACTTCAAGCCAAACTCAGTTCTGCACCTGCCCCCCCCCCCCCAATTGTGGGGGGGGGATATGAAATATGAACTAAATCTGATGCTGTTCCATTTTGCTCTCTCTCAAAAACATATTGGTTGCTGGATTTTATTAAAAAGATAACTATATCAATAGCTATTACACTTTTGAACGACTGGGTCCTGAACTTCATGAAACATTACAGAGACAGACACACCAACTCTATCCCATTATACCACGGTGTAATGCCCCAGCTGCTGGCTAACTGAACTTTGTCAAACACTACAGAGACAGACACACCAACTCTATCCCATTATACCACGGTGTAATGCCCCAGCTGCTGGCTAACTGAACTTTGTCAAACATTACAGAGACAGACACACCAACTCTATCCCATTATACCACGGTGTAATGCCCCAGCTGCTGGCTAACTGAACTTTGTCAAACACTACAGAGACAGACACACCAACTCTATCCCATTATACCACGGTGTAATGCCCCAGCTGCTGGCTAACTGAACTTTGTCAAACATTACAGAGACAGACACACCAACCCTATCCCATTATACCACGGTGTAATGCCCCAGCTGCTGGCTAACTGAACTTTGTCAAACATTACAGAGACAGACACACCAACCCTATCCCATTATACCATGGTGTAATGCCCCAGCTGCTGGCTAACTGAACTTTGTCAAACATTACAGAGACAGGCATACCAGCTCCATCCCATCTTACCACTGGGTAATAACCCAGTTGTTGGTTAACTGAACTTTGTCACACATTACAGAGACAGGCATACCAGCTACATGGCATCTTACCACTGGGTAATAACCCAGTTGATGGTTAACTGAACTTTGTCAAACATTACAGAGACAGGTATACCAGCTCCATGGCATCTTACCACTGGGTAATAACCCAGTTGATGGTTAACTAAACTTTGTCAAACATTACAGAGACAGGCATACCAGCTCCATGGCATCTTACCACTGGGTAATAACCCAGTTGATGGTTAACTGAACTTTGTCAAACATTACAGAGACAGGCATACCAGCTCCATGGCATCTTACTGCACAATAGAGAAAACATGCGCATGTGCAGGTGTAGGTAAGTACATATGTAACCCAGACACAGAAATAGCTTGGCATCGGTGAGCTAGGAATCTAGGAAACACCAAAACTAACTTAGGCCAGCACACTAATTAACAAAGACCCAGATCTGTAGGAATGTTAATAGCTAATGATAGCATTGTTTAAGGCAACAATTCACCTTGTTTTCAAAGTAAGTTTTACCTTAAATGTGACAAGAGAAATGCAAGAGATTTCCACAAGCTTTTAATCTGAAGGGGTTTTAATTGCTAGGCAACAACTCAGCAAACATTGGAATTGCATCACCATGGTAACAAACATGACAGTTTAAAGTGAAATTAATCACTACTGTAGTTGTCAGAAGTGTGAGTCATTTAGAAGCTGCAGAGGAACTTAAACTATAAAAAAGATCTAAAGCATTAAAATAACCCATAAAATCTATTCTAAACAAATGTTTTCTTGTCAACACCGAGACTTGGTGGCCTAAACATTGAATCAGTGTGATGGAAAATACATGTTAACTTGCAAAAGTAAAGCTTTTATAACAGCTCCAGATCACGTCACTCAACCATCCGACCCATAACGGTGATAACAACCCTGAACTTTTGTAACAACCCTTAATAGCAACCCGTAACAGTAGTAACAACCCTTAACAGTGGTAAAAACCATGAACATCAGCAAGAACCCTTAACAGTGGTAAAAACCATGAACATCAGTAAGAACCCTTAACAGAGGTAAAAACCATGAACATCAGTAACAACCCTTAACAGTGGTAACAACCCTTAACAGTAGTAACAACCCTGAAGATCAGTAACAACCCTTATCAGTGGGTAATAACCCATAACAGTAGTAACAACCCTGAAGATCAGTAACAACCCTTAACAGTAGTAACAACCCTGAAGATCAGTAACAACCCTTATCAGTGGGTAACAACCCTGAACATTAGTGACAACCCTGAACAAGCCTGCTACAAACTGTAGACTAGTACCTCCATGCACCATGCACCAGCAGATGTACGTCGACTTGAGTATCCCATTGACACACAGGTAAAAATAGCTCCAGCAATATGTGCTGTGCAAACTACCCAGGAAGGTGATCTAACATACTCCCTGCATGGTGAGCCCTTGTTGGCGTTCTGTCAGATTATGAATGGTCACCATTAAAACTACCCAGCCTAATATACAGCTGGAAAAAAGTAGCAGAGCAACCCATTAACAGGGCAAGGTTCCTCCTCAAAATAGAGCAGTGTCTGGTTTCTCTTCTAGCACCAGCTACAAGTGACTAAGTGCTCTAACAACTACATGTTGGGGGAAGTCCTTATCCTATGTGCTGGCACAGATTATCATGATTGTGGTTTACATTTCAACATGTCAGACATCAAGGCCCTTGGGTATTACTATTTATATTCACTGTATGATTGGAAAATTTAGGCTTAAATCCATTGGAAAAACTAAACTTTTTAATGCACACATTTAAAGTATAATCTCTGATTCAATTTCATTGGTGCTTCCTGAATCAATAATCAGTCTAAACATGCAAAGTCAATCTGAATAATAAAACAATTAATCACATTACAGCAGCATACCAAAATGAGAGTTAATCAAGAAAAGCAAACAAAAGTTGTGTAGTGTAATCTAAGCATACTGGAATTAAGTATATTTGCTTTATGTTCATTTAATTTGGTAGGTTTAAAATTTGGTGGCAACCCTATACAGTGTGTGTACAAGACATGACATTACTAAAGCTGTAAAGTACACGATAAATCACACATTAACCCTAACAAATACTGCATTCTACAAGTCTCAGAGTGCAAGACTCAATCATATTCATTCCTTGAGAGACTCTAATATCCATTCTGTTATTTCCGTATGGTGTTACAAAGTTAGTTAGGGTTAAATCCCTGCGCAAAAGAGAAGAGTTACAAAGTCAGTTAGGGTTAAATCTGTGCGCAGAAGAGAAGAGTTACAAAGTCAGTTAGGCATAAATCGTTGTGCCGAAGAGAAGAGTTACAAAGTCAGATAGGCTTAAATCGTTGTGCAGAAGCGAAGAGTTACAAAGTCAGTTAGGGTTAAATCGTTGTGCAGAAGAGAAGAGTTACAAAGTCAGATAGGGTTAGATTGTTGTGCAGAAGAGAAGAGTTACAAAGTCAGTTAGGGTTAAATCGTTGTGCAGAAGAGAAGAGTTACAAAGTCAGATAGGGTTAAATCTGCGAGCAGAAGCGAAGAGTTACAAAGTCAGTTAGGGTTAAATCGTTGTGCAGAAGAGAAGAGTTACAAAGTGGATTCTCCAAATCTTATTTACATGAAGGCATGTCATGATAATGTGTAATTGGAGACCTACGACAGTGAAGTGGATCAAGCAGAGTAGCCCTAGGAAGTGGATCAAGCACAGTAGCTCTATGAAGTGGATCAGGCACAGTAGCTCTATGAAGTGGATCAAGCACAGTAGCCCTATGAAGTGGATCAAGCCCAGTAGCCCTATGAAGTGGATCAAGCCCAGTAGCCCTATGAAGTGGATCAAGCCCAGTAGTCCCATGGAGCAAATCTTGGGTTAGCACCAAATGGTGGCTGTGTATATAGCCCTATGAAGTGGATCAAGCACAGTAGCCCCATGGAGCAAATCTTGGGTTAGCACCAAATGGTGGCTGTGTATATACATGTATGGAAGTAGTTCAAGCCTAAGATACATGAATCTTATTAGCGGGGTCAAACAGAAATCAAGGGTAGGAAGTTGAACTCTCCCGCTTCCAGTGGCCAAGGCGGATGAACTAGGTTTCCAAAGTCAGTCACTCACATACAGCGCAAACACTGCAGCCAATGGTTTCAGCTAACTCATCCTACCGATTACCACTCCAGTTTAACCTTTTTGCCCTTCTTGTCATGGAGCAAAACAGTTTACCTGACAAGTTAACAAGGACTACTATTTACCTACACATATCAGTGTCTCTACAAACCAAACACTGTACACCAACCAGCAGTGTATGCCAAGTCTGGTTTATTTGAGAGAAAGAAGAAAGAAGAGAAAACAGAAAAAATGATTGGATATTCTTATACTCCATCTCTGGCAAATGGTCTCAGCAAAGATAGACACCCAAGTGCTAACCCTGGCATTACTTATTAATGGTAATACTATGGTGATCTACCAGATGTCTTATCGCAGAAATGTCAGTTTCACACAAAGAGGAAAGCAGAGAAAAGAAACAGAATCCCTTTCATATTTGCATTCTGCTAGTACTTGTGGTATTTGCACTATAACTACATACACGTACACAGTCTGTTAATACATATATAGATAATATACAAACTAAACATACAGATGTTTGGAGCTGCTGTAGCTTACATGTACATGTATATATCACACAGAGCAGGGGGAAATCTTCACTGGAAACAGATGGTTTAGTTTTTATGACAATCAGGAAAATTTCCACAAAATGCAAGGGTTTCTGTTAAAGAGCAAAATGAGTCTGGGAAAGACTACTGCTTTAATTGGACACCTTGAAGGTATCAGGCTTATGTTCAAGCCCTAAATCACCAGACCAGAAATCCAGCCAATCACAGTTATTCTCATAACACCGTTTGTCTGTGAAAGCAGATGTCTATGAATTTCAAGGTATCTGAGGTTGGCAGCTGTTTTTTTCCAAAAATGTAAGCAGATTTTTATGTTATGTGAAATACATGTTAGGCTTAAAGTTTGATGAGAACTCCACACTAAGAGAACATGCAGAGAGAGCCATGTACACAACTGTGAGAAGCCAGAGTTCTGCTACAGCATAGCAATGGCTCCAGACATTTCCGTCAGCAAATTAGCTGTGTGTCCTTCTGGCCAGTGTTCAACTGTCACACAAACACTCATCAGCCAGCATCACTATACACACTACACAAACACTATGTCTCAGGATATTGGTACCTTGGAAATTTCACATTGGCATATCCATGTACACTGTGATACCATGGAAGAATTCTAGACAGCTTTTGTGCTGTACATTCCCAAATTATGTCCCAGGCCTGAATACATAACAATATGCTTTACACATGTAGCCATATTGTGACTCTATACAATACATGTATTTGCAGTTTGTCAAGTCAATTTACCAAGTTCCACTTCTTATTATAGCTACTGCGGGGAAAAGGCTTGCATCATTTGATTCTGCAGGCTTTTTCTACAGTCTGACAGTCAGGTATCTTGATGCGAACTACATGTAGATGCATCATCGTTATATGCATGCATACATGTATGTGTGTAATAAAACTCTAGCTACATGCACATTTCACCTGTGTAACAGAACTCTAGCTACATGCACATTTCACCTGTATAAGAGAAACCCAAGCTACACGCACATTTCACCTGTGTAACACATTTACCTATGTAACAGAACCCTTGCTACATACACATTTCACCTGTGTAACAGAGCCCTAGCTACATACACATTTCACAGGTGTAACAGAACCCTAGCTACATACACATTTCACCTCTGTAACAGAACCCTAGCCACATACACATTTAACCTGAAGACTCCATTTCAGAATAGTTAAAGATAAAACCTGTAACCATACATTGTATCTCTTCCATTGGTGCACAGTATTATGTTAAGCTGGCAATCATGTCTCTTAATATGGCACCTGAGATGTATACCTGTACTGAGGATGAGCATGAGCACACTTCCATGTAACTACCAGTGCTCGGTCCATGTCTGAGCACACTTCCATGTAACTACCAGTGCTCAGTCCATGTCTGAGCACACTTCCATGTAACTACCAGTGCTCAGTCCATGTCTGTCCACAAATGATTGACCTACATGTGAAATAGAGTTCTAGACACGCTGATCAATGGACAAAGACTTGTAAGGAGAGATCAGTAGAGAGGAGCTTAAGTATTTCTACCTGTCCACCTAGGCTAGATCAAAGAGGAAGTCCTGAAGAGATCCAGAACAGAGCACACACTTTACCATATATACATAAGCAATTCACAACGGCTGTGAGAGTTCAGCAGTTTACATGCTTTATGTCAATTCTAATCTTTTGTAACAGATCAGTTTTACACACATTTTAATATTAATAGAGAGAGACAGAAAAAAAAAAGCACAACCAATTTGTGTACATTTATGTGCCTGCACATACATGTATTAGTGTGAGATACCTCAAATGTCCTCTTGAAACCTGCAAATACTTTTGGTACCTGGCACACCACTCTTAATTTTTACTTGCAAAAAAAGGGCACATTATGTATATAGCACAGTTTTCTCATAGAAAAAAGCATGGTTAATTTGGCAATACAAGATAAGCAAGCTTTGCATACAACTGTTCTTCATGGTAATAACAGAGCTAGAGTAAATCACTCCTTGTAGTAAAATCTACATGTATGTTTACACCTGTATATCTGAACGCCAAATTTTCAAGAATTTGCTGTCAGCACAACTGTAAAGCCAAAACCCTACACATGCACGAAGTGGCCTGAATTCTTCATCGCATTAATTACTCCAATCTGTCAGAAACCTCCACCCATGTCCCATTCTAGTGTACAATGTAAAAGATTTCACCACGGAATATTCCACAAAACTGTTTCCGGTTACTACTATGGCCATTTGCTCATCTGGTTACCAGTGGTTGCCAAGGTAACCTTGAGGTAGAGCTGATATACTTCTACAATCAACTCCACTTCTACATGTATTTCTCAATAAATGACAATTTATACATAGGTGGTGACAGTGTGAGGGAAACAGGCGAATTGGAGGGCAGGGGTGAGTGGAGGGCAGGGGTGAGTGAAAGGGCAGGGGTGAGTGGAAATCAGGGGTGAGTGGAAAGAGGCAACTTTTGGGGACAACAACTGACCCAGTTAGGGCAAAGTCAACCCTGGTGTCATAAATCTGTAACTCAGCTGGAAGGGACAGAGAATCCTGCTGATTGGATGACAGAGGAGATTGGAGATCCTGGGTTCAAGTGCCACACTTAAATTCATGCCAAATTAATCTACAGTACTTAAAATTCACCTTTGTCTAGACTTGCCTATCCAGATGCAACGGTTAACAGACCTCAACAGAAGCTACTTGAGTTCACCAGGGATGATTTGTTACTCAGTAAACTTCACTGTTTTATCTCCAGAATATAACGTATGGAATCTATTACCTTCTGGCCATCTTAGCTTTCAGAAATACAGATCTGTACCTCTTCCACTCACCAGCCTGGAACTTAGTCTCTTGAAGTGTGATGTGCTCAGTATGTCAAAACTGTATGCTACAAAAACATGTTTTCATGAAGTAATTCTCCCAGCTGTTTACCTGATGTCTGTTTATCTCCATACATGAACACATACGTTAATCTTAGAGCTACAGGTAAATATATATGTACCATGTATGAGCAGAGAGCCATAAACTTAACACATGTAACCATTACAGTTCCTTTGAAGTAAACTTATGTTCTCTATGCCTGTAGATCAAACAGATAAGAGGATAATACAGGGCTATATCTGCTGTTCAGTTGGTAGTCCCTTTTGATATCTTTGTACTGAGTAAAATGTTGCTCAGAGTGTCTCCGTTATACCCAAGTTGATTCACCACTTTAACAGCTCGTATAACCTGTGTAGATTATCTGCACTCTAAGATGACTGGATACACTCAATGTCCTCAATGTGACAAAATTTGTTTCTATGTACCACAGCCTAAAAAATCAATTACATGCTTTTGATTTTGCATATCTAACTGATAGGCCATACCAGCTATGTTATGCAATACAAAATACTGTATTTCATGTACTTTAGGTACCTGTATGGCGAGACAGCTCCAGCAATTAGAGCCGACACTGAAATCAAGTTTCGAATACCTACATATATATAAGGTACATAGCAAATTCCAATATTTACTTACCAAACGTGAATGTATACAATATGTACAGGAGCAAGAGATGTTCCGACAGTATAACATGAAGGCTTACCTTAGTGAATGGAAGATGGTCAATGCTGACTGGCCCTGAAGAAATGCAATGTGCTTCTGCTCCTGTAAATAAAGGAGGAAAGGAAATAAATACAACTTTAAATCATCTCTTATAAAACTGATAATTATGACATTAAAAAGGCTACACAGCTGTACATCACATATCAATTGTCAAATAATACATCTCATAGTTCTTTGAACCATAATTGTTAAACCCCTTAATTGTCAACTGAAGAAGATAAGAAAACAAACATACATGTAACCAACGTGTTCTCATCAACAAGGCAGTGGCATGTACATGTATATAAATGTTTTCTGGTTGTGGGTCCACATCAACAACAGTAGTAGTAAAGCAGTGATGGAAGCGTCATTAGTACTGGTTGAAGGTCCACAGTAGTGCTGCTTGACAGTTGACAATAATAAAGGTCCTCAGCAATGCCGGTTGAAGGTCCACAGAGGTACTGGTTGAAGGTCCACCTATAAAAACTGCAGTGAAGAGAGGAGCAGTGCTGGTTGATGGTCCACTTCCAAAGGGTAACATGAGAGCACACCTGTACATGTATGTTATGACAACATCAGGTGAGAGAGGAGCAGTAAAGCTGGCTGAAGGTGTTCAGAAGACATTACGCAACTGTAACTCTACCCCAAGTACAGCCAAGATCTAAACCATGGGCAGGGAGGCAGGGGAGTGAGTGATACACCCAGGTCTTCCCTGACTACAGGTCACTGGTTTAAAGGGTGTAGCTGCCCCACAATAGGGAGGCGTCTCACACCAGGCATGCCACACAGCCATACGCATGGTGGGTGTTCGACCTATAGCCACATTACGGTCTGCTCCACTGATTAATAACACTGGACAACTTTCCCTGAACGTTTGTAAAACTCATACACCTGGATAACAGTGGAAATGTTACCCAAACTGGATTATGAAGTAACACTAATTTATTAAGAGATTAAACCTACAGATACTTGTTTGTTGTTTAATACCATACTAAACGATACTTTGCAACATAAAATTTTTGGTAATAAAATCAATGAGTGCAAAATCAAATGTTTGATATTGTTTTAGAACAATGAAATAATTGCTTAAACATTAACCTTTTCTTGTGGATATGATACCATTCCTAATACATAATTAAGTTTGTAAAAGCTTTATAGCTTTTTCAATCTGTTCTACACGTGTTCTATATATTGCCATACTGTTCTGATCCAATCTGTTCCATTTACTCAAAGCCACATTGATCTGATCCATTCTGTTCTAGTTACTCAAAGCCACATTGATCTGATCCATTCTGTTCCATTTACGCAAAGCCACATTGTTCTGATCCATTCTGTTCCATTTACTCACAGCCACATTGTTCTGATCCATTCTGTTCCATTTACTCAAAGCCACGTTGTTCTGATCCATTCTGTTCCATTTACTCAAAGCCACATTGTTCTGATCCATTCTGTTCCATTTACTCAAAGCCACACTGTTCTGATCCATTCTGTTCCATTTACTCAAAGCCACATTGTTCTGATCCATTCTGTTCCATTTATGCAAAGCCACATTGTTCTGATCCATTCTGTTCCATTTACTCAAAGCCACATTGTTCTGATCCATTATGTTCTAGTTACTCAAAGCCACATTGTTCTGATCCATTCTGTTCCATTTACGCAAAGCCACATTGTTCTGATGCATTCTGTTCTAGTTACTCAAAGCCACATTGTTCTGATCCATTCTGTTCTATTTACTTTACTGGGAGTCTAGATTCCCTACTTAACAAGCTTGTGTGTTAATGTTACTCTATGTTAAATGTGATGAAAACACAACATTTTGAGTAATTCTAGATCAGTGACATCTAATAAATTGCAATTAACATCACTGCATTTTTTAAAATCTAATTCTGCTTACGCCATAGGTCAAGGGGGCGTGTAATTTGCTACTATTTAAGCATTTACATGAACAGATAGAACTAGAATCCAGTATACCCCTGCACCCATTAACTTCATTGAGGGGAGTATAATAAAACCCTAACTGAGGTAGATTTACCAGAGGCCATATTTTAACAGTTACATATGACCACTTGCCAGCTATCACCATGTCATCGCTGCTCTGTTTTGTCTCTCTATGCTGCACGTCTTAATTATATAACATGCATTTACCTGAACAGGGAAGGGAACACCAATGAGCCTATAGGTAACACAGAAGACCATCACAAACTGACACCTACACGTATGTATACCCATCCCTGCTATCACTTAACATGTTTACCACTTGATTTGTCTGAAGTATCTAAACAGACTGTGCAAAACCTTGGTTAAGAATGGCACAAAACACACTAGCATTCACAAGGTGACCTGTGCCATCATGTCTTACATATGCACCTTTGTAAGCCACAGCCTGCACAAAGTCATCCAAAAAGTTCAAATGTTTATTGCTTTCAAAACATATTCAAAAGCCAGCATTTGTCCCTGTAAAGTCCCAATGAATAGAACGCTCAATTTTCAAGCCTGGAAGTTTGTTTGCTATTTATGTGAGTGACAGCTTTACATGCCAGCCACGTTGGGGGAACTCAAAAGCTGACCTTGTTAAATCAGCTCTACATTACTAAACCTTCTCACCTGTCTGCAGTCTTCTATTCTAAATAGGTTAGTTCACTCTCCTGGTTGACAGACTAAACACATCCACACAGCTATATATTATACCTTGTGCAGGTTTGACACCAAGAATGCATGTTGAAAACTCCAACAGCATATTGTAGCCCCTTCATCATACTGTAGCCCCTTCATCACACTGTAGCCTTTCATCATATTGTAGCCCCTTCATCATACTGTAGCCCCTTCATCACACTGTAGCCCCTTCATCATACTGTAGCCCCTTCATCACACTGTAACCTTTCATCATACTGTAGCCCCTTCATCATACTGTAGCCCCTTCATCATCTACACGTCATACTCTGGATTTCTCTTCACACTTTCCTAATTAGTACATCATAATTACCTAGATGAATTCAAGAACTGATGCTCACTGATACAATGGATTTTAAGGAATATTAAAGCATACTAATTAATGCAAACAATTTAGTCACCAAAATATGTAGTTTTCTCACTTAAAACACGGCGCTTAGGGCAATCTGCTACATGAATGTATATGCTGGTTATGTCCTGTATAAAATATACCCCCAAAATATATCTCAGTGTCTACATAGATACTTCCATTACATGTGTATACAATGTAGGGGTAAATATCTTTATTAAAGCCTCTTCATGGCAAGTTATTGAATATTTAAGCCAAATATCCTGATAGCTATATGTCTGCCTGCGTAAACAGTGGTAAGGTAGTACACAAGCCTATTATGACCATCTCATTGCTGAAAGCCTCACCACACCCAGTCTCTCTTTGTAACTACAAAGCTGTCATCAGCTTTAAGCTTCAAACCACATGTACAGCTTTTATCTCCATCAACCAACATAATTATGCATGGTGTTTTTAATTTCTATCAAACTCTGGTATAAATACGGGCTCTACAGTCACTATTCAGATAGACATGAGGCGGTAAAAAGCCCCTGTGACAGCAGAGGACCATGATGTCCTCAAATGGAGCAATGTGTTTTCATGCAGCACTGGTCAAGCATGGAGTTTGACTGAGTAAGCTCAGTAAACACTTACTCTGGTACACATAACATTTGAACTCTTACTCTGGTACACATAACATCTGAATACTTCCTCTGGTATACACAACATCTGAACACTTCCTCTGGTACACACAACATTTTAACACTCTGATGCACACAACATTCAACAGTTAAGTGTTTGAACACTTACTCTGGTACACATAACATCTGAACACTTCCTCTGGTACACACAACATCACAACACTTACTAAGATACACATAACATCTCAACACTTACTAAGGTACACACAACATCTCAACACTTACTAAGGTACACATAACATCTCAACACTTCCTCTGGTACACACAACATCTCAACACTTACTAAGGAACACATAACATCTCAACACTTCCTCTGGTACACACAACATCTCAACACTTACTAAGGTACACATAGCATCTCAACACTTCCTCTGGTACACACAACATCTCAACACTTCCTCTGGTACACACAACATTCAACAATTAGGTGTTTGAACACTTACTCTGGTACACACAACATTTGAACACTTTGGTACACATAATATTTGAACACTGATACATACAACATTTGAACACTTTTGTACACTAAACATTGTAACACTGGTACACACAGCAATTGAACACTATTTGGTGCACACAACATTTGAACACTTTGGTGCACACAACATTTGAACATTTTGGTGCACACAACATTTGAACACTTTGGTACACACAACATTTGAATAGACAATCTGATAGCAACTGCCTGACCCAAGTTGGTAATTAAGCCCTCTTTTGGGGTTCTATCCATGAGGGGAAGTGGAACCATTTTCTATGTTGAGGCGCCATTTAACTATCAAATATGGCCAGGGTCCAGAGGCAGGCAGGGTTTAAGGCAAACTTAAGAAGATGTGATATATTTTCATGTTTTAAGTTTTCAAATATAAACCAATGATAAAGAATATTTCCCTGTTGATATACACATTTATATCAGTATTAATGGATGAAACACTGTTGGAGATAATTTCTGCATGTTTTATACACGTGACACATTTACATAGAACATGTTGGGATGATAATGTTGTATCAAAATGCTGATGGTAACAGCATTTTTTGGGTATCAACTATCCAGGCAAAACAGCTACAAACAACACACAGCTAACACTTTACTTGGTTTAATAATCTTACAGGATTTTATAGAAAAAATCCAACACATCTGTTCCATATATATTTTTTTACCATGAAACTTAAAAACTGAGGAACATCAAATGAGTCACTCAGTTGTTAACCCAAAACATGTCTGAGCTCATTCCTGCATCTGCTCTGAACCACCTGGATGAAGAACACGATTGTAACCCACTAAGAGTAGACCGTGTGGAAGATGAGGTGAAACCTTTTCTAGAGGGCAATTACACTGTACCTAATAATTACCTGCTGGGTAATTGCTCAAGCTTAACACATCTCTGCGAAGATCATCAATAAAATCTGAATCTGCCAGATTCCCTGACCTTTAGTGTGAGTATCACTGACACCGGAGCACACTCAGCTCTCTATGTGTACATGTTACACTTATCACATCTAATCAACAGTTCTCTAACTTCTATATTATTACAACATGCAACATTTTAGTTACATTTTTAATTCATTTTGTTTTCACAAAATGCTCTAAGTTAAAGTTAAATGACCTATTCAGTGGTTTATTAATTATTTCTGGTTCAAATCGAGCCAAACAAACGAGGAAATGTCTCGGGTATTTACCGGTATTCTTCACAATACCGTACAATTCACCGGTATTCTACCCAATTCTGACATCAAATAACAGTCATACTCCAAGATAAATTCCTCTGCATGTATACCGTACAGAAAACATAAGAAATTGTCCTGTTACATTATACTGAACGGATAGAATCTAAACGATGAAGAAACTGTTGATGCACATCACTGTAATAAATACCTGTTACCTGATCCACTCAATAACAATCTTTGATTTCATACCCCAACAAGGGCCCCATACTAGTCCTAGAGAACTGGATCTATTCCTACAGCTTCCACATGTATGTAGCTCTTGTTATTAATGATACTGATTATGTGTCATGATTCATCACTTCTTGTCATTTTTCTTGCGATTTTCACTGTGTGCCTGTACTTGTTGGCCTACAATGTGTCGTGAATATAAATATGCCAGTAGGTAGTGAAGCTCTTACACAGACATACATGTAACCTGAGTGACAGAGTAGACATGTATCAACCCTGTACAAAATGCTAACACTAGGAAACAGTACAGACCCAAAATCTGGAGTATACAGGTGATTTCACGACTTTGGTTGAGGTCCAGAGAGAGAGATATTTAATAAAAAAATGTTCACAAAACAAAACTTTTAATTGCTCTTTAGTACATAATCATGTAATAAATAAAAAAAAAGGCTACAAATCTGAACAATAATGTAACTTTTAATCAGTTTTTTTGTCAACATGTGGAATGGTGATACAACAGAAATGGGATGTTTCCAAAGTGCTTGAAATAATGTGCAGGAGTATTGCCAGGGGCTCTCCTAGCTCCATGCTGATATCCCTAAACTGTGACCTGTTTATATCCCAAACCAGGTACACATTCAGAAGTGAACTGTTTGCAGCTTACGGACAAACTGCTCCAGCTTTGTCATGCACCATTTGCCCTGTGTAACCTGATCGGTCTAGGCTTTAGAATGACCCATTGGGGTACAATATATGCTTCCTAGTCATCCACACTTTTGGTCCTGAAGCCGATGCATAAAGCTAAAATATACTCATTTATATCTGTTTACATGCAAAGCTGCATTACTGCCACCTGGGTGTGGCCTGGAATAGGACCTGACATTCATAGCCGTGACTACATGTGTGCATCAGCCACAAGCTGGAATAGGACCTGACATTCATAGCCGTGACTACATGTGTGCATCAGCCACACGCTGGGATAGGACCTGACATTCATAGCCGTGACTACATGTGTGCATCAGCCACAAGCTGGAATAGGACCTGACATTCATAGCCGTGACTACATGTCTGCGTCAGCCTCATGTTGGAATAGGACCTGACATTCATAGCCGTGACTACATGTGTGCATCAGCCACACGCTGGGATAGGACCTGACATTCATAGCCGTGACTACATGTCTGCGTCAGCCTCATGTTGGAATAGGACCTGACATTCATAGCCGTGACTACATGTCTGCATCAGCCACAAGGTGCCATTTGTCATCTGGACTGTTCAAATGAAATAGCGTCTGTCCTGTTTTGATTCTACTAGCAAGTCAGTAGAACAAATCGCACAATGTAAATGCTGCACTAGATGCATCTCTGACACAGGTCTGCTGGACTTGGACCTGACATTTGCTGTGTTCAGTCTCCTCATACACATTAAATTCATATTCTACATCTGTTATGTGGTAACTTCATCAACTTTAAGGCTGTTTTAATACATTATAAAATGTGACTCCCCAACAACAGGGATCACACACACAATACAGATGACAGATGAGATGGAGGGAGATCTAGAAAAAATGTCAACTAACTAATCTGTTCACCAGTAGAACAAACTGCGCCTAACAATGCCCAATCACTTTCCAGGTTAGTAAGTTTCCAAACTTCCCCTGCTTTGTATGACTGAGCTACTCCCATCTCTGGGCTAACAGAGGGTTTAACAACCAAGAGACTACCGGTAGTTGACTCTCAGTTTCCATAAAGAAGACAATCCACATTTACCAGCATGCATAATGTGTCTATTTATGGGAATGAATATGCATGAAGTATCCTACATACATGAATACATTAACCTGGAGATCTGTACAAAGGTGATGCATGGACATCCTACATCAGCCAACCTCTGTGCAAGCTACTTATAGTAAAGAATAAAGTAAGCACGCTATTTTAACCTAGATCACCAGTAAATGGTTTACATTTGTCATATAATAACACCTATAAAAAAATCACGGGCGACACATGAATATCATCAGATCAACAGAGCATCTTCCTTCCCTGTCTGGAATCTTTTCTCCATAGGCCTACTTGTGGTTCTGGTTCATAATGTTGAGCTATGTAATAATGAATGAAGACAAATACCTGGGAACCAGGCCATCAAGTCCCCCTTGCACTTTTCTGACTTACAAATATATAAAATGTCTACCATGAACACTGAACAGGTTTAACAACATTTTATAAAGAAGATGTAGCAATACTTAATCACACGCATGGCCTTCAGCTTAAAAGTATTCAAATTAGCTTGTTTTCCATTTTGCAGTTTGAAGGTTCATTTAGATTTAAGTCTGCATATAAAAACATAACACAGGGGATTCACCAAACACAAAAATATGTATGACTGATCATCCACGAACCAGCTGTTCACAGCTTTCCTCTGTAGTATAGGAGAGAAGATGTGTTGAGAAATAACCATGTTGTGGTGGTGTCTTAAGGTAAAATGATGTTTCAAATAACCTTGCACAAGCATAAAGGCCTCAGTCTCATGATCTTTTCTGAATAAATCAAAGAATTTATATTTCGATACATAAAATTTTATCTGAAATGTACTTGAAGATCTGTAGCCTAAAAACCACTACCCATGCGGCTGACTCATCTCTTATCGTCTGTAGAAATAACTAGAGCTCAACTAACAATAAGTATACTCTACAATTAAATACAAACTGCCTGACACACACCCATTAAGCTGCAACAGGCTGATTAGTTCAAACACATCAAACTTATGCCCAGCTTTACGATACTCTAAACCTTCTTCACACATAAAATCATGAGATTTTGAGAAACAAAAACCTGAATTTACCAAAAATATGTCTTTATCTTTGATTTATTTACTTTGTACCCCCATCCCACCCACAACAGTGCCATTTTTTTCAAGTCATGTCGACAATTGCATGAAGGAAAAAAAAGACAAAAAAATAATCACCATCATTTAACAAGGCAAAACTAGGTAAAAATACCATGTGATGGTGATGGCAGACACGAGGGCAAATTGTACGTGAGTGATAATAAGAGAGAGTTCACACAAATTTCTGAAGACAACTGCACAGGCCCTATATATAACTGCATCCATAAATAATGTGACAGTTCAACCCCTACTAAGCTGTCCTCCAACACGTCTCCAGAAAGTTTTGATTTTAAATTTACAGCATACAAGACAGCTTTCAACTGACAGGTTCTTAGCTAACTTTTCAACTCGTTCACGCTCTGGTAACTCGCCAATCATTACATGCACGAGGCTGAGGGGAGCGTCGATCCAGTCATGAGGCTCTGGTAGGGGTTCCTTCTGTCACAACATTATCATTTTCTCTAATCACAGCTCTGTAGTGTTGCAGCCTATGACAGTTTCCATGATTATCAGTTTCCTTCAGATCGCATGTGACAAGGTACGACCAGTCCATACAACAACTGGAGTGTATTTATTCGTCTGAGCTACGATGAAGACATGGGTGTAAATGTAAAACGCAGTGTATTTGTGTACTGGTGCGTAGGTCGCCATGTTTAGCGGACACAGCATCCTTTCACCCCCATGTCATTTTCTAAACATCTGTAAGTAATCAACAACTGTGTAAAATATGTTGAAACTGCACAAAGATTTTAAGTTTTTGTATTGAATACATAATTTTGCTAAAAATCAAAACTTACGTCTTTGGAACTGGTGAAATCCTGGCTAGACCTGACTTGACCGAGTCTCGAAGCACTGCTCGCCCGAGTGATCAGAAGAAGGAGTGACCTTTACAAGTCACGTGACGTCGGTTACTTCGTTTGGTTGGTTAAAAGTTCCCAATGAGTGACATGATCATATGGATTCCGCTCATTCTTGCAGCTGAATCACTTGGGCAACGCAGAAGGTGTTAAGAATTAAAACACATCGAAAGAGATAAAAGAAAACTGTTACCCGTGACCTTTGTTACTAAATTAATTTTCAGTTTCTGCAAAAGAAAACGTCGAAATCATATTGTTTAAGATTTGTTCCTATTTTAAATGCGCAGGGGTGGAAGGAAGTTGCCGGCGAATGGTGGCTGCCGTGAGTATGAGCATATTTGGTCATAAGGCGTTTGTCTTGATACCCGATATTAGTCTTGCTAGCTTCCATCCAGACCTCTCTTTTCGGTAGTCCCGGTTACCCAAGCGAAGATGAATCTTCCCCGACTATTTATAGGGTGTAGATACACCTTTCACTAGCAGAGCCGGGGAATAATGGTTTATTGAGGTGGTGGGCAGACCGGTTAGCAGCAAGTCTGTTGGCCGCATCCCTTGGCCTTTCGCATAAGTCTTAACAAAAATATGCTGGGCCTAACTGATCATCTTAGGTACGGTCAACGTTTTTGGTGTGCGAATCAAATTTAAACATTTCCTAAAGCTCTTGTCTTGTTGGAAAATCTGGATCAGGGCAACATGCAGTTAGATAATAGTTTGGGATGTGTAAATAGTTTTGAGAATTACAAACATTGTAATAATTTAAAATGGGGTAATTAAATAAACTTATAGACATAACCAATATAGGGATATGTGGTAATTTTATCTTCGTCCCTATTGACCCGTTAATTACATATATAAAGTTTATTATTTATGAACGAGCATGCATGGAGAGAAAAACTAGTGCAGCGACGACAAAGTGGTAAATGCATGGTCAGGCGCACATGTGTAGCCTGTGAAATACCGTCTCTTGTCAGCTTTACATCAGCTAGGGATTTATTCCATAACTGTTTATGCAAATGCGTAAAAAGTAGCCACTTAGGCATCATCGTTTAAGCAGAAAAACACTTTTGGCAAAAAATCGATCAGCACAAATTTCTAATCGAATTTAGGATATTATTTTAGAATAAATTTTAGAATTTCACAAAATATCAGCCTCGCATATACGTATTACCGTTCAAAATCGGCCGTAATGAAATTTGCTAAAATTTATAACCCTTATCGCAATTATTTCAAATTTTAGACTCATTTTAATGAAATTTAATGAAAGGCAGTAATTTGAACTATACTTGGTAAATATGAAGAGTTTAATCCAGCTAGCAAATTTAAGGATGTATTGCCCTTATTAACTCTCGTTTGGTGTTTTATGACGTTTTTAAGAAAAACTGGACAATAACGCGGCCTGACCACTAATTTTGTGAATGAAAGGAAACCTGCACTCATGTTGACAAAACCTCCTGACTTAAAACCACATCCGAGCCAGCGCATGACTCTTGAGTTCACTTAATTAATTATTTGTATGAAAATTGTTATAGGTATACATGAATATAGTTCACAGGAAATTCAAGCCCATGCACTCTATAGCATGTAAAAGTCTATATGTATTTGTTTATTTATTTGCTCGGGATTTTGCGTTGTACTCCAATGTATATGCCGGTTTGTAGCCGAGTCAGTATGTTCACATAAGCGGCGATGATGCGGACTGCATATCAGATATAGGTGTACATGTACCAGTATTGCGATAACCCATAACGATGTTACGGTATAGACAAAGATGGATATACACGATTGAAGCTATACACGGTTGTAGATGATATAGATATAGCGTTTCTAGACGTAATAATGTCTGACAAGCAGGCTACATGACAGAGGAAGCCATGCATATGGATTGAACCAAACACAGTTTAATTTATTAATTTATTTATTTTATTGTTATTTAAAGTTATACACAAGCATGTTTTCACAGATCCGATGACGGTCAGCGGCATGGGTGGAGGAAACCGGAGTGTCCGAAGAAAAATCTATGCCCCGTGACATGTCATTGACGAACTTTGCCACAAGTTATAAAAGTACATAGTAAGGGGTTCTCAATTAACGAAAGTTACAGACTGCACAAACGGTCACAAGTGCTATCGCCGCCGTCCGCTTATTGTCTCAAGGGGGCAGCGAGAGCAGAGGAATCTACAAATTCCTTGTCCAATTAAGGCTTGGGTTGAACTCTTATATCGTGTGTCCCAGCGATTAAAATGCAACAATCTTGAACCACTATAGGCTCTATAAACTATAGATGTATGCAAGTGTGAAACTCAAATTATGCAGTCCATGTTTTTTCGTACGTATTACTGCAACTTATATACTTTGCATTAGATATCGTAACTTCACAACCGTACTCTGTTCTATTTATTTATATTTTACATATTTCATGAATTTAAAGTTTTACGCCGTAATTTGACTACGTTTGTCACGTAATTGGCCTAACGTAAGTCCGTTTCCAATAAGTATAGTTTTACATACTCCCCTGGTCCGACGTTGCAGGACCCTGCTGTAGGGTTCCGATGTTATCTTGAGTAAAACAGTTGACTTGTTCTAACTATCAGAAGTCTGTTCAATTATTCAACTCTCGGAGCACCCAAAGCGACGAAACAACGTTCATGCACGAGTATTGGTGGAGGAAACTTTGGAGAAGCCTGCTTGGAAGATAATCCCATCAGTTTAGGGCTGCTTAAGACGCAAACTGACACCAGTCACATGGGGAATTAGTGTGCATCTCAGCCCGCAATTAACTGCCGTTTATACATCAATCAGTAGATCTAACGTTTGATTCGCCTACAGCGGACGCAAACTGACACCAGTCACATGGGGAATTAGTGTGCATCTCAGCCCACAATTAACTGCCGTTTATACATCAGTCAGTAGATCTAACGTTTGATTCGCCTACAGCGGACGCAAACTGACACCAGTCACATGGGGAATTAGTGTGCATCTCAGCCCGCAATTAACTGCCGTTTATACATCAATCAGTAGATCTAACGTTTGATTCGCCTACAGCGAACGCAAACTGACACCAGTCACATGGGGAATTAGTGTGCATCTCAGCCCGCAATTAACTGCCGTTTGTGAATACGAGAGAATTATACTGATTGTAAAATTATCAGAAAGTTAGACTGATGGCGTTTGATTGAATAACCTTGACACACCACTTTTTTGCAGTAATAACTTGTGACGCTGATTGAAATTTTCACACAGGATCTGTCAAATGCTAAAAGGCGGGTTATGTACTCGCCATATATGCTGGACATGTATGTAAGGATAATTTACGAAGTCAAAATCGAAACTATCCTTCACCTGGTAAAGCCAGTGAGACAGGAAACCACTTTGGCCTTTGTATACAAATAGATAAGGTAACCATTTGGAGAACGAAAGTCGACATAATGTCTTCCACAGCTTTTGCTGTATAGGGATAGTTTAAATCTATAACAGATCATCAGTATACCGTTTAGTGAATAAGAAAGACCGGGCCTGGTGAAGACTGCTCTTTAATAAATTCTGCGTAAGAGGGGACAGCCTGTATCCATCGGAATATCTACGTTGTGTACACTGTTGAAATATGATTTCTCCCAACCAGTTTCACATATATCATATTAATGAGAAATTCAAGCAACTCGATAAACAACCAAACATTGAATGAATAGTATCTTTGTATGTGATGGAACTGAAGAAGGCTTTGTTGCCTTTGACATTAATGTAGCGGTGACCAGATTTATGAAACACCGATAAGACTAGTGATGAAATTCTACCAATTAAATCTTCATGGTGAGGAATAGTATTATAGAGAAAAGAGAAATCAGAAGTGGATATGTTCTTATAAAGTACGTGTATTTGAGCGTCTAGTTCATCAGTAAGATATGGAATTTTTAAGAATCCACATATAGTTTACGCCTCAATGTTTACAATTGCACAATGGCAGTTTTTCCAACATGTAATTGCACTTTCTTGTACATCGTGCCGTCGTTAAGAGAGTAGATGTATACAAATTTGGTGTTACTGTTGAACGACCTTTGGAGATTTACGGAGATTTACGCATTTCGGAATCCAATAAATTTGTTTTATATCGGTGAGACTGGAAGGTGGGCCCTACGGATATACTCCTCTGTGTGAGTTCCTCGTTCGTTCTAGACTACGTTGATTTTGAGACATAAACTGACCGCATATATAACGTAAATGCCATTCATTCAGTCCATTACGGTGAAAACACGCCATGCTGTGCTATGTGGTTACGTGTAGAGGCTATATTATAACGAAGACATGAAATGGCCATGTTGTACACAACTACAGAGGTTACAATGCTTCCCTTGTGGTCTTCCCAGACCGCAGCAACATGTAGTTACTCGCCTAGTGTCTTTGAGATTTACGAATAATACACGATACTAAATGTGTTCAAGCACACAGGGTAAGATTGTTGTACTCTGTTGGATATCAAGTCACACTGAATGGTGTTCAAGCGCACAGGGTAAGGTTGTTGTACTCTGTTGGATATCAAGTCACATTGAATGGTGTTCAAGCGCACAGAGTAAGGTTGTTGTACTCTGTTGGATATCAAGTCACATTGAATGGTGTTCAAGCGCACAGGGTAAGGTTGTTGTACTCTGTTGGATATCAAGTCACATTGAATGGTGTTCAAGCGCACAGGGTAAGGTTGTTGTACTCTGTTGGATATCAAGTCACATTGAATGGTGTTCAAGCGCACAGGGTTAGGTTGTTGTACTCTGTTGGATATCAAGTCACATTGAATGGTGTTCAAGCGCACAGGGTTAGGTTGTTGTACTCTGTTGGATATCAAGTCACATTGAATGGTGTTCAAGCGCACAGGGTAAGGTTGTTGTACTCTGTTGAATATCAAGTCACATTGAATGGTGTTCAAGCGCACAGGGTAAGGTTGTTGTACTCTGTTGGATATCAAGCCACACTAAATGGTGTTCAAGCGCACAGGGTAAGGTTGTACTCTGTTGAATATCAAGTCACACTGAATGGTGTTCAAGCGCACAGGGTAAGGTTGTTGTACTCTGTTGGATATCAAGCCACACTGAATGGTGTTCAAGCGCACAGGGTAAGGTTGTTGTACTCTGTTGAATATCAAGTCACATTGAATGGTGTTCAAGCGCACAGGGTTAGGTTGTTGTACTCTGTTGGATATCAAGTCACATTGAATGGTGTTCAAGCGCACAGGGTTAGGTTGTTGTACTCTGTTGGATATCAAGCCACACTGAATGGTATCCACGGAAACAGCCTTATTATAAAGCTGTTACTCAAGAATGTATAGCTGTTTCTAAAACTAAAATCTCACGGTCATATTTTGATTTTAGGTAGAACAGTGTATCCGGTGCCTTAACGTGTTACAACCAATGGCTGTGCGCATAAAAATGACATTCACGATCCATCATAGCGACAACGCCTTCTAATACAGCCACTACACGGTTGGTGATGGAAAACAGGCCAGTACTGCTATGTCTTGGTTCACACAAGCGGAAAAAGCTTCTCAGTGTATAACAAATCCTTGGTCCTTACGAGCGACAAATGTTTTGAATTCCAACAAAGATTTAGAATCAGTAGTTGGTCCCTATGAGGGAAAATGCATGCTACACAATATATACCCACTTGTTACTTGAGTGAGTGAGTGCTTAAGGGTTAACGTCGTACTTAACAATTTTGCAGTGACATGGCGACCAAGGAGTCTTTGGAGTGCATGTACGTGTAATGTGCCTCCTTGTTGCAGGATGGATTTCCACCGCTCTTTTATCTAGTGCTGTTTCATTGTGGCGACTTACCGAACGCAAGTATATCGCCCGGTCCGTCTGTATTTGGTCCGTCCGAGAGACAATGCTGTGCAGTATATACCCACTCATTATTTGGTCGGTACGAGAGACACTGCTGTGCAGTATATACCCACTCGTTATTTGGTCCGTAGATGAGCGACAATGTTGTGCAATATATACAAACTCGTTATTTGGTCCGTACGAGAGACAATGCTGTGCAGTATATATCCACTCTTTATTTGATCGGTACGGGAGACAATGCTGTGCAGTATATACCCACTCATTATTTGGTCCGTGCGAGAGACAATGTTATGCAATATATACCCACTCGTTATTTGGTCCTTACGAGAGACAATGCTGTGCAACATATACCCACTTGTTATTTGGTCCGTATACGAGAGACAATTTTCTGCAATATATACCCACTCGTTATTTGGTCTGTAGATGAGTGACAGTGTTGTGCAATATATACCCACTCGTTATTTGGTCCGTATACGAGAGACAATTTTCTGCAATATATACCCACTCGTTATTTGGTCTGTAGATGAGTGACAGTGTTGTGCAATATATACCCACTCGTTATTTGGTCTGTAGATGAGTGACAGTGTTGTGCAATATATACCCACTCGTTATTTGGTCTGTAGATGAGTGACAGTGTTGTGCAATATATACCCACTCGTTATTTGGTCTGTAGATGAGTGACAGTGTTGTGCAATATATACCCACTCGTTATTTGGTCTGTAGATGAGTGACAGTGTTGTGCAATATATATCCACTCGTTATTTGGTCTGTAGATGAGTGACAGTGTTGTGCAATATATACCCACTCGTTATTTGGTCCTTACAAGAGACAATGCTGTCCAATGTATACCCACTATTTATTTGGTCGGTACCAGAGACAATGCTGTGCAGTATATACCCACTCTTTATTTAGCCCTTTTATGTACGACAATTCTGTACAATATATACACACTTATTATTTGGTTCATAGTAGGAATAAAGTTTTCAAAAATAACCACAACTTGGTCCATACAAGCGAATATGCTTTCGACTATACCCACTCGTTATCTGATCTGTACGAGAGTCAATGCTGTGCAGTATATACCCACTCATTACTTGGTCGCTATGAGAGACAATGCTGTGCAGTATATACCCACTCGTTATTTGGTCGGTACAAGAGAGAATGCTGTGCAATATATACCCATTTGTTATTTAGCCGGTACGAGAGACAACGCTGTGCAGTACATACCCTCTCGTTATTTGGTGGGTACGAGAGACACGCTGTGCAGTACATACCCGCTCGTTATTCGGTGGGTACGAGAGACAATGCTGTGCAGTATATACCCACATGTTATTTTGCGGGTAGGAGAGACAATGCTGTGCAGCATATACCAACTCGTTATTTGGTCGGTACGAGAGACAATGCTGTGCAGTATATACCCAGTTGTGATTTGGTCGGTACGAGAGACAATACTATGCAATATATACCCAGTTGTTATTTGGCCGGTACGAGAGACAATGCTGTGCAGTATATACCCACTCATTTTTTGGTTGGGTACGTGGGAAGGTCTGTCAGCAACCAGCGGATGGTCGTGGGTTTCCCCCGGGCTCTGCTCGGTTTCCACCCACTATAATGCTGGCCGCCATTGTATAAGTGAAATATTCTTGAGTACGGCGCAAAACACCAATCAAATAAATGATTTTTTGGTCGGTATGAGAGACAATGCTGTGCAATATATGCCCACGTGGTATTTAGTCCTTTTGTGTATGACAATGCTGTGCGATATATAGCCACTTGTTATTTGGGATCTGATTACTTTTCATATGATTGGTGTTTAACGCTGATTCGCTTATGAAGTTTCACGCTTGTTGGGTAAACCTATGTATTTATATTAGCGGTAGTGGACAGGCGATATCTAACAACCTTAATGGAAGACCATATGAATGCCGCTACGTTCGAGGTTCCTCTGCCCGAGCCGTGGACTGAACCAACACATATTCAATGTGTCTTACCAATTAAAAAACGCAGATCTTCACCACCCGTCAAGGCCTGTGTTAAAAAACATTTCACTGGTGTTCGACGCAACTTTTTCACACAGAGCACGGCGATCAGTTTTACAGAGTAATACGCAATCCGACAATTGAATATGTTGCAATGTAAAAATTCGCAATGTAAAAATTCTCAGCTTATTTTAAATTGACAATTTATCCTGATAAAGCTGTCTTTAGTGTGGTGGTTGACCTGATTTTCAGTGCGGCAAGATCTCTTGGTATATATCCTCTCTGGATGATAATGTTCTGAATAAGGATGTCATGCATGTCTAATACATTTATTTGAATGTAAATTTATTGTTTATATCCAAACATATGTATTTAATCTGAATTATGATAATATTTATGAATATATTAAAAGTATAATATGACCAAAATCCAGGTTAAAGACATTTACTCGCTGAAAAGACCAATTTTTAGTGCAAATATTTTTATTAAACATATGCTACATCCTCAATTTATAACATTATTATGCAAAGACAATACAAACTAAGATGAGGTCCCAAATACTCACCATACAAAAATCATTTTTACGTGTTTTTCTCTTTAACGAAATTTAAAGAAAGTCCACATTTAAAACTAACTTTTTGCACTCTTTCATCTGAACGTAATTGTTATGTTTTCTTCACCTTTATAAGTCCATACCTAAGGCCTGGGTTGAAACAAGAATGTATCCATGTCATTCACTTTGATTAGGAAGATCACTGACACAGCCGGACCAGAGTTTACATGCCCAGTAGATCAACCAAAACACAATACTGAATTGATGCACCACAGTGTTTTATTTTGTGTTGTTACAATGTCACATGGAAACAGTTGAAATGATATTCGATTCTCGGAATGATGTTTGCCCCATTAAAGACAAATTTGTAATAAATTCAGCTGGTTTCCATGGTTTCCCCCTCAGAGCCTACAAAACAAAACAACTCCCTCATTTGTTTTTACATCACAAATCATGAAATGGAATGGAGTCCTTCCACAAAAATGATCACTTCCTTATTGATCAGCCCTACAATGGCAGTGTGTCAATCCAAAACTCACTATTGATATAAACACGGGGGAATGTACAGAGCATCATACAGGGTTTGCCCATACTGGGCAAATCTTGTTTTCTAAACTGATTTATAATTACTTGATTATTGTTAGAAGCCATACCCAAGTTTTCTTTCCATTGTGGGAAGATCAGAAATTGTGCTGGTTGAGGACACATGGTGTCACCATTACATGACACATACACATCAGCTAAATTCCAAGAAACCATGCTCTCTTTGGGTTCTCTCCTGCACCAATTCAATGGACTACTACCACAAAGGTGAAATATTCCTAACCACTCAAGTAAAGTTTGAATGAAAGCAGAAAGGCAGAAATAGGCAACACTTGTGCTCTCAAGCTTTAAAGCGCTTCTTCAGTCTCAGGAGAAACCAGTGAGAAACATTAATCTGATATGAAAGATACACTATAGAACATAGCTAGCACCACCATCCAAAACCATTTACCACGAATTACACTATTTAACCTTTAGAAATGAAGAGACCTCAAAAACAAAATCTTCAGCAGTTTAAGTCCAACTTTCCTGATGTGACATGATAATATTCCTTATGTGACAAATGAGGTAGATGTAACATCGAGTCGAGCAGTTATGCTGGAGTGACGTCATGCCTGTTTGAAAGTACAGTCATTTGTTGATGTGACATGATAATATTCCTTATGTGACAAATGAGGTAGATGTAACATCGAGTCGAGCAGTTATGCTGGAGTGACGTCATGCCTGTTTGAAAGTACAGTCATTTGTTGATGTGACATGATAATATTCCTTATGTGACAAATGAGGTAGATGTAACATCGAGTCGAGCAGTTATGCTGGAGTGATGTCATGCCTGTTTGAAAGTACAGTCATTTGTTGATGTGACATGATAATATTCCTTATGTGACAAATGAGGTAGATGTAACATCGAGTCGAGCAGTTATGCTGGAGTGATGTCATGCCTGTTTGAAAGTACAGTCATTTGTTGATGTGACATGATAATATTCCTTATGTGACAAATGCGGTAGATGTAACATCGAGTCGAGCAGTTATGCTGGAGTGACGTCATGCCTGTTTGAAAGTACAGTCATTTGTTGATGTGACATGATAATATTCCTTATGTGACAAATGCGGTAGATGTAACATCGAGTCGAGCAGTTATGCTGGAGTGACGTCATGCCTGTTTGAAAGTACAGTCATTTGTTGATGTGACATGATAATATTCCTTATGTGACAAATGAGGTAGATGTAACATCGAGTCGAGCAGTTATGCTGGAGTGACGTCATGCCTGTTTGAAAGTACAGTCATTTGTTGATGTGACATGATAATATTCCTTATGTGACAAATGAGGTAGATGTAACATCGAGTCGAGCAGTTATGCTGGAGTGACGTCATGCCTGTTTGAAAGTACAGTCATTTGTTGATGTGACATGATAATATTCCTTATGTGACAAATGAGGTAGATGTAACATCGAGTCGAGCAGTTATGCTGGAGTGACGTCATGCCTGTTTGAAAGTACAGTCATTTGTTGATGTGACATGATAATATTCCTTATGTGACAAATGAGGTAGATGTAACATCGAGTCGAGCAGTTATGCTGGAGTGACGTCATGCCTGTTTGAAAGTACAGTCATTTGTTGATGTGACATGATAATATTCCTTATGTGACAAATGAGGTAGATGTAACATCGAGTCGAGCAGTTATGCTGGAGTGACGTCATGCCTGTTTGAAAGTACAGTCATTTGTTGATGTGACATGATAATATTCCTTATGTGACAAATGAGGTAGATGTAACATCGAGTCGAGCAGTTATGCTGGAGTGACGTCATGCCTGTTTGAAAGTACAGTCATTTGTTGATGTGACATGATAATATTCCTTATGTGACAAATGAGGTAGATGTAACATCGAGTCGAGCAGTTATGCTGGAGTGACGTCATGCCTGTTTGAAAGTACAGTCATTTGTTGCAACACATCAGCGATGGGTGACACCAAGTGTTCTTGCATGACGTCACACCAGGCGACATTGGAAATGATAGAAAACTTTTGTCTCCGTATTCTCCTCTGAAACTAACAACAGTGGTTTTAATACAACGTAATTTTTTTCACAATATGGGAAGGAATTAATACCTCAGTCCTTATCATTTAACCCTGCTTTTGTGACATACTGGTGTGACATACAGGTGTGACATACAGGTGTGACATACAGGTGTGACATACAGGTGTGACATACTGGTGTGACATACAGGTGTGACATACAGGTGTGACATACTGGTGTGACATACTGGTGTGACATACTGGTGTGACATACTGGTGTGACATACAGGTGTGACATACAGGTGTGACATACTGGTGTGACATACAGGTGTGACATACAGGTGTGACATACAGGTGTGACATACAGGTGTGACATACTGGTGTGACATACAGGTGTGACATACAGGTGTGACATACGGGTGTGACATACTGGTGTGACATACTGATGTGACATAAAGGTGTGACATACGGGTCCTCCTGCTGTAGTAGCTCACTACATTTTACACTGATCAAGCTCACTACTCACCGACTTCATTAAACATGAACTCCTGCTGGTATTCCTTGAGGAACTGGGACGATCTTGACTCATCCATGAATAAGGAGTACACCCGCTTGATGTCATCCACATCCACTTCCGTAGCCTCAATGAACACAAACAAAAACTCACTGTACTTACTGTAAAGTCCTGAAGAATTACAGCCTCCAAGCAGTGCAGTATTAAACAACACAAAATATACTTTAAAAGCTGTTAAAGTTAATGTGCTTTGTACATATTACACTGGAAAACAAGAAGTGATTTTATTGTCATTAATAAGAACGTTTTACTCACACTCTAGCTACCGTGAAACGATTATGGAAGTGTTGACTTCACTCACACTCTAGCTACCGCGAAACGATTATGAAAGTGTTGACTTCACTCACACTCTAGCTACCACAATAAGGTTATGGAAGTGTTGACTTCACTCACACTCTAGCTACCACAATAAGGTTATGGAAGTGTTGACTTCACTCACACTCTAGCTACCACAATAAGGTTATGGAAGTGTTGACTTCACTCACACTCTAGCTACCATGAAATGATTATGGAAGTGTTGACTTCACTCACACTGTAGCCACCACAATAAGGTTATGGAAGTGTTGACTTCACTCACACTTTAGCTACCACAATAAGGTTATGGAAGTGTTGACTTCACTCACACTCTAGCCACAACAATAAGATTTTGGAAGTTTTTGCTTCACTCACACTCTAGCTACCACAATAAGGTTATGGAAGTGTTGACTTCACTCACACTTTAGCTACCACAATAAGGTTATGGAAGTGTTGACTTCACTCACACTCTAGCCACAACAATAAGATTTTGGAAGTTTTTGCTTCACTCACACTCTAGCTACCATGAAATGATTATGGAAGTGTTGACTTCACTCACACTGTAGCCACCAAAATAAGGTTATGGAAGTGTTGACTTCACTCACACTCTAGCTACCACAATAAGGTTATGGAAGTGTTGACTTCACTCACACTCTAGCTACCACAATAAGGTTATGGAAGTGTTGACTTCACTCACACTCTAGCTACCACAATAAGGTTATGGAAGTGTTGCAATCACAATAAACGTCCGAAACCAGTCTGAGCTGTTAGACTGACAGCTATGTCAAAGTCAACAAATAAACAAAGCCATAGTATTGTAGAAAATGGACAAAATGGTAAGGAACTCAAGCTTGATGTATAACTTGGCTCGGTGATGTATTAGGCTTGTATTAGTCCATGTATTAGTCCATGTAGTGTGTGTTTTAAGTCACAAATTACTTGGTAGCAACACATTCAAGTGAAAGGAAAGTAAAACTACATAAACCCCTGACATACTTTTCGCTTCCGTGACACCAGATTGGCTGTGGTAATTAACTGTATGGCGTAGCGAAGAGAGGTCTCCATGCCTATTCTGGTCAACACAGTGAGGGCATCATCAGTCATTTCAACATCTTCTTCTTCACACCTACACAAACATACACACAAATAAGTATTTCAATTTGCAATATCACACGGAAAAACATGTGTATATCCCTTCACATAAGAAACTGTGATCAAGGGACATAATCCACAGAAGTAACAAGTTCTAGTATGGACAGATGGGTTCTCTCCCTTTAGTCATGTTACGCGCTCTGCAGCATTGTTGACAAATTGAATTAGGAAATAAAACAGTTCCTTGTAAATCGCAGTACTTTGACATAATGGACTACCCTCAGTTATCAGTAAACTCAGGTGGCCATGAAAAGTACTAGTATTATTACGGCTGTGGGCCATTATATGAGTTCATGTAGTGTTAAATCAGTTAGTCTAAGAAGCGAGGAAATGTCTCATTCACTGACCTAATTTTAAGGATTTGTTTGATTTCCTTCTCCTCATAGGGCGTGGTGGAAATGATCAGTAACCTGTCCAGCAGATCAATGGGGATTCCATGGGGGCTCTGGTAGTTTGTTCCTCGTATCCTGTCCATACAAAACAAACCTAATTCATTATCCAATTTTTACATAACAGTGAGCCGCGGAAAAGTGAGACCAAGCAATCACAAAACACCTGGTGCAGATATTACACTGAAACTAAAGAATGACAGCTGAAATGCTGGATGGAGGGACAGAAGGACACACACAAATTAATATATCATGCTTTGGCTATAAAAGAAGTGTACCTGGTAATTCCTCTGTTTGTAGCCATGATAAGTATTGGGGCCATGTCAGACTCCAGTGCTCGGTTCAGAAAGGAAAAGCACTCTATGTCCAACATGTGAACTTCATCTACAAACAACACCTGTGAACATAACAAACCCGTTACCATTCTGACTGACACAAGACGCTTTGTACATCCTCCACCCAGAGTTCTCCGGGGCGGGGCGGGATATACACTACCAAGCAAATATCCTATTTCCATTACATGCAGTCTCAACTTCTTGATCATAATTATATATTACTTTGTCACACTTTCCAGTTTTCCCAGTAAAACAGGTGTGTATCACGTTACCTTGAAAGTTTATAGTATGAATGGAGTGAGAAACTTCTCTTATATAAGAATTGCTGTGTTAATCAATCAATCAATTCCGATGGTTATTCCTAACATCAGTCATCTGGTTCAGCTTGTTTATACTGACCCCAGGTACAATCTCGGCTTTTCCTTCCTCTCTCCACTCGGCAACCTTAGTGTTAATTTGTTCTCGGACTTCAGACTTGATCTCGCCCGTGTCACCTGCAAATTATGTGCACATGAAGGTAATCCTAAAGCAAATGTCTCACACAATGGTAATCCTAAAGCAAATGTCTCACACAATGGTAATCCTAAAGCAAATGTCACACACAATGGTAATCCTAAAGCAAATGTCACACACAATGGTAATCCTAAAGCAAATGTCACACACAATGGTAATCCTAAAGCAAATGTCACACACAGTGGTAATCCTAAAGCAAATGTTACAAACAAAGGTAAACCTAAAGCACATCTCTCTTCAATCATAACACAAAATAAAGTTAAGAATGCAAATCATCTAGTTAACAAAGTAAGGAACCTCTGTCAAAAGACTGCATATGGCATATGTAAATTAGGCAGAGATGACATCAAAAATCTCAGCTGTGTATTATGTACTAAAAGCGAAGGAGAGGCAACAGTGCATCTAATTCTGAACAAGCTACTGTGATTAAATCAAATGGGTTGAGAATGCACGAAAGTGTACAAGGTTCAGAAGCTCGAAAATGAAATGAAATATAAATCTGAAGTGCCAACTTGCCTGAGAACAGAGCAAGGAAACCTTGTGTTCTACTATTGATGACATCTATCTCATGCAAGGTTACGGTATGCACCACTTCCTTCCTCTTCTGTAACTCTCCCTCTGGGCACTGCACAAATCTTGTCTGTAAGTCACAAACACATCATCATCTAGCTGGCACTTCACTCTAGGAGAGGAGGCTCTATCTTAGAGCTGTATGTCATTGTTCATGTAAGTCACAAACACAACATCATCTAGCTGGCACTTCACTCTAGGAGAGGAGGCCCTATCTTAGAGCTGTATGTCATTGTTCATGTAAGTCACAAACACAACATCATCTAGCTGGCACTTCACTCTAGGAGAGGAGGCTTTATCTTAGAACTGTTTGTCATTGTTCATGTAAGTCACAAACACATCATCATCTAGCTTGCACTTCACTCTAGGAGAGGAGGCCCTATCTTAGAGCTGTATGTCATTGTTCATGTAAGTCACAAACACATAATCATCTAGCTGGCACTTCACTCTAGGAGAGGAGGCCCTATCTTAGAGCTGTTTGTCACTCTTCATGTAAGTCACAAACACATCATCATCTAGCTTGCACTTCACTCTAGGAGAGGAGGCCCTATCTTAGAGCTGTTTGTCACTATTCATTAAGTCACAAACAACATCATCTAGCTGGCACTTCACTCTAGGAGAGGACGCCCTATCTTAGAGCTGTTTGTCACTATTCATGTAAGTCACAAACAACATCATCTAGCTGGCACTTCCCTCTAGGAGAGGAGGCCCTATCTTAGAGCTGTTTGTCACTCTTCATGTAAGTCACCAACAACATCATCTAGCTGGCACTTCACTCTAGGAGAGGAGGCCCTATCTTAGAGCTGTATGTCATTGTTCATTTAAGTCACAAACACAACATCATCTAGCTGGCACTTCACTCTAGGAGAGGAGGCTTTATCTTAGAGCTGTATGTCATTGTTCATGTAAGTCACAAACACATCATCATCCAGCTGGCACTTCACTCTAGGAGAGGAGGCTTTATCTTAGAGCTGTATGTCATTGTTCATGTAAGTCACAAACAACATCATCTAGCTGGCACTTCACTCCAGGAGAGGAGGCCCTATCTTAGAGCTGTATGTCATTGTTCATGTAAGTCACAAACACATCATCATCTAGCTGGCACTTCACTCTAGGAGAGGAGGCCCTATCTTAGAGCTGTTTGTCACTCTTCATGTAAGTCACAAGCACAACATCATCTAGCTGGCACTTCACTCCAGGAGAGGAGGCCCTATCTTAGAGCTGTATGTCATTGTTCATGTAAGTCACAAACACATCATCATCTAGCTTGCACTTCACTCTAGGAGAGGAGGCCCTATCTTAGAGCTGTTTGTCATTGTTCATGTAAGTCACAAACACATCATCATCTAACTGGCACTTCACTCTAGGAGAGGAGGCCCTATCTTAGAGCTGTATGTCATTGTTCATGTAAGTCACAAACACATCATCATCTAGCTGGCACTTCACTCTAGGAGAGGAGGCCCTATCTTAGAGCTGTTTGTCACTCTTCATGTAAGTCACAAGCACAACATCATCTAGCTGGCACTTCACTCCAGGAGAGGAGGCCCTATCTTAGAGCTGTATGTCATTGTTCATGTAAGTCACAAACACATCATCATCTAGCTGGCACTTCACTCTAGGAGAGGAGGCCCTATCTTAGAGCTGTTTGTCACTCTTCATGTAAGTCACAAGCACAACATCATCTAGCTGGCACTTCACTCCAGGAGAGGAGGCCCTATCTTAGAGCTGTATGTCATTGTTCATGTAAGTCACAAACACATCATCATCTAACTGGCACTTCACTCTAGGAGAGGAGGCCCTATCTTAGAGCTGTTTGCCACTATTCATGTAAGTCAAAAACAACATCATCTAGCTGGCACCTCACTCCAGGAGGGGAGGCCCTATCTTAGAGCTGCAATAGAGTGTCCTGGATAAATTTTTTCTCTGCAAAATGTTCACTCTCATTTAAGACTTACTTTTCTTAGAAAGCATTTTTCTACAAGACAAAACATGGTGGGCATATTTAGTGGATAAATGTGTACAATTTGTGTATAACTTATAAGAATGGTAGAGCGAGATGTGTAAAAGTTGTCAAAATTATTCATTTTTCCCCTTGCATAATGAATAATCTGATCAGAATAATCACCAGTTTGCAGAGTAATACCCACTGTAAATGGATTTAAGAAAAGCCAGGAGTGGTGTAAAAATAACAGAAGCGCTTTTGTTTCAAGGGGAGATAAGCATAGGTTGCACTAATAAGCAAAGCTGGGCATAAAATAAATTGGTTCATCTTCATGCCCAGCTTACTTATGTATGCAGAATACCACAAAGGATGCTATAGTGTAAAGACATGCTTTGACTACAACAAGATGACCAGTTTGATCAGTTTACCTGTGGACCCATGGCATCATAATCCCGTGCTCTTGTGAAGGATCGACCAAGCTTGGTGATTTTTCCTGTGGCTTTGTCAATTGTAATGATGTCTCTGGAAAATATGGATACACTACATTTTAGTATTACTACTTACTGTAAATCACATAGAATATCAATAAATCACATTTCAGTATTACAGCTTACTGTAAATCACATAGAATATCAATAAATCACATTTCAGTATTACTACTTACTGTAAATCACATAGAATATCAATAAATCACATTTCAGTATTACTACTTACTGTAAATCACATAGAATATCAATAAATCACATTTCAGTATTACTACTTACTGTAAATCACATAGAATATCAATAAATCACATTTCAGTATTACTACTTACTGTAAATCACATAGAATATCAATAAATCACATTCCAGTATTACTACTTACTGTAAATCACATAGAATATCAATAAATCACATTTCAGTATTACAGCTTACTGTAAATCACCAAGTTGTCACTTTTTTGTCTGATATTGGAAAGGTGTTATAAGGCTTGCTGGAAAGTAGAATGATATTCCACAGGAAAATCTCAGTTTCAGCCCTGTTTTATGACATTTATTTTCTTCTAAAATGCTCTTTTTTGGGCAGAAATTTTACGTCATTTGAAGCAGTTTGCTTTCTGATAAGGAAAGAACATGTACATGGTCTTTCCAAAATTTTATATTGCATACCCTGCCTGTACTTTTTCTTTTGTGAGAGATTCTATCATTTTCTGGCCCAGATCATACACAGTTTCCATTTCTGTGGTTTTCAAGGTCAGCTTCCCCACTTTGGCACCCTGAAGGAAATCCATGACAGAATGCTTATCTCCACATGGTTCATTCAAGAAGATACATACATTTCCACCACAGACATCTGTAACTTACACAGAAAGTATAGTGATATGGTGGTTGAAATGTTTTGATCGCTATGAAATATCAAGAATATATTAGGACATCCAAATTTACTAAATCTAGTAGTTTCCTTGCAAAATAATACATTAAGAACTGTCAACCCATCACACTACATGAACCTATGCTATGATAATTTTACTCATTTGATTCACGGTTTTATCTGCAGGTCTCTGGTAGACGATCTTACATACAGAGGAAGCCTATAGAGGAAACCAGGCAGAGCCATGGATAAACCCACAACCATCTGCAGGTCTCTGGTAGACGATCCTACATACAGAGGAAGCCTATAGAGGAAACCAGGCAGAGCCATGGATAAACCCACAACCATCTGCAGGTCTCTGGTAGACGATCGTACATACAGAGGAAGCCTATAGAGGAAACCAGCCAGAGCCATGGATAAACCCACAACCATCGGCAGGCCTCTGGTAGACGATCCCAAATACAGACGAAGCCTATAGAGGAAACCAGGCAGAGCCCTGGATAAACCCACAACCATCTGCAGGTCTCTGGTAGACGATCGTACATACAGAGGAAGCCTATAGAGGAAACCAGGCAGAGCCATGGATAAACCCACAGCCATCTGCAGGTCTCTTGTAGACGATCCTACATACAGAGGAAGCCTATAGAGGAAACCAGGCAGAGCCATGGATAAACCCACAACCATCTGCAGGTCTCTGGTAGACGATCCTACATACAGAGGAAGCCTATAGAGGAAACCAGGCAGAGCCATGGATAAACCCACAGCCATCTGCAGGTCTCTTGTAGACGATCCTACATACAGAGGAAGCCTATAGAGGAAACCAGGCAGAGCCATGGATAAACCCACAGCCATCTGCAGGTCTCTTGTAGACGATCCTACATACAGAGGAAGCCTATAGAGGAAACCAGGCAGAGCCATGGATAAACCCACAACCATCTGCAGGTCTCTGGTAGACGATCTTACATACAGAGGAAGCCTATAGAGGAAACCAGGCAGAGCCATGGATAAACCCACAGCCATCTGCAGGTCTCTGATAGACGATCCTACATACAGAGGAAGCCTATAGAGGAAACCAGGCAGAGCCCTTGATAAACCCACAACCATCTGCAAGTCTCTGGTAGACGATCCCACATGCAGAGGGAGCCAGCATGACATGCTGGCCAGTACAGAACAGTATTACAAATTAATCCAATATTATTCATATGGATAAATTTTACAAGAAGTAGCTGTTTTCCCTTACACAATAGCCACTAGACCCAGGTGGGTTCCCTTACCGTTCCTGTAGCGGGCCTGTCTATCTGTACCTCCACCACCTCACCCTCAATGATTTCTGCCTCTTCTCTGAAAGTACATAGTCATGCATTACTCCATATTCACAGTGAGCATCATTTCATATTTCAAAAACACTTACTGGTGATATTAGCTGGACATTAAAAGATAACATCGGTAGACATTTCCCTGATATACACAGAACTAAGTTTACTGGAATGATATCAAATATTTTCTGTCAACGATATCTCTGCTAATGTCAGGGAACATACCATTTAATGTTAAAACCTCAGAGAGCCCACTTTTTTGCCATAAAGTACATACTTGGCCTAGTTTCATGTCATAAGATGTCAAGTTAACCTTGAAAATCTGCATGTGGTCTAATGATTGTTACTCTCAGCAGAGACATGGTTTTTAAAATTTATATGAGAAGAGCTAAACTGAATCCCAAGACCTTACTTGATTCTGACACCAATGGACTTGCGGAAGGCCTGGGTCAGAGCCTCTGTTTTACTCATCTCCAGGGAGAAGATCTCACTGCCAGCAATACTCGTGAAGGGAGTCTCTGGTCCTAACGCCTGGGCCATACCTGAACAGTCACACTACATGAAGTACTAATTGTGTTTTCATCATTCAAGTGATAATACAACAGTACTATTTCTGACTTTTAAAAAATATCCTTTTTAGCATAAATTGGGTCTGACCGTTCAAAATGTCCCCAGGTTAAGTGGTTACTTGTCATTCTCCAATACAAGCTGCTTTGATGTACTTGGATAAATGATTTATCATGCCTTAATACACCGTTTAGTACATCTTCATGGGTGTGTCTTTGTTCCCTCCTGTTTGTCTCCATGACACATTAGTGAAATGACTGTATTTGACAATGATGATGGAATGATGTGGTGTGTCTTTGTTCCCTCCTGTTTGTCTTCATGACACATTAGTGAAATGACTGTATTTGACAATGATGATGGAATGATGAGGTTTGTCTTTGTTCCCTCCTGTTTGTCTCCATGACACATTAGTGAAATGACTGTATCTGATGATGATGATGGAATGATGTGGTGTGTCTTTGTTCCCTCCTGTTTGTCTCCATGACACATTAGTGAAATTACTGTATTTGACGATGATGATGGAATGATGAGGTTTGTCTTTGTTCCCTCCTGTTTGTCTCTATGACACATTAGTGAAATGACTGTATCTGATGATGATGATGGAATGATGTGGTGTGTCTTTGTTCCCTCCTGTTTGTCTCCATGACACATTAGTGAAATTACTGTATTTGACGATGATGATGGAATGATGTGGTGTGTCTTTGTTCCCTCCTGTTTGTCTCCATGACACATTAGTGAAATGACTGTATTTTACGATGATGATGGAATGATGTAGTGTGTCTTTGTTCCCTCCTGTTTGCCTCCATGACACATTAGTGAAATGACTGTATTTTACGATGATGATGGAATGATGTAGTGTGTCTTTGTTCCCTCCTGTTTGTCTTCATGACACATTAGTGAAATGACTGTATCTGATGATGATGATGGAATGATGTGGTGTGTCTTTGTTCCCTCCTGTTTGTCTCCATGACACATCAGTGAAATGACTGTATTTGACGATGATGATGGAATGATGTACTGGAATCATGCCCAATTTCGTTAACTAACGCTTTAAATACACATCCACCAGCCTTGTGTCTTCAGAAAAAGTCAAAGGACCAGTTATAAAACTCAAACCATGTATATCTTTCAAAAGTTCCTAGAGTTAACACATAATGTAACTGAAAACCTCAAGGAACATCCTTACTACATAGGCTTACCCATGGCGATGGCAGTTTTTCCTGTTCCTGGATGACCAGCTATAAGAGCTGCTCGGCCAGCTATCTTCCCTTCCTACAAAGAAAAGAAATGAACTTTATGTCACCAACCATTTACCACACATATGAAAGTCCCTGCAATATTTTGTTTAACAATGCCAAGCATAAAAGCAGATATTTTAACCATTCTGTCATTTTCATCCAAGCTCAACCTCCAATTCAAAATAAGCACACAAAGTTTTACTCTTACTAAACTGAGTGAAATCAACTGCATGTGACAGTTGTAAAGGCAACAGTTACAACACATTATGATAACAAATGGCAACATATTACCTTAATCATTTCAAGTATAATTCCTGCGGCGCGCCGTGACGCCGACTGGCCAACCATTCCCTGTGAGACATGTCGAGCATCCAAAGCATCATCAAGCCCAAGGCCTCGAATGTGAGAATGAGCCCCTGGAAGATAACGCACATTGCTACATCCTGTAGTGCTAAACAGTAGCTGCAGATAAAGTCAGACCACTGTACTTCAAACAATTACCCAGGAAGAGAAATTGCACACATACATGTACATGTATTAATTTCACAAGAATTCCTTTACCATGATGACCTCTATATCAGCATGTGCACCTAGTTTCCTCCAATTGTGATCTGAATTTAAGGTTATTTGCTCAGTTCATAAAGTTCTATTTGTGTTTACTGAGCTTTTACTTAGTACTTATTTAGACAAATATTCAGGAGATATTATTGAGCAAACTTGTCAAGGTATAATTCATAAAATTAAACTAAAATCGGCCAAGTCATCAAGATTAGCCTTGTAATTAGTTTATCAAAATACATACCAGTGAATAAAACAGTACTCAAAATTTTATACTTTTGTACAGTAATACATCAGGGTTCATATAAATCAAACGAAGGTAAATATAATTTGTTTGTTTATTCATTTGGTTGATGTTTTATGCTGCGCTCAAAGAGTATTTCACACATATGATGACGACCAGCATTACAGTCAAAGGAAATCAGGCAGAGCCCCAGGGAAACCCACGACCTTCTGCAGGCTCCTTCTGCAGAGAGAAAGCCAGCCTGAACTGGACCTGAACTCACAGCTACCGCACTTAGTTATTGGGCGATGCTGTGACACCAACCACCTTGGCCACGGAGGCCTCCAGTAAACGTAATATCATTGCCTCTATTTTACAATAACCATACACACAAAATTTTGTCTCCATGTGCACTAACAACATTATGTAACTAGTACAAACTCAGAAACATGGAATTTAGAAGACAAATCTGTTCATTATCTATTATCTAATTACATGTAGCTAAACAAATCAAACCAAATGATGCATACATGTGTACATGTCAATGTGTAATAATCTCAGCACAGACAAAATGACAGTCATCAAAAATTATCATTCAGGGGTTCATAGAAGTCGTCTGTAGGAGTCGGTATTCGGTCCTTCGATTTAATAAAAAACTCAATAACTGGTATAATTTATTCAATTTGAGGTCATTTTTTTTGAAAGAAATGTTCAAAATTTTACATAAACTTCCGCAAAACAACCTGTTCGTATTATGAGTTATCTTTTACGGAAATCTTCATGAAAAAATGTGTTCATTAGATTGAAGAGGGCAATCTTTGGAAGCGGAGGGGTGTATGAAATCAAACATGACACACAGCAAGCTTCTTTGGTCCCTGCCAACTCAGCCCTCATGAATAATTTGACCTACTTTTGGTTCTGATCATTCTCTTTTTGACATAAGTGTAACACTAACGATCTGGGAACCGCATGCTTTCACGGCAAGCACACAGTTTCACTCCAGTATTCGTTTTCAGAAGTCTGAGGTTTGGTAAATGGCTTATAGCAAAGAAATTAAAACCTTCTTCACCAGATATGAAAATTTATCAGCAACATCGATGCATTTACCAGCATATCAAAGCATGGTTTTTTGTTCAAAGACTTAACATGGAGAAAATTCATTGATATATAAAGTAGCAGTGTGTTTTATCTCTTTAACTATGTAGCGTCTCTATTTTAAAATCATTTAAAAATCAGTTAATACTCCCTGGGGTAAATCACTATTTGTGGGTCTCTTAATTTTCTCATTACCAGTAGCTGATTTTTATGATTAGTACCCTGTCAACACGTCAAATCAGACTTCGTTTTGAACTGCCTTTGTTGATTGAAATTGTCATTTATACTGACAAGTAAGGATAATACTTCCAGAGAATTCAGATAATGCATCTGGATGCACTATTCAGATTAGTTTCTGTTATACATGTAAGGTATTGCATGACTTTTTAATTTTCTCAAATGTTTAGATCATTTCTTTAAATCATTAACTGAGGTTAACAGCCACATAGTCCATAAGCCAAAAATCCATGATCACTCTATCTTGATTTATGACTAATGAACATTTTTCATTTATTTATCTGATTGGTATTTCATTACCATCAATGCCGTACTAAAGAATATAAATATTTTTTAAAAGTGATGTCAAGACCAATTGCTCCTGTTGTGAGTTTCAGTCAACGTAGACTGATGCTCTATGTTGTAAGCTTTCTGGGCAGGTCTTACACTTCACTGGACTGGTACCTGAAATGCACGTTAAAATAACTGCAATGTGCACGGATTATTAGTTTGCTGAAGAACTCAATTTCACCCAGAAAGTGATGGTCTATTCCCCAATATGAATGCAAACAATAATTCAAGGTTATGAACTTTTCATCACTGTTAGTAACAGACTGAAAAAGTGAATTACTTACCAATTCTTTCAATGCGAGTGACCTCTCGCACCTCCTGCACCTTCTGAGCTGTTGACTGAAAATCATAGTAATCATAATTCAAAAAGTTTTGTTGGAAGAACTTTTCGAAAAACCCTCGGGTACTTCGCTGGCAGTAAAAGTTCGAATTCAAAGCCTGGCGGACATTGGTATGACTTTCAGAATTTTGAATGGCTGGATTACTGACAAAAGACGGTTTACTGATGCAAGTTGTGACATAACTACATTTTTTCTCAACTCAGGCAATCAGTGCATATCAAACTTACGGGTAGGATTTGAGATGTTATTTTTCGTGAAATTGCCCGCCTGAAAGTCTATGTGACCGGCGCTGGGCATTACGTTATTGTACTATTATGTAGCATTGTAGTCACTTCACTTCAAAATCGTACTGAAGCCAAGAAGATGCGGAGTGGCGTAACTCATAACTCAAGCCACACAAAGTGTTGGGAGAGTTATGGAGAGAAACTGCTTATAATGTGTTGGATCGACAGTAAGAAACATTTACCGAATCTTCACACATGCATTAAAACTTCCCTAGCATCAATCAATTTCAACAGAGTGGTCCCCATAATCAACTAACTAGTCTCATTGAACCAAACGATCTATGACAATTGCACATATTCACAAAATAAATACATTTTCAATCACTACACGCACTGTGCCCACCATCTCTTTCTAACAGCTGTGCATACACCTGCATACATACAAATCACCTGATCGATGTGATCGCATAAAAAATATGGTTGTTCAAGGGAGATAATACCTATGCCAATCATTACAGTGACACTAGGTAAGTGTAATTTCCAATTTGGCTCGTTCCATTCCCCCAGACGTCAGCTAATTGCTTCAATCTTGTTCATTCTCGCGTGTGAACAAAATTGTGACTGATGTATTACCGCCACAGTGGGTGTAGTGTCTGAAAACATACTTCTTTTGTGAATATGTGCGACTGTCATGGATTGTTTTTGGTTCGGCGAGATTCAGAAAAGGTTAGCTGATTATGGAGACAACTCACTTGACATCAACTTACATATACCCTAAGGATTTATTTATTTATTTATTTGATTGGTGTTTTACGCCGTACTCAAGAATATTTCACTTATTCGATGGCGGCCAACATTATGGTGGGAGGAAACCGGGCAGAGCCTGGGGGAAACCCACGACCATCCGCAGGTTGCGGCCAGACCTTCCCACGTACGGCCGGAGAGGAAGCCAGCATGAGCTGGACTTGAACTCACAGCAACCGCATTGGTAAGAGACTCCTGGGTCATTACGCTGCGCTAGTGCGCTAACCGACTGAGCCAAGGAGGCCCCCTATACCCCAAGGAAGTTCTAATGCTCATGTGAAGATGCGGTAAATGTTCCTTACCGTAGATCTGACACATTAGAAGTAGTCTCTTTCCATAACTCTCCCAACACTTCGTGTTTCTCGATTTAAGAGTTACATTCTGCAACTAGAGACCGATGGTGCCCTCAAGCAGGACGGAACTACCAGAAACTGTTCATCATAATCCATTCATGTTGGAAATGAAAAATGGAAAGATGTATAGTTCTTGATACAAAAGTGTTCAGGGCTCGTAGCTCTTACACTTTCTTAACATCTCCACAGTTTTCAGTTGTAATTAAAAGTTGATTCGCATGACGGTTACCATGGAAAAACACGTGTGAACAACAACGACAGTGCCCGTAATAATGGAGATGTTGTAGTGAAATGCTAATGGATAAGAGAAGTACAGGTAGGTTGATAGAATGAATACAATAATGATTACTGCTACTGTTAAAACAAAAAATACGGGCAAGTGGATGAATTTCAACAATTATCGAAAGAACTACGAAGCGCACTTACCGCCGCCATATCCTAAGTGTTAGTGAGAAGCGACACCTGGAGGGCAAGGGAGGTTATGCTGACAGCATTTTCCAAAGGGCTTGTTCACACACGAAAGAGCCTGTTGCTCAGAGATACGTGTGCCTACACGTTCATTGTGGTCATGGCACTTTTCTTTCAGAGATTTGCATTGAAAGTAGTAAACGGAAATAAGACTTAAAATGTTCATACCTGAATCTACTTAATCTACGCACAGTACCGGCATGGATCTGCATACACACTGACTGTTCAGTTGCTTTCGTTTTGCTAGGAATGATAAGCATTGAAATCCTCAATATTCTAGTTGTGCTTGTGTAAAAAATAAATCGTGAAATAGTCATGTGTTCATATTCATGAATTTATGTGTTTGTATGAGAACAAGTTATGAAATGAATGGATTAACCCCAATTCGATAATATTGCAACCATACAGACTAAGTGTCTGTGTTTATGTATAAAAATGAATGATGAAATACTGGCCTTTGAACAAAAACGAATGTTTAAAAATTCGTACTCTTTGCTCATGGAAGTCATTCAATTTTGAAATCAATATTTATAGGCATAATACCTCTAAAAATATTGTCAAAACCACTAACCTGATTATTATTTTTCTTCCTTTTTTTGTATAAATTACTCACACATTCAATTTAATGCAAGTTGGCTTTTATTCATATGTGTGACCACGTTTTTACACTTTGTATGCTTACATGTATACACGTCACAACATAATGCTGATTACACGTCACAACATAATGCTGATTACATGTAAGGTAAATTGGTCTGATAGTACAAGGTTTGTTTTTTTTTACACCAAATTGTACTCACACTAACTCTTCTTAAAACATTTTGCTATCGCTAAAACAGGATAATATAAGGAACCCATTCAGAACCCAGTCAGAATAACTCACATTACAATGATATAACACAATGACCTAATGACACTTAAGTTTACCTTTTTATTCGTTAGGAAAGAGCTCAATGCTTTATCTAACTTAAACAATGAAATATAATTGTCATAATCAAGGCATATGTCATATGTCTCTTAAAGATAAAATTTTGCCTTCGTTGTTCAGAACATTTCTGATAAACACAATACCTAATGAGTATCAAAACAGAACGACTTCCTAGAATAGAGGACCTTTTTATTGTTCCAAAGGATTTGTTTACCTGGTTCAATATCTTCATTACTAATTTCCTTCCAAATATCTAGTATTTGTTTGAAGAATTCTGGTAATTTTATATTTAATTTGGACGAACTCTAGTTACAATAAAGAAGGAACCCCAAAGATCCAGTCTAGTTAAACACATGGTTCATCATCAGTTCCCAGTAACCTTGTTTATAATACAATAATAATCCAATAAATCAAGTATAAATCTAATGTTTTGGCCTATGTATTTCCCTGGAATGAAACCTGGGAGTGATGAGTTATGTTTGGTAACACCGTCTTCATTCTGTTAGCCATCGCTGTCACTAAAATTTTGTAGTCCATGTTCAGTACAGTGGTAGATCTCCAATTCTGTAAATAAGTTTTTTGTTTATCTGTCTTTTCCACTAATGTAATTATCCCACGTCTTTCGGAAATACCGTGTTTTTTAGTATTAAATGACATCCGAATCGACTGGAAATGCAAATCGTTAATAATGGGCCAAAATGTCCGGTAAAATTCACTTTTCACGCCGTCACAACCTGGGCACCTACTTGATTTTAATTGTTTGACAGCATGAAAAACTTCTTTAATGGTTAAATTCATATCAAGACTAGCTTTCTCCGTATCAGATAAACCTTCCAAATTTTATTCTTCCAAATACCGGATGACAAGATTCTTCAAAATCAAACCCGGTCGGCTGTTAATACAAATGGGAAAAGTACGAAAATATTTCGTGTTTAATACCTACCTCTTTTTCAACCTCTGCTTCTCCCAATTTAAATTTAGTCATGGACTTTTTAAAAGATCGGCTTCGTTCTAAGTTTAAAAAATATTTCGTACTTTTTCACCGTGTTCAATCTATTTCATTTTGGAATGCACTGCAGCTGCCTGTGCCCCTTTCTCTCGCCATATTGCTCTAACAATGCATGATTATTATTCTTTTCTATTGCTTTAGTTAAGAAAGATAATTCTTTCTCATTCTCTTTTTCATTCATTCTCTTTTTTCTGATAAATGCTAACCTTTCTTTACTATATTATTACTTTCATTCATTATTTTGTATTTTTATTCCGTTCCCAGCGATCTATCGGGGCAAAGTCTTCTGTCTCCTTTCGAACCTGAGTAATCAAAATTTTTAATAAGCTTAATATAATCTTCCTCTTCCAAAAGTGCTGCTATTAAACTTCCAATAATTCGGTTTAAATCTTACATTAACGTCATCCAGTTCTAGACCTAATGTCGTGCAATGTTGTATTTTTAAGGTTTGGGAAACAAGCCAAAAATCAATTCTAGATTGAATATCATTTGTCTTCCTCCACGTAAAAGAATTGAACTTGTATTTCTACCTATAGATCTCCTGTCTTTAGCTGGATTAAGAACTGTATTAAAATCCCCTCCAATTATTCAATTATGAATATTCCAGTTATGCTGACTAAACTGATTAAGACTGTTGAAAAACGCATTTCTTTCGGCTGCAGTCTTTGGTGCGTATATCGTGACAACGGTAAATGAGCGAACATAACTCCACGATCATGTACCTGCTATCCGAGTCAACCCATTTCTTCTTAATCTCATATTTGTCATTTATGATTATTTGCTACGGAAACACAATATTTCTACTGATTACTCCAGTACCTTTCATTTTCAAAATTGCTGTGTTTCTTGTAATAAGACCACTTCACATTTCTGATTTTTCAGATATAGAAAATCTCCTCCTCTTTTGTGATCATTTCCGATACCTCTGACATTTAAACTACAAAATTTAACCATGTGTAAACACAGACACACTAACAGAAAGTACTCTCTCAATCCCCACCTACAATGAGTAAAGGAATAACTCCTCCCACACTAGAATACCGTAAAATACGGAACAATATACCAAAGTCGATCAAAGTAATGAAAACTGTACTCATGTTACGAATGTCACTCAAGCCTGAGAAGAGAGCGAAAAAGTCAACATCATCTTCCTAATGGATAGACACGGCAACTGTCACTAAGATGAGGCTTGGCCTTTAGAACCAAGTGAACGTTAATCAGTCCTTTCCACGCACTGGTCATCCTCTCAGTGGTTTCAAGTGTTTGCAACACACACTGTTCAAGCCTACCCACTTGATATGATTGGGCAAACTATAATATTCTACCACGAACTAAGATAACCCCGTCGTTAAATAAATGTTCATCAACAAAAATATCATTTTCAATCTTATTTGTATCAGAGTATAATCACAAATTAATATTTCAGTACTTAAAAACCGTATATACAACCCTTTTCAAATGATATTAATGCAAGTGAGATATGCAAGCATGATTTACCTTTTGAGAAGACAAAAATACTAATCATGAATAATTAGCAGAGATGACACTAATTACACCTCCTTGGCATACTTTAACAGTTAACAAAAAACAGAAATTTCTTCCATTGTGACATTTTAGCGTGAAGGTTAATTCCACAATTCCGTAATATAAATGGAGCATCAAAGGCAAGGGCACTCCAGAATTTCAGAGTAGTCTTCCCTCGTCTTCATAAATTTCGCTCGTTTGTACTCTGAGGTATATAAATTCCATTTCTTGAACGACGAAATAATATGGCGTGAACAAATATATATAATACAGTAAACATCAACAGTAGCTTAAGTGAATTAGCACATATTATTTTGACCACAAGCCCGGAAGATACACATGCGCGGGCTTGTGTGTTTGGTATCATAACACGACCAAGCCTAAGTACGTCGCCGTAACAGGGATGTAGGTCTACACTGTGATATACGTTAATCTCTAATTAATTCATCAGTTTTCCGTCTTCATTTGTTTGTTTTCTAACGCCATAGCTAAAAACTGTTCATAAATACGAATTGAGTCAGGGCTGTAGATTGAGGAAAACGGAGGACCACGGGTAAACCACCCGAACTTAGGCAAGTTGCGTGCCATATCCTTGGAAGACAAGAAAAGAGCGTAACACTACATAAACGGCCCTAAGAACGCCGCTGACCGCTTATTGTCATCAAGGCTCCAGGAAACATAAGACGGGCAGATCTACAAAACCCTGTACCAGGCCGGTGTTGAACCCGCCTCTAAAGTGTAACCTTTTACCCGCGGGAAAGCAGGCTGTTCTATGCTTAAACGTTGCGGTTGGAATGTGAAAAAATCTCTGGATACTTTTTGTTCGGCTAATCAATGACATGCTACCACCTGTGACTTAATTTCCGAGACTATAAAAGCTAAACTATTAGCCATACATCACAATGACTTTGCCAGGAGATATTTTCCTTACAGCACAGACTTGTCATTTGAGTACATTTGGACCCATGCATGCGGGCTTTACGTCATGTGTTATATGGTACATATACCGTGTCATTCCAACAATCGCACAGAGGAATCGAAGACGTCGTTTTATTGGGTTATGGGCGATTAATCCCGCTTACACCCATGGATGTATCGACGTCAAAACATAGAACTGCGACAAGCAAAGCTCGTGAGCCCGTGTAAAGGAGGATCAGTTCGGGTTCACACGTGTGGACAGGATTAGGTTTCATCGCATTGTGCTCCGTGTTTGGCTTACGTCTGATCACACATGGATGGATATCTGTAGTCATGTATGCTAGTCTGTATAGAGAAATACGATACCACGTAGACAGGCTGACGCACGGATTCAACTGAATCTGTAGAGGAGGCTTGTTGATTACTGTACATGCGAACTCCTGTCGATTTACAACACAACATTCCAAGTCACACAACCTTGTGACTTGTACTGTTGTTTCATTTATGCTAAAATTGACGGTTATTAAATGTGTCAAAATAAGACAATTAGCTCTGATATTACAGAAAAGGCGCACGGTTACTATAAAACTTCCAATATGCCATCGTTTACTCATTCTAACCCAGCTATCTTACAGCCTTGTCTTAAACCTGCTAGGGTGGTAGGTAACTGAATTAACATTATGTTTATCTCGCTTCATAAACTACACAGATTAGCGAAGTTTTTTTAATTAATGCTTTTGATTTTAGAGGCAAATAGGTCACAGGAAAGGTATACGGAATCCAAGATGGCGGCCCTAGATCATGCACAAGTCGTTTTATAAGCAATATCTTCGCAGCCTGATATACTTAGAGTATTACTATTAACAGATAAGCAAACATGTGGTTTGTCTTCCACAGAGGCCTATGGTTTATTGTGGTCAACCAGGGATGTTATTTCCATCATTGTCATTACGTGGTTCATCTCCTGGAAGAGGCCATCAAGAATATTAGATCAATTTCCGCCAAACTGTTTGTCTTGGAATAAACAGGATCTTCACATCATCTTGGTGTGGACAAGGCGGGATATTCACGTCATCTTGGTGTGGACAAGGCAGGATCTTCACGTCATCTTGGTGTGGACAAGGCGGGATCTTCACGCCAACTTGGTGTGGACAAGGCAGGATCTTCACGTCATCTTGGTGTGGACAAGGCAGGATCTTCACGCCAACTTGGTGTGGACAAGGCAAGATCTTTACATCATCTTGGTGTGGACAAGGCGGGATATTCACGTCATCTTGGTGTGAACAAGGCAGGATCTTCACGCCAACTTGGTGTGGACAAGGCAGGATCTTCATACCAACTTGGTGTGGACAAGGCAGGATCTTCACGTCGTCTTGGTGTGGACAAGGCAGGATCTTCACATCATCTTGGTGTGGACAAGGCGGGATCTTCACGTCATCTTGGTGTGGACAAGTTGGGATCTTTACATCATCTTGTGGTGGACATGGCAGGATCTTCACGTCAGCTTGGTGTGGCCAAGGCAGGATCTTCACATCATCTTGGTATGAACAAGGCGGGACCTTCACATCATCTTGGTGTGGACATGGCAGGATCTTCACGTCATCTTGGTATGGACAAGGCAAGATTTTCACGTCATCTTGGTGTGGACAAGGCAGGATCTTCACATCATCTTGGAGTGGCCAAGGCAGGATCTTCACGTCATCTTGGTGTGGACAAGGCAAGATCTTCATGTCATCTTGGTGTGGACAAGGCGGGATCTTCATGTCATCTTGGTGTGGACTAGGCAGAATCTTCATGTCATCTTGGTGTGGACAAGGCAGGATCTTCACGTCACCTTGGTGTGGCCAAAGCAAGATCTTCACGTCATCTTGGTGTGGACTAGGCAGGATCTTCATGTCATCTTGGTATGGACAAGGCAAGATTTTCACGTCATCTTGGTGTGGACAAGGCAGGATCTTCACATCATCTTGGTGTGGCCAAAGCAAGATCTTCACGTCATCTTGGTGTGGACTAGGCAGGATCTTCATGTCATCTTGGTGTGGTCAAGGCAGGATCTTCACGTCATCTTGGTGTAGACAAGGCAGAATCTTCACATTATCTTGGTGTGGACAAGTTGGGATCTTTACATCATCTTGGTGTGGACAAGGCAGGATCTTCACGTCATCTTGGTGTGGCCAAGGCAGGATCTTCATGTCATCTTGGTGTGGACTAGGCGGGATCTTCACATCCTCTTGGTGTGGACTAGGCAGGATCTTCACGTCATCTTGGTGTGGACTAGACGGGATCTTCACGTCACCTTGGTGTGGACATGGCAGGATCATAATGGTGTAAAGCTCAGCTGGGATTAAATGGCCAAAACATTACACAGTGTAATAAAACAGATTTCAAACCCGTGAATTTAGGTTGTTTTCTTTACGACAAAAACTTTTCTTATAAAACTAGTAGACACTAGTTAATCTGTATAAACCAAAAATGACGTATATATTATTATAGCATGCAGATTGTTGGCTGTTACAAGATGGCGTTAATGCATCAAGGATTATCCATCTGACAACAGAGGATTTCCCGAAGTGTCTTTCCATGTTATGCTCAGGTGCACAAGGCTCTCACTCATAGGCATAGCTTTGACTGGCTGCAGCTGCAATACTTATTCCCTATTCGCATTGTAGACATGTTAAAGTCTGCATCGGCTAACTATCTTTAACACTAATCCAAACGTTTAAACTTTTGAACTGATTCAGTCGAATCAACTTCCACCATGTTTTGAGTTCAAAATTCTGCCAAGTTATGGCATATTACGTGCCTTCACGTCATCTTGGTGTGGACTAGGCGGGATCTTCACATCCTCTTGGTGTGGACTAGGCAGGATCTTCACGTCATCTTGGTGTGGACTAGACGGGATCTTCACGTCACCTTGGTGTGGACATGGCAGGATCTTCACATCATCTTGGTGTGGACTAGGCGGGATCTTCACGTCATCTTGGTGTGGACAAGGCAGGATCTTCACATCATCTTGGTGTGGACGAGGCAGGATCTTCACATCATCTTGGTGTGGCCAAAGCAAGATCTTCACGTCATCTTGGTGTGGACTAGGCAGGATCTTCACGTCATCTTGGTGTGGACAAGACAGGATCTTCACGTCATCTTGATGTGAACAAGGTAGGATCTTCACATCATCTTGGTGTGGACAAGGCTGAATCTTCAAATTATCTTGGTGTGGACAAGTTGGGATCTTTACATCATCTTGGTGTGGACATGGCAGGATCTTCACGTCATCTTGGTGTGGCCAAGGCAGGATCTTCACATCATCTTGGTATGGACAAGGCGGGATCTTCACATCATCTTGGTGTGGACAAGGCAGGATCTTCACGTCATCTTGGTGTGGCCAAGGCAAGATTTTCACGTCATCTTGGTGTGGACAAGGCAGGATATTCATGTCATCTTGGAGTGGCCAAGGCAGGATCTTCACGTCATGTTGGTGTGGACAAGGCAAGATCTTATGTCATCTTGGTGTGGACAAGGCAGGATCTTCACATCATCTTGGTGTGGCCAAGACGTGATCTTCACATCATCTTGGTGTAGACAAGGCAAGATCTTCATGCGGTCTTGGTGTGGACAAGGCAGGATCTTCACATCATCTTGGTGTGGTCAGTTCGGGATCTTCACATTTTCTTAGTGTGGACAAGGCAGGATCTTCACGTCATCTTGGTGTGGATAAGGCAGGATCTTCACGTCATTTTGGTGTGGACAAGGCACGATCTTCACATCATCTTGGTGTGGCCAAGGCAGGATCTTCACGTCATTTTGGTGTGGACAAGACAGGATCTTCACATTATCTTGGTATGGACAAGGCGGGATCTTCACATTTTCTTGGTGTGGACAAGGCAGGATCTTCATGCCATCTTGGTGTGGACAAGGCAGGATCTTCATGTCATGTTGGTGTGGCCAAGGCAGGATCTTCACGTCGTCTTGGTGTGGACAAGGCGGGATCTTCACGTCATCTTGGTGTGGCCAAGGCGTGATCTACACATCATCTTGGTGTGGACAAGGCAGGATCTTCACGTCACTTGGTGTGGACAAGGCAAGATCTTCACGTCATCTTGGTGTGGACAAGGCAGGATCTTCATGTCATCTTGGTGTGGCCAAGGCAGGGTCTTCACGTCATTTTGGTATGGACAAGACAGGATCTTCACATTATCTTGGTATGGACAAGGCAGGATCTTCACATCATCTTGGTGTAGACAAGGCAGGATCTTCACGTCATCTTGGTGTGGACAAGGCAGGATCTTCATGTCATCTTGGTGTGGACAAGGCAGGATCTTCACATCATCTTGGTGTGGCCAAGGCAGGATCTTCATGTCATCTTGGTGTGGACAAGGCAGGATCTTCACGTCATCTTGGTGTGGACAAGGCAGGATCTTCACATCATCTTGGTGTGGACAAGGCACAATTTTCACATCATCTTGGTGTGGCCAAGGCACGATCTTCACGTCATCTTGGTGTGGACAAGGCAAGATCTTCACGTCATCTTGGTGTGGACAAGGCAGGATCTTCACATCATCTTGGTGTGGACAAGGCAGGATCTTCACGTCATCTTGGTGTGGACAAGGCGGGATCTTCACGTCATGTTGGTGTGAACAAGGCGGGATCTTCACATCATCTTGGTATGGACAAGGCACGATCTTTATATCATTTTGGGGTCTGTCATAATGGTGTAAAGCTCAGCTGGGATTAAATGGCCAAAACATTACACAGTGTAATAAAACAGATTTCAAACCCGTGAATTTAGGTTGTTTTCTTTACGACAAAAACTTTTCTTATAAAACTAGTAGACACTAGTTAATCTGTATAAACCAAAAATGACGTATATATTATTATAGCATGCAGATTGTTGGCTGTTACAAGATGGCGTTAATGCATCAAGGATTATCCATCTGACAACAGAGGATTTCCCGAAGTGTCTTTCCATGTTATGCTCAGGTGCACAAGGCTCTCACTCATAGGCATAGCTTTGACTGGCTGCAGCTGCAATACTTATTCCCTATTCGCATTGTAGACATGTTAAAGTCTGCATCGGCTAACTATCTTTAACACTAATCCAAACGTTTAAACTTTTGAACTGATTCAGTCGAATCAACTTCCACCATGTTTTGAGTTCAAAATTCTGCCAAGTTACGGCATATTACGTGCCCATCAACAAGTACGGCAATTCAAGTTGAGAATTTATTATGTTTTTGGCTTTTCTTTTACCATCAGAAATGAAAGTAATCTAATCCGTGAATTTTTTGTCAACAGGTTATGTTTCAAACAATCAGTATGCACAGTAAATACAGCGGACATGAGTTTCACGCCTCGATTGATGGATTTTAACGACTGGATTATTGTTAAAAAACAGTTTGCCGATGCGGTTTTTCATGATATCTCTGATAACATGTACTTGTTGATAGGCTCCTTGTACTTGCTGAGGGCTACATGTACTTGTTGATGGGTTACATGTACTTGGTGATGGGCTCCGTGTACTTGCTGAGGGCTACATGTACTTGTTGATGGGCTACATGTACTTGCTGATGGGCTTCGTGTACTTGCTGAGAGCTACATGTACTTGTTGATGGGCTACATGTACTTGCTGATGGGCTTCGTGTACTTGCTGAGGGCTACATGTACTTGTTGATGGGGTACATGTACTTGTTCATGGGCTACATGTTCTTGCTGATGGACTACGTGTACTTATTAAGGGACTACGTGTACTTATTAAAGGGTTAAATGTACTTGTTAATGGGCTACATGTACTTATTAAGGGGCTACGTGTACTTATTGAAGGGTTACATGTACTTGTTGATTGGTCACATGTCATTGTTGATGAGTTACATGTGCTTGTTGGTGGACTAGATGTGCTTGTTAATGGACTACATGTGATTGTTGATGGGCTACATATACTTATAGAGGGCTATATGTGCATGTTGAGAGGTTACGTGTACTTGTTGATTGGCTATGTATACTTGTTCATGGACTACATATACTTGTTGATGTGCTTTGTGTACTTGCTGAGGGCTACATGTACTTGTTGATGGGTTATATGCACTTGTTGATACGATCCGTGTACTTGCTGATGGGCTACATATGCTTGTTGATGGGCTACATGTACTTTCTGATGTCTACATGTATTTGTTGAAGGACTAGATGTACTTATTGAGGGGCTACGTTTACTTGTTGATAGGCTATGTATACACGTTGATGGGCTATGTGTTCTTGTTTAAGGGCTACATGTACTTGTTGACGTGATTCGTGTACTTGCTGAGGGACTACATGTACTTGTTGATGGGCTACATGTACTTGTTGATGGTCTACATGTACTTGTTGAGGGCTACATGTACTTGTTGATGGTCTACATGTACTTGTTGAGGACTACATGTACTTGTTGATGGTCTACATGTACTTGTTTATGGGCTACATGTACTTGTTGGTGGGCTATATGTACTTGTTGATGGACTACATGTACTTGTTGATGGGCTCCGTGTATTTGCTACATGTACTTACAGTTGCGTTACATATACTTGTTGAGAGGCTACATGGACTTTCTGAAGGCTAAATGTACTTATTGATGAGCTACGTGTGCTAGTTGATGGGTTACATGTGCTGGTTGATGGGCTACATGTACTTGTTAATGGGCTACATGTAATTGTTGATGGCTACGTGTACTTATTGAGAGGCTACGTGCACTTGATGTGGTTCGTGAACTTGTTGATGGGCCACAAGTACTTGTTGATTGGCCACATGTACTTGTTGATGCGCTACATGTACTTGTTGATGGGCTACATGAACTTGTTGATGGGCTACGTGTACTTGTTGAGGGCTACATGTACTTGTTGAGGAACTACATGTACTTGTTGAGAGGCTACGAGTACCTGTTGAGGTGCTACGTGTACTTGCTGATGGGCTACATGAACTTGTTGATGGGCTACATGTATTTGTTGATGGACTACATGTACTTGCTGATTGGCTACATGTATTCTTTAATGGGCTACATGTGCTTGATGATTGGCTACATGTGCTTGATGATGGGCTACATGTGCTTGATGATGGGCTACATGTACCTGTCTTATAGTACTCATATGTCTTTTTGAGAGGTTGTTGCTCTACTTGTGCATTATATTTGTTTATATTTGACCTGTGGATGGTCGCGGGATGCCTCAAGATCTGCCGAGTTTCCTCCCACTTTAATCTTGGCCGCCATCATATATGTAAGTGTATTCCTGAGTAGGACGTAAGGTAAAACACCAATCAGTTAGCGTATATTTGTCGCCTCACAATATTTTCACCTAGCACAGTTATTATGAATAGGGGGCTTCAGGGGCAGAAAACGAAGCGGTGCGGACATTGAGAAATTGCTACACACAGCTAACGTTGATAATTTAGAGCATAAACCTTTAATTATTTGAAATGCTTACCTGACATCAAAGGTTGAGGGAAGGTATAACGTAGCGATGCCCAGCGGGCAGATAGTCGTGATAGCAGCCCATTCACGACAAAAACACGCTCGATACATATCCTAAAAACACGTCTTACTTGACAAATAAACAAATACAAGGCTTAAAAACATTTATTTAAAACAAAAGCTTGAGAGACATAAAAACGCTGAACGGCCAAAATTAAACCATTGTACGTGTTTCGCAGATAAAATTTGCATGTACTCCAGCGATGTGAGTGAACACTTTTTGGATTGTGTACGAAGACATCCTTGCTGATTTTCTACAGGTTAAATATCCCTGAGACAAAAGAGCTTTTCATTCAGTCAAGGATTTTGTCGCTACTTGACAGTTTCATTCACGCCCAAAGCTAAAACCGGCATACCGTGGGTGACGAAATGCTCAATCATGTGCCACAGGGTAATGATGGAGGAAGAGGGTGGGGGTGGGGGTGGGGGGGGGGGGGGGGGGTGTTCTGACCAAGACAAGACGACAAGACGGTTATTTACTCAGACATATCAAACATACAACCCTCAAGCTAGCTTTGAGATCGGTTAGCCATGTTCCCGGCTTAGCTTCCACATTAACCGCTCTGAACCGTTATATTCACTAACCTAGACCTCGGCCCTGTCTCCCAAGTATCAACGCTGTTAGCCACGAAAGAGGTGTCCCGTGATCTTAAAGTAATCCTGAATTCAAATGACCTCATTATGTGGGAATAATATAAACAATAACGCCGCAATTAACACAATGTAACCGACGCATCAAAGCGGACAGCATCAGAACTTCGCAAGCCGCCATGTCCAAATCACGTGACCCGGTTGTTAAGCCGGGCTCGACTGCTCTTCCCAACATAAAAACCACCTTTTTTCACAATATAATTGATTATAAATCATTTCTGTTCATTATTAACACATAAATTAAAGTTAAGACTCCCAAACAATTTGTCAATCGCCCCCAAGTTTGGCTTGCCGCCGATGTATCAGATACATTTGTGTTAATTGTGACGTTATGTTCTTTACTATTCACGAATAACTAGGTGATATGAAGTAAGAATTACTGAAGGATTACAGAAAATAATATAGCGTACAGCTTTGATATAACCGAGTTCCACGTTAGTGAGTGGTAGAGTGTAGATCTGTATTTCTGAAAACTAGACTGGGGAGAATAAAACAGATCTCAGATTTACCCTTAATGATACAGAAAGAATACAAAATGATGTCTGGGTCAAGCCATCGGAGATTTACACCATGTAATGGATTCCGGTACAGCGACAGTTTTACAATGGAAGTAAAGGCCTTAAGCTGATTTACAATGAAAAACTACGAGAAGTACAACGGTAATTAATGATGAGGAGAAGCATTATACTGATGGTACGCATATTAACCAGAAACAATAGCTTAGTGTTATGGTCTGCAATCTTCCATCGAGTGTGTTGACAGATATATAGAAAGGAGTAAACGACACCGCGTGAGCTGAACTACAGTACAAACGCTGTGTTTTTTGTCCGTCAGCGACCGATTTTTCGCTCACGCTACATCTGTTATTGTCCATTTTATGTTCTTTTTCAGGTTTCTTTATAACTTTTTGATGCTTTGGAGGCGGAACATAACGAGACTTGTTATCCTGTTGCCCTTGTGAAATAAGATGGCCACGAACCATATCAGAGTTGTGTTTATAACAATGGAGGCACGTTTTACTGCCTTCAAGAACTCACGCTCTCCTCCAACAGAATGCTGGGTGTTTACTGCGAAGTTCAAACAGCAGTATTCACATTATAGAAACCTTATCCCTACATATTCTTTCCGAAAATTTTGCAACTCATCCCTACGTGCTTATTCCCAACAGCCTTCACCTCATCCCTATGTGCTTATTCCCAACAGCCTTCACCTCATCCCTATGTGCTTATTCCCAACAACCTTCACCTCATCCCTACGTACTCTTTCCGAACAGTCAACACCTCATCCCTACGTACTCTTTCCGAACAGTCAACACCTCATCCCACATGCCCCTACCGGACAATTTGCACCTCATCCCTACGTACTCTTTCCGAACAGTCAACACCTCATCCCACATACCCCTACCGAACAATCTGCACCTCATTCCTACACACTCTTTCCGAACAGTCTGCACTTCACCTCCACGTACTGTCTCCAAACAGTCAGCACCTCATTCTCAAGTACTCTTTGCGAACATCTATATGAAACTTGTGCATCCTTTGACAGCTACACAACGTAGGGTTCTGCGTATTTCGTATATACCACGCCTATTGGTCAGGTTGTATCTCCAGAAATGTCTCACTGAACTAAACTGAACATTTTAACTTTGATGACATTTACAACGCGCTTGTGCCAAGACATCCAGTCATAGAGTCCACATTCATATGAACCACTTAGGCTTTGTCTTACATGGAACGCCATCAGACAGGGTGTCTTGTCAGCCACGAAAACAACCAGTCATAGAGCGAGTACACATTCATATGAACCACTTAGACTTTGTCTTACATGGAACGCCATCAGACAGGGTGTCTTGTCAGCCACGAAAACAACCAGTCATAGAGCGAGTACACATTCATATGAACCACTTAGACTTTGTCTTACGTGGAACGCCATCAGACAGAGCGCCTTGTCAGTACGCTTTGACATACACTTGTTCTTGTTACATAACCCATTTCTCACGTGAGTTCCCGTGAGCACTGTAAGACATGTCTAAAGCTGAAAAGAAAGACGTTGTCCCAAAGCTGCAAAATGATTTGTCACATGGTTATATGTGTGTTATATTATTTCTGTCAACAAATAATGGTGTGCGCCATATACGGTACTCCAAAACATAAATATCTCAGGTCTGCAATAGTTTTGTTGTCTTTTGAAGTTTCAGTATATATATTTGTATTATGCCACTCATACTGATCCATATTGTTGAAGTAAACATATTGCCCAGCACATAGGCGCAAATACCTGATTCTGTCTGAGAAATGTTGTTTGAAATCAAATACATTGCTGGAATGTCCTTTATGACTGACAGGTATTGACTTTGATGGTAGTCTTTGATATAATAAGCAACGAGACCTGTTTCAAGGACTTCAGAAGAGCTACCCCTTGGACGCCATTTATGATCGATGATGACGGCATGAAATGAACTGAAGGTTTGTTTTTCATTCCTCATAGCCCCTAGTAATCCATCGCTTAATACCCTTCACACAACCCTTTTAATAAAAAGGAAAATATTTCGTTATTACAAAATATTTTCCTTGTTTGGAAACAGTTTGGTCGTGTTTCATTTTGAAACACCTGACATCGATCTGTGTACACGTTTACACTTCCAATGTGTATCTGTTCGCTTTAAAAAGCCAGCTGTAACATGAATCTGATAAATGATAGTCGTCTTTTTTACAAAACCAGACAATAATGGCTAATGCGCTTATTATGAATTACCTGCCAACGCTTAGCGTTTCAGAGCGCCTTGTTTCGATGCTTGTGTTCTTACATCAGCCATTAATTGTTAGGGTCACGAAGAAAGAGGCCACCTTAGGCATGTGTATGTAAAGGATTTAAACAAGAAACAGGCGTCCCCACTCCTTTTCCCCCTCCAGGAGGCAGTCAAACATCGTCAGAGAGAGAACAGCTATACAATTGGCGAGCAGATTTCCTTCGCCCCCCCCCCCCATAAAAACCCACCTGCAATTCGGGTAGTGCTCCTATGTTGTTTTGTAGATATATTTATAACTGGTTACCTAGTGACCACGTGCAGCAGATGTGTACCGTTGTTGGCGGTAGAAGTGCTGGCGGATATTGCCTCTGCGGATCAGAGCTATATATTGTGCACAATCTTCTGTTATTTACAAGTTGTTTACAAGGGAATTCCAGCTCTCCCCCCTACCTTATGAGGCGTGCCTGGATCACTCATGGGGGGAGAGATTTCGTCGTGTTGATCTGGTCAATAACAGTGGGGCAAAGTCCAAAATAAGACCCAAAATTCACCCCGTAGGGTTACCCGTGTGCCACAAAGTGTTGCGGAGAGATCAATTACTCTGCTCTCTGCCAGACGGGAACGTTTCCAGGCTCATGGACTGAGGGAGCTGAACATGCATGTAAAAGAACATGGAGATAACTGAACAAAACTTACCCTTGCTATGGCTGTATGCCACATCGACGCCATATTTACACCTCAGCTCCTATCAATGTGTTTTTTACCCTATCAACAAAACTAACATTTGACTTTGAATAATTTCTTCTCAGGAAACACACATAATATAGTATGTGTAGAGTATCACCCCCTTCATATTTTCACGTACTTAATGTATTTAGACTTCGTGTTCAAATGTTAGATAGCAGCGATAGCCTGATTCTTGACTAACCCCCTGTCCTTATAACATCTTCACCAAGGAGGTTGATCACAGGTTCGAAGTTCCGGCACACTGACATATGCAGTTGTTGGCTTTACCAAGCTCGTGTGTAGGTAAGGCTGATTGTTTTGTCAAGCACGGGTGCAGGTAAGGCTGATGGTTTTTCCAAGCACTTCTGATGGTTTTGCCAAGCAAGTGTGCAGCTAGGGCTGGTGGTTTTGCCAAGCAGGTGTGCAGGTAAGGCTGATTGTTTCGCCAAGTACGTGTGCAGGTGTAAAGTTGATGGTTTTGTCAGTTGTGTGTTTAGGTACAGTTGATGATTTGGCTCAGATGCTCAGATAGAGTAGATGTTTGTGTGAGGCACGTGTTCAGGTACAATTGATGGTTTTTCTTGACACGTGTTCAGGTAATGTTGATGGTTTGTCACTCACGTGATTAGGTACAGCTGATGGTTAGTCAAACATTTGTTCAGCTACTGTTGATATTTGTGCCAGGTGCATTTTCAGGTACAACTGATGGTTTTGCTTCAGACGTGTCCAGGTACAGTTGCTGATTTTCTTAGGCACGTGTTCAGGTACAATGGATGTTTGCACCGTCCTCGTGCGGATCGCGGGCCACTTGGCGAGATGTTCTCATTAGACTGATGGGTTGTTGATGGTTTCGCTTAACAGGTGTTTAGACACAGTTGATGGTTTGTCAGGTCCGTGGTCAGGAACAACTGAAGGCTTGTCAGGCACGTTTGGTTCCACTGGACTTTTGCAGTTTTCTCCATCCATGAATCTGTCTCGTCCTAGAGTGAAATGTTTTAATACCACATAAACATCAACCAAATGAATAAATACAATACAACAGACAAACATCAAGTTATCCTCAGTGTCAGTGAAGCGTTCATTTACATATTTACTTTTTAACAGCTTAATTAATTGAAAAAAAAGAAAGGAAGTGGAACCAGCATAAATAATATGAACGAGATGTCAAGGAGAAGAGTTACACATGTTTAATATATATTTATTTCATTTATTGGTGATTTTGCGCGGTACGATCAAGATAATTTCACTAAGACTTGCTCAAGGGCCAGGTCACGCCGGGTAATAAGAATACAATATAAAGTTCCTACATCACATTCATGACACTCAACATGACGGTCGTACATAATACTGTGATGTTAATGTATTTTATAGCGTCTGATCAGGAAAGCAGACATCTGTGATGTACGCGTGTGTATGTGTGTGGTACAGATATATAGCCAGGGTGGGGCGTTGAATAGTTGATATATCACGACTCCAACTTGTCGTGCACCTGAATGTTGCACGCCCCACAAGTACACTGGTATAATCTGAATGTAAATATTGGCACCACGTATTTTTAGATGTATCCTCTTGCACGTACGGTCGTGCGATATGATTAACAAAGTGTATTTGCAGTCCTGTGAGTGTAATATATTACGAGAGCACACCAAGGAAGGATGTCTGATGAGCGGAAATCTTATGTGAAAACCGGTCTGTTCACGACAGCAATATTACCAGCTGACCCAAATCTCTTACAGTAAAGCCTAGAGTTCATTCATGAACAGAAATCTAAGGTGAAGTCGCAGGATGAATGTATTTGGCTGAGTCATTCCCAGTTTCATAGAGGCGGGGTATAAAGCTAGGCTTCCCTATCGCTAACCTAGACCTGTTGACACGTTGTGTATAACTATAACTTCAGCTAACTCCTCTAATACACACGTGTCTACACAAGCGGCTTGTGGTCCAGCTACATTCTCCTTCAGTCAACAAACATAAACCTGTCGGACATTATCCTGGAAGCCAGAGTCGCAATTAAAATGTTATCCATTTCTTGAGTGCGCCATGAACGCAAATTATTGAAACAACTAAATACTTCACCAAATGTATTACTCTTAATAAGTTTTCTGTCCCGTGGGTTTCGGCCGGTGATTGACTACACAGACTTCTGCATGATGTCGTCAGTCAATCAGCCAGTCAATCAGTCAACACTCCCTGAGGCAGCGGTGAACACATTGCACGGGTACAGTGGGACAGGCCGTAAACACAAGCCCTCTCATCTATACTATATGCGCAATCCTACATTATGTACTTGCGGACAGGCACCGCTTAATGGAGTTAATCCGATCTAGGAAATGTGCTCTATACATCAGCTTCATCGACAGTATAAAGGTCTCCTTTATTTGGTTAATCCGGGATCAGTTTACATGTTCTGTGATTAGCTATGGATTATGTTAATGCCATCAAGAGCCCGGCATACCTGGTGAAATAGAAGCGCATATCCATGTATATACTTGCACCCCAGTGTATGCCTGTTTCTTTCTAAAGCATAATATCCGTGAATCCCAAAGCTTTGGGTGTACGATATGGTACAAAGCTTTGGGTATACAATATGGTACAAAGCTTTGGGTGTATGATATGGTACAAAGCTTTGGGTGTACAATATGGTACAAAGCTTTGGGTGCACGATGTGGTACAAAGCTTTGGGTGTACAATATGGTACAAAGCTTTGGGTGTACGATGTGGTACAAAGCTTTGGGTGTACAATATGGTACAAAGCTTTGGGTGTACAATATGGTACAAAGCTTTGGGTGTACAATATGGTACAGCTAACCACAAACAGACAAAGGGTGTCTTCGTGTACAATAAGTCAGTTAGGAATGTACGCGAGGACCTTTAGTGTTGTCTCGTGACGGATCCTCGAGGGCATTTGACGACATTCTGGATTTAAATGAAAGCCGATATTATGGCGGCGTAGGAGGCCGTTGGCGCTAGTGATGTGCAGGGACAGTCAGGTGAAGGCGGAACAAGGAAGTGAAGACTGTTCAAACAAGAGTATTCGGTACAGTTGGTTGGCCTGTCTCCATTGTCCGGGACGTCGGCGGATCTTTTTGGAAAACACGCGAGAGACACATATAAAAACGTATTTAATTTGTATCAACACCATTGTGTACGTGAGGGTGTGTGTGTGTGTGTGGAGTGGTGGGGGGAGGTTGCGGTTTCAGATGTTGTTGACAGGATCTATATCTGTCTATAATAATTCAGGAGAGTTGGCCACTGTATATGGTATTTATACGAAGCATGGAGACCACACTCGTAACCTTGTAAAGGACGGTGTATCCTCCTACCGCTGCTACTTCTAGCCGTCCCGAGGTCAATGGGCATTAGACAACAAATTAGAATACACATTGACCTGACTGACGCTCACCACGTTGCTCTGTACAGAGACTTCACACACGCCGACTTCTACAACGTCACTGACTGGGTCAGGTCAGTGTTACGTCTGGGTCATACGATACAGTCCCAGCAGACTGCCTGGTGTTGATTACAATGGGGGTCATTAAGGTCAAGGAAAGCACACCACGCGGCATCCTCCCACCACCTCCCCACAGAAACGGCGTCTTCACGGCGACCGTGACGATTTCCTCTTCCACCTCCCTCCCTGATCTGAGAGTATGTAAGGGTCTATGGACTGTGGCCCTAGAGGCTGGGTGTAAAGCCTCAGGCAAGTTAGAATAGTTAAGCTGAAAGCCAGGTCATATTTCATCTTGTTAGCTATAGTATATATGTCATTTAATTCAGTCCTTAAGATTTCGGTATATGTGGGAAGTCTGGCAGCAACCTGAGGACGGCGGCAACCATAATGCTGGCCGCCGTCGCAAAAGTGAAATGTTCTTGAGTACGGCGTAAAACACCAAATAAATGAAAAAAAAGTAAGATTTCGGTTGACGGGACGCTGCATGGCGGCTGCATTAAATTCAACACCTACCATTTATAATCCCTTTTATCGAGAGCAACATGTATTATAACATGATTATACCGTAGCAAAAGTGTCACAGTACACCTGATTGCCAGTCCATATTTCAGACACGCGGTAGCACCTGGTGAAGTACACGAAGAACCACCCCAGACATGCGGTAACGAATGATGAAGTACATGAAGTCACACCTCAGAGATGCGGTAGTGCCTGATGAAGTACATGAAGACAACACCTTAGACATGCGGTAGCTCCTGGTGAAGTTCGTGAAGAAACACCTCAGACATGCGGTAGTGCCTTATGAAGTACGTGAAGAAACATCTCAGACATGCGGTAACGCCTGGAGATGTACGTGAAGAAACATCTTAGACATGCGGTAGTGCCTGGTGAAGTACGTAAAGAAACACCTCAGACATGCGGTAGCGCCTGATGAAGTACGTGAAGAAACATCTCAGACCTGCGGTAACGCCTGATGATATTCACGAAAAAACAATCCAAGACCTATTATAACGCATGATGACGAAACACGCCAAGCACACAGTTGCGCCTGATGGAGTAATTCCGGAGACAAGCTTTATCTCCTGATGAAGAAACCCGCCAAGCACACAGTAGCGCCTGATGGAGTAACTCCTCAGACAAAGCTTTGTCTCCTGATGAAAGAAACCCGCCAAGCACACCGTAGCGCCTGATGGAGTAACTCCTCAGACAAGCTTTGTCTCCTGATGAAGAAACACGCCAAGCACACAGTAGCGCCTGATGGAGTAACTCCTCAGACAAGCTTTGTCTCCTGATGAAGAAACCCGCCAAGCACACAGTAGCGCCTGATGGAGTAACTCCTCAGACAAGCTTTGTCTCCTGATGAAGAAACCCGCCAAGCACACAGTAGCGCCTGATGGAGTAACTCCTCAGACAAGCTTTGGTCTCCTGATGAAGAAACCCGCCATGCACACAGTAGCGCCTGATGGAGTAACTCCTCAGACAAGCTTTGTCTCCTGATGAAGAAACACGCCATGCACACAGTAGCGCCTGATGAGTAACTCCTCAGACAAGCTTTGTCTCCTGATGAAGAAACCCGCCAAGCACACAGTAGCGCCTGATGGAGTAACTCCTCAGACAAGCTTTGTCTCCTGATGAAGAAACCCGCCAAGCACACAGTAGCGCCTGATGGAGTAACTCCTCAGACAAGCTTTGTCTCCTGATGAAGAAACCCGCCAAGCACACAGTAGCGCCTGATGGAGTAACTCCTCAGACAAGCTTTGTCTCCTGATGAAGAAACCCGCCATGCACACAGTAGCGCCTGATGGAGTAACTCCTGAGACAAGCTTTGTCTCCTGATGAAGAAACCCGCCATGCACAACAGTAGCGCCTGATGGAGTAACTCCTCAGACAAGCTTGTCTCCTGATGAAGAAACCCGCCATGCACACAGTAGCGCCTGATGGAGTAACTCCTGAGACAAGCTTTGTCTCCTGATGAAGAAACCCGCCAAGCACACAAGTAGCGCCTGATGGAGTAACTCCTCAGACAAGCTTTGTCTCCTGATGAAAAAAAACAAAAAACAAAAAAAAACAAAAACACGCCAAGCATGCTGTAGAATCTCAGCTCAGGAGTTTTCCTCATCATTCTTGTCATCAAACATAAAGCGGTCACTCCTCAGACAAGCTCTATGAGCTGACGAGTAAACTCATTAGGCCAGGTGTAGTGCCTGATGAAGTAACTCCTCAGACATAATACAGTTCCTGATAAAGTAACTCCTCAGACATAATACAGTGTCTGATGAAGTAACTCTTCAAACATGCTGTAGTGCCTGATAAAGTAACACCTCAGACATGCTGTAGTGCCTGATGAAGTAACTCCTCATGCATGCTGTAATGCCTGATGAATCAACCCTTCAGATATTTTGTAGTGCCTGATGAAGTAACACACGAGACATGCTGTAGTGCCTGAGACATACTCCTCCTACTCCTCAGACATACTGTAGTGCCTTATGAAGTAACTCTCCAGACATCCTGTAGTGCGTGATGAAGACACGCGTTGGTGTAATACATCCTGTAGTTCGTGGTGAGGGTACACTTTGGTGTGATATATCCTGTAGTCCGTGGTGAGGGCAGTCATTGGTGTGATATATCCTGTAGTGTATGGTGAGAGCACACTTTGGTGTGATATATCCTGTAGTGTGTGGCGAGGGTACACTTTGGTGTGATATATCCTGTAGTCCGTGGTGAGAGCAGATATTGGTGTGATATATCCCGTAGTGCGTGTGATATATCCTGTAGTTCATGGTGAGGACACACTTTGGTGTGATATATCCTGTGGTGCATGGTGAGGGCACGCTTTGGTGTGATATATCCTGTAGTGTGTGGCGAGGGTACATTTTAGTGTGATATATCCTGCAGTGCGTGATGACGACACATTTTGGTGCGATACATCTTGTAGTGCATGGTGAGGACACGCTTTGGTGTGATATATCCTGTAGTGTGTGGTGAGAGCACACTTTGGTGTGATATATCCTGTGGTTCATTGTGAGGACACGCTTTGGTGTGATATATCCTGTAGAGCGTGGTGACGACACACTTTGGTGTGATATATCCTGTGGTGAGGGCACACTTTAGTGTGATATATTCTGTATTGTGTGGTGAGAGCACACTTTGGTGTAATATCTCCTGAAGTGCGTGGTGAGGGTACACTTTGGTGTGATATATCCTGTTGGTGCATGGTGAGGACATGCTTTGGTGTGATATATCCTGTAGTGTTTGGTGAGGGCACACTTTGGTGTGATATATCCTGTAGTGTATGGTGAGAGCACACTTTGGTGTAATATATCCTGAAGTGCTTGGTGAGGGTAGACTTTGGTGTGATATATCCTGTAGTGCGTGGTGAGAGCAGACTTTGTTATAATATATCCTGTAGTGTATGGTGAGAGCACACTTTGGTGTAATATATCCTGAAGTGTGTGGCGAGGGCACACGTTCGTGTGATATATCCTCAAGTGCATGGTGAGGACACGCTTTGGTATAATATATCCTGTAGTGTATGGTGAGAGCACACTTTGGTGTGATATATCCTGTAGTGTGTGATTAGGGCACACTTTGGTGCGATATATCCTGCAGTGCGTGGTGACGACACATTTTGGTGCGATATATCCTGTAGTGCATGGTGAGGACACGCTTTGGTGTGATATATCCTGTAGTCCGTGGCGAGAGCACACTTTGGTGTGATACATCCTGTATTGTGTGGCGAGGGCACACTTTGGTGTGATATATCATGTAATGCGTGATGAGGACAGGCTTTGGTGTGACATATCCCGTAGTGTGTGGTGAGGGCACACTTTGGTGTGATATATCCTGAAGTGCGTAGTGAGGGCACACTTTGGTGTGATACATCCTGTAGTGTGGGGCGAGGGCACACTTTGGTGTGATATATCATGTAATGCGTTGTGAGGACAGGCTTTGGTGTGACATATCCCGTAGTGTGTGGTGAAGGCACACTTTGGTGTGACAAATCCCGTAGTGTGTGGTGAGGGCACACTTTGGTGTGACATATCCCGTAGTGTGTGGTGAGGGCACACTTTGGTGTGATATATCCCGTAGTACAGGTGTTTCTTCAGATCAATGATATCGGTACAAAAAATTAATGCTTGGAAAGAAAATACGTGGCTTAACAAAAACAAACACATATACGTGTATGTATATCATGTATGATCAACAGGTGGCATTGGCCATACATTTGTGGGTAAAGGACAGACCCCAGACGCTTGTTTACACTCCAGAGGAAGCTTAATTATATTTTACAAAGAATACACCGATCGAGTCGGAATCCCTGCCCACGTGTAGTCAGCTGACGCACCAATCAATATCAGCTTAGTTATGCTTGCTTTGTTTCGTATATCTTATTATGCCGTTCAGCTGGTAATGTCCGTGTACGAGTGGTAGGCCTACACTAAACGCGTTGTTGTGATACTGGATAAAACCTATCCACGAGTCGTGTATTAAACGGTTTATTATGATAATGGATAATTTCTATCCACGAGTCGTGTATTAAACGGTTTATTAAGATAATGGATAATTTCTATCCACGAGTGATATACTAAATGGTTTATTAAGATAATGGATAATTTCTATCCACGAGTCATATACTAAACGGTTTATTATGATAATGGATAATTTCTATCCACGAGTGATATACTAAATGGTTTATTATGATAATGGATAATTTCTATCCACGAGTCATATACTAAAAGGTTTATTATGATAATGGATAATTTCTATCCACGAGTGATATACTAAACAGTGTTGACAGCCCCCAGCTTTATTTTACATCAGTGTAGGTAGCTATTGATACATAAGAATGGGTTTACACGGTTTATAACAAACTTCAGCTATTCATGCACGAAATGAAGCCAAACTATGAAGCACCAGTTGATCTAAAATGGTTTTTAGCGTGCATAATATCATTAGCTTGGATTTGACCATGCACGTGGTCACGGCGGACATTGAAATACACGTCGGACATATGCCCATACAGAGAGGCAAACAACACGTGGCCTTCGCTTCACATGTTACCGTTAACATATGGAACCAATCACAACGCAGGAAAGAAGTCACATGTAGCACCATTTACACAAAAGGTTAATTACCATGTGGTACAATCTCCTAATCTCTACTAAAATACAAACAGCCGTCTGTTTCAAAGACAATTTGGATTTTTAATTGATCTGGCCTCTCGTGGAAATACACGAAGGTCAATAGATAAAGAAAAACAGCGGGATATTAAATGACCAAAATGAACAAAATTTAAAAAAGGTGGTTTATGGAGTTTCCTAATTTATACTGGTCACATATTGTCTATGATATATGAAAAAACATTTTTTAAACACATTTTATATTTTTAATAATCCTAGTTCTTTTTCATGTGTATTTTCCGTCAGTGGTCGAAAATATTTGGAAATGGTGAACGCGGGACCAGATTAGAGCCCTCAATTTGACCTTTCCTTCTAACAAAGTTGACAGCTAACTCCGTTTACGTCAACACAGCAAGTTACTTCATTTTCAGACTGACCACTTGGCCCTAAGGAAAAACGTAGTTTAAAGCCATTTTTACACCCCAAGAAGAAAGCTGACAAGCTATTTTGTACTTTTATGAGGCCACATAATATACCCCGTATTAAGAAATAAAAACCAAGCGTTTCATGTATCCTTTAAAGCTAACGAGAACAAGCTGGATTCGAGCTCTCAACCCTTTGGCCTGGGTTAGACTGGCGAGACTAACTGATAAGTTGGTCGTCCATTAAGGAGCGCATTTGGGATATTTCCTGTCAGTCAAAAATATTACACATCCCCACAGTACACCTTTACCATAAACAAACTGAGATGTGGGGCATCGGGTCGATTTACACACATTGATTCATTTTGTGTAACCCACATTTTAAAGGATCTAAATTGCCTCGCATTTAATGACCCTCTCTGGGCGAACACCCAGAGTAAATTGGTTTTCAATTTATCTGCCATAGCAAAAACCTTTGGCTAACAAAAGTAAAGTTGGTATGTAGTAACGTCTGCTGGCAATCGAAGGTGGTTTTCAAGGCCATGGCCACGCGCTTCTTCCGGATACAGTTAACTGTGTCGTAGCCAAATAAGTCTCCTTACCTCAGCAAACTGACAGGATCTAGACTGGCTCTACCATCAATGTCCTTTCGTACATCCAGGTTTATTGGATCGAATTTAATAACTGTGAGTGAACGAGAGTCGGGACTTAGTGTGTCCTCAGCAAAGGGAAAGGCGCGTCAGGTACAGCAGGAATTTCTTACCATCGAGTGTATAAAATAAGGCAGAACACCTGAGCTTTCAAATGAAACAAATTTGCGTTTAAATATAATGTGCAATAGCCCACTGGTGCTAACTGGATACAGTTTCAGCATAACTCGTCCGATTTTAATACAATATTCTGATATACACTCTGGGCTATTGCCTCTATACTATGCGGCTGATATGCAGTTTGGTTTTATCAGTATCACCCACACAGTCTGGACTATTGCCTCTATACTGTGCGGCTGATATACGGTTTGGTTTTATCAGTATCACCCACACAGTCTGGACTATTGCCTCTATACTATGCGGCTGATATACAGTTTGGTTTTATCAGTATCACTCACACACAGTCTGGACTATTGCCTCTATACTATGCGGCTGATATACAGTTTGGTTTTATCAGTATCACTCACACACAGTCTGGACTATGCCTCTATACTATGTGGTTGATATACAGTTTGGTTTTATCAGTATCACCCACACAGTCTGGACTATTGCCTCTATACTACGCGGCTGATATACAGTTTGGTTTTATCAGTATCACTCACACACAGTCTGGACTATTGCCTCTATACTATGTGGTTGATATACAGTTTGGTTTTATCAGTATCACTCACACACAGTCTGGATTATTGCCTCTATACTATGCGGCTGATATACGGTTTGGTTTCTTCAATATCACTCACACACAGTCTGGACTATTACCTCTATACTATGCGGCTGATATACGGTTTGGTTTCTTCAATATCACTCACACACAGTCTGGATTATTGCCTCTATACTATGCGGCTGGTATACAGTTTGGTTTTATCAGTATCACTCACACACAGTCTGGGCTATTGCCTCTATACTGTGCGGCTGATATACAGTTTGGTTTTATCAGTATCACTCACACACAGTCTGGACTATTGCCTCTATACTATGTGGTTGATATACAGTTTGGTTTTATCAGTATCACTCACACACAGTCTGGACTATTGCCTCTATACTATGCGGCTGATTTACAGTTTGGTTTTATCAGTATCACTCACACACAGTCTGGACTATTGCCTCTATACTATGTGGCTGATATACAGTTTGGTTTTATCAGTATCACTCACACACAGTCTGGACTATTGCCTCTATACTGTGCGGCTGATATACAGTTTGGTTTTATCAGTATCACTCACACACAGTCTGGACTATTGCCTCTATACTATGCGGCTGATATACGGTTTGGTTTCTTCAATATCACTCACACACAGTCTGGATTATTGCCTCTATACTATGTGGCTGGTATACAGTTTGGTTTTATCAGTATCACTCGCACACAGTCTGGACTATTGCCTCTATACTATGCGGCTGATATACGGTTTGGTTTTATCAGTATCAGCCACACAGTCTGGACTATTGCCTCTATACTACGCGGCTGATATACAGTTTGGTTTTATCAGTATCCCTCACACACAGTCTGGACTATTACCTCTATACTATGCGGCTGATATACGGTTTGGTTTCTTCAATATCACTCACACACAGTCTGGATTATTGCCTCTATACTATGCGGCTGATATACGGTTTGGTTTTTTCAATATCACTCACACACAGTCTGGACTATTACCTCTATACTATGCGGCTGATATACGGTTTGGTTTCTTCAATATCACTCACACACAGTCTGGATTATTGCCTCTATACTATGTGGCTGGTATACAGTTTGGTTTTATCAGTATCACTCACACACAGTCTGGACTATTGCCTCTATACTATGTGGTTGATATACAGCTTGGTTTTATCAGTATCACTCACAGTCTGGACTATTGCCTCTATACTGTGCGGCTGATATACAGTTTGGTTTTATCAGTATCACTCACACACAGTCTGGACTATTGCCTCTATACTATGTGGCTGGTATACAGTTTGGTTTTATCAGTATCACTCACACACAGTCTGGACTATTGCCTCTATACTATGTGGTTGATACACAGCACGTGTAAACACAATATGTTGAAAACTATCTGTGAAATTCGATAAGAACCTTAGGCCTGCTGGACTATCAATGAAGATATATAGGCCTACATGCACATCACCTTAGACGTGGATCACAGCTAACAGTCAAAACTGTGTAAGGTAATGACATGATTGCTCTGATCATTATTAATAAGGAAAACACATAGAATCCTGGAAAGTGAAATAGTGTGGGCAGATAGGTCATTTGATAGGCTAAATGATCCTTCAGCTGTGTACCTTGACAATCTGTGGGCTGTTGATATTTTTTTCTAATTGTAAATTACAAAACTGTAAAAAAGAAAACCCAAATTATACAAAAATGGGCGCACTGTAAATCACATAGGACGAGGACAGTACCGTTCGCGCGCGAAGGATGACTGTCCTCGTCTCCCTTGTGTTTCACCCCGTCTTGAGAGTTTTACAAGGTAACATGTAGACCCCAATATACCCCCTGTGTTTCATCCCGTCTTGCTGGTTTACCAAATGTCATGGCCGAGTATACATCTGTGTTTTACCCCGTCTTGCTGGTTTACTAGGTAACATATAGACCTCTATACCCCTGTGTTTCATCCCGTCTTGCTGGTTTACGAAATGTCATAACCCGAGTATACATCTGTGTTTTATCCCGTCTTGCTGGTTTACTAGGTAACATATAGATCTCTATACCCCTGTGTTTCATCCCGTCTTGCTGGTTTACCAAATGTCATGACCCGAGTAGTACATCTGTGTTTTACCCCGTCTTGCCTGGTTTACTAGGTAACATATAGACCTCTATACCCCTGTGTTTCATCCCGTCTTGCTGGTTAATAAATAATATATATCCGCCGTCGTATAAGTGAAATATTCTTGAGTACGGCGTAAAACTACAATCACACAGATAAATGTATGCGTCACCATTGCAAAGCTTCAGCCCTGTCATAGCCCTGTCATATCACATTTACGTCTACCTCCGCTTGTTTTCTCAGTCAGGAACTGCTCTGTTTTTCCTCCCTACCTGTTTTCTCACCCAGCAACTGCTCTGTCTTTCCTCCTTACCTGTTATCTCAGTCAGGAACTGCTCTGTCTTTCCTCCCTACCTGTTTTCTCAGTCAGGAACTCATCTCTCTTTCCTCAGTACCTGTTTTCCCTGTCAGGAACTGCTCTGTCTTTCCTCCCTACCTGTTTTCTCAGTCAGGAACTCATCTCTCTTTCCTCAATACCTGTTTTCTCAGTCAGGAACTGCTCTGTCTTTCCTCCCTACCTATTTTCTCAGTCAGGAACTCATCTCTCTTTCCTCAATACCTGTTTTCTCTGTCAGGAACTGCTCTGTCTTTCCTCCCTACCTATTTTCTCAGTCAGGAACTCATCTCTCTTTCCTCAATACCTGTTTTCTCAGTCAGGAACTGCTCTGTCTTCCTCCCTACCTGTTTATTAGGGACTTTACTTCATTGTTATGTACCACCCACGGATACAATGGGTCAAATGTCAACATATGTTCACCTACTGCTAGAGAAGAGATTATGGATTATGTGTGAATATATTTTGTATATATGATGATGTGTATACCTGGAGAGGACTGAGCCTCATCGATTGCCTGTGAGAGAAACAAAGCGGAGTGGAGCGAACAGTGGCAGGTTTGGGTAAATCATCCACCAGAGAAATGATACACCCATGCCCACACGTACAAAGTGGGCAAATGCCCGCCATACTGTCATGAATGTCCGCCATACCATGATGAATGTCAGCCATACTGTGATGAATATCCGCGATAGCGTGATGAATGTCCACTATATCATGATGAATGTCCGCCATATCGTAATGAATGGCGTAGATACCGCGATGAATGCCCGCCATACCGTAATGAATGTAGGTCATATCGTGATGAATGTTGGTGATGATATCGTGGTGAATGTCGGTGATGATATCGTGGTGAATGTCGGTCATACCATGGTGAATGTCTGTCATGCCGTCGTTAATGTCACCATAACCGAATGTTAAAGTAAAAGATAGGACATTATGATATTATGTTATTGTTATGAATGTTGATCGTATTGTAGTCAACATCAGTCCTATTCTTGTTAATGTCGGTGATATCGCGGTGGATGTCGGTGATATCGCAGTGAATGTCGGTCGAACTATTGTTATTGTCGGTCGTACTTTTGTTAATGTTGAATCTCCGCCATACCGTAACAAATGTCTACCACACTATAGTGAATGTCCGCCGTATCGGAACAAAAGTCCACCATACTATAGTGAACGTCCGCCATAACGCGATGAATGTCCGCCAAACGTAATGAATGTCCGGCATACCGTAATGATTGTCCGCCATACCATGGTAAAATGCCCGCTATATACCGTACTGAATGTCTACCATTCCGTGATGAATGTCGCCATACCGTGATGAATGCCCGCCGTGCCAATGTGAATATTCGCCATTAGCGTGATGAATATCCGCTATACCGTGATAAATGTCCGCTATACCTTGATAAATGCCCCCAATACTCTGATGAATGTTTGCCTAGTGTAATAAATGTCGGTCACACTGCGGTAACCTTCGGTCATACCGTGGTGAATGTCGGTCATATCGTGATGAATGTCGGTCATACCGTGGTGAATGTCCGTCATACCGTGGTGAATGTCAGTCATACCGTGGTGAATGTCGGTCATATAGTGGTGAATGTCGGTCATGTATATTGTGGTGAATGTCGGTCATACCGTGGTGAATGTCGGTCATACCGTGGTGAATGTCAGTCATACCGTGGTGAACGTCGGCCATACAGTGGTGAATGTCGGTCATTCCGTGGTGAATGTCGATCATACAGTGGCGAATGTCGGTCATACCGTGGTGAATGTTCGGCATACAGTGGTTAATGTCAGTCATATCATGATTAATTTCGGTCATACCGTGGTTAATATCGGTCATACCGTGGTGAACGTCGGCCATACAGTGGTGAATGTCGGTCATACAGTGGCGAATGTCGGTCATATCGTGGTTTAATGTCGTCATACCGTGGTGAATGTCGGTCATACAGTGGCGAATGTCGGTCATGTATATTGTGGTGAATGTCGGTCATGGATATTGTGGTGAATGGCGGTCATATCGTGGTTAATGTCGGTCATACCGAGGTGAATGTCGGTCATACCGTCGTTAATGTCACCATTATGACATTATTGGCGATTTTATAGTACAGTGTATAGACGGTAAACTGATTGTCACATGTACATTCTATGTACTGACCGTGTAACCCTCCAGCGGACCAACAAGAGAACCCACCCAATGAGCATGCTTAATGGGCATGTGCAGATAATGAATGACAGAATGGCTTTCACATGATAATGAGTTAACGAATCAACTCATTCTGTGCTTGCATGGCTGAACAAAACTGAATGGCTTTTGGAGGATCAGCCTTTGAACTAACTTACTGAATGACCTTTTGATGATCAGTGATGAGTCATCACTGCAGGTTCACTACAGGTCATTATTGGTAATCTACTTGTAAATTAACTGACCCTTGAGGATTCATTATCTGAGCAAAACGGATAGATAAGTGATTACTATGCCTGATATTCGACTTCATGATATCCGTAAAGTTTATCATGCGGTAATAAAGATTGAACAGGTAAACGGTTTGATCGGAATGTATCATATCTAACAGGTTTAATTTCCCCTTTTTCCTTGGCAATACAGAAGTAAATAAGAATCACGTATATCTTTTTCATGGTTCACCCCATGCCTATATATAGACGATTTATATACGCTTTATTTAAGCATCTGATTCCAAATTTTAGATGATTGGGTCTGAGAAGACAACATTTGAGACATGTATGGTTTGTGAACGGATGCATCATAGATTCGATCACACGCCTTCAATATTCCCAAAACTACGGTGGACACAAAATTAGCATTCCTAAACTTTCAAAAACGGTCCTTTTTTGCACGTGCATAGTGTGGTGACGTTTGTGTTATTAACATGTAAACACTGGTATGTGCATGGCGTTACTATCCAATCAGAGTGGGCATCATTAGGTATCTATGTGCCGAGTCACCCTCCCTCACAACATGTTTATTTCCCACGTCGATGAACAAGGCCCTGGCGTATATGGTTGTCTGTGCGTGTACAGGTCATACAGTACTGGTATATTGTGACATTGTTAGGCCCTCTTCGGTTCATGTTTTGACATGTTAGGACAGGCCAACACGCCTTACCTTGCCCCCTGCGCTTGTCTGTAGAGAGTGCACCAACGCTAACCTGGTAAATCAGGGACACACTGTTGCCTTCCTCTTGTGACGGGGACCGAAAGGAAAACCAAAGTATTGCCAAATCCACAATCTCATATCTAAAACAAGACACTAGCTTTCTCTTGAGAAGGTCCCCAGAGGAAACAAAAGTTTAGTCAAAGTGACAATCTCTTATGTAAAACAAGACACTACCTTCCTCTTGTGACGGGGGACCGAAAAGAAACCAAAGTATCGTCAAAACTCACAATCTCGTATCTAGGACAAAACACTACCTTTCTCTAGTGACGGGGACCCAGTGGAAACCAAAGTATCGTCAAAATCACAATCTCATATCTAACACAAAGCACTACCTTTCTCTTGTGACGGGGACCCAGTGGAAACCAAAGTATCGTCAAAATCACAATCTCATATCTAACACAAAACACAACCTTTCTCTTGTGACAGGGACCCAGTGGAAACCAAAGTATCGTCAAAATGACAATCTCATATCTAACACAAAATACAACCTTTCTCTGGTGACGGGGACCAAAAGGAAACCAAAGTATCGTCAAAATCACAATCTCATATCTAAGACAAAACACTACCTTTCTCTGGTGACGGGGACCAAAAGGAAACCAAAGTATCGTCAAAATCACAATCTCATATCTAACACAAAACACAACCTTTCTCTTATGAGGGGGACCGAAAGGAAACCAAAGTATCGTCAAAATCACAATCTCATATCTAACACAAAACACAACCTTTCTCTTATGAGGGGGACCGAAAGGAAACCAAAGTATCGTCAAAATCACAATCTCATATCTAAGACAAAACACTACCTTTCTCTGGTGACGGGGACCAAAAGGAAACCAAAGTATCGTCAAAATCACAATCTCATATCTAACACAAAACACAACCTTTCTCTTATGAGGGGGACCGAAAGGAAACCAAAGTATCGTCAAAATCACAATCTCATATCTAAGACAAAACACTACTTTTCTCTGGTGACGGGGACCGAAAGGAAATCAGAGTATCGTTCAAACCACAAAAGCCGGGAACCTATTCATCAATCGATAGCCATTACGTCTTACGTCGGAAAAACCAGAAACCAAAGGAAACTATAGTCTCGTTATAATCACAGTGTCATAACAAAACACCACCTTTCTCTTGTGACAGGGATTCACAGAAATTAGAATCCTTGTGTGACGGCGGTCAGGTCAGGAAACCGGCCAGTATTCTAAGGGAAAACAAGACAGGTATCTGATAAACTTACTGATTTATCGCTGCATCCAAATCAGCGAGAGCTGGGTTCGAACCTCTGACCTTATTGATGAAGGCCTGTAGCTTGACTACAGCAATGGTTTAGAGCGAAACTTTAACAGAAATCAAATTGCTGGAATAACTCCACTTATGATGTTTGACCTCCAACACAAGAAGATGTGAGTTAACAAACATGCGACCTCTATGTTTGAACGCCTTCAGATGTGCCTGTAACCAACCAAGAGTATATAAGGTTGAACCCAAGTACATCTCTATATGCGAAATATAAATGATTAGCTTCAATACACACGAATATATCAGGGTCAAATGCAGTATCACTCGAACCTGAATACAAGTTTGTCAAAGCGACTATTTTGTGACCGTGTGCGAACGTCGTCGCTACATATATGGCTGTGGTATTTCTGATCAAATCATTCATTCAGTTCTATTTACATACATATACATCTATTACCATGGAGTTGAATAAGACATTTGATGTACTAAAGCGGCAATAGCACTGAATGACAACACCCATTCATACATCATGAAAAACATCTGGTTAAACCTCAAGCATACATTACATCTGAAGAACATCAGCAACTCTGCCTTTAACTGTTGAAACTCTAGATACCCGACCAATTTGTCATGACACAGCTTGTAAATCTGAGCACCCATAAAGAATTCAAGTTTCACGTTCGTCTTAAAATCAATTCCACCATCTTGTCCAGATTTAACGAATCCATCACATGGAAATCCAATTTTAATCCAATCCTTCTTATCACGTGTTATTATCCTATTGTCATTCAACTATAGTCGCAATCCAGGAGTTGATATAGGACGAATCGCACCTTCTGAAAAATAAACCAAAGACGAACAGGTCTCTTGTGGTCATATATAGGCCTATACTCCATCGTGTTACACACAGCTATAATTATTTATTTATATATTTGATTGGTGTTTTACGCCGTACTCAAGTATAGTTCACATATATACGACAGCGGCCAGCATTATGGTGGGAGGAAACCAGGCAAAGCGCGGGGGAACAGCTAAAATACAAAGAATGGGAATATAAGTGTAGAAGGCGGCAGTCTATTTGGAAGATATTCATGTGGTATCACACTTGATTGGCTAAAAGAAAGCCTATGGTAGACTCTCCCGCATAACAAGAAAGCCTATAATAGACTCTTCCGCATAACAAGAACAGACATTTTAGGTACGAATGGGACTGTACGCATTCGTTCTGACGAATGGATCGGGCCTCTGCAAATAGGGAGAATTGACGTCATCTATATGACGCATAAATGGCTCTAAGCTAATTGCTTCACTATACACGCTCAGCGAAGATGCAGTATTTGAATCCTACAGACGTCGGGATGAATAGCAGTGTATTCCTCCCAGATTTCGGGCAGCTCTACGTCAGGATGTTTGACAGATATACCTCACAAGAAGCGTTAGTTTCCCCCCGAATCTCAGGCACCTGTATGTCAGGACATTTGACAGATATATCTCATGAGGAACGTTAGTTTCCCTCCGAATGTCAGGCACCTGTACGTCCGGATATTGACAGGTATGCCTCACGAGGAGCGTTAGTTTCCCTCCGAGTGTCAGGCACCTGTACGTCAGGATATTTGACAGATACACCTCACGAGGGGCGTTTTTTTCCTCCCGAATCCCTGGTAGCTCTCGGTCAGGACATTTGACAGCTATGATAGGGGCTCAAACTCGATCCAACCAAATGTTTTAGCAGGATTCCAACTCGCAAAATTTATTTGGTTGTTCCACTGCTCTGTTTGCTTTTTTTTGTTCGCCATTTAGCTGATCGTTTTTTCATAACTAGTTTTAAAGTAGGCTGTAAGGGGTTTCACTGAGAATACCACTCCATACTACGGGCAACATGCTATAAGCACAGTGACCACACGCAGGTAAGCCCGTATCTAGGTTGACACATATAGTCTGCTTCAAGATAAGACTGCTCCACTTCTCTCCACACGCTGACCTAATCTTGCACAGACAGTTCAGACCCTGACAAACTTAAACCGGCATTCCTAGGTCACTATGGTTATATAATCTCGGGTTGGATGTGAAAGGATGATAGGGAGTCCTACACTACTCCGTTTTCAGGTCTTCAGGCCCTCGCATACTAGTATGAGGTATCTGTTGATACTATATAAAACTGGATATATAATGATATACAACGGTGAATCTGATCAGCTGGATTTACTCATAAATACCTCTACATCTACAGTACATGTTTTGTCTTATATTGTCACAGAAACGCTAACATCATTTACCAATGCTTCAGTTGGTACAACCACACCCAATAAGCATTAACTTTGGTATTTGTATTCCGATCGCATGGTAAAAAAAGTCCAGTCCCTGAGAACGTTTTCATTGATTAAACAATAACAGGCGACAGATAAAATGAATTTGTATTGTAAGCATCCAACCTCGATGTTTTCACACTTGCGTGAATATACAGAAATTGTTGTCTCGGGGCACACTTCAGTTCTAAACAAAACAAGTGGGGACAGGTTAATGTGGAGTTTTGCGCAGCGTCAGCGATCAAGCCTACCCCAACACCCCCACCTCATTCTTAAAATTAAGAATTTTGAAGACACTAAAAGTTTGATCCTGGGTAATGCTGTGTTTGTCGTGCCACGAACTCTAAAGGTTTGATCCTGGGTAAAGGCGTGGAGTACCACTCACTTTGAAGGATAGCCACTGGGTTCTTCCAATTCGAATAACAGGCTCTTTGGGGAGTCTTACAGCTTTAATTTCATTCCACAAAAAGTACGGACAATTCTTTGTTCAGATCTTCCTTTAAGACAGGTTTTACTTAGGGTTATATATACGAGATACAGATCGACAGCTGGACAAATACAACTTTTGTGAGGGCCTACTTTCTAGGGTATAATCGTTATGGTAAACATTGCTGACTTCAGTTCTGTCCTATCGCAAAACATCATGAAATTAAACTTGAGTGCATGCATAAGATATTAATCCTTAACAGACCATATTGTAATGCTTCACAGCGCTAAGGATAAATTGACACTGCAGCAATATACATGAACTGGTGATTTATTGAGCTATGATAACATCAAAAGGGTGACTGGCCAGTTACAAGGTGGTCTAAAAGTAACAAATATGAAATGGGCGTAATTGGATACAATGCATGGAATAAAGATGTATTAACATGATCTAGACGAGACTTAGATCGTTCAGTTATGCGTGACACAATGCTCATCTACTGATTTCAATCCAATACAACACGGACATTTTTTTTTTTGATTGGTGTTTTACGCCGTACTCAAGAATATTTCACTTATACGACGGCGGCCAGCATTATGGTAGGTGGAAACCGGGCAGAGCCCGGGGGAAACCCACGACCATCCGCGGGTTGCTGGCAGACCTTCCCACTTACGGCCGAACACGGACATACAACGATGTATAAGTGAATGCTTTGAGATTAAGAGGACTCCAGGATTCGTTACTAACGCACATGTGTGTACACTCGTAACACAATATAATACTTTACTGGTAGTTATCTGTAACGGGCAACCGGACACATTTAGAGAAATAGTTAAAGTAGTAACTGTTACAACAAATTTAGAACTATTAACTGGTGTAATACGTAAAACAATCAACAGTGCATATGGATCACAAGCTATGGCTTTAATATGTGGTTTCCGGGTCAAAACAAGAGTAGTCGCGCTTTAATGGGTTCAAACAAAGCAATGAGTTACTTCCCTGAAAAATGTCAAAGGGAGATCAGCAGTCAGCTATATACACTGTCGTGGTAACGCCAGGCTACAATATCATGCAGAGAGTGCCAACGTCATTTTCGGAACAGGCCTCAAAGCAACAACGACAAAACAAAAGTGGTGCTACTTCAAAATCAAATGTCTATAAATTATAAGTATTCCGGTTAGTTATTTACAGAAAAAAGCGCATGAATGTATGGAATTCCATGAAGACCACGCATGCAGTCACCCACAAATTCTCAACATCAAGAGAACCATCCTGAAAAAATCGGCGAGTGTGATTCTACAGGGCAGCAATTGAAAGACTGTCACCTTAGCAATGTCTATATTGCAAGGCCGTAGACAAGTTTTCATGTTTGGGGGGAGTAGGGGGGGGGGTGGGGGGGGGGGGGGTAATTGCGGATTGACTATTGGCCCCGGAAGCCCCAGGGTCCTAGACGGCTGGAGATGCAACCTCGCGCTTACAGAGTGACTAAAGTTCTATTGCCAAAAGACATCTTTTATAACACCGTGCGTGTGTTTTCTCTTGGGAAAAACGTCAAGAAGTTCAGTGGGCTTTTTGTAATTAACGTTGTGTAATTAACGTTGAGTCAACTCAGCATTTTTTTTGGGCAATTGGATACAAATAATTAAAATTTAGGTGTACAAGTGAGCAAACACCGGGTAACAACTGCGCAGATTAGGGTCGTCCGGAAAACACTGACTGCCGACTTGTGTTTCTACCAATGAATTGATTGGCTATTCCTTCCAGATCCAGCTCATAAGTATCGTCTTGGTGGACATGGACATACAACTGTGTCAATATTACAAACAATGTTACCCACCCTACGTAAATAGTCTATCATATTGTGTATCGTATATTTTTTTTTTTTTCTACATAAATACTCGACTATTTGCACAGTATGTGCAGTTCAAAGTAACGACTTATAATCTTGTTAATTTCATTGCATTCTTGTACAGTGAACTTGTTTTAACTTTGCCCTGAAATCTTATATTCAGTCGTTCTTTTAATAAACGTTGTTTCTGTATACATGTATCTAATCGTAGATTCTTCATCAGTTTTAAAAATTAATACTGAAATATTGAAATCATGTATCGCCTAGCGTCAGTTATGAAGTTGCTGCTTATGGCAAATAGAAATAAAATTCGTTATTTGGACTCTTCGCTTGCTATTATTATATAGGCCTACTACTTTCTAAAGCATGTGGAATGACTTCATCTCCTGATCACATCTTGTTGTCACCTCCGTATGACACGAAAATTGTCCGTTTATAAATTAAATTAGTAAGTGTTTAATTCCTTGTCCAAACAACTGTATCTTTTTTTTTTAGAAATATTAAAGCGTATGTTCCAATCAATAAAGACGGCGGTCCGCGATTTTTTTGTTTTTGCTACAGATCCTATATTTGATATTTAATTTAGTCGTGCCGTCTGCTACGATGGCAGAAGATCGGTTCTCATGTATTATATTAACGAAAACGATATTAGCGTCGCCATGTACGATTACATCGTGATTCTAAGTACACAATAAGTCATGCACAAAAGTGCATAACTCAGTACTTGCAACCAGAGCAAAGTATACTTACGCTGTGTACCACAAGAGCAAAGCAGGCGCACGCTAGCGATAAACGATTCTGCCAGAGTACATGAAAACTAAACAACATAAAAAAATCGAAAAAGGACTGAATTTCGTAAGAAGTAGCGCAGACTAAAATTAAAAGTTTTGGTTTGTCTGAACTTGCATTAAAATTCTATTTATTCACGTGATAAATATTTTATCCAGATCTCCATAAAGTCTAGCCAAAATTTGTGAGGGATATAGCCCCCCCCCCATGTCTACGAACATGTATTGATCCAGCCTCTATAACATTTTCTTTGTGTCGTTTAAACGACACTTTATTATATTACATATATATATATTCATGCATTTGCTGCATTTGGAGTAATGCGGGTTTCGTTTGGAGCGAGTTGTAGAGGGAACATATGGTATTTACCGGTTGAAAAATGATTAGTGGACAGGACATTCATGTTATAAAAATATGACTAATACCAATTGTTATGATAGCAATAATGTATTGATAATGGGGTATATTTTAGGACAATGGGAACTCGGGACCAAGCGGAACTGACCGTTGTTCCTTTTCAATGCACGAGTAATAGAATGTATGTGTAAATCGCTAAAAGCCATCGCAAACTAAGGCGGGATGGAACAACACAGTGATGGCGCGCTAACCACCTCGGCCACAGATCTGGCGCGTTAACCACCTCGGCCACAGATCTGTGCTGAAATACTTTAGACCAGAAAGATTCTTCAATGAGAAATATCTATGTACCAAACAAAAAAAAAAAAAAAAAAAAAAAAAACACATGCGGTGCGGTGACGGCATACAATATAGAAGGAGTTTCAGTGAAATCTGAATGGTTTTCACACAGCATTCCCGCGTGTGGCACAGTGACATTATGACACCTGGGATATTATCGATCTGTCATCCTTAGCATATCAACAAAAGCACGCCATATATGGTCATATAGAAATTCCCGCCATGTTTCAGAATTGGCACATTGCCAAGAAAAGAGGATCGATCCGACTTTCCACGTCAGACGGCCTATATATCGCAGACAAGTTTACATCGCGTTTATGGCATACAGAGGACCGTATATCGGTACATCTGAAGTAGGCCTAAAGCTCACGGCATGCGCAGATAGCGCAGGTGCGAGCTAGCCGTGTACCGCCGTACACGTATACCGATACAACCGTTCACGTTGTCGGTATCTATGCAGTGGGAATTCGTTTCCCGCTAAACGAAACAAAATCTATATTATGAGGTTTGTTATCAAAGCGATGGCAGGTATATTTTGATACACCCGTCCGTCTGGTGAGCTGATCCCAGGCCCACGTGACTTTTGTTTAACAACATCTAAGGACGGCAAGGTGAAGAAGTGCACATCACCGTGTAGCACATATACAGACAAGTCCTGACCGAGTTTTCTCTCGAATGTAAACAAAGAGCAAAACAGGGTTCGACGCGTGTATTGAACAGTCTTCGGTTGCTAGGAAAGGCGCGCTAAGCAACGGAATCCTCGGCCGCTTAATCAAAGTACATGTATACGTACGTCTACCTACAGGCCTATTATCCTACTCAGCACGTGTAAGGTATCAATGAAGTACACGACCTGAACACCGGGAACCGTAAACGCTTAAATTTACCCTCCAAAAAAAGAAATAAAAACTTTGGCATAAGTATTGTGTTAATACGTAATATGTCAAGCTCTTTTTCCATGACGTGCTTTTCATGACTGGGAAATAAATAGTTAGGCCTATGCGTATGGTGGTGAAATAAAGGCGAACTGGAATATAGTGTGGGTGGGCACTGTAGTGTCAGGCATGCGCGGGGGCGTCCAAGCTACACGTGGCGCACTACACAATGGTTTGAAACGCACTCACACATTGGCCACATGGCAGAATTGCTATCCATCGGCTTCAATATCCACGGTGTTAGTCTCCTGTATGTGTTTAGGAATTGTAAATGCCCATGCGTGTATGCGGAAATAATTCAACCCCCAAGACGGTATATTTAAGCTCTATCACATTTTTTCCAGGCAGCATGGCTCAGCTATTTTGCCAGTTGAATCTCCGCTCAGGGCAATAAAAAAAACACACACACACAGAGAAAAGAAGTGATGCTGTTGAAGTTGCCTCGAACGCTTCAACCGCCCAAACGGGTGAATCATTCACCGAGTTCATGTGCGGTCGCACCTTCCATCCAGATTCTGTGGTAAGCTATAATTGGCAAACAAACTCGGCTTATTTTCTTAAAAGTACCACAAATTTCACTGCAAACGACACAATCGACTTGTGCTGGAAAATGTGAATAAAACTGGTGGTTATATAATTGGAGACAACAATACTACACTTTATAGTAACATACAATTGACCACGTGACAGCAATGAGATGAATGAATTGAGGGTAGGTGGGATTCAAGTCATATGCAGACAATCTTGTTTCAACACCAATTAATAGCTTGGCAGCAATAACATTAATGCACAATTGTAAGTAAATACAAAAAGATATATCCAGTGAAAAATGTGGTGCTTAATCACCTGCGTGTGTGTGTGAAATAACACAGAATAGCCCCCACCAGTGAAGCCTCAAGGAGAGAGAGCACGCCATCTAGCGGGAAATTTACTGAGCGCTACCAATGATCAATCGTACAAGTATAACATGGCAGGGATACATGACAAGAAAAATATGCTTTACCCTAATGTAGAGCAAAGGAATGGAGAAAACGACGATCCCATGGCTGGGGGAGATGTTGCAAACGAAGCGCAGGTCGATCTTTTGGTGAGTAAAGCATATTTCGTGAATAAACCTACGGAAACGTTCGCGCCATTGCTGGCAATGTTTTCTTTCTTGCCATTTGACCGCATGCATGGGAGAGATGCCGTTGTCTGAAATTTTCCACTCGACTACGTGGTATGTTTTACATTGTAACAAGCATATGGAATTTTTTTTCCGTACTTTTTGGCCATTTTCGCGATCGGGTGGAACACTTGCACATGTCTTCATGAAATAAAGATAACCTGTGCGTGTTTTTATTGAAGTCGATGGGAAGAAAGTTAAGGAACTTTATGGCAATCTCGGAGAGATAAGTGTACAGCCGACCATGTTGTGTGTACACGAGTCGGCGGTGTTCGTGGTTTACTGGGGGAGGGACGGAGAGCGGACCGAGGGGCAGATACCCAGAGCCAATCTAGAGCCGCTTACAGCACTGTGGTCATCAGACATGAATTCCAGACTAGGGCGTAAAGCACCAGTCAATGAGTGAAATGAATAAATAAAAAATCTCATGACTTGTAGTTCGACCAAAGAATCCATACATAAAACTGGAATTGCAACGAAGACAGCAGAAAAATTGTGAATATACGTGTAACTTTTGAGAAAAGTTTCAACTTTATTGACAGAGAAAAGGACAATTACGATTAACCAAATTGTTGTACCTGTGTTTTTTTGTGTGTGTTTTATATCAAGGATGCTAAATAAATTCCATTTTAAATTCTGCTTAAGCTGAACTGTAATTTAAGTTTCTAAAGAAATGAAAATCTGGCTCCTTCAGATTTTATGTTTTAACTTTGCCTCCTAGCATTGCCAAATGTCTTTGTGTGAAAATTATTTTGAGAATTGCATGACTTTACTTGAGGGTGTAAGCTTTTTTTCAAGAATCTAAAATTGATGAGTCCGTGGCTCATTTGGTTAGTACGCTAGCACAGTGTAATGACTCAGAAGCCTCTCACCACTGCAATTGCTGTGAGTTCAAGACCAGTTCTGGCTGGCTTTCTCTCCGGCCGTTCATGAGAAGGTCTTCCAGCAATCTGCGGATGGTTGTGGGTTTCCCATGGGCTGTGCCTGGTTTCCTCCCACCATAATGCTGGCCGTCATCGTATAAGTGAAATATTCTAGAGTACGGTGTATAACACCCATCAAGTAAATAAATAAATAAAATTGATGAGCATCGTTTTTGTTTGGAGAATACTTTCCAATTTCCACTTGTGAACCAGTAGCTGCAACTGCTCGGATGGTTACTGAACTAACATACGTACCATTATCACAAATGTGACCCGGCTCAAAGCGAGAGATCGTCCCAGCACCATTCAGTTTTGGGTAGGTGTGGCTACAACTGCGCTCTGAGTGAAGCAGAAACACAGAGAAAGCTCACCAGCTAATCATATTTTCCCCACACCGCCGCTGTACCTCGCTAGGAACGAAATACATCACACTTGCTCACCTGAACATGTCATCAGCCACCATGTTGTCACTTACACAGATCAACTTCCGTTTACCGTACAAGATGCACCAACTGTAAAAGCGACAAGGTACGCGTCTACCATGACACAGAATTTGGCGATTCATGAATTGTGATGATGACCAGTGACCTGTTCAGGTGAGCAAGTGGGATGTATTTCGTTCCTAGTGAGGAACAGCGGCAGTGTGGGGAAAATATGCTTAGCTGGCATTCTTCCCTAGTGTTTCTGCTTCACGCGGAGCGCAGTTGTAGTGATGCCTGCCCTAAATTGAACAGTGCAGGGACGATCTCTCTGCTTTCACCTGGGTCGCATTTGTGACGATGGCGACAATGGTACGGACATTAGTTCAGTAACCATCGGAGCAGTTGAGGCTAGTGAACAAGGTGACAAAAAAAGTAAGCCACAGAAGTGAGCTGGCTCTAATAATAACAGATGGATTGATTTTTTCTGATGTTGTCCAGGTGTTAACTTTGAACTTACATGAACTTTTTTCAGACATGTTTGTGTCAGTTTTCATTGCTGCAGACATCTGCATATATGTTGCACTTAACTTACAATGACTACGGCTGGCAGCAGCTCCCTCCTATTCAGTTTTAATGGTTGGAGATGTTTTAATCATTTGCTTAATGATAGAATTTTGTACAGCACTGCTAATGCCTTAAAAATATTTGTTTATCTACACTCCTGAGACGTTTTCAGATGATTTAAGGGAATGTTAGTATAGGTGATTGACAACTTTTTTTTTCTAAAATAGCAGTGAACAATGGAATTGTCATGAGCTGTAAACTTATAACACTTGGAAAAAATGGGCGTATCTGCAAAACAGTGACTTTATGTGTTTGTGGTACAATGAGAAACAAGTTAAAAAATACAACCTTACATTAATTAGTTGAGATGCAAAATTGACTCTAGCTCAGGAAGAGGTACAGGATAATAGAATATACGTGTGTCAAAATATGATGACATGCATTGTCAGTTGAGTTGCAAATATGCTACAAGTCATTTTTAAATACATATTTATACTTGTTTTAATCAAATGTATATTTGGGGCCTCCGTGGCCGATGTGGGTAGCATGCCAACGAGGCGCAATGACCGAGGAGGCTCGTGCTGTCTCACTTTCCGGCCGTACGATCTGTTGGCAACCTGCGGATGGTCATGCCTGCTTTCCTCCCAGCATTATGCTGGTTGCCTTCGTATAAGTGAAATATTCTTGAGTATGGCGTAAAACACGATGCAAATAAATAAATCAATCAATCAAATGTATATATAATTTTCGATGTATCTTTTCTGTATTTTTGTGCTGTCATATGAAGAATGTGGGTACAATAAATTCTTTGTATCTCACCCCTTCCCCCATTACCTCCAAAAAATGAAGAAAGAAAAAACATCATGAATATATTTGTTGAATAAAATGTCTTGACTTTTGACTAACTTCTTCCCTGTGTTTTAAGAGTACAGAGGAAGCTTTTATTAGTTATATCACACTGGTGTTGCTTTATACTTTGCTTATCTCTATTAATCCACCATTGGACTCATTACCAGACTTCGTAGAGTACACCACACTGACTGTGAGATGAGATGAGATATGCATTCTGTATATATATATGTGTGTGTGTGTATACACTGTACATAGATTTAGTGTATACATATTAAATTTGGCTGTGAAGATTTCATCATACTTTAATATAAGAATGTCTCATTTACATGTACATTTAATCTTTCCCATGGTAATTTTCTCATAATATCAGTCACAACTGTTTCCGTGATATCTGAACTTGGCTCAGCCTATCACATATTTAGGAGGTAACTTAGAAATTGTCTCTACATGTGGTCGTAACCTCTTCAAATTCTTTTGCTAGCAGAGTTGATTAACTAACCATGAAGCATTATAGGGATATAAATTTCTTACATGGTGCAGCAGATACCCACTCAGACTTGCATGAGCGGAAAAGAGTAACAATTCATCAGACAGCAAGACTTTTATGAAACAAAAATCCCCTGGAGCTGTTCATTCAAGGTGAACCGAGGACTTGGGAAGGCCATAAACTTGTTGCCATGTCCCACATTTTATTCTCTGGTAAAATGTCACCAAGAGACCCAAAATCTTTTCATTCATTGGTGTATGAGTGACAACCAAGACATATGGAGTTAATTTATAGCATTATGTGAAATTTAATGTTTGTGCTGGCTTGTTGTTCTTTTTTTACATATCCACATATATGTTCTAGTTAAGCTACATGTATTTGGTACTTCTAGCTATGGATTTTCAAACAGTGCTTCGCTTGCTACAAAATGGTAATGTTTCTGTTTATCACTGATAAATGTAGCCAGGCAGTGTAAGACAACTTGTACAGTACACGTGCACATGTAATAAAGCAGTACTGCTTTGTGTGGATTGCTAATGTCGTTGCCCTGACTTACTGAGGATAGTAGACACTTTTGATTGATCATACATTCTTGGCTGCCCAATAGATGCCAAACTTGTATTGTCGTTATGTAAGCCTTTTGATACTCTAAGTGAGCATGTAATACATATAGGTGGGAAGTGCTGGTGGAAAGAGTACTAAGGTATTATGTCATTCTGAACAGTGAATAACGTGTTCATAAATTTTATAATGTGACCAAGTATTTTTTTTCTGTTTTATATTCTTTTCTGAAGAATGGATTCTATGCTTATTACATATCAGTAAAAAAAAATACCTCCCGACCTAAACAAACAGCCTTTTAATTTATGCTTTTTGTCTCTCTTGGATTGCTCTGACAGCGTGGGTAAAACTGATTACCAACTGTAAAATTGTAAAATTCCTGAGTATGACATTAAATAGCAAATAAGTATAAAGAAGTCTACAGTGTAATCATTCTGTCAGGTACAAAGCAACTCAGTTCTAGGCAACTTTTAATTGTAGTGGACCGTCTATCAACCAGCGATCATATTTAATTTTTATTTTTGTGAACAACATATGGAATCATTTTTTACTTGGATTGCTAGATCATTTGTTTTGTATCACAGGATCTGCAAACAACACATTGTTACCAGCCCTAGGTGACGAGTCTTTTTTTAGCTGGAGAGGAAAGCCTAGGATTTTGATATTTACCCACTTGGAATGTTGCCATCAGAACCCACTTCTGCTTTATGTAAACATATTGCTGTATTGTGTGAACAACCATTTTTTTTTTCTTTTTCTGGCTAAATCTGAATATTTTGTCTTTCCATCTTATTTACTGCCTTCATATGCTCATAAATCAAGTTTTTTAATCAAGTTGCTCATTGATAGGTGATAAGTTTTTTGCTCTCATTGAAGTTACATGTAAGTCTTTACGTAAAGGGGATAAGAAGTGTTAGTCTTGATAAGCTACAGACTGTTCTAGGGTTACACATGTGCTGTACTTGATCCCCATGCATTGATTCTGACATTATTCTGTTCTGTTAAGTACTATGCATCAACTCCCTGAGTAAAATATACCTGATCAAAGAATGGATTTTCTTGTTTTGTCACCTCCAAGTTCAAGTCATTTACCAAATATCTGAAGACTGATGCTATGAAATCTACACATGTATCATCTCACTAAGTATCTAGTGGAAATATTGGAGGCATTCCCCATGGCAAGAGTAACCTTGACCCATTTTCTCCTATTTCAGTAACAGTTTCAGGAATTCCCGGAATTCATGCAGTAGACTGAATGACATTTCAAGAGGGATAATGTCTACCTTATGTACATGCAGCATGTGGTTGGGTATCTGATTCTGATCTGGGTGGCTATGGTGTAGTCCTAGTCTTCATGTCAGTACACATGAGGATGTATTTTTACTGGCTAGTCAGGGCGTTCAAAAAGGGCAAGTAGCAGGCTGCACACAGCTGTCTACTGCCGTCCCTGTAGCCGCCTACTTTAAATATTCTTACTGTTTAAGCCAATAGTAATTGTGGCATAATTACTTTCAATTCAGCCACCTAGTTTTGAGGACAGGTTTTGTGGTGGTGGTTTCTTTGTCCAGACTATGTCCCTTTCGTTCGGTCGCTATAGGATTGATTTGTCTGGAGATGGAATAGATTGGTTCCAGAAGTTCAGCCTTAACATGTATCAGTATGTCTTAGATTTGTTCAGACTGCCAGAAAATCGTTACCTGCTGTGATGGATACAAAAGAAGAATACAAGGTATTGATCTGAAGTGAAAGATAATGTTGTCGTCAACTTTTCTGTCTTGTCCTGTACGGTGACACCTAACTGGGTGGTGCAGATTGTAATGAAGAGTGAAAAATAAAACACTTCTGCAGAAAACAAGAACCTGAAAGAAGCCTTTTCAGTGTTACATGTGGTCCATGAAATGCATAATATGTCCCGAAAAGCTGGAATATTTTTGCTAACTTTGTTTTACATAGCTTTCATATACTCTTTAGGTAGAAGCAGACATAAGTTTATGTAACTGTCCTGTTCTGCTTTTTATATTCTGTATGCTATCTTACATTTCCAAGTGGATTCCCTGTCAGTGAGTTCTCTTGGAAGTTTCTCAGGTGATGAAAAGTCCTTGACCAGTGGTATGTGTTAATCTGTCTGAATGCGCTACATGTACCTCTTTGAATGCACCTTTTGCTGAATCTTGCGCGGAATGAAACTAGAAGATACATAGGGAAATGTTGTAGTGGTCTGTCTTTTGCCCATAAGCCAGGCTGCCCTCCTTTAAATGAAGTATTCGCTAACATCTGTCAAATAAGTAAATCCATTACCTCTGTATCTGATTTGCAGAGGGATTGTGGCCATCTCAGCTGGAGGCCCATAGGCCCAAGGTTAATGTACAGTACACACAGTGTTGCTATTTCCATCAGTTCAATAGACTTACCAATTTAGAGGTTGATTTCTCTGTGTTTTCTGGCTGCTAGTAGCTATGTATTAAGCTGGCATTTAGAATTGATATGATCTTCTGAATGTGAAAAGCATTCATGCCTCTTAATTGGCAGAAAAGGTTACGCAAATGTGTCCTTATCTTGATAAATGTTTGAAGAGTGAAATTATTAGAGTGTGGTGGACCTTAGGTGACTTTTCCTCAGGCTGGATAAATAATTGTATTAAATTTCTCAAGCTCCTTTCTTTGTAAAGCCAGTATAAAGGGCTGACTTGGCAGGGTGACATTTTCACATTAACCCACATTAAGAATCTCAGGCGATTCATTCAGAAACCTAATCCTCATGACTCGATGTGCTGAAACGTACATACCAATGGAGAAAGCATTCCTGAAGAGTCCGCTTTTAAGGAGATCACCGATGATACGAGATCTTTGTTAGCTTGTGGAAGGCCATCAAAATTGGATGAGAATCCACTTGTAAGGAGATCACCGATGATACGAGATCTTTGTTAGCTTGTGGAAGACCATCAAAATTGGACGAGAAGCCACTTGTAAGGAGATCACCGATGATACGAGATCTTTGTTAGCTTGTTGGAGACCATCAAAATTGGATGAGAATCCACTTGTAAGGAGATCACCGATGATACGAGATCTTTGTTAGCTTGTGGGAGACCATCAAAATTGGATGAGAATCCACTGGTAAGGAGATCACCGATGATACGAGATCTTTGTTAGCTTGTGGAAGACCATCAAAATTGGATGAGAATCCACTTGTAAGGAGATCACCGATGATATGAGATCTTTGTTAGCTTGTGGAAGACCATCAAAATTGGACGAGAAGTCACTTGTAAGGAGATCACCGATGATACGAGATCTTTGTTAGCTTGTGGAAGACCATCAAAATTGGATGAGAATCCACTTGTAAGGAGATCACCGATGATACGAGATCTTTGTTAGCTTGTGGAAGACCATCAAAATTGGACGAGAAGTCACTTGTAAGGAGATCACCGATGATACGAGATCTTTGTTAGCTTGTGGAAGACCATCAAAATTGGATGAGAATCCACTTGTAAGGAGATCACCGATGATACGAGATCTTTGTTAGCTTGTGGAAGACCATAACAGTTGGACAAGAATCGACTTGTAAGGAGATCACCGATGATACGGGATCTTTGTTATCATGTGGAAGACCATAACAATTGGACAAGGACACATTTGACAACCCAGTACTTTTTAACAAAAAAAAACTGCCGTTGTAATGGTATACGTAAAATATTCTTAGTACTGTATAAAACGCAAATCAGATAAGGAAAGAAATCTTAAAGTTTGAGGTAGCAAGGAAACATAATATTCACAGATTAGTCTGGATCATGTCTTAGAGTAAACTAAAGTAACTATAAACCTTTTCCTCCACACATTAATTTGAAGTAACAAGCAGTTGTATGATGATACAATTTTGATTGATTTATATTTTTGAAGCCTCTTATAGTTGTTGAGAAATAAAATGTGTTGTACTGTATGTTTTGCATTTGATTTAAATTCATAAATTATAAATTCTGGAGAGCTTGTGGCCTGGGATAGGTTTGTTATATGTACTTTAGAGACAGCATGTGTCTGGGTCTGATGCAGTGTATGTTGTAGGTTTTTTCATGGACAAGTAAGAGAGCTTCCGCCAATTTAGGAAGTAATTACTTCGCTGTGAAGTGGTGATGTCGTTGTGGAATATGTGTTTGCCTCTTGACAAGAATTATGCAAGAAATGCCTATTATATGTAGGTACATGTATATGAATTTATACCCTTCAAAACTTCTGTGTGATTGCACTATCACTGCTTTGTTTTGTCTTCATACATGTACAAAATATTGAAGAGTGCTGAGTGTGTGCTCCAAGTTGAAAGGAAACGTGTTCAACTAAACAGACTGGAGCTACTAATGAAAAGAATCTGCTGGTAGTTTGCGTAAGAATCCTGGAGTGTGTATTCTCACTTGTACCTGTAAGTAGTTGGGGCAGCTCTCAATATGTTAAAAAACAGCCATCCTAAAAAGGTGGTGTAATGTTTTCTGTATGTAGATTGATTTATTGCTTTGTAGGCTGTAATGAGATTTGAGCTGAAGCAGCCATGTTGGCTTGAGTCTGGCATATAGTGTGAGGTTTTGGGTAGAATGGCAGCATGGGAAGAGGGCTGCTCACTGGAGGTGAAGTGTCTACAGACTGACCTACACCAGTATAGCCTTGTCTCCTGAGTGGAGGTGCAGTGTCTGCAGACTGACCTACACCAGCACAGCCGTGTCTCCTGAGTGGAGGTGAAGCGTCTACAGACTGACCTACACCAGCACAGCCGTGTCTCCTGAGTGGAGGTGCAGTGGCTGCAGACTGACCTACAGCAGTACAGCCGTCTCTCCTGACTGTTTGGTGAAGTTTCTACAGACTGACCTACACCAGCACAGCCCTGTCTCCTGAGTGGAGGTGAAGTGTCTACAGACTGTCCTACACCAGCACAGCCGTGTCTCCTGAGTGGAGGTGAAGCGTCTGCAGACTGACCTACACCAGTATAGCCGTGTCTCCTGAGTGGAGGTGCAGCGTGTACTGACTGACCTACACGAGCACAGCCTTGTCTCCTGAGTGGAGGTGAAGCGTCTGCATACTGACCTACACCAGCACAGCCGTGTCTCCTGAGTGGAGGTGAAGCGTCTGCAGACTGACCTACACCAGTATAGCCGTGTCTCCTTAGTGGAGGTGAAGTGGCTGCAGACTGACCTTCACCAGTATAGCCGTGTCTCCTGAGTGGAGGTGAAGCATCTGCAGACTGACCTACAGCAGTACAGCCGTCTCTTCTGACTGTTTGGTTAAGTTTCTACAGACTGACCTACACCAGCACAGCCGTGTCTCCTGAGTGGAGGTGAAGTGTCTACAGACTGTCCTACACCAGCACAGCAGTGTCTCCTGAGTGGAGGTGAAGCGTCTGCAGACTGACCAACACCAGTATAGCCGTGTCTCCTGAGTGGAGGTGCAGCGTCTGCAGACTGACCTGCGCCAGTATAGCCGTGTCTCCTGAGTGGAGGTGAAGCGTCTGCAGACTGACCTACACCAGTATAGCCGTGTCTCCTTAGTGGAGGTGAAGTGGCTGCAGACTGACCTTCACCAGTATAGCCGTGTCTCCTGAGTGGAGGTGAAGCATCTGCAGACTGACCTACAGCAGTACAGCTGTCTCTTCTGACTGTTTGGTGAAGTTTGTACACACTGACCTACACCAGCACAGCCCTGTCTCCTGAGTGGAGGTGAAGCGTCTGCAGACTGACCAACACCAGTATAGCCGTGTCTCCTGAGTGGAGGTGAAGTGGCTGCAGACTGACCTTCACCAGTATAGCCATGTCTCCTGAGTGGAGGTGAAGCATCTCCAGACTGACCTACAGCAGTACAGCCGTCTCTTCTGACTGTTTGGTGAAGTTTGTACACACTGACCAACACCAGCACAGCCCTGTCTCCTGAGTGGAGGTGAAGCGTCTGCAGACTGACCAACACCAGTATAGCCGTGTCTCCTGAGTGGAGGTGCAGCGTGTACTGACTGACCTACACCAGTACAACCTTGTCTCCTGAGTGGAGGTGAAGCGTCACCATACTGACCTACACCAGCACAGCCGTGTCTCCTGAGTGGAGGTGAAGTGTCTACAGACTGACCTACACCAGCACAGCCGTGTCTCCTGAGTGGAGGTGAAGCGTCTGCAGACTGACCAACACCAGTATAGCCGTGTCTCCTGAGTGGAGGTGAAGTGTCTACACACTGACCTACACCAGTACAACCTTGTCTCCTGAGTGGAGGTGAAGTGGCTGCAGACTGACCTACACCAGTATAGCCGTGTCTCCTGAGTGGAGGTGAAGCGTCTGCATACTGACCTACACCAGTACAGCCGTGTCTCCTGAGTGGAGGTGAAGTGTCTACACACTGACCTACACCAGTACAACCTTGTCTCCTGAGTGGAGGTGAAGGCGTCACCATACTGACCTACACCAGTACAGCTGTGTCTCCTGAGTGGAGGTGAAGTGGCCGCAAACTGACCTACACCAGTATAGCCTTGTCTCCTGAGTGAGGTGAAGTGGCTGCAGACTGACCTACACCAGTATAGCCTTGTCTCCTGAGTGGAGGTGAAGTGGCTGCAGACTGACCTACACCAGTATAGCCGTGTCTCCTGAGTGGAGGTGCAGTGGCTGCAGACTGACCTACACCAGTATAGCCTTGCCTCCTTAGTGGAGGTGAAGTGGCTGCAGACTGACCTACACCAGTATAGCCGTGTCTCCTGATTGGAGGTGGTGGCTGCAGACTGACCTACACCAGTATAGCCGTGTCTCCTGAGTGGAGGTGGTGGCTGCAGACTGACCTACACCAGTACAGCCGTGTCTCCTGAGTGGAGGTGAAGTGGCTGCAGACTGGCCTACACCAGTATAGCCTTGTCTCCTGAGTGGAGGTGAAGTGTCTACAGACTGACTTACACCAGCACAGCCGTGTCTCCTGAGTGGAGGTGAAGCGTCTGCAGACTGACCTACACCAGTATAGCCGTGTCTCCTGAGTGGAGGTGAAGTGGCTGCAGACTGACCTACACCAGTATAGCCGTGTCTCCTGAGTGGAGGTGAAGTGGCCGCAAACTGACCTACACCAGTATAGCCTTGTCTCCTGAGCGGAGGTGAAGTGGCTGCAGACTGACCTACACCAGTATAGCCTTGTCTCCTTAGTGGAGGTGAAGTGGCTGCAGACTGACCTACACCAGTATAGCCTTGTCTCCTGAGTGGAGGTGAAGTGGCTGCAGACTGACTTACACCAGTACAGCCTTGTCTCCTGCAGATTTATAACCTCTATCCTTTTCCTCTGTCTGATATGCATGTGTTACCATGTTTAGTGGTTTTACACAAACAAATCCGTAGCCTAGCGAGCGCTATGCGGAATGTGCAAATAGATAAAGTAAGGCACAAAATAACCAGCGAGTTGCCAGTGTGAGTTACAATGATGTTTTTAAGTTCGATCTGGTGCACAGTGATGTAAACATCTAAGACATTGAAAAAGATGAAAAAGGTAGTTTAATTTTGGAGTATAGTCAAATTGTCCAGTATGTTGATTCTGGATGACAGAATGAGTACAAGCATGTAAAAAATGGTCTATCTGAAGAAAGCTAGTTATAGATTTGTTTTTGAGATTTATACCGTAGACTAAATGAGAAACTGTATTACAAAACGTTGTGCAGTTTAATACTGCATGTGGAGAGTGTAGACATATGAATCTTTTGTGAGGTGGGAAAAACTTTGTTGTGGAAGTTAAAACGAACAGTGTGGCTGCATGTGGAGCACTTCCACTGGGTTGAGGTCAATGGCTTGTATTTGGTTGGAGGACTACATGTGCATGGTGATATTGACTGGCTGGCTGCCTGCCTGGCTTTAATTTGCCTGTCTGCCTCACATGTTGCAGCCATATCCAATCTAGCTTGTGCCCAGACTTGATCATACCTTGAACCTTATAAGGTCATCCCTAGTTCAGCTCAGATTGTGCTGATGATGATTTGTTTGGATGACTGCTGCATTGTAGTGAATGATAAGCACCAAGGATAGATCTTCTGCTTGAACCTCTAAATCTGTCTCCTAATAACCAAACGTGTTGGCAGTGACGAAGGCTTGATGGACTCATTCAAAGAAAATGAGGACAGTTTTTCTTTTCTGCACAGTTGAAAGATCAAGGAGTTCAAGTTGTTGCAATTTTCTCAATGCCCCTGGAGAGTTTACACTGTGCCTGTTTGACCTTCTATAACTCCCCATTCAAACAAGGTTTGAATTTGGGTTAAGCCTCTGCTGTGCCCTGGAAATACCTTTCCATAATGAGCTCTTTCCTCACATTAACTTCCTTATGAAGATTATATCTTGGCTCTTTACTTAAGAAACATAACTGTTGTCAACCATTGCTTCATACAGTGTGAAAAATCAATTCGTTTACTTTCGAGACCAGATACCAGTATGAGTTCTAAACTGTAAACCCTGTTAGATTTCTAGAATATATGTATACATAAAGTCACTTCTGCAAATCAGACAGGAACATGCATTAATTGCATATCCATATTTTTTAGAAGTAATGCTCTGTTGTGTGGATCCTTATCAACGTGTAACAGGATGCAGACAGTGTGAAGTGTGGGGGAATGACATTGGAGCTGGTGGCCCTTCTGATGTGAAGGTTAATAGTGTATTTGTCGTTCCATTGAATGCTGCAGTAGAAAGACCAAATGATCACCTACATAGTTTTCTGTTGGCAAGGGTTCAACTTGTTGTGTATCGATTCAGTTGTTTTTGAGCCTTTGGTGACCTGGAACCATTTAGGACAGTTTAAGTCTTACAAAGTTTCAGACACCTGACTGACACGCTTAATTGTCTAATTTAATTAGTTGGCCTCCTGCTTGTGCAAAACAGTTATTAAGCAGACAGTTGGATTGTACATTGTCCTGAAATGACCAACCACCCTGAAGATGCATTAGTAGTTGATTTTGTGACATGTATTTGTACAGAAACAAAAAGACTATTCCAAAGAATTCTTTTGTGTGGTTCATGTGTGTGTAAAACATTGCCAGAAATGATTGGATTAGCTTTGGATAGGAGGGCTCAAATAGTGTGTTGACTGAATTATCATGAACAGCTTGAGCCTACTGACCCACAGTTGCTCTTAATCAAAACAATGTTGTTTGTTGTGTTAAAAAATATGTGAACCAGTTTTGTCACAGGTGCCACCTCAAAGCCAGGAAGATTTCAACCTGGTTTTGTGCCGAGATTACATTCCTATGTTGTTGTGTTGAACCTTCGATTTGTGCCAACAATCATTTGTATTAATAGTGGGATTTATTTTGTATTAACACAAGGACAGGACGTCTCCTTATTATTCAACGATGGCACTAACAAGTACACAGCTAGATTACTTGGACAGTTAACATTTCAACTGGTTGCTCTAAGCACATTAAAAGTTAACATTTCAAGCGAGTACTGTAAGCACATTTAAAGTTAACATTTCATGTGGGTTCTGTAAGCACATTTAAAGTTAACATTTCAAGTGGGTACTGTAAGGACATTTAAAGCAACAGCTTCATGTACATTTTTAGTCTAACTGTTGATTATTAGTTGCTGGACAGCGTTATTCTCATCATTTATGGATAAACTCTGTAGAGGGTTATGTGTAAGCTGCTCATTATCACTGCATATCACCACATCAAGATCTGATATGTCAGATTACTAGAATTTGATGATTTTAATTTGAGTCTTTGAATTGCTCTTTCTCATATGCTTTTAGGTGACAGTGAACTAAAAAAGCAATGACCTGTGTGCACTAGATGATGATAACTTGTGTATAAATTGAAAGACTATTTTACTTATTTCCGAGAAATAGTTGCTTCATTAATTTGCCCATTATAATTCTAAGACCGTTGCACTAAAAACTGGTATCCATCTTCTGTGAGAAATAGGTGGGGTGCTTAATAATTGTATGTACAAATTGTGTAATACATTGTTTTCACACATCCCAAGGGCAAGGACATTAAAAAATATATTGGCTTCTAGAGATGTTTGGTTTAGAGGCCTGAAGCTAGTAGATAATGGTACAGTATTTCCTCTGCTGATGTGGAGTGGTGTCAGCATAACCATACATAATTTTTGATATCATGAATGGGATGTAACAATGTTGCATGCTATATCACAGGACTGGTTTACAGCTGAAATACATTTTGTTTGTCAGGTTTATATTTAAGGTTCGGTTTATAGTCCGATAACTCCTACTCTAAGACTTAATTAGTTTTTCTTTTTCTCGCATATCTGATGACAAGCTTGGGTCAAAATGTGATGCATGCCCCATTATTTCTTCAGGACAAGTGGTATTAGCCGTTATGGTTGCCAATGTGCATGTGGAATTTTGTAATGGTTGCCTGTGGTGCAAATGATTAAAAAGTTAACATACTACCTCTGTTAACATTAGTGGTGCAAATGATCAAAAAGTTAACTTCCTACCTCTGTTAGCATTAGTGGTGCAAATGATCAAAAAGTTAACTTACTACCTCTGTTAACATTAGTGGTTCAAATGATCAAAAAGTTAACTTACTACCTCTGTTACCATTATTAGTGGTGCAAATGATCGAAAAGTTAACTTACTACCTCTGTTAACATTAGTAAAGGTTCAGAATAAGTAGTGTGATGTTCGTTTTGGCATCTTGTTTCTGGTTACTTGTTGATGCTATAATTAACCAGGATTAGGAAATGATGCATATTTTATGTTGCACTTCATGTGAGGGCATGATGGGGCATTTCAGAGATTATATGTAGACATGGTTGTTATCAATCAGCTAATCACTCCTCCAAATATGCCAAACGTGTTATTAGCACAGGAAAGCAAACTAAACATTTCAATAATAGCGAAAACACATATCAATGAAATTTCAGTTTGAGTTCAGAAATTTTGGATTCAGAAAGAACATGTTTAAAATTAAAGAAAATAGGTTTTATTTTGTATTTTTATCCTCAGCCACCATATTTCTACCTTACCTACATGGATATAATGAAACAACTTGAACACTGAGTTAAATAAAACTGTGACACCTATATATATATATAAAATAATAATAATACTATCTTTATTTATCAAAGGTAGCTTGGTCAATTTACAGCAAAACTGTTCTTCCCCAAAGAAATTTTTGGGGATGACACAAAGCCTTCACAAAGAAAACAAGTATATAAGACACATGTACTTCAGAGTCTGAGCAAAAAATACATCCATATATATATATAAACCAGATAAAGCACCATGTAGTTTGAAAAGAGAAGCTTCATGCATTCAAAAAAAAAGAACAAAAAACAACAACAATACAACCAACAGTGCTGTCCCTGCAACTGTCCTAACCAGCAGCAGAAGTAAGGTAGTGGACCCCGTACACACGTGTACAGAGAAACAAACCAAGTGAGTGGGAGATGGCTGCTTTCCCCTTCCCTGTTTGGTTTGAACAATGCACATGTGTGCATCTATCTACATATTGGGGAAGTTTTGCTTGTGTATAAAACTTTCTCCCTTGCATGGAAAAGTTTAAACTGTTGACCTGTTCCAAATTAATGTGACAACCCGTTTCAGAACATGGCACTCTGAACCATGAAAGGCACTCTGGAACACTATATGTACATGCAGTTTCCCAGAAATCTCTAGTGCACCCAGTACCATGTTTGTTAAGGGTCCCATATTTAACATGTTACCTTTGGAAGTTGCCTTATGAGGTGTTGTGTAGGCAGAGACGCTCTACCAGTTGCTCTATTGCGATGTGGCCCATAGGAGACCTTGTCCAAGGTGTTACACTGGCTGGAGATGCCTGGCGCAGTTGTCTTGTTAGGATTTGGCCCTAAGAGTTGCTTTGCCTAAGGTGTTGACCTGGCAAGAGATGACAGGCGTTGCCCTGTTAGGATTTGGCCCTAAGAGTTGCTTTGTCTCAGGCGTTGACCTGTTAGGGGATTCCCACCCAGTTGTCTTGCCAAGCGTTGCCCTGTTAGGATTTGGCCCTAAGAGTTGCTTTGCCTAAGGCGTTGACCTGGCAGGATATGCCAGGCGTTGCCGTGTTAGGATTTGGCCCTAAGAGTTGCTTTGTCTCAGGCGTTGACTTGGCAGGAGATGCCCAGCCAGTTGTCTTGCCAAGTGTTGCCCTGTTATAATGTGGCCCTTAGGACACCTTGTCCAAGGTGTTACACTGACACAAGATGCCCAGACATTTTTCTTGCCCTGTTGCCCTGTTAGGATTTGGCCCTAAGAGTTGCTTTATCTAAGGCGTTGATTTGGCAGGAGATGCCAGGCCAGTGGTTTTGCAAGGAGTTGCTCTGTTATGATGTTGCCTTTAGGACACCTTGTCCAAGGTGTTAAACTTGCAGGAGATGCCCCGCCAGGCGATGCCCTGTTAGGATTGGCCGTAAGAGTTGCTTTGTCTAAGGTGTTGACCTTGAAGGAGATGCCAGGCTATTTGTCTTGCCAGGCATTGCCGTGTAATAATTTGGCCTTAAGTTGCTTTGTCAAAGATGTTAACATGGCTGGATATGCCCTGCATGGTTGGGAGTTTCCTTGCCTAGAGTTGCCTTGTCAGGGGAGTTATCCTGCCTGTAAGGCTTTGTCTCAAAGGAGTATGTCAGAGGAGATGACCTGTTAGGACAGGTGTCCTGCAGAGCTAATCCAACCAGACAATGGTCCCTATCCAGTACTGACTATGCATCTGTTTCCCATCCAGCAGGGAATATCAATGACTTAAACCCTGTATAACTTAAGCTAACATACTTTCCTTGTTTGTGATTACTAAGGTAACAGCTGTATTGGCGAACTAACTCAGTGTGGAGGAGGGTAGGAGTCTGCACTGAATATTTACTTGTGCATTGTTGTTGTGCTGGCTCCTGATGGTGGGGTCAAGGTCAGTGATGTAGACATGTGTGGTGAGATTATCATGGCTGACTGTAATGTTTTGCGGAGGATGGGTGGGCGGATGTTGATAATAAGTAGCAGTGTGTGAAAACAAAATATTGATTTTATGAGTGAGGGAGTGTTTTATTAGGACTATTACATTTTGGCACAGGTGTGTCATGCCTATCTTAGATCTGTACTTTACCATGTAGGGTGCCCTTTGGTGCGTGCATAAACATGCGAGTGTAACAATCAAATAAATAAAATATATATGTACATATGTACACAGTGCATCAGAAAAAAAAATTATTGATTTTAATGTTGATTCCTGCACAACAAGAATTCTTTGCTTTGTGATCTTAATGAGCAGTAAGTGCACAAGCTGTCTTGTGTCTAAAACAACTGTTGCATGGTTCTGGTATATCATCACACTCTTGAATGGCTGTAGCCTTGATTCCTTGACTCCTGAGTTTGTATACATATTGTAGCTGGTCACCTACAATATGCCAGTGAGGCTGTGATATACATGTATATACGCCTATGTATTGCATCATCCATGTGACACGGTGAATCTAGTACTATGTGACATGCCCACTCAGCTAGCAGAACCTCCAGACAACATAGCTCAGTCTGGAGTTTGTGACAGCTGTGAACAGCAGGTGCTTTATAGCTTTAATCAGCCTTAGACAAGTGTTACGTTTACTAGTGTTGATCACAATAGCAGTTAGCTGGAAAGTTCTCACCCAGTCTTATGATTCACACCAAACCAGATCCAGATCTGAACTTTGGTATTTGGTATGCGCTGTTGACAGAGATGAATGGAGTCTGGTGGCCAATCCTGTTTTTGTGAGAGATTAATGAATGGTTCTTAAATAGCTACCTGTAGTGGGGGGGAGGGGGGGGGGGGCAAAGAGACAGGAGTTCTCCAGGTCAAACTTGAATGACAGCACAGCTTGGAGGGATCTCATTGGACGAGGACTGTGACTGACTCCCAGTGTAAGCCTAAATTGACTAATCCACAGTGACACAACATGCAGTATGTGTTCATGCTAGGGAACGTATTTGTAAACATTAAGGTGAATGGCAAGTGACATAAATACACCTGGAAACTGACCAATAAGAAAGCAGACCAGAAACATTGGCCTTCTCTGATCGGAAGTACATGTCACTTGTTTTGAACTGTTAAAAAAAAAAAAATTCTACCGTACTTGTTAAATTGAAACTCGGTTGAAACCACGAGACCGCAACTATGAACAATCCGGATACAACAGAGCTGGAAGTGAAGCGTAGCCTGATGGCAGGGGAAGAGAGTACAGGCCCAGGCCATATGACTGTTGGAAATCCTCCTGTGGTTATTCCCCCTGCTCGCTTTCCAGACATCACCGCTGACTTACCCCAAGACGGAAACTCAGAGGTTTGTTAACCTTTGTATTCTTGTGAAATAAATTTACTAGTTGCGCGCTGTGGAGTTTCGTCCTGTCACGTCATGCCTGCATGTTGTCCAGTACTGCACAGGACTCCAGAGTGCTTAACATTGTTTTGGACCTGCTTTTGAATCTACTAAAACGTATGATCTTCAGCCTTGGCATTTATGACCAAAATAATGTAAGGGATGGGTTTGTCAGAGGTATTTTGGATATTTGTAAAAATATTCTTTGCTAGGCTTGTGCTGATTTGTGTCCAGGGTATAGCCGAACCTGTACACATGCTGTGTATATGTACCACTATGAGCAGTCATGACTAAGCACTTATTACTGAAAAGGTTAAGAAAGTTACCATGTGCTTTGTTAGGCTTTGCTTACAACACTGTTGCTGTGTGGATGTACAATTGCTCACAACTGGGATGGGTGGAAATTGGTATTATGACATACTGAAACTATAGGCACTAATGCAAATAACTATTTTTTTTAATTTATGTTTTGTACAGTAAAATTTTGTTCACTTCTGAACCTGTAGAAATGTGTACATGTGTGACATAATAATGGCCTGTACAGTTTGAAATTCATGGTGTATTGGCGATCCATTTTCAGTGCTGTAGAAAAAAAATCTTGTGCGTCTTAAACATGTATTAAGATCTAGGAAGAATGTTCCATATTTTGAAGTTATAATTCGATAATATTTTGTTAAAAAATCTGACTATTAATGCACATGTTAAATGTGGGAGCCTTGACAAACTTTCCATAGATAATTTATAACTGGTCCACTAGATATTTCTGGGTAACTTCATGTACATGTGGTGTTTTAAGAGTGCCTTTCATGGTTCGGACTGCCGTGTTCTCAAAATTGGGCTGTCATTCAGTGCTGGTTGATAGTCATCTGTGTCAAGTGACATGCCTGAAGTTTTTAACTAACAAAAGAATAGAATATTATGTGCTTCTGTGAGTGGTTCCAGGGCAATATTTACAGCCATTTTAGGCCCAGAAACCGTTTAATTTGTCTGTTTAGGTTCCATACTAATCAATCTGCATTCAAACAAACAAGGTAAATGAAAATTTGATGATTTACCAAAATTTAAAAATTTCCTTACAGATTTCTTTCATGGAGATTTGAAAGCTCTAAAGAGCATCATTCAGATTTGTGTTTTACAAAGAAATGTGGGTAAGTGGTTGTTATCATGAATGCGACCTTTTAAGGTCAAAGTTTGGCATCGCAACCATAACCTTTTTTCTGGATATCACCTTTGGTTCATGTTATTTTAATTAGTGCAAGTAAAGAATGCTGTAAAATAAAATAGTGGGCAAAAAGAAGTTGTAAAGGTGACAAGAATGCAGTAAGGTTTAATGATAATGGCTGCATCTACATGTAGTTGTGTTGCTTTGTGCTGAAGTGAAATTCCTGAAGGCAAACATTTGGTTAAGTGAGGATGTACAGAATGTCAAAGCCTTGAGGCCGATGAAAAACTTCAGAGACCCCTCCTGTGTTAGCATGGAGTATTTTTAGAGTCTTGTTTTCAAGGGCTGACCCTTTCAGCGGCCTACTTGAGATGAAAGTGTTCTTAACTCCGATGTTATTTTGGGCAGTTGTGTCAAAACGACATAGACAGCCTGTAGAGTTTTTAATCTGGCCAAACTACTGTATGTTTTTGTTTCTTAGCAAGATATTATGTGCTTTCCTCTTTCATTGTCACTTTTCCTCTGCCATTCAAGCACATCTAAACAGTTGTGGAAAGCCACAACATACTTGTAAGCCTAGTGGTCATGATTCTAAGCATTCTAATGTACATGTTTAACGGGCTCTAAAAAACTAATAAGAAAAGCAGTGTTTTTGTAGGGTTTCTGTTGCAATTTTTCGTACATTTGCCGGACTATATTTATTTATTCTGCTAAGTCTAACATCTTTGCCAATGACTTGGTGTTTTCCTAATTGGGGTAGACAAGCGCCCAAAAGTTTGAACATTTGACGCAATTAGGGTGGAGTATTTACACAATTGACATCTGTACACAGCAGGCATTTCTGGGTGAAATAAATGTGAATATGAATGCCACAGGCAAGTGATAAACTTTCAAACAACAAAAATTAGAGTACCAGTGAATGATCTATTCATGATAGAGACACCCTTTTGAAATGCATAATATCACAACGAAAGGTCATTGAGACCTTTCACTAGATTTTAAGGGGTGATGGGTAGCACCAAAATTTTTCAGTATGCCAAGACGTAATATTTTGTGGGGAAACTTGGAAACTAACCAGTTGGAACTACTGATAGGTTGTCTCTGGTTTCTGTCTTTTTTTTCCCTATAGTACAAGTGTTTCTCCCCAAATTTTCATCCAACATTCAAGGAATGACCCATGTTGAACATGGGTGAAACAGGTGTTTGTTGTACACCTCTGCCTTAAGGTGGTTACAGTATGATGCTATGTATTCTTCACACGGTTTTAATTTGTCATATACATGTATTATTTTTACGTTTTTGCGGGACGTAACTGGCAGTTTTTACATTTATTCCACAAGTCAAGGCATCTGTACACAGCAGGCTATTTAATACATCTGTATTAAATAGACATCTATAGTATTTAATACATCTGTATTAAATAGACAAGAATTCACCTTTTTTGTGGGCATGATGTACATGTAGCTGCCATATGGCTTCCTTTCCTTCAGCGTCCAATGAGTGTACATGTGTTGTGGTGTTAGGCAGCCCTGCTGGTGATGATGTGGCCGGACAGCCCAGGTGCAGACTGAAGCTCCATCATAGCTATTGATTGAGACTGATCAGTGTGTGATAGGCCTAGAACCCACATGGCCCATTTACCCACTGACACAGTCCTGCGCTGTGGATGTAATGGTCTAGGCTAACCGAACCATTGCCAGGCTATGAACACAAGGAAACGACAGCTTTCTGTCTTCGTTTTCAACCATATGATCCGCATTGCATCACCCTCTTTGTGTGTGGATGCCACATACAACATATGTATATGGGTGGGGTGAAGATAATGTGATTTCAGTGTTTGTCATATAAAACAGGACTTGTTGATTTCCCTGTGACCGATGAGTTTTGTATTGTGACTGAGAGCTAGTACATGTGCACCGGGATTGGTACAGGTTGATGTTTTTCACTTATGTAGGACATACATGGACAGTTCCATTAAGTACTGTGTATTATAATAATGGTATCCTCTGACAAAGAATTGAGGTCATTCTGATATAATGCTGGTCTTGAGTTTCTCCCAGAATCTGCCCGGTTTCCTCCCACCATAATGCTGTCCGCTGTCGTAAAAGTGAAATATTATTGAGTATAGTGTAAAACACCAATCAAATAAATAAATCAAATCGATCATTGTGATGTGTTAAACAAACTGGTTTTCATACAATTCTCTGTCGTTGATTCATCTGTTGAGGTAGGCCTGCTCCGTCTGTGGTTGGCTAATCCCCCCTTTGGCCCACTCAGTACAATAATAACTACGTGTCTATGTATAAATCAGAGATGTGTAGGTTGACTCAGCCATATTGATTTCTTGGTGGAGAATATCAGACAAATTTTAGATTTTCAGAAGAAAGAGTTGTATTGTGGAATTGTTGTACGGTAATACTTCAGAGCATGTTAATGAAACTGGATTTAGAAAGATCTTACCTATACATGTAAGCGTGACCCAAGCGGTATCTGAAGGAGCATTTTACTTTACTGTACTAAAAAAAAAATGCTTCAATTCCCTGAAAATTGCTCAATGTCTTAAGCATAGAATTAGTAAATGAAAAGTATATGAGTATTAACCATCTAATTTTATTTAATATAATGGTTTTGACATTGCTTTGGCAATGTTTGTATGTTTGTAGTGTATTTGTTATTTTTGGGTCTCTGTCATCTGCACTTCTATGTACTCAGTTGAGTTGGTTGTTATGTAATAAACAAAGAGAACATTGCTAACAGCCCAAGTGATGCAGGTGTAAAGCTGTTACAGTGCCTGCTCAGATAACTGTGTGGATGTAGCAATGCTGGAGTCTGGTCTGCAGGCATCCAGTGGATCAGTTTTACTGTCAGGAGAGGTATTTCTGGCATGTTTTCACCTATAAATACCAGCAGGTCTGTGTAGTTGAGCTACAGATGCATTACTCTGCCAATTCTAGTGCCAAGCTAACCTGTGTATACAAGGCCTATTTGAATGCCAATTTATAGAAACCTGACAGGTTACCGTGCATTTTGGAATGTTAAAAGTGGTGGAATATCATCCTGACCTGCTCAGCAACATTATATATGCCTAGACAGTGTGACGTAAGTAGAGTCGTAAGTACTCCTGGAATACAGAACCTAAAACTTGATCATAATTCTTTACCTGAGGGGAGTAAATTATAATAATCCAGTAGTCATAAAAAAAAAAAGAGGAAGACGCCGTTAAACAGGGATAAAAAAAAACAATGCATGCATACCAAGACGCAAAAGGAGATAAACTTACTCTTGGGACATGAGAAATTTGTGTTACTGGGACATTGGTAGACTTGCCTCTTTGCAGTCACACAGATTGATTGTTTTTGTTTATCATGTCTATTAAAGATCAATAGTAATTTCCCCAATGTCATATCTTGGTGCCATGGTGCTGTTTTATGTATGGGGAGTAAACATATTGATTGTTTACATTCTATTATCATGACTTGTAAATAGCTGTGTGCAAAGAGCAGAGAATCACTGCTCACGTCATGTTGTATCACTAAGCCTAGTCACTGATACAATTTCTCTGTCTGGTTCTCTGCCAAGAATTCAACCTTCCCAGATCTGTCCTTAGGTTGGCTGACCTGTCTTAGGGTAAACTACCTACACAGACATAAAGGTAGAGGCTAGAGCCTGTGCTGTGTCTACTTGCATGCAGTAAAGTTCCCAGGTACCTACTAAGGTGGATGCACCATCCTTCTCAAATACATGCAGTGTTACTCATTTTACCATAGTCACATACAAACACTACTGGTGTTTGCATCATGGAGCAGTTCCATCTGGCCTCAGACCCACATTAATTTTATATAAGCTCCAATGTTAACATCTAACATTGTAGCTCGGTCCCAAACACTCCTTGGCCAATTAACTTTGGTGCATACCTGGCCCAGCCTGTGAGAAAGAAGTCATAAAAATCTTGACATAGGTTGACCGTCAAAATCTGGACCTTTCTATGCCGGCAGCTGGGAGGGGTGCCTATCAACTCCAAGCCTCACTTACAGCCTCATCACCACCTGTCTCCTTGCATCCACTTGCCCAGAATTTCAGACTTACAACATTGAAACTTATCCCTGCCCAAAGCTTAGACATTTCCCATCATTTTGATACCAAGCATGTATAGTGCACCAAAAATGGCAGGCTGGCAGCGAAAAAAAGATGTTACACCCTAAAATACACAAAATAACATACATCCCTCCCCGGATATGGAAGTGCTAATTTTGTCCTGATTTTATCTACTGTACAAGCTTGTGTTTTACCTGTAGAGTTATTTCCCATGTTGAACAATTTCTGCCATTCGGATTGTCTGCTTATTACACAAATTCATGGATTGAGAAGTAGATTTTTTTCTCATGTCAAAAATGTTCATTCTTCATTTTTTCAGCCCATTGTACATGTACATGTATGTATCTATAAGTTAAGCATCTTTCATTCTTTCACACCATTCATTTTTCCTGAAATATATTTGTTGAAAGTTTTGTTTGCTGTGATTTTCAAAAATAAAAGAAATTACTGCTTTTGTTTTGTGTCCAATTTTCTTCATGGCTGAAGATCATTGCATCAAGGCTTGGATTTGTTTAAGAGTGCATTATTTGGGTTTGTGTGAATAGTTTGCAGAAGGTTTATGTATGTGCAGGTGTTCTTTTGTTGGTTATCATTTACATTAGTCACCACCATGCGATACCTTTTACCAGACATCTTTGCTTTCTTCTCTCGGAAAGAACAAAAAGAATTTATTTATGAGATTTGAAATGTTTTATTTCCTCCTGTTCACTGTAATAAAAAAACAAGGTGATGGTAATAGCTTTGCTCCTGGTAACTCCTGTGTGACTGGTACAACCCTGGCCAGAGCAGCAGCAGTACTGTAAGAGTCAGCAGTTCATTGTGTTGAAGCACGGTTCGTGTCCTCAGGAGCTCCTGTGTTTTGCTTTTTTTCAGAGAGGCACAGAGAAAGTTCAGACGAGTAAAACCCCAGGCCCTAAGAACAACAAATGGGGGGTTAAGTGGTACAAGGATGCAGAAGAGCCATATCAGGACAACCTTAAAGTGCCTGATCATGTAATACTCTCATCACAGTCACATGCCTTGGTTTTGTTACTTTACTCATGTTATTGGAAGCATTTGAGCTGGTGGCGTTGTACTGCATTTGGGCTGCATTACTAAAGTTATGATAACATCCCGCATGTACACTTACAGTATGCTGGTGTATTGATTAAACATTTACTTGTGTGCTGAGAAATGTGAAGATAGTTTGAAAATCGAGAAGATTTCCTTGCAAGAACTAATGTAATGAATATATGGTTCATGGCTTCTGTTTATTCAGTGAGCGCTAAATTATGCATCATGATGCTTGATAACAGTATTAGTACCTATGCCGAAACGCCGCCCATTGAATAAATGGAAGTTGTGATCCATATATTTGTTATGTTATCCAACTCAGCTTCTAAATACTATTGACACAAGTTGCAAGAACTAATTGTCACAGGTCTTTTTCAAAAAAATAAACAAACTAAGAAACAAAAGAGCTGTTAAGGCCAGCTGCAGTCAGTGCCACCAGCTTTAGATGGCTGTATGACCGATATTGCATCAGCTTTGTCTTCCTTTGCATCATTTTCATGTATGCTTCAGTTCTTCATGTATGGTTAACTCACCAGTTAGGTCTCATCCCAGCATTGAGTAGTGCTTATAGCTAGTTTCACTAATCCTTTCACCCATTTTCCCATCTTTCAGTCATATCATTTTCACTCGTATTTCTTTTTATTATCATGTAATTGCTTTGTCAGGCATATGGACTGGAACTTAACATTCACCTCTCATCAACATACATGTATGTATAGCTCAATATAACCCCTAACATACATAGAATTTTAATCATGGGTCTAAAGGTACATGTTAAAGCTTTATATTTTGAATGTATGTAGATATATGTTTGGCTGTGATGATTCTGAAATCAGAACTGTATTTCCTTACAACTCACATTCCACAGCATATTAGCAGGTTAGAACAACAATTAGAGAAAGAAGTTACACTATGGACAGCTTGCTCTGTATTTGGTGAATCTAGATTTACGTGGACATGTATTCTGTCTAAAAACCTTTAGACTGGTTTGCTGCCATGAATGAGTGCAAATGAGATATGTTAGCACATCAAAGTGAGGGTAACATGTCTGTATGGAGCTTAATGATATTATGGTCAAGACAATACAGTATATAGTTTGAATCTTTAAGGAAGACCTTAATTCTCTACTTGCAGTCTCCTTATAGGGCACCTGCCACTATCTGCGCTTGCTTTACATCACTGCCATCACTAGACAACTTGACATTAGGGGGGCCTGAGCCCGCACAAAGTCTTGTTCTAGATATGTTTAACTTTGGCACTGATGTCGTCGCTGGACTTATAATCAGCATTCTTCAATAAAATTTTGTCAGGTGTTGGTTAACATCATGTTGTGCATACTTTAGATGAAGGAAATGCATGTGCAGCTTGTAACGGAAACAAAAGGTTGATTCAGAGATTTGTGTTTTCTGACATCACTTTCTGCCTCATCAACATGATCTCAGTGACCTTGGCATTGTTGAAGATTTCTTTGCAAAATTTTGTAGTGGTGGTAGTGATGTAAAACAGATGTGATGGGGAGACACATGTGCTATAAGCAGCTTACTCTAGTTGACCATTTACATATACATCTTTTAGCATGCCAGTGGGAGACATCAGAGTGCTCTTGTACATGTATGTTGGACTATATCCATTATATACCATACACAAACTGACAACTATTGGTTAACTGTTAGTACACACATTATATTTAGTACATATGTTTACTTCCTTCTTGTTGTGTGCGTTTTTCAGTCTAGTTTTTCACACTGCACAGAGACAGAGAATTGGTGATGTTCCATTTCGTACCTGACGTACTCTGCTGATCTATTTATATTTAAATTAACACATACTTTACACGTTCTGCGTGTATTAACTCATTAGATTTGTATGTACCTATATTGGTCTTCTGTATACATGAATTAATCTAACAAGCAAGATCAAGTAGTTTGTCTGCCAATCAGAAAGTATATGTACATATATGATGGAGGCAGTTTTTTGTGGCCCAAAGTGTAAGGACGTCAACAGACTACCGTTATGTCACATACTGTGTTTGCAATCATTTGGTTTTAATCTCTTCCATCTGTACTCTGTCAGCATAAGGGAATAAATTTTGACGGGCTTGTAATTTACAAGTGTGGTCATTTTTGGGTAAAATAATGACTTCCCCGAGTATCACAATTTTAAAATATAATTATCTTGTCCTCACTGACACACATTAGCGAATACATTGTTATGAATACACATATATTGTGTATAAACCATACATAATTATCATGTCCTCACTGACACACATTAGCGAATACATTGTTATGAATACACACATATTGTGTATAAACCATACATAATTATCAAGTCCTCACTGACATACAGTACAAATACCTTGTTGTGAATACACGCATATTGTTTATAAACCATACATAATTATCATGTCCTCATTGACACACATTAGTGAATACATTGTCATGAATACACATATATTGTGTATAAACCATACATAATTATCATGTCCTCATTGACACACATTAGGGAATACATTGTTATGAATACACACATATTGTCCTCACTGACACACATTAGGGAATACATTGTCATGAATACACATATATTGTTTATAAACCATACATAATTATCATGTCCTCACTGATGCACATTAGCGAATACATTGTTATGAATACACACATATTGTGTATAAACCATACATAATTATCATGTCCTCACTGACACACATTAGCGAATACATTGTCATGAATACACATATATTGTGTATAACCCATGCATACTTATCATGTCCTCAATGACACACATTAGCGAATACATTGTCATAAATACACATATATTGTGTATAAGCCATGCATAATTATCATGTCCTCACTGACATACAGTACAAATACCTTGTTGTGAATACACACACATTGTTTATAAACCATACATAATTATCATGTCCTCACTGACACACATTAGCGAATACATTGTTATGAATACACATATATTGCGTATAAACCATACATAATTATCATGTCCTCACTGACATACAGTACAAATACCTTGTTGTGAATACACGCATACTGTTTATAAACCATACATAATTATCATGTCCTCACTGACACACATTAGCGAATACATTGTTATGAATACACATATATTGTATATAAACCATACATAATTATCATGTCCTCACTGACACACATTAGCGAATACATTGTTATGAATACACATATATTGTATATAAACCATACATAATTATCATGTCCTCACTGACATACATTAGCGAATACGTTGTTATGAATACACACATACTGTATACAGACATGATTTTTTTCCGCTTTTTAGCGGAATTCCGCTTTTTTCTTTGTTAAGTTTCGATTAATTTACCTGTTTTCCGCAGATTTTTCTAGCTTCCGGGGCCTAGGCGGCCCCTGGACCCCGGCCTTTTTGGGCTATGATAGTAAATTTTCAGCTATTTTCTTGGTTCACCACAATCATGTCTGTGTATATAAACCATGCATAATTATCATGTCCTCACTGACACACATTAGCGAATACATTGTTATGAATACACATATATTGTATATAAACCATACATAATTATCATGTCCTCACTGACACACATTAGCGAATACGTTGTTGTGAATACACACATATTGTATATAAACCATGCATAATTATCATGTCCTCACTGACACACATTAGCAAATACGTTATGAATACACACATATTGTATATAAGCCATGCATAATTATCATGTCCTCACTGACACACATTAGCAAATACGTTATGAATACACACATATTGTATATAAGCCATGCATAATTATCATGTCCTCACTGACATACATTAGCAAATACGTTATGAATACACACATATTGTATATAAGCCATGCATAATTATCATGTCCTCACTGACATACATTAGCAAATACGTTATGAATACACGCATATTGTATATAAGCCATGCATAATTATCATGTCCTCACTGACATACATTAGCAAATACGTTATGAATACACACATATTGTATATAAACCATGCATAATTATCATGTCCTCACTGACACACATTAGCAAATACGTTATGAATACACACATATTGTATATAAGCCATGCATAATTATCATGTCCTCACTGACACACATTAGCAAATACGTTATGAATACACACATATTGTATATAAGCCATGCATAATTATCATGTCCTCACTGACACACATTAGCAAATACGTTATGATACACACATATTGTATATAAACCATGCATAATTATCATGTCCTCACTGACACACATTAGCAAATACGTTATGAATACACACATATTGTGTATAAGCCATGCATAATTATCATGTCCTCACTGACACACATTAGCAAATACGTTACGAATACACACATATTGTATATAAGCCATGCATAATTATCATGTCCTCACTGACATAGCATTAGCGAATACGTTGTTATGAATACACACATACTGTATATAAACCATGCATAATTATCATGTCCTCACTGACATACATTAGCGAATACGTTGTTATGAATACACACATATTGTATATAAACCATACATAATTATCATGTCCTCACTGACACACATTAGCGAATACGTTATGAATACGCACATATTGTATATAAGCCATGCATTATTATCATGTCCTCACTGACATACATTAGCGAATACATTGTTATGAATACACATATATTGTATATAAGCCATACAAAAAAAAAACCCCAAAAAGAAACATTGATGGTGGCGTCTTCTAGGGAAGTGAAATTGTCTCGTGGTTCCTAATCCACTTGTTGAACGTGACCATATGATCCTCGCTCTGAGGCATGACAACTGTTGCAGAATTTCTACATGTACAGTGTACGTCCTATTATGCACTATTGTGTGTTATCACTTTTCTGCCAACTACCTTGTTTTAGGAAGTGAAACAGGAAATTGTTTGGCAGGAGTAATTTTCCTGGTTTCTGTGAACTACATGTAGTAATTTGTGGTGCTTATTTAATACCCGTGTAGTCTTAATCTGTGTTAGTGTACCTGTTTGTGTATGTGTTAGTCTAGCTCGTGAATATGGTATTGAAAGATCGCTTGGATGTGAACCTTGGACAAATAAGTGAAAGTGTCCACAAGGTAGGGTCAGATAAACTGATATTGTAACAATTACCAGTAACACAAGCAATAACCAGAGGGACAAGTGTATTTGGGAGTGAACTAAACCTATGTAGATAGCATGTGTAGATGGTAGTGGCCTAATACAAGCATAACTGTACATGTGCATATAATCACTGACCTGTTGACCGTGGACCTCTATTCTCTCTTCATTTATACACAGAAATCTCAACATTTTTTAATGATACAGAAATTTAGTAGAGAGCATGTGGACGCTGGAAGACTACAAATATGTATGTACATGTATAAAGTGTCTTGGCACAAGGTCATGTGGTCAGTGAATATCTTGAGATTCTGCATGATTGCTTTCCGCACATTTTGTAAACTGTTTCCTTATGCTGTTGTCCATGTTTCTGTCGTGTATCACTACAATACAAGTATTTGTTGACGATTTACAAGTGAGAAATTGTATTAAATGTCTTTGTTAATTCCCATAAGGGATGTTTTATGTCTGAAATGTAATGGGAAAGTGCTCAGTTGGTTAGCGCACTAGCGCAGCGTAATGACCCAGAAGCCTCTCACCCATGCGGTCGCTATGAGTTCAAGTCCAGCTCATGCTGGCTTTCCTCTCCGGCTGTATGTGGGAAGGCCTGCCAGTAACCTGCGGATGGTCGTGGGTTTCCCCCGGGCTCTGCCCGGTTTTCCTCCCACCATAATGCTGGCCGCCGTCGTATAAGTGAAATATTCTTGAGTACGGCGTAAAACACCAATCAAATAAATAAATAAATAATGGGAAGTGGGCCAATTTCATTATAATGTGCCATTATATTCCCATCATTTGTTTTTAATGATCATTTCTGTGTAAGTTTCCCTATCAGAGATCAACAAATATAGATCTTTCAAGTGAAATTTGCTGTGAAAGCAGGTGGTTTTATAGATAGATGCATGAAGTTGACAGTGTGAGGAGGTTGACTGAGAGAACATGTATGCTATTTTCAAAGTCAGCCACTTGGCATTAGATCTGCTTAGCCCTATAATAGAGAATAACATCCTTGTTTGTTGAGGCCAAGACTTTGACTGTAGCAGGAGTACTATTCATGTCCATATGTGTTTGTTGTGTTGACAGAATCCCAATGAATCCCTGGTACAAGATGTTTCGAGTACTGCAGTTCTTACCCCCCTAGATGATGACCTTGTGGGAAATGTACAGGTGGTTGAGCGTGGGAATTGGTCAGGGAGATTTGACTTCCTCATGTCACTGCTGGGATACTCTGTGGGGCTGGGTAACGTCTGGAGGTTTCCCTACCTGGCCTACAGTAATGGTGGAGGTACGTAGTCGGCTGACATGCCCACTGCTCTCCTGTCAACCTAGACTCACCTGACTAATCAGTGTGTAAAAGTTGAGAAACTTTCTAAACTATGGCCGAAATTACTTCCAATATTTTGCCTATAGTAAAGTTGAAAAACATTTAATTTGAGATATACTTTTAATCATTGTATTCAGTTATTGACTTGTATTTATTCCTTACCCACTTTGTACAATTACAGTTATAATTATTGGTGAAAAGATGTTCTGGTTATTGTAATTTTCCTAAGGCTGTATCTTGTCAATATTTTGTTATGATCTTGCTACTTGAGCTGAACATTAGTCTCGCCATCATATTGGGGGTACACTTGAATTCCCTGTGTCTGTTGTAGGTGCCTTTTTGTTTCCATTCATACTGATGTTAATATTACTTGGTGTGCCCTTGATGTTTCTGGAGTTGGCATTTGGTCAGTATGCTGCACTTGGGCCAGCAGCTATTTTTGACAGATTTTGTCCTTTGTTCCATGGTAAGTACGACAACCACAGAGCGCTTTTAGAATGGCATCAAAACTTCTGTGTAATTATGAGTTTCTGGCCGCAGGATTTTTTTTTTTTTTGTGGAAATAACACTTATGAAGCATACTCATTTTGATCTTTTACATGTATACCGTCAATAGTTAAGCTTTTGACCAGTGAAAACATGGTTTGCAGAATAAGCCTTTATTCATAATAGTAATGAGGTATTTTTCCATGAAGTATTTTAAACATGTAATGTGTAATCCAAGTTCATTAAATCAGATTTACTTGTACCTGATTGAGTCACAGTTTATGGCTCCAATCATTGAATTGAAATAAGACAGAACTAATGTTAGGTTCCGGGAGGATTTTCCTGTAGCAGAAACTAATAGTAGAAGAAATGAGCTTGGCATAAGTGCGTGAAGGTTAGATTACTGGCAGATGTATGGGGTGCATAGATTCCTTTACTAATACAGAATTGGGTTTTCTCCTCAGGATTGGGATATGGCATGGTGATTGTATCTGGAATGGTCTCCCTTTATTACACATGATCATTGGCTGGTGCTTTTTTTACCTGTTTGCCTCATTTACTGCCGTGTTACCTTGGCAAAGTTGTCATCCAGATTGGCGATCTCAAAGTAAGTATCCTCTCCTGGGCTCAGTTTCACAAAGATATTATACATGTATGATAATGGCACATATAGGACATTGGTACATTATTAGTGATGTACAAAATATTGTAGGACAAAGTATTGTATTATGAAACTGGGCTTACATGATCTTGGTCATCCATAAAACATTAATCATGACTCTACTCCCTACATGTCAGATCAACATTACCCATTACACACAGTAACTGTATAACCTGATATAACCAAAAAAATTGTATAACTTTAGAATGCATAATCCCCCCCTCCCCGCAAAAACAAAGCCCCCCCCCCCCAAAAAAGTCGTCAAAACCATATCTAATGGAAAGGGTTGGCCAATGTAGAGGAGTTTGCCCTCTGCACAGTGTACTCTGTCACAAAGTTGATAACCAATAGTAGCTCACTGTTGTAGCATTTCAAATAACACAGTATTTAATCTTCGACACATTTTAATCAGAAATTGTAGTACATAAATGGATGCATTTTAGAAAGTTAGCTCTGGAAGCCAATCAAATCACTAATATTCCCAATTCAAAATAAATAATTTGATAGCTGAGTATATGGCTAGAACTGGTGTTTTTGAATGAGATAGGATTGAGTGGAACACTTGCCACTACATGGCTGTTCATGACCCATATCTGCTTGTGTCTGCTTACAGCTTGTTACCCATATGACGACGCTGACAGCTGCAACAAGATTAATGGCAGTATTTTCTACAATCTCACATGTTGGAATGCCACGGGTGCAGCGGAAAATGGTATCACTCAGCAACTAGCAAACAACGCCACGAAAACACCGCCTGCTGAGGACTACTTTGAGTACGTAATAATCAGTCTGACTGGTACACAGGCATTATTACATGCAGGTATAACGCTGCCTAGATAACAGCTAAGCGTGAAGAAGTCAACGAAAACTAAAATTTTGCATTCCTTATAAGTTATCTCCTGATGTGACTGTTATATATGCATACAGTTATACATGTAGTTGGGGCCTCCGTGGTTCAGTCGGTTAGCGCGCTAGCGCAGCGTAATGACCCAGGAGCCTCTCACCAATGCGGTCGCTGTGAGTTCAAGTCCAGCTCATGCTGGCTTCCTCTCCGGCCGTAAGTGGGAAGGTCTGCCAGCAACCTGTAGTTATATAAACATGTAGTTATACAGTGTAACCACCCTATTGGCCTTAATACTGCCAAGCATTGGATGTAGCTCCACACTAATTGTGTGTAGTCTGTTGTGTCTTCCCGGCCTAACCTACTGTACATGTAGTTATACGGTTTAGTCACACTATTGGCCTTAATACTGTCAAGCATTGGATGTAGCTCCACACTAATCGTGTGTAGTCTGTCATGTCTTCCCGGCCTAACCTACTGTACATGTTGTCGCACAGTATAGTCACACTATTGGCCTTAATACTGTCAAGCATTGGATGTAGCTCCACACTAATCATTTGTAATCTGTCGTGTCTTCCCGGCATAGCCTACTGTACATGTTGTCGTACAGTATAGTCACACTATTGGCCTTAATACTGTCAAGCATTGGATGTAGCTCCACACTAATCGTGTGTAGTCTGTCGTGTCTTCCCGGCCTAACCTACTGTACATGTAGTTAAATGGTTTAGTCACACTATTGGCCTTAATACTGTCAAGCATCAGATGTAGCTCCACACTAATCGTGTGTAGTCTGTCGTGTCTTCCCGGCGAAACCTACTGTACATGCAGCTGTACAGTTTAGTCACACTATTGGCCTTAATACTGTCAAACATCGAATGTAGCTCCACACTAATCGTGTGTAGTCTGTTGTGTCTTCCCGGCGAAACCTATTATACATGTTGTCGTACAGTATAGTCACACTATTGGCCTTAATACTGTCAAGCATTGGATGTAGCTCCACACTAATCATTTGTAATCTGTCGTGTCTTCCCGGCATAGCCTACTGTACATGTGGTTATACAGTTTAGTCACACTATTGGCCTTAATACTGTCAAACATCGGATGTAGCTCCACACTAATCGTGTGTAGTTTGTTGTGTCTTCCCGGCATAGCCTACTGTACATGTTGTCGTACAGTATAGTCACACTATTGGCCTTAATACTGTCAAGCATTGGATATAGCTCCACACTAATCGTGTGTAGTCTGTCGTGTCTTCCCGGCATAGCCTACTGTACATGTGGTTATACAGTTTAGTCACACTATTGGCCTTAATACTGTCAAACATCGGATGTAGCTCCACACTAATCGTGTGTAGTCTATTGTATCTTCCCGGCATAGCCTACTGTACATGTGGTTATACAGTATAGTCACACTATTGGCCTTAATACTGTCAAGCATTGGATGTAGCTCCACACTAATCATTTGTAATCTGTCATGTCTTCCCGGCATAGCCTACTGTACGTGTGGTTATACGGTTTAGTCCCACTATTGGCCTTAATACTGTCAAACATTGGATGTAGCTCCACACTAATCGTGTGTAGTCTGTTGTGTCTTCCCGGCGAAACCTACTGTACATGTGGTTATGCAGTTTAGTCACACTATTGGCCTTAATACTGTCAAGCATTGGATGTAGCTCCACACTAATCATTTGTAATCTGTCATGTCTTCCCGGCATAGCCTACTGTACGTGTGGTTATACGGTTTAGTCCCACTATTGGCCTTAATACTGTCAAACATTAGATGTAGCTCCACACTAATTGTGTGTAGTCTGTCGTGTCTTCCCGGCATAGCCTACTGTACATGTGGTTATACAGTTTAGTCATACTATTGGCCTTAATACTGTCAAACATCGGATGTAGCTCCACACTAATCGTGTGTAGTCTATTGTATCTTCCCGGCATAGCCTACTGTACATGTGGTTATACAGTATAGTCACACTATTGGCCTTAATACTGTCAAGCATTGGATGTAGCTCCACACTAATCATTTGTAATCTGTCGTGTCTTCCCGGCATAGCCTACTGTACGTGTGGTTATGCAGTTTAGTCACACTATTGGCCTTAATACTGTCAAGCATTAGATGTAGGCCCACACTAATCATTTGTAGTCTGTCATGTCTTCCCGGCGAAACCTACTGTACATGTGGTTATACAGTTTAGTCACACTATTGGCCTTAATACTGTAAAGCATCAGATGTAGCTCCACACTAATCGTGTGTAGTCTGTTGTGTCTTCCCGACGAAACCTATTGTACATGTTGTCGTACAGTTTAGTCACCCTATTGGCCTTAATACTGTCAAATATTGGATGTAGCTCCACACTAATCGTGTGTAGTCTGTCATGTCTTCCCAGCGTAACCTACTGTGCATGTAGTTATACAGTGTAGCCATCCTAATGGCCTTAATACTGCAAAACATTGGATGTAGGCCCACACTAATCGTGTGTAGTCTGTCATGTCTTCCCGGCCTAACCTACTGTACATGTAGTTAAATGGTTTAGTCACACTATTGGCCTTAATACTGTCAAGCATCAGATGTAGCTCCACACTAATCGTGTGTAGTCTGTTGTGTCTTCCCAGCGTAACCTACTGTACATGTATGAAAAGTTAACCAGAGAAAATATCCATTCACTGAATACCTCCATGCTTAAACTTTGATTCTGGTTTTAGATACATGTAGATGTAAGTGGATGAAGGGTTGGGAATATTCTTTGAACATAGATTAGTTTCTTTTGCTGGAAAAGAATACAGACAAAAGTAACTGTGTGAAATGTGTTGTACTGTGTATTTGTAGGAAGTATGTTTTGGACATGTCTGGTGGGATAGAGGATATAGGAGCACCCCGCTGGCAGCTGGCTCTTTGTCTGTTACTGGCCTGGACTCTTACTTTCCTCTCGCTCAGCAAGGGAGTCAAGTCCACAGGAAAGGTAACCATGCCAACAGAATAATAAATAACAGCAAGGAAAGTTGTCTTTGAATCTGACAATTAGGAAAGAAAAATTTCTTCAAAAGGTACAAGAATGTAGAGGAATGAGCTGAATGAGCAATTACGTCAATGGTGGCTTTATACCAATGCGGTCGCTTTGGGTTCAAGTCCAGCTCATTTTGGCTCGCTTTCCAGTTGTATGTGTGAAGGTCTGCTCACAACCTGTGTATGGTTGGGCATTTCCCATGGGTTCCACCCTGATATCTCCCACCATAATCTTGTGCACCATGGCATAAATGAAATATTCTGAGTATGACATAAAACAATGATAGAATAGATAAATAAAGTCAAATAGACCAGCAAACAGGGTCATATTTGTATGTGTAATTTTCTTGTCTCCTGTGAATTTGCAGCCTGTGTAGTCCCACATGTCCACAGTTTGTGTGTATACAAATCTCTAGTCCGAGATGTTCTGAAAACCTCAAGCGTATTCTGATGGGGGCTTCTCTGGGTTGTGGTTTGTAGGTAGTGTACTTCACAGCTCTCTTCCCCTATGTCGTCCTGACCATCCTCTTCTTCCGTGGGATAACTCTGGACGGCGCCATGGACGGTATCATCTATTACGTCACCCCTAGCTTTGACAGACTAGGGGATGCCAAGGTGAGCCAAATTACAGACTAATCCAGCTATTATTTTTTAGCTGGTTGATAAAACAATCTATTGTATGCCATATATGTTTAGTTTGTGGATCCACTGCAGCTTTAAGTTGTGGGGTTTATCGGGTATTGGTGAGGTACAGAGTTTTTCCCTATCCTGGTGTTCTCCACGCCTAAACCTTATGTCATAATACGCCATGTGAAATAGTCACTAGATATGTATGTGTCAAGTATATAAGCAAGTAAATATACATGTATATATTTTAATTATGTGTGCCATTGAAGGAGTTAAGTGCTATACTGTCTGTGTTGTGAGAAATTGGTAAGAAATTGGTAAGAAATTGGTAAGCTTTAACTGAGTGCTGATGAGTACTAACCTGATCCTCTGTCTTAGGTGTGGGGGGATGCAGCTGTGCAGATCTTCTTTGCCTTGAGCCCAGCCTGGGGTGGCCTTATTACTCTATCCAGCTACAACAAGTTCCACAACAACTGTTACAAGTAAGTGTCTAGTGACATAAGGAACTCGTAATCACCAGAAAGCACTGATCACTTCATGCACTTTTTAAGGAGGAATTGTTATTATACCACTTGTTGTTGAGCCAAAGGTTTGCATTGTGGTTAACTGTTGTGAAAAGGGCAGTTTTGATATAATTTAAACCCCACATAGGACCATGGGATGTAGAAACAGGGTACTGTAGGCTACCAATGGTTAATTATTATTTGTACTTTTTTTCTTGTTATTTGTTTGTTTATTTTTTTTACAGAGATGCACTGATTGTGTCAATTGGCAATATATGTACAAGTATATTTGCTGGTCTGGTCATATTTGGCATTATTGGATACTTGGCACATGAGCTGGACATGAAAGTGGATGAGGTGGTGAAACAAGGTAACAATTTGTTGTAAATTAAGCCTGCAGCTTGTAAACACAAGCTTAGTAAATGGTTAGTTTGCTTGTATTATTTATAATATATAAGACTCTTGGATATTTATTCTAAAAGTCATGTCTTATGTCAGATTACAGATATAACAATGTTGACTATTTTGTTGGTCATACTATTGCAGACACTCTATTTGGAATGCAGGTTTCGTTTGTTGCAGCTACTAGAATGCTGACTGATGAAAGGTTGACGTAACCTGTGTGATTGAGTGGTTACAGCGCAGTTTGTAGAACATCCATTGTGTTCTGCACTGTGTTGTGATTTCACTAATCCTGAAGTATGTGTATGTGCCAGGTGTGTCTAGATGTTATAGTGTTAGTGCTGGCTACCATTTTCAGGAGCTGGCCTGGCGTTCATCGTGTACCCGGATGTGGTGACGAGGTTACCCGTGTCCCCGCTCTGGTCCATACTGTTCTTTGTCATGATGATCACCCTGGGCATGGGCAGTGAGGTAAAATCAACACTTTCACCCCATCTCAGAAATTATCTGGTAGTTTGCCCCCCTATGCCCACTTTGGTGTCAGATCCTTGTCAAGCTTGTATATATTCATACCTCCGTTTGCTTCTGAAAATGTTGATCACATTCAGGTACAGAATAAGTGTAAAGGGAACAAATACTTTTTTTGTTGTATCTTACTTCCTGACCAATATTGGCTGAGGTGTATTGTTGTAGAAATCGTTGTACGGCTGGCTGGCGATTTTCTTGTTGCCACAATATTTCTCAGATGGTTTACCCCAACTTCACCTAACTTATTCCACACTTACACATTGCCATGAGGAAGAACCGTAATGATTTTCAGCAACGTTAATCAATTTTTTCAAAATCATTGGGGCTAAATGAAAAATGAAAGTTTCTGAAAATCTCGCTAACTCAATATCTCTTGAAATTGGTAACTAAAATTTGCTTAACATACATATTGTGTAAACCTTTTCACACCTTGTCCTATTTTCTTCCCTCTGTCCATTTCCCTGTTAAGATTTTGACTGCGGGGTTTTGCGTGCATTGCAAGGCTCCCGCTTATTTTTCTATCAGCTCAGTACCCACATCATGATCCCAAACTGTTACAAATCCGATGAAACATTGCTTCCTTTGTGGATTACCAAGACAAAGAATTATGGCCAGCAAAGACTGTCAAATCAAACTTATCTTTGTGTCCTCACCTGTTGCCAATACATGGTATCCTCACCTGTTGTCAGTGCATTATGTTTGTGTCATCACCTGTTGTCAATACATTGTGTTTGTGTCAACACCTGTTGTCACTATATTGTCCCCCAAACAGGTATGACTGTATTGTAAATGTATGCATATGTTGTGATTGGAGGCTGCTGTTATGAAGAGTCAGTGAGCCAAGCGGCTTCAGGTTGTGTAGCTCCATGCTTTGTTCCCTTAGGGAAGGAATATGCTATATGGAAGTTAATTCTGGTGTCAGTCTAATCCTGTTTGCAGAGATAAAAACAATACAAAGAACATGACACAAAGTTGATATTGATAGCATTTAAGTATGTGCTAATATGATGCACGTCCATGCATTATAAAGTTTCTGCCACCCGTACTAATAAAGCTACAGTCATTTTAGTGTGGTGTGTCAATAAATAAATGCTTGTACAGAGTGAAGCTATGTTTCTGTAATGTGTGTGTCATCTCTCTGATCAGTTTGCCCTGCTGGAGACAGTGATCACGGCTGTTCAGGACACCTACCCACAGCTGAGGAAGAGGAAGACCTGGGTGGTGCTCTTTGTCTGTCTGACAGGATTCATTGGTGGTTTGGCAATCACAACAAGGGTAAGTCATCTTATCACTCTAGTATCTGTGGAAACTTGTACACCAGTCAGGCCTATGATACAGGCTGATTTCTATACTTTCTCTGAACTTTAAGAGGAGAGCTGAAGTTTTCTATGTTCCATTGCAGGGTGGAATGTACATTCTACAGTTGATGGATGCGTATGCAGCCAGTTGGTCTGTCTTCTGCATCGCCATCACAGAGCTAGTGCTGGTTGCCTGGGTGTACAGTAAGTGCCAACCACTTTATACTATACCACTTATACATACTTCATCTATACTCATGAGCATGACAGGCCTACAGACTGGCCACCTCTGAAGTCCCCAGTGCCAACCACTTTATACTAAACAGCTTGCACATACTTCATCTATACTCATGAGCATGACAGGCCTACAGACTGGTCACCTCTGAAGTCCCCAGTGCCTGCCACTTTATACTAAACAGCTTACACATACTTCATCTATACTCATGAGCATGACAGGCCTACAGACTGGTCACCTCTGAAGTCCCCAGTGCCTGCCACTTTATACTAAACAGCTTACACATACTTCATCTATACTCATGAGCATGACAGGCCTACAGACTGGTCACCTCTGATGTCCCCAGTGCCAACCACTTTATACTAAACAGCTTACACATACTTCATCTATACTCATGAGCATGACAGGCCTACAGACTGGTCACCTCTGAAGTCCCCAGTGCCTGCCACTTTATACCAAACAGCTTACACATACTGCATCTATACTCATGAGCATGACAGGCCTACAGACTGATCACCTCTGAAGTCCCCAGTGCCTGCCACTTTATACTAAACAGCTTACACATACTTCATCTATACTCATGAGCATGACAGGCCTACAGACTGGTCACCTCTGATGTCCCCAGTGCCTGCCACTTTATACTAAACAGCTTACACATACTTCATCTATACTCATGAGCATGACAGGCCTACAGACGGGTCACCTCTGATGTCCCCAGTGCCAACCACTTTATACTAAACAGCTTACACATACTTCATCTATACTCATGAGCATGACAGGCCTACAAACTGGTCACCTCTGATGTCCCCAGTGCCAACCACTTTATACTAAACAGCTTACACATACTTCATCTATACTCATGAGCATGACAGGCCTACAGACTGGTCACCTCTGATGTCCCCAGTGCCTGCCACTTTATACTAAACAGCTTACACATACTTCATCTATACTCATGAGCATGACAGGCCTACAGACTGGCCACCTCTGATGTCCCCAGTGCCAACCACTTTATACCAAACCACTTACACATACTTCATCTATACTCATGAGCATGACAGGCCTACAGACTGGCCACCTCTGAAGTCCCCAGTGCCTGCCACTTTATACTAAACAGCTTACACATACTTCATCTATACTCATGAGCATGACAGGCCTACAGACTGGTCACCTCTGATGTCCCCAGTGCCTGCCACTTTATACTAAACAGCTTACACATACTTCATCTATACTCATGAGCATGACAGGCCTACAGACTGGTCACCTCTGATGTCCCCAGTGCCAACCACTTTATACTAAACAGCTTGCACATACTTCATCTATACTCATGAGCATGACAGGCCTACAGACTGGCCACCTCTGATGTCCCCAGTGCCTGCCACTTTATACTAAACAGCTTGCACATACTTCATCTATACTCATGAGCATGACAGGCCCACAGACGGGTCACCTCTGATGTCCCCAGTGCCTGCCACTTTATACCAGACAGCTTACACATACTTCATCTATACTCATGAGCATGACAGGCCTACAGACTGGTCACCTCTGAAGTCCCCAGTGCCTGCCACTTTATACTAAACAGCTTACACATACTTCATCTATACTCATGAGCATGACAGGCCTACAGACTGGCCACCTCTGATGTCCCCAGTGCCTGCCACTTTATACTAAACAGCTTACACATACTTCATCTATACTCATGAGCATGACAGGCCTACAGACTGGCCACCTCTGATGTCCCCAGTGCCTGCCGCTTTATACTAAACAGCTTGCACATACTTCATCTATACTCATGAGCAAGGCAGGCCTACAGACAAAGTTAGTAAAGCTGTTTTCAGTGAAACATCATCCTGATTGTGTTTCTTTCGTGGATTTAGTCTTGATTTGATATTTCAGTGCTACTGATGCCTGAAACCTGTCATGTATATGCCGCACAGATTTCACAAGTCCACTGGTTATGTTACAGAGGCCGAGCGATTCTTGCAGGACATTGAGATGATGATTGGACAGCAGAGCAGGATTTGGCATCGCTACTTTGCTTTGTTTTGGAAGTTCCTCAGTCCCCTCACTCTAGTGGTACGTTCATTTAGTCATTTAATATAGAGAAGACTATAAGTGAGTAGTGGTGTACTTTCCCTGTGATACAACTGTATTTGTGAATAGTTTGATACTGTAACATGTTTACTTCTACTGTGCGAGAGCAGAGAGCTGTTGTCGAACCCCAATGTGGCCGTCAGCGTTGCCACAGGCCTGTCCGAGGTAGAATTTGGTTTTCTTGTGATTTCGTTCACAAGTTTTGCTCACACATAACCTGTCATGACAAAGGAAAAAGCTATTTTAATGTCTTCTTATTCTTTGTGGTTATATTGTGAGCGTTTCCACTGCTTGCAGTGATAATTTTCTTTGCAAATCATTGTTAAAATCATTGGGGTTTTCAATAGCGTAGTGATTTCAGGTTGTTTGTGGACTTTGTAGGGTGTGATGATCTTCAACTGGATCCAGTACAAGCCGCTGAAATATGGAGAGCATTACTCTTACCCTCCCTTGGCTAACGCAGTTGGATGGCTCATGGCTCTGGCTCCTATCATTTTTATTCTCTCTATGGCCATTTACAAAGTGTGTCAAGCTCCAGGCAATATGTCTCTGCTGGAGGTAAGTCCCACATAAAGTCATCACTGCACTGTGGAGACTAACTACAGTTGGAGATAAGTCCCACATAAAGTCATCACTGTGTTGTGGAGGCTAACTACAGTTGGAGATAAGTCCCACATAAAGTCCTCACTGTGCTGTGGAGGCTAACTACAGTTGGAGATAAGTCCCACATAAAGTCATCACTGAGTAAGTTATGGTAAAACAAATTTCAGCTAAAACAACGAAAAGGGACATACCAAAGTTAATTAATCTTGAATTAAGTCTAAGATCGTTTCGTGATCCAGGGGCCTATTTCTCTGTGATCATCAGGCCATTAACCAATAAGATCCAATGTTCAAATCCAACTGGTTTAGCGGCAGCTTTTGGTGGGGGAGTTTTGTGGGATACCAAGCAGGATTTCATGGTTCACTGTGCGAACTTCGGTTTCTACAACACAAACCAGACTGCCATCGTATAAGTAAACAGTTCTTCAGTCCAGCACTGAAAACCTTTCATAAAGAAGTTAAAAGTAAATACATACACAAGAAGACATGGAAGTCAATTGCTTTCTAACAGTGTAATTCATTGTTGTTTTCAGAAGATGCGCTTTTTGTTAAAGCCTTCGCCAGAGTGGGGTCCTGCCCACAAAGTGCCCTCCCAAGATCCGGACAGGAATGGACACAGCCAGGAGAAAGAAGACAAGACAATAGAAAACCCAAATTTTAACTTCAATACTCGTGTATGAAGCTGCCTCATAGGGTGGCTGTGGGTGATGGTGCTACATGTCAGGGCTGAGAGAGAGGCGAAATTAAGGGGGCGCAGTAGGCCAGGAGTTGTCTTAGGTCTTCAGAGCAGCCACACTGCAGCCCTGCCCAGAGCAACAGTGCTGTTAGAACGGCACAAAACATTTTACATTATCAACACAACTATTTTTGATATGCATTTGCTTTGGAAAAAGTATTAATCTATCACAAAGGGCATTTACAATCAAGTCAGGGAAATAGGAGAACATAGTGCCAAAGGTTAATGAGATTAACCACAAGCAATCCCTTGCTACTTGAGTGATGCTGTTTGGTTCATTCCAGCCGCCAGTTGTTCTGTTGTCACATAAATCAGAGAGCAGCTTCAGCCGCCAGCTCTTCTGTTGTCACATAAAGCAGAGAGTAGCTTCAGCCTCCAGTTGTTCTGTTGTCGCATAAACCAGAGAGCAGCCTCAGCCTCCAGTTGCTCTGTTGTCACATGAACCAGAGAGCAGCTCCAGTCTCCAGTTGTAATATTGTCACATAAACCAGAGAGCAGCTTCAGCTTTCAGTTTTGTTATCACATTAACTAGAGAGCAGCTTCAGCTGCCAGCTCTTCTGTTATTGTATAAACCAGAGAGCAGCTTCAGCCTCCAGTTGTTCTGTTGTCACCTGAACAGCACCAACAGACATTGCCTTCCTGTCTACCGCAGAGCAGCCTGTTCCAATAAAATATCAGATTCCAAGCCATCCATTAAATTATTTCTTTCAGGGTTGACAACTGGCTACAGAAAATGGAACAGCATTGATAGCTTTCTCCAGAGTGTTTGTAACCATGGGTTCTTTAGGCAAACGAACGAAAAAGACACTGGCTAAGCTAAGAGTGGCCTTCGTGGCTTGTACTTTTGCAACAGAAGTTGTCATCATCCATGTAACTGTGTCTCTGGATTGCTTGTGTAAATGTCTTACAGAAGCTGACTTCATCAGGAAGTCATCTTGTAAGCAGCACTTTTAGGTGGCATAATATGTGAGTATTACATTAACTGTTCTCAAAGAGCCTGTAGCAGGTTGAGGAGGGTAGCCAAATAGCAGGAAGTGGTGGCCACTTCTGACCACAAGCAATAACACTTCAGCTCCCTCCGTTTGATGTAGACCTGCAATGTGTTACCTGGTTAGTCCTGTCAGGTAGCCATGCTCAACATAGATATGTACAGTATCGGATTGAGTATCATATTGCATTCAGGCTGACAATATCCAAATAACACAAGGGAACTTTCGGGCGGCCAAACATTTGATAAGCATCCAAACCAGAGGACATGAAATTTTGTGAAGCTTAATAGAGCAAAACAAATACGACAACTGAAATATATCTTATCCTTTAGCGGGGATAACACTTAGTGCTTTCTGAAGTAGTTTTTAGCTAGCTGTACGTGTGCAGATAAAATCTGCTGGACATTGATCGGGTAAAGCCAGGGTATTTGCTGATAGGAGCCCTGTGATCTCAGCTGCTAGACTGTATGTAGCCCTGGGCTGGACACCTTTATTCTGCAACATGGACAGCATTAACTCAAACTGTGTGAAACACAATCACTGTATTGTAATACTGCTGAAATCTACATTTGACAATAACCAAAGCAAGGGAGAGAACTGAGGGCGCGCTACCCTGGAGTGGCCTGGTGAGCTGTGTGTGCATATAACGCTGCTGTCAGGAGACTGCAGTCAGTGCCAGTTCTGACAGATTGGAAGAGTAGAAGGCTGACAGGATTCCTCGCTGTATTAGAACAGAATCAACTTTCTCCCAAACCTTGAAGGTTGGATGGTTGCCAACTATTATGCATTGTGAGAAAAAGGTTTTTTTTTTCTTTTTTAATTTATTGTCCCTTTGGCAGCTAAGGTTTGGAACTAACAAGGTGTTCACACTTATTATCTCCCCTGACAGTTGTCAAGCTCTTCTCCACCATGCTGGTAAAGGTAGGCTGTAATGATGGGAAGAATAAATGAAAGAAAAAAAAAAGTTAAAGAAAAACTGTAAAAGAAATATAAGATTCAAAAGGGAAACTGAAAAAACTGCAGATATTTAATTGTTTTCTTGTGCCTGGCTTTTTCCAAGTGGGTTCCAGTGCCTTTATTAATGACTTACGTAAACCTAGTGAGACACATAAGATATCTGTGTCGTTTGTGTTAAGGAACTCTTTTTGTATTGTTGTTGAATGTGTGGACATCAAGTGTACAAGCAGAACAGGCCTTAAACCTTAAGAATCTGTTGAAACTGACGGTTTCTCAGATCATAACAGCCGTATTTGTCTTGTTTACGATATGAAATGTCCTGCTTGCTGGTGCACCGTATCTAGGGTATTTAACAAGGACTGTTATGTAGTGTATACATATGTGTTGTGCAGATGAAATAAGTACTGGGAAAGTGTTTATACTTTATGAGTGAAAATTGGGAATGTTTTTATATGTCTGGACCACAGGTCACTTTATGGCTCTGTGGATTCAGTGAATTTGGTAATTAGTATTTTCCAGTAATTAACATGTTCAACCAAATAATAGGCGTCATGCCTTTTACTATGCATTTGAGCCCTGGACAGAATTCTGTGATGCTGCGGCTGAATTCTGTGAAGCTGCGGCTGAATTCTGTGATGCTGCGGCTGAATCTGAAGTAGGGGCGAGTTGTGAGAGGAGTCTGCAGTGCTTAGCTTATTTACACGTGTCAGTGTGGGCCACTATTCAACAACTACTGGAGGCATTTAAATCAACTGAGCAGGTGTTGACAGTGCATGCACGCTGTACATAACAGCAGTGTGGAGATGTACCATGCATATTCATCCCACAATAAGTCCTTGTAACCTTGTGTAGAAGGCAGACTGATGAGCTCAGGTATGACCCTGTCAAGTGGTCACTACAGACAGGGTACCAGTCACAGACTCAGAGCCCTGGCCATGGGTCGTCTGTACAGTGCTGACAGGATGTCTGCTTGATTAGGTGTACCTTAGGGAAGAAGTATTCACACAACACATCTCTACTTGTCCTTCCACATCTACAGGATTGCACAGGGCACCTCCAGGCGACTCTTCCAATGCCCATGTCTAGATTCTGGGTTTATGTTGCAAGCTCTCATATTTAACTGTTTCATCGTTGTCAGAAATAAATATTCTTTTAAATTTGTTGTTTGGAAAAGATGTAGAATTTACATGTGTGTCTGGTTCAGTTTGTTTTAGTGCTTATTTTACCTTTTGTTTGTTATAGGAATATTTTTATGCAATGTTGCATTGGAGTTATGTTAGGTGTTGAGTTTCTTGCCTGTGTTGACCTGATGTTACACATTCTATATGTTTGTTTCATTAACTACATATACGTACCACTTATATGTTTATGTATTGTTACATCTCATGTTTGCTGATAAAGTGTCATCTGCTTTACCATTTTATCTAACCTTCTTACTTTAGAAGAGATGCATAGATTACCCCCAAAATCTTGTCTTGTTTCTACTTTAACTGCACTAACTGTTGTTTTTAATTTAAAGGTAGCCTGGTGTACAAAAGTAAGGTCTGTTAACTTATGGTCAAACTCGGCCTTAGCAGGTCTGTGTTACACAGGGCTCTAGTCTGTGTTCACAAATATTTACATTTCACGAGGACTTGTCCACCTCCACTGTGAAGCAATGCAATTATGAACAGAGTAAATGGAGGCTTAACAAGACTGAAGTCTACATTCTCATGAATTGTACAAATTTATGATGATATTTCTGTAGCTATTGAGTGCACTTGTTTAATTGGAATGTTCTAATTATTGTCAGGTTTGAATAACCTTTTAGCTTATTTTAACTGTGAATATAAATTTACTTTTTTATATATGTATCAAGCTAGATGAAATGTTTGATGTGTTATAAGTTTGACTTACTATAGTTGCATTTTTGTTTCTCTCTTCCTCTGGAGAGTTGTTTGATGGTTAGTACATTTGCATTTGTTGTGGTTGATTTAATTATTTTTGATGTTGAATTGTATATTATCAGCCCATTTTTCATCAACATTTGTAATACAAACAAGATTGTAAATATGTACAGTAATGTGATTATGATAGTATTTTGTTCTGAGTCTGTTTCACCTTTTTATCAACTGGGGGCTCAGAATATCCTGGGCTACCATTTTGCTGAAATTTTTTCGAGAAGAAAAAAATGAAACAAAAACTTATACAGCAACTGATTTTACATTTTTATACTTCGGTTGCATAAAGAAATCCGTATAAGTTACTAACCTGATTAATAAAAGAAGGAAAAAACCAAAAGACCCAAAACGCTAGCTGTTAGCCTTATTTTGCTAACACTCACTTCAGTACAGTTCAACTATGTCTTATTTTTTACTGCCTGATGAGGTAGAATAAATTGATGTCTTCCATTTTGTATGTTTCAATATATACAGCCAGCAGAAAAACCACACCCTGCCCCCAAATCCCGGGTACATGTACACATCAGATGTAGATACTGCCTTTCTCTGCCCCCCATTCATCGTCGTCATCATCACCACCACTCGCGCTCAACCCCCAAATGAAGGGTAACATGGAGAAAGCCAGAATGATTTCTGTTTGTTACAAGAAAACTCTTTCTCCAGGCATAGTCCTGCTTGGTTACCTGAATTTTAGCAAGCTTTACTTCACCAACACTACCATCTGATCAGTCATTTCCGATATAGGAGATTGGTGACACTATTTATCTTGTGAGGAAGGAAATCTCTGATCACTTCTGCATTTATCTGGGAGTTATACAAGTGTAAGCAGAAATATTTGCCTTGCTGATAAAAGATGCCAACCATGTGATAATCGGGTTGATTCTGTTCTTGTTCTGAGGTCTGGATATATTCCAGGGGTAATCATAACCCATATAGGCCATCTAAGAACACGGTAATTTTATTTTATCAGGCTTACATAATATTTGGTGTATTTACTTCAGTATATTGTCATCTGAAATTGATCTGAAAAGTGAAAGTTCATTTTCTTTTTTAATTTTAGTAATATATAATGATGCCCTTTATTATTTCATGGAAGGCAGCGTACATGTAGTTTGATACTGGAGAGGAGGCAATCTCACACTTAACTGGCTGTAACACAACCCAGTGAAGGCTTATTTTCTGTTAAGGCTTGTCTGACAATTTTATGTAGTTTTTAAAATCTGTCACACAGTATGTTGTCATTTATTCAGGAAACAAAAAGCATTTGGGTGACTTCATTTATCTGTAATATTCATTTTTGTCCTGCTATTCCATGGTGTAACATTGCATGGAGAGGAATGTGGAGTAACAACGCCGACCACAGAAGGGTATATGCTACACACTGCAGACTTGTAAGCTATTTTTACATCATTTAATCTCCTATTTTACCAGAAATACCAAAGGGCATATGCGCTTTTCAGAAGTTGCTATTGATGTATATTTTGTATACCGGTGTGGGATTATACACTTCTTCAGAAGTATTACCCTAGGTCAGGAATTCTTTCTTTAGTAACTGTAGCAGCTGCTGTAGTATGTGCTGTAGCATGTACTGTAGCAGCTGCTGTAGTATGTGCTGTAGCATATGCTGTAGCATGTACTGTAGCAGCTGCTGTAGTATGTGCTGTAGCATGTACTGTAGCAGCTGCTGTAGTATGTGCTGTAGCATGTGCTGTAGTATGTGCTGTAGCATGTACTGTAGCAGCTGCTGTAGCATGTGCTGTAGCATGTACTGTAGCATGTACTGTATTATGTGCTGTAGCATGTACTGTAGCAGCTGCTGTAGTATGTGCTGCCATCATCAGGAAGATTCCCAGTGTTCTCATCAGGCCGTTCAGTCGAGCTAAAGGCTGAATTGTCACAGATCCCAACTACCTAGTGGTCACTTTTGCCATTTGGGCCATGGATTATTTATAACTATTTAGATTGCTTTCATCTCTGTATATTGATATATAGATTACAATTTTGGGTTAATTTTGGTGTGGATCTAAATAATAAATAAATATCATAACTCCGTCCTGAAGTGTCTGCTTTCCTTTCATGCTAGGTCTTGCACTTCTTAGGGCTGTCGCCCCAGTAAATATTTTATTTAATTACATATTTGATTGGTGTTTAATACCTTATTTATACCACGTGTGTGGATGTCTGTTTTATGGGTGGAAGGATGTAGAGTGCCCAGTGTATACCACTACCCTGTGGCAAGCTACTGACAAACTTTCCCACTCTGGACATGGGGATATTCACACCTATTGGTGGAGAACACGTGTTCTTCAACAAACTGTAAGTTTCATAAAATGCCCTATGAGCGCTGTTTACTGCTTTGTCTCCAAGTCCCCATGAGCAGTGAAATCTATAAATTCTTTGTCCAAGGCTGGGTTTGAACTCGATGTATATGGGTTCACTTCTGAAACTGGTAAATGTTGATCGTAGCTATACTCCCTATGTGCTGCTCTACATCACTGCCAACACTAAGCAAACTTGACTTTGCAGCCTGTACTGCTCGCTTTTCATCACTGCCAACATTGACCAACTTGCCCTTTGGAGCCAGTGGTGCCTGCTTTACATCACTGCCAACGTTGACAAACTTGACCATTGGAGCCTGTGGTGCCTGCTTTACATCACTGCCAACATTGACAAACTTAACCTTTGGAGCCTGTATTGCTTGCTTTACATCACTGCCAACGTTGTCGAACTGGACCTTTGGAGCCTGCTTTACATCACTGCCAACGCTGACAAACTTGACCTTTGGAGCCTGTGGTGCCTGCTTTTCATCACTGCCAACATTGACAAACTTGACCTTAGGAGCCTGTGGTGCATGCTTTACATCACTGTCAACATTGACCTACTTGACCTTTTGAGGCCTTTGGTGTCTGCTTTACATCGCTGCCAACGTTGACAAACTTGACCTTTGGAGCCTGTACTGCTGGCTTTACATCACTGCCAACGTTGACATTCTTGACCTTTGGAGCCTGTACTGCTGGCTTTACATCACTGCCAACGTTGACAAACTTGACCTTTGGAGCCTGTGGTGCCTGCTTTACATCACTGCCAACGTTGTTGAACTGGACCTTTGGAGCCTGTGGTGCATGCTTTACATCACTGTCAACATTGACAAACTTTGGAGCCTAGGTCAATAAAGCATTCATCAATAAAATGGTTTCAGGTGTAGGTTAGAGTCATATACACACTTTACATGAAGAGAATGCATATGTGTAAAGCATCAGAAAGCAGTCTCAGATTTTGTGTTTTGTGACATTTCCTGCTAGTGATGTAACTCGAAGGTTAGAGAGCAGCGCAGGCGCTGTGAGGAGTATGGATCTGACTGGGTGGAGACTGACTTGGGGAATCTTTGGGATAACAGTAAATGACAGGATAATAGAATTCTAACAGCTCCAGCAATGATTGTTGTCTTGTGTTTAAACCTCAGACTAAGCTAACTAAAGTTAAACACTGTACAGAACTTGAAATCTGGACAGCATTGATTAATAACATTGTGGAATAAGGGTAGTCCTGGGGAAACAGCCACCTCTGAAATGGATTGGAGGTGATATCTGTGTGTAAAGTGTGCACTGGTAGAAAATCTGGTTGGAAACTACCAACAGAATACCCATTGGCAAGACACCTGCGGGCAGCACGCCCACTGGTAGGACACCTGCTAATTAGGCACCTGTTGACAGAACACCCACTGGCCAGATACCTACTGGATGCTATCTTATCTTGTTCAGTTGAGCCGACCAAAATGACCAAAACCACATCACTGCTCACATATCGGTTCCATACAATTTGGTACAATGAATTTGGAAATACCTATGTACATACTGTTGCATGGAAAGCAAAATGGAATATTCATTACAGGGGCATAATCCAGTAAAATATTGTGACAATGCTCATCTTTAACATGTTTCACATATGGGCAAAATAATTTGTATGGATGACAAATCACAGAGGACTAGTGTTGTGGCCAAACATGATCAGTAGTGACTGTTGGGGTGACTTGTGATGTCTAGTAGTGAACGTTGTGGTAACTGGTGGTGTCTAGTAGTGACTTGTGGTAACTGGTGGTCTAGTAGTGAACATTGTGGTAAATGGTGGTGTCTAGTAGTGAACGTTGTGGAAACTGGTGGTGTCTAGTAATGACTGTTGAGGTGACTTGTGATGTCTAGTAGTGAATGTTGTGGTAAATGGTGGTGTCTAGTAGTGACTTGTGGTAACTGGTGGTGTCTAGTAATGAACGTTGTGGTAAATGGTGGTGTCTAGTAGTGACTTGTGTGTAGTAGTGAACGTTGTGGAAACTGGGGGTGTCTAGTAGTGAACGTCGTGGTGACTTGTGATGTCTAGTAGTGAATGTTGTGGTGACTTGTGATGTCTAGTAGTGAACGTTGTGGTAACTGGTGGTGTCTAGTAGTGAACATTGTGGTGACTTGTGATGTCTAGTAGTGAACGTTGTGGTAACTGGTGGTGTCTAGTAGTGACTTGTGGTAACTGGTGGTCTAGTAGTGAACATTGTGGTAAATGGTGGTGTCTAGTAGTGAACGTTGTGGTAACTGGTGGTGTCTAGTACTGAACTTTGTGGTAACTGGTGGTCTAGTAGTGAACATTGTGGTAAATGGTGGTGTCTAGTAGTGAACGTCGTGGAAACTGGTGGTGTCTAGTAATGACTGTTGAGGTGACTTGTGATGTCTAGTAGTGACTTGTGGTAACTGGTGGTGTCTAGTAATGAACGTTGTGGTAAATGGTGGTGTCTAGTAGTGACTTGTGTGTAGTAGTGAACGTTGTGGAAACTGGTGGTGTCTAGTAGTGAACGTTGTGGTGACTTGTGATGTCTAGTAGTGAACGTTGTGGTGACTTGTGATGTCTAGTAGTGAACGTTGTGGTAACTGGTGGTGTCTAGTAGTGAACATTGTGGTGACTTGTGATGTCTAGTAGTGAACGTTGTGGTGACTGGTGGTGTCTAGTAGTGAACATTGTGGTGACTGGTGGTGTCTAGTAGTGAACATTGTGGTGACTGGTGGTGTCTAGTAGTGAACGTTGTGGTAACTGGTGGTGTCTAGTAGTGAACGTTGTGGTAACTGGTGGTGTCTAGTAGTGAATGTTGTGGTGACTGGTGGTGTCTAGTAGTGTCTTTTGGTGACCAGTTATGACTTGTGGTGACTAGTGATGACTGGACGTGACTAGTGTGCTGACTGGTGCTGACTAGTGTGATGACTGGTGGTGACTAGTTTAATAAGCTGTGGTGACTAATATGATGACTGGTGGTGACTAATGTGATGACTTGTGATTGGTGGTGACTGGATGATCACTGGTGCTGACTTGTGGTGATGACTGGTGTAATGACCTGTGGTGACTAATGTGATGACTTGAGGTTACTAATGTGATGACTGGTGGTGACTAGAATGACGACTGGTGCTGACGACTGGAAGTGACCAGTGTGATGGCTAGTTGTGATTAGATTAATGACTGGTGGTGACTATTGCAACGACTGGTGGTGACTAGTGTGATGACTGGTGTGATGACTGGAGGTGACTAGTGTGATGACTGGAGGTGGCTAGAATGATGCCTGGTGTGATGACCTGTGGTGACTAGTGTGATGACTGGTGGTGATTAGTGTGATGACTGGTGGTGATTAGTGTGATGACTGGTGGTGATTAGTGTGATGATTTGTGGCGACTAGAGTGATGACTGGTAGTGAATAGTGTGATGACTAGTGGTGAATAAAGTGAGGTCTTGTGGTGACTAGTGTGATGACTGGTGGAGACTAATGTGATGACTGCTGGTGAATAGTGTGATGTCTTCTGGTGACTTGTAATAACTGGAGGTGATTAGTGTGATGATTGGTAGTGACAAGTGTGATGTCTTGTGACTAGTGTGGTGGCTAATGTGATGACTGGTGGGGATTAGTACGATGACTAGTGTGATGACTGTTGGTGACTAATGTGATGACTGGTGGTGATGTGCAATGAATGGTGGTGACTAGTGTGATGACTGGAGGTGACTAGAATGATGCCTGGTGTGATGACCTGCGGTGACTAGTGTGATGACTGGTGGAGATCAATGTGATGTCCGCTTTCGACTGGAATGTAGTGTGAGCATTGCCAGCATGTATTTTGGGTGGAGGAATCCACATCTCTGGGTACCACTTGATTTGTTTATTCTGTAAATTCAATGGTAGCTGGTAATTGTTGACAGCTTCAGTGCTAAGGTACATTTTTGAGTTTTGTAACATACTCAATAACCATTGGGTTTTAGCCAAGTACCTAACATATTTAAAGTCATACCCTATAAAATGGCATGCTCAATTATTTGGCCTCTATGCCCCTTACCTACAGTTTTCACAAAGTGCTCTGCATGGAAACAATTTACAACACTAGCGCCATCTGAGGCCAGGTGACAAGGTGGTGTTCTTGACAGGCTCTTACCAGACAATGTCATCATGAACTGGATTCAATGACGAGCTAGATTCTAACATGAGCTGGATTCAAACATGAGCTGGAGTCTAACATGAGCTGGAGTCAAACATGAACTGGATCCAAACATGAGCTGGATTCTAAAAGACATTATATTGTGCTCCATACTCTCTTTTCCAGCCGCACAAGACAAACTGAAACCACAGAATGCAATGTGTCAACACACGCAAGATGGTAGTACCATTAGAGTGAAAATCATAGCATAGTGGACAAGCTCTGGGAGAAAACTCAAACTGACTTTCTGTGAGGATACAAGCTTGGTGCTAAACAACACAACAACTAAACTGACATTGCTGACAAGCTTTGTGACAAATCACTCAATAACACAACAACTAAGAACATTGGCAAAATATATTTGTCTTTTTCACGTCAGCTACCTGTATAACTGGTGCATCCACTTACATCATGGTGGCCCAGATTGATTTTGTAATGAACTCAGACCATTAACAAACTTTACAACCTGTGTATAAAACTAAATACAGACCTAAAACCCAGTACAATGAATTAATGAATTTTCAACGAATTTAAAATGATACAAATTAGGCTTCACATTTGGAGTAGACAGAGATATTTGAAATGGCTGCAAACAGTTTTTAAGAATACATTGTATTTAAAAAGCACTTTTTTTTTTCAAATATAAATTCAGCAGTATCGGTAGGTGAAGGTGTGTGTGGCAAACACTTATGAAATGTCATCACACTTGCATGAATAAAACACAGCTTAGTTAAGAACACATTGGCCCAGCTTTCCTATTTGTGGTCAGCCTATTTAGTGATGTACATATACATATCATCAGGCATCATTAACATAAAGATATTGCTACGTACTTTATACAAGGCTGTTGCAAACCTGACTGATGATCCTCAAATAAGGCTTGTCCATGTGTCACATGATGCACATTAAATGCCAGTCAGTGTAAAGTTACAACTTTGCGGTCACAACAGGTAGCACTGGAATTCTCTTACATACGTTGCACATTCTCTCTACACAATGAACTTAAAATAGCAGAGAATACAGGTTTGCAAACTTTAAAAATAATGATGGGATAGATCTGGAAAAATCTAAATTAGCTGACCATGAGGAAGTTTATGTACAAGTTCAGAGATTTATGTACACAGGCCATTGTACTGGAAAAGAGACAATACAGCCAATATATAAACAGATCGATAAGATAATATCAAAAGTAAGAAAATATTTACACAAGAGAGCCATTGAAATTCTGTGCTGGTTTCTCAGGTCAGCGAGGCAACAGTATAGAAGGCACACTAAACATCTGAACAACTTTGGTAATTTTGAAATAAACAAATTCTATCCAAATTGATAACAGTACTGTAAATACCAATAGCTTTTGTGTGAAGATGTGTGAGTAGAAGTGACCAGCACACTGTATTGAGGAGTGGTCAGTCAGGTATGTGAGGGGAACATCTGTGCCAGTAAACACCGCATCAGCACTGCTTGATTACAAGGCATGAATCAATTTCATTACTTTCATTCAGACAGTAGGCTACTTCAGTTCTCAACAGTTTAATTATGATTTCTCAAGACATTACCACACAAAAAGTGCAAGTGAAAGCTTATCTTCCCTATGAATGTTTTGACACGGATCATTAACCCCAGCTTACCTTCACTCATTAACCACTCTCTCACCAAATCAACCCACAACTCCCTCCCCCCGAACTCCCGTCACAGTTTGCATAGATAGTGCCATTTCCAGTGAATGGTGAGGTAAAGGTGTAAGCTAGCAAGACAGGTGAGTACCTGCTAACATCAGGCTATAAACAACAGCTGCAGCAACACCCGTCTTCTTCACACTTAACAAAATAAACAGGTCATGGTCTGGAGAATACTTATCATACAGCAACTTTTAACTATCCTTTAAAGGGTATTAATGACTTTTTCAGGTGTCATTTTTCTTTTCTTCTTTTTTTGTTGTTGTTTTGTTTACAATTCTGTTCCCTATAGCATGGGAAACTTGAACGATTCAATAATGTTTACCCTGTAATGGATATTTCAATATTTTGGCTTTAGGAGGAATTTTGTTACGTAACAATACACAAAATATCACTGAAAAATTCCTATTCATTTGTGAAGGATGCAAAAAAAGTACCTTTGGAACTGAAATTTTCTATACAGATCATATAAGTAAATCTACAAAGGTTTTCTGTCACATAAGCACATCACACTTACTACAAATCTACAAATGATTGGTCCATTCACAGTCAGACCAAATAGCACCAAGTTAGACAACTTTTGTTCTACCACTACCACTTCACACATCATTTTATTTTTATTTTCAGTCAATACACTGATTTTATCTCATTTTGAGCTATTGTTTTCTCACTGAACACAGAGTAGCTATAAATGTATGTGTACTCCAGGAAGAATGTATATCACCTCATAATACCACATGAAATATCGTTGTTTGTTTGTTTATCCTGAATCAACAGTTATCTCAACAGTCAACCGAAAAATGCGTATTAAAATGTCAACATCTTTAGTGATGGTAAATCGGAAGCTCCCACATCACTGAGACAAGGGTGGAGCAGATGACGGTGCCAGCTGACAGATGTGCCACGGCAGGGACAAGAAACACACACAAAATACGACCATTATTACTATATGAATGTAGCATTATTGCAACCATGCAACTTGTATGAATAAAATGTAACATTAACTGTAACAATGTTGATCAATGCTAATGACATGCCCGTGGGAACATTATCACATTCTGCCCATGACACGGGACTGGGGTCCTCTCTCCATCCCTGTCCCCGACCTTATCTCACAACCACGTAGTGTCTCAACATACTGGGTAATCCACATGTCGTGGTACATCCAAATCAGAACAATGTACCATTCACACAAACTCCCTCTTCCACTGCATTCTTTTGTTTCATACATTTGACACTGGAACATTTTCGAATGTGTCTGATGTCAACATTGTCTGAAAAAAAGAAAGAAATACAAACACTACTATACCAAACAATTCAGCGTTTAGAGTTATTTATTTATTTGATTGGTGTTTTACGCCGTACTCAAGAATATTTCACTGATACAACGGCAACCAGCATTATGGTGGAAGGTAAACGGTGGAAGGTAAACGGGCAGAGCCCGGGGGAAACCCACGGCCATCTGCAGGTTGCTGGCAGACCTTCCCGCGTACGGCCGGAGAGGAAGCCAGCATGAGCTGGACTTGAACTCACAGCGGCCGCATTGGTGAGAGGCTCCTGTGCCATTATGCTGCGCTAGCGCGCTAACCAACTGAGTGTTCAGAAGAAATATTTACTGTGATGTTATGCTGTACCCAGTCACGTTCTGAGTACATAAAAGTCAGGTTTATAAGTATTGTGTAGTAAAAGCACGGACAGATGACACATTTTCTTCTCTTTTGACCCTTTTACCAGGGTTCAGCTTGTACTCGTTTTTTTGCTCTAGAAATTCAGAAATAGGCTCCGCAAACAACTAAGTGATCAGTGTTAACATATTTGATGTGATATTGTACGGAACAATCTCTCACCCTAATTCTTCTCCTTTTTCAACCACCACTGTGACCAATATTTTAAAACATTCTGAGAGAACTATGGTGTGTAGAGAAATAATGTGCACAGTTTCATGCAGCAGTACTTGAGCAGACTGAGATCGGGACTGCCCAAAGTGATCATTCACGCAGTAACAGCTATTACATCAACAGGTGATCATTCACACAGTACCAACTGTTACATCAACAGGTGATCATTCACACAGTACTAGCTGTTTTACATCAGCAGGTAATCCTTCGCACAGCACCAGCTGTTTTACATCAGCAGGTGATCATTCACACAGTACCAACTGTTACATCAAGAGGTGATCATTCACACAATACCAGCTGTTTTACATCAGCAGGTGATCCTTCACACAATACCAGCTGTTTTACATCAGCAGGTGATCATTCACACAGTACCACCTGTTACACCAGCAGGTGATCCTTCACACAGTACCAACTGTTACACCAAGAGGTGATCCTTCACACAGTACCAACTGTTACATCAACAGGTGATTATTCACACAGTACCAACTGTTACATCAGCAGGTGATTATGCACACAATACCAGCTGTTTTACATCAGCAGGTGATCATTCACACAGTACCAACTGTTACATCAGCAGGTGATCATTCACAAAATACTAGCTGTTTTACATCAGCAGGTGATCCTTCACACAATACCAGCTGTTTTACATCAACAGGTAATCCTTCACACAGTACCAACTGCTACATCAGCAGGTGATCCTTCACACAGTACCAACTGTTACATCAACAGGTGATCCTTCACACAGTACCAACTGCTACATCAGCAGGTGATCATTCACACAGTACCAGCTGTTTTACATCGGCAGGTGATCATTCACACAGTACCAACTGTTACATCAACAGTTGATCATTCACACAATACCAGCTGTTTTACATCGGCAGGTGACCATTCATACAGTACCAACTGTTACATCAACAGGTGATCATTCACACAATACCAGCTGTTTTACATCGGCAGGTGACCATTCACACAGTACCAACTGTTACATCAGCAGGTGATCATTCACACAGTACCAACACTTACCGTCAATGAACTGATTTCTTTTGATACGGCACCAATTTCTTTGGCAGCTTTTTCTGCTTGCTGCAGAAAGAAGAGAAACATCAATAAATCTACTCTTGTAAATGCTAACAGATGAACACCATTGAAGAATATCACTAAAACATTACTCTAGTCTTCGGTTTATCGATGTGCACAGTTGCAGGTACAAGCTACAACTTACATCTCTCTCTCTTTAACCATGCACAATATCTTACAGCACCAATTTCACTGACCATTAAATCCTTCATCTCACAGTTGGACAAGGGAGCCTTGAATCTGCAAGACAGACAGGGCACAAAATGTGTTTTGTATCTCCCACTTCCAATTTGCGTTAAGAAGATTGAGAAAAACAAGGTACCTCTTTCTCAGCTTTGGTCAGGGGTTTGCCATTGCGTGTTGAGCCATTCTGTTTGCCCGTCCCGCTGATGTCCATCGGGCAGACGAATCCTTCACACTCTGAGTCAGACTTACTCCTCTTGTGGCCAAATATTCCGAACTTCTTGTGCTGTAACCATCATACCATGATAAGTTAGTGAACATGACGCCGACCCTCTCTACCTGCATGTACACGTAACCATTATACAGTGGGGCAAGATAAATGACTAGATTATATAGTCCATGCAGGACATCGCTGAAAACAGCCCAAGTGGGAGCTTCACACAGCAGCAGCAACTGTTCACTGCAGATAAAGTCCTGATTTTCAAAATGACCAATATCAGAAGTCCATTACCTAGAAGTATGCAGCTGTCCTATAGCTGCATACTCCATGGCAAACTTTTCTTCCATCTCTAACACATTATGTGACCTATCTGCGCAGCCATGTATTCTTTTTCTCTCTATTGTGCAGCTAATGTTTGAGAAATGGATAATGCATGGTGGAATCCAAACGTGGTTGTGTTGAAACAGACTTAACAAAAAAATTACGACAATGGAGGGTTTGAGAAAAGAAGAACAATGTTTTTGATAGTATTTGTTTTAGAGTGGCTTGGAAATATAAACATAGTCATTGCAGAGGTTAATAACTGCATACCAACAACGATTATCAAAATGGTAGTTATTAAGTACTAAGCTTCAGTTTCCTGGTGTGGCCAGTTCTTGTAGGAGCCATTTACAATTAGATTTCCCATGAGATCAGTTCACATTTTCCACACAAGAGGTTGGTATATTTCTCCATCAGGTGGCGCGAGCTTCTACAGATGACGTTATATGTGACTGTGCCATGGAGACTAACTGTAAGGAAGTTGCATACTTCTAGATAATGAACTTCTCCTAATGTCCACTAACTACCCTGTGCATCTCATATCAATATACACAGCATACATAGAGTGTAGCGCCAGCAGGCCATTCTTACCTTAACTTTGCCATTGATAGCCAATGGGACAAAACCTGGAGACGACTCGTACTCTCGCTTCCTCATCTGAGTCTCTTGGCCAATCAGAGCCACAAAATGAGTGTTCAGATGTCGTCGTAGCAACGTCTTATTGGTGGGTATAGAGAGAATCTGAGCAAACAACTCGGCATTGAACCTTGGCTCCAGTATCTGAAAAGAGGAAGCAAGGGTAATGGACTTCGGCAGGAACAAGGTAGGATTCTTTAACCAAAGACATACAAATGTTCATAATCATATGGTGTTTTATGCCATAATCCAGTGTAGATGTAAACACACAGTTAGTGCAATGTGGCAACACAGCACGTTTGTTATGTGACTGGTGTTTTATGCCATAATCCAGTGTAGATGTAAACACAGAGTTACTGCAATGTGGCAACACAGCATGTTTGTTATGTGACTGGTGTTTTACACCATAATCCAGTGTAGATGTAAACACAGAGTTAGTGCAATGTGGCAACACAGCACGTTTGTTATGTGACTGGTGTTTTATGCCATAATCCAGTGTAGATGTAAACACAGAGTTACTGCAATGTGGCAACACAGCACGTCTGTTATGTGACTGGTGTTTTATGCCATAATCCAGTGTAGATGTAAACACAGAGTTAGTGCAATGTGGCAACACAGCACGTTTGTTATGTGACTGGTGTTTTACGCCATAATCCAGTGTAGATGTAAACACACAGTTAGTGCAATGTGGCAACACAGCACGTTTGTTATGTGACTGGTGTTTTACGCCATAATCCAGTGTAGATGTAAACACACAGTTAGTGCTATGTGGCAACACAGCACGTTTGTTATGTGACTGGTGTTTTACGCCATAATCCAGTGTAGATGTAAACACACAGTTAGTGCAATGTGGCAACACAGCACGTTTGTTATGTGACTGGTGTTTTATGCCATAATCCAGTGTAGATGTAAACACAGGGTTAGTGCAATGTGGCAACACAGCACGTTTGTTATGTGACTGGTGTTTTATGCCATAATCCAGTGTAGATGTAAACACAGAGTTAGTGCAATGTGGCAACACAGCACGTCTGTTATGTGACTGGTGTTTTATGCCATAATCCAGTGTAAAAGTAAACACACAGTTAGTGCAATGTGGCAACACAGCACGTTTGTTATGTGACTGGTGTTTTATGCCATAATCCAGTGTAGAAGTAAACACAGAGTTAGTGCAATGTGGCAACACAGCATGTTTGTTATGTGACTGGTGTTTTATGCCATAATCCAGTGTAGATGTAAACACACAGTTAGTGCAATGTGGCAACACAGCACGTCTGTTATGTGACTGGTGTTTTATGCCATAATCCAGTGTAGATGTAAACACAGAGTTAGTGCAATGTGGCAACACAGCACGTCTGTTATGTGACTGGTGTTTTATGCCATAATCCAGTGTAGATGTAAACACAGGGTTAGTGCAATGTGGCAACACAGCACGTTTGTTATGTGACTGGTGTTTTATGCCATAATCCAGTGTAGATGTAAACACACAGTTAGTGCAATGTGGTAACACAGCACGTTTGTTATGTAACTGGTGTTTTACGCCATAATCCAGTGTAGATGTAAACACAGGGTTAGTGCAATGTGGCAACACAGCACGTTTGTTATGTGACTGGTGTTTTATGCCATATTCCAGTGTAGATGTAAACACACAGTTAGTTCAATGTGGCAACACAGCCAAATCTATTTCAACTATTATATGGACTCATCGGTTTAAGCCCTGGGTAAACTTTTACACTATTTCATTTTCCTGTAAAAATTTTATCAGTTTGAAGAATCTAAAAACTAGCCCAAAATTCCCACCAGCTTTGGCGAAAGTGGGTGTTGGTTTGGTGTAATTGGTTGGTGTTAAATGCTTATGTACTTACCATGAGTGCCCCGTGCACCCCACTGCCCCTGAGGTTAGGGGCGTACTCTGACAGATCTATGGTTCTCAGCCACTCCATCACTCGGTGGTTGGTCCACAAGGCCACGTACTGTGGCTTACCCTGAACCTCTGCCTGCAACACACAAGGTCAGATGTTAGCCGAGAATGCATGCATTGAACTACCAGCACCATATCACAACACAGCAGAAAATATCTGAGCAGATGTAGAGGTGCTTACATGCCGTGTTACACACAGCTAACTAGAACAATTTCTCACCTTTCTGAACTGATGTTTTCAGCACAAAAAACAATTTTCATCATGCCTGCTTTTTTTTTCATCCTCTCATATCATTAGAAATTGATTTTAGGTTCACATAATTATCAGAGCTTCCTAATACAGAGGGGCCTCCGTGGCTCAGTCTGTTAGCGCGCTAGCGCAGCGTAATGACCCAGGAGCCTCTCACCAATGCGGTCGCTGTGAGTTCAAGTCCAGCTCATGCTGGCTTTCTCTCCGGCCGTATGTGGGAAGGTCTGCCAGCAACCTGTGGATGGTCGTGGGTTTACCCCGGGCCTGTGCCCGGTTTCCACCCACCATAATACTGGCCGCCGTCGTATAAGTGAAATGTTCTTGAGTACGGCGTAAAACACCAATCAAAAAAAAAAAAAATAAAAATCCTAATACAGATCTAACACAAGGGGATGCTCTTGTAACAAAGGTATAAGGTAAGGGTCACCCAGTAATGTTAGACATAACTGACATATACTCATGGCCTCACCTCCTCTGGTAAGGGCCTGCGTCTCAGACAAGTGGGGTTGAAGTTGTTCAGTCGTAGGATCTGTATTCCACGCTTGATGCTGGTGTGATGAAGCTCACTTGTTACCTTCAGGTGTAACAGGTCCTCCTACAAACACATGGCTAAACAGGTGAGAACTACACAGACAGGTGTAATAGGTAAGACCAACACACACACAGGTGAGAACTACACACACAGGCACAACATACTATTTTAGCATTCACTTAATAGTGTATTTTGTCTTCCCTAAGACAGGTATTGAACCATAAAGCACATAAATTTAAAGCCTCTTAAAATTAGTACAATGCATGTTGAAAATATTGCTTTCCTGAGAAAAATATATTAAAAACACTTTTACTGTCAGCAATGCATAATGTGCATGCAATATGTTTTAGATACCTGAAAATGAACTTCATAAGGACAATGATGCAACACTGTCCTTACCACTGTACACTAATGCGATGCTATTCTTACCACTGTAAAATAATGCAAAATGTTCTTACCGCTATACCATAATGCAATGTTATCCTTACCACTGTACAATAGTGCAAACTGTTCTTACCGCTATACCAGAATGCAATGTTATCCTTACCACTGTACAATAGTGCAACATTCTCCCATCCATTCTGCCATCATAAAAACTATCTTTGTACTGGGGAAGTCCTATGTCATCTAACCACTCTGCAACAAAGGAGAACAATAAAATAAACAAAATGCACTATTAAACCATTAAAGCAAGCAAATCTAAAAAAAAAATTGTCCAGATTTATTTGCATCATTGGTATTTTATGGCATTCAAGAATATTTTGTTTATACGCTAGTGATCAGCATCACTGGTCATCAACCCGCTGCACCTTACTAGGTACCAGACATAGTTCCTGAAGTACAGTCACAAAAGAACTGCAGATAACATTGGTTAAGGGACATCTCTGTCCAGTGAGATTATATCCATAGGATGTGTGAAGGTGAGCTTTGGTGGTACTTACTTGTCACCCAGTCTTGGTCAATTTCCCCAAACTTATCCGTGGAGCCTGAACCTACAGCCTGTAATGCCAGCTGTAACTTTTTCCTGTGAAGGGGATTCTTCAAACCCAACTCCTGCAAAAGAACAGAGATTGTGGTTACATCAGATGTAAACAATTTTACTTCAGCAGGAGCTATTATACACAGGGATATAAATGGGTGTAACTTCATGAAGGCATTGGAGCCAGTGAAGTGCCAGCTGTCAGGGAGGTGTATCATCACATGTATTTCTGGTGATATGGTTCTAATTATATTTTCACATCAATGGAAAGTTTACATTCAGCTCCTGTACTCCATATCAGTCAGTAAGTGTGCCAGGGTCAATTCTTATCTCTCACAAGGTGTCCATGTATGACAACGTAATACCACCTCATAAAGCGTGCATTATACTTTGGCTGTAACATCCTGAACATGACCTCTGTATGTATTACCTACCTTTTCCAAGTCGTGTGGAGAGGCTCGCAAAAGCTGCTCTCCATTCTTCACCCAACGCCGACAATCAGCCACATACATGTTCAAGCCGATGTCGTGCATCCAGGACATCACTCGGTCTGTGTCCCAGCGCGCAAATGGGACGTTCATGTCCCTAAAACCCAGCACAGCAGGCATATAATAACAACTTTACCAATGTCAAGCTTAGCTCTCAAATTTGTTCTCTCATAATACCTCATATACACTGCTTTTTGGAATGGTATGTTCCCCGGTGTGTACAAACAATTAGCTTTACTTTATAAATGATTATTTAGCTGAAGTCTGAATTCAGAGGCCAGCATGAATTCTTTAAAATGAAAATTCATTTATTTATTTTATTTATTTATTGACCTGATTGATGTTTTAAGTCAACAATATTTCACTTATACGTCAGCATTATGGTGGGAAGAAACCGGGCAGAGCCCGGGGTAACCCCACGACCATCTGCACTTCAGCCTAAGCCATGTGTAAGCCATCATCCAGAAGCTAGATGGAGTAATTGAGAGTCTACTTACCCTGGTCCCTTGATATCCCTGGACCAGCCGAGTCTAGGTCCAGCCGTGGCCCTCACACCTCCACGCTTAAACTCTTCAGGCCTGTCTCCAAGGTTTTGGGAACTGCTCCTCTTCAATCTGCAATACAAATATGAACATATATACAAAAATGACAACAGTATACAAGGACTCAAACACATACAACAGCTAGTGATGAATTTCATAGATGGATATTTCATGACAGGCCACATAATTAAGGAAGCCTAATCAGGTTTAAGGCGTAGGACAATCCTCCTTATCCTAATCTCTCCAAGACAGATCATCTGAATCCATGAACCCATGAACCTGTCCCAAGACACCCAGTTCATGAACCCAAACGCTCTGTTCAAAGACACCCAGTTTTTGATACGAGTGAAAAGTGATATTATCTGTGACCATCATAATCCATGAACCCATAGCTCTGTCCAAAGACACCCAGTTTTTGATACGAGTGAAAAGTGATATTATCTGTGACCATCTGAATCCATGAACCCATAGCTCTGTCCAAAGACACCCAGTTTTTGATACGAGTAAAATTTGATATTATCTGTGACCATCTGAATCCATGAACCTATAGCTCTGTCCAAAGACACTCAGTTTTTGATACGAGTGAAAAGTGATATTATCTGTGACCATCTGAATCCATGAACCCATAGCTCTGTTCAAAGACACTCAGTTTTTGATACGAGTGAAAAGTGATATTATCTGTGACCATCTGAATCCATGAACCCATAGCTCTGTCCGAGTGAAAAATGACATTATCTGTGCTCACCAATGAGTGCTTAGTATGGGAAAAATACCATGGCAAACAAGTACAAAATTGCATTTGTCACAGTGGAGGTAACTTACAAGGGGTAGGTTGTCAACTACCGAGCCATGCATTTCCAGCGAAATGAAAACTTCAGCAATACCTTGCATCACTAATTGTCCACAACTGGACCATAAAGTCTCCTCACTTGAAACACGATCTCTTATCATCGAATGTGGCAAAATTTGGTCTGTATTCACTTTCCTGGTTCGTTCAATCATTCACAGCAACTTTATAACCACATTTTACAACCAATGATGTTACAGTTGTTTCCCTTTGTCATTCAGGATGAAGTTATTGATCCATCTGTATCAGATTTGTGAGTTCTTTCAGCAGAGGTAGTAGACAAACGGCTTCAGTCATCTGCATGAGGAGAGATTCCTCACAGTTTATCCACGTGGCCTTATCAGCAGTTAACACTGAACGATACATTTACTATAGTTTTTCAGTGAGTTGTGTTAATTTGTCTGCAACAGGGTGGGGAAGGACTGCCTGACAGCACACACAACTGTGCAGACTTGTACTGTTTCTCTCCCACGTTGAAAAGCTACAAAAGGATACATTTACTATAGTTTTTCACTGAGTTGTGTCAGTTTGTCTGCGACAGGGTGGGGAAGGACTACCTGACAGTACACACAACTGTGCAGACTTGTACTGTTTCTCTCCCACGTTGAACAGCTACATTACAGAGACAATGTATCTGAAGCCTGAAGCTCTGGGGTTAGCCGCAGAACCACATCATTACAAAAATTCTCACTTACTTCCCAAAGAACCTTCGTAAGCCTTTCTTTTTCTTAGTCTCGTATGGTACTGTTCCTCCATTCGCGATGCCTGCATATCTGTGGTGAATTTCATCACTCTCTTCTGAGCTCACTGCAACAGCACATGTAGATGAATCATTATGTTCATTTATGTCTCCTAATGTTCTCTTTTCTAAAAAAAAAAAAAACAAATGAAACAGTAATGCTTTCAGTAACAAAACCAACATAACTGGACTTTCATCTCAGTTTAACAGAGAAACACATGTCCCATAAAGTACAGAAATTTCTGAAAAGCTCTTTATCCCTGCTGAACAAAATAGTATCCATTAAACGTTTATCAATACGTTCAGAGTTTATGAAGGACTGAGAAGTGGCTGGTAACACATGTTAGACCGGGCATCCATGTTAGACAGGTGTAATACAAGCAGGTGCCTCTGTTTTCACAAATGTCACATTGAAAACAGTGGTTTATTATGGAGAGGACACTAAAACATGCTGGGATTATACAAGTCCACATCCTTTTACTCTCGCTTCCAAGACACTTGACAAAGTATGTAATGTAAGTCGGAAGGGAGTTGAATATGTGAGAGGACATATATAAGGTATATATTTGATGCCATAGTCTTTGGTATAATGGGAGAGAGGTTTGTATGTCTAACATGCATGTGATCAGCAACACTGTACAAGTACAAGCTGTTACAGTCTGATTTCAACAAAAACTCATGGGTAGATCCTGCAAATCACTGTTTAGGATATAAAGAGGAGTAATCAGCTGGTAAAATTGACAGTATTAGTCACACTTATGGAATTTATTAGAATATAATTCACGGAGAACACTTCATGCTCGTTTCTGACTTCATGCCTCTGGTTCCTATGACTACGGTTGTCATGGGGATAAATCCCAAGTGGCCATGCTGATCATCAGGTGATCGTTGTCATGCCGACAATGTAAATTTGTATAACCTTCACCAAGGTTAGGCGCAGAGCAGCTCCGTTTCCCCGACTTTATTCGCAAAAAAGTTTTACCAAGTGTTGGCAAGCCTCTTGGCTTTTTGTCACGATCTTCGACACTGGGTTCTTTAGGTAACGTACCATAGCCAGGCTGTATGTTATGTCGCTTGGAGTTAGGAGGGGTCTGAAAGACAAACACAACAGTTTAATCCAAATGAAGTAAAACCACAACTTGAATGGTTTAAGGAAAACTAATGTGTGGAATATCATACAGGTAGATGTTCATCATTTCATGTCATCATCAGGAGTTCTTTGTTATCTGCTCCATTCCTGTCACTATCAGGAGTTCTTAGTTATCTACTCAATTCCTGTCACCATCAGGAGTTCTTTGTTATCTGCTCAATTCTTGTCAACATCAGGAGTTCTTAGTTACCTGCTCAATAACTCAGACTGAAGCATAAGTCAAGATCAAGACACTGGAAACAATACATGAATCCACAAACAAAGATAAAGGAGCAAAACACCGGGGTGATGTGATCAGTACTCGACACATTCTTATAGTCTACTGTACGCTGTCTACATTTCAGTGTGTTTTAATTGCTTTAAACAAATATTAGACATAACTAAATGATTTATTGGTATCAGATACTGTTTTTAGCTGCCTATTTGGTGACATTGCCTGGGGGCTTCATTATTTTGTGTTTCTTTCCCTTGGAAACTATAAGCACAATAACATGGAGTCATCCAATAGTCATGGAGTCATCCAATAGTCATGGAGTCATCCAATAGTCACGGAGTCATATACCACTCTCCTTCATACCCTTTGTCTTTAAATTCTTATAAATCACAATCAAGTTACCTGAGTTTACATAGATGATAAAAACATTTTTAGTAATATGATGCCGCTTAAAATGTCAGTTCTTTTAAGAATACAGGATAATGATGACCCACAACAATGATTAGTCATGGCGGCCTAATTAGTAATTGTCTCTGCTTCTCCAAACCTGTTCAGGATACACACAACTGCTGCTAAAAGAAGAGTTCAATCTATACACAAAGACATCAGAACTGGTCTTATCAAACCTTACAATGGAGAGGAGTATATGTAGGCTGGATCCTGTAGCAGTCTAAAACACTTTTGTTAAGATCCTAAAAGCAAGAGTCTCTGACAAGCTGTTGACAGGTTAACTTCTCAGAAAATTGAAGCAAAGTATCAAAACAGATTTTGCCAGCTCTGCGTAAACAAAGCACACAATAACAGTAGACAAAGGCAGAATGTTTACAAATTTAGGTATCTCCACAATATAGTTGTTACAAGATTTACAAACCATCTACTACAACAGTCACGTTTCTCGCTACCAAGATCCAGATCTACAGACAACACATACTACTTGTTTGTCTCCAGCCCTCAACAACAACAACACCCTATCAATGTTACACAAGACCAGGACAGTTAAGTGTTACTAAGACTACAATGAAAGGCTAAATACTAACTGCCCTATCAGGGCGTTAATATGAAAGCAACTCAACCATATGTAGCTCCTGATACATTCATGTTGTACTGAGAACTGGGAGAAAATAAAACAGTTTCTCTTTGATCAGACTACATTTATCCTTTATATTTAAGTGGGAGGGGTGGGGGGATACTAACATACATATGTACACACCCTATTTACCAATCAGTCATCAATCTAGACAGTGTTAATAGGAGTCAGCCTACATGTAGGACTGTAGATCTCAGCCAAGTACAACACAAACATAAGAGTGCTTCCAGTCAACAACAGGTTAGGTATACGCATATAACTACAACTCACACAGCAGGCTAGTTAAGTCTTCAACAACATCCCTATATATGAAGATGCACACAATTCTACACAGTCACATCTAAAAACTACAACCACACCTCGTCTCCATGTTACAGTAAAGATGCTACGTACACCCCAAAAGACACCGTGAAATATGTTTATTATCAGAAACAACTGCTGTGCTATAAACACAATTTGGTGAAAACTGTGTATTTTTCTGCAAATTTAAGTACGCCTACAAATTGCACATTTGCTGTGAACAGTTTTGTACAAAGCTCAATAGGCATATACCATGATTATTTATGTGTTAATAAATTTACTGTGTTTTACAAAAAAACTCATCAATATCTCAGGTCAGGATATTGAGTTGGGGAAATCTGGCTTATGCCATGGTCCACTTTTTGACTCTTCCCAGAAACCCTAAACCTCACGACTTAAGGGCTGTAATCATGCAAGAGAAGCCATTAGAACGCAGAACAGTTATAACATACAGATAATCTACATGTTATGATACATCATGCTACTGTTCTGACTTATAATATCAGGGATCACTGGATCCAGGGTACAGACTGTCACCTACAATCACTTCCTGATTCCAAAGTTCATCACAGCAGGCAACTTAGTACAGTATCTTTACCCATCAAGATAATTCCAGTAATCCAGTAATGTTTTCCTCAGTACAGTATGTTAACCCATGAAGATAATTCCAGTAACCCAATAACATTTTCCTCATTACAGTATGTTAACCCAAGAGGATAATTCCAGTAATGTTTTTCTCACTACAGTATGATAACCCATCAAGACAACATTCCCGTTCAGTGACGTTGCTCATACAAGTCAGCCATGCTTCCACCATCCTTCATGTCAATCAGGATGACACATTCATTGGTAACGGTTCAGTAATCTCATGCATTCGTCTAGTATCATTCTTACTGCAACAGCGCACACTTTATTCTCTCTCATAATTTCAACATCACTGAACATGTCAGTGTCTTGTAGCAGTACAATGTGGCAGAAGTTGGAAGGTGAAGCATTAGCCAGCCATAACAAGGTGTCAATACAACAGCAGCCAATAGAAATGCATTGCCTACATGTACATGTTAGCCTATCATAACTCTTTACGCAGCAGCCATTCTACTATTGTGGCAATGTACAGAGCTAGGAAAGGGGCCATTCCATTGGCTAATAAAGCTAGGATGTCGGCTAATCAAAATGTTTATTATGGATACTCACGAGGAAAGGCAGAATGGGTTGCTATTATATGAAATAAACCACAGGAAAAATAACAAACCACTGTTAGTACAAAACTGGAATAAAATGTCAACAATGCTTTTAGTTCATGCCAATAACATGACATCAACAAAAAGGGTCAATAAATAAGTGATTTTAATAGTGGTTTTAATCAATTCTCTAAATAACTCAATCATTAAGTTTTCATTACCTGGTCCCGTGTCTGCAAATGGTAGACAAAATCATCAGTCCTTGCAAACACATTCTGACTCTAACAACAATTCAAACTTCTCTTCACTCACAGTTCTGTATAATGACTTTTACTTAAACAAGTCTGATTAAAGTTCAAAACCCCATGTTACTGTTCCACTTCCTCCCATGGCTAAGTAAGATGACCTGAATAAAACCCGTTTTCACACCGGAAAAGCTAGCTAGCAAATCTCCTGTACAAACCAGGGTGGGTTACAGAAGGCTAACCCCAACCACTGGGGTAGAGCAAGAAGGACCTGTGACTTGTGCCCACCTTAGGTTTTTGTGGATTGAGGTCCTCTAAGCTGTTAGACCGTACTATCGTCCGTGTGGGGGTGGAGCTGGAGATAACTGAGGGGGGACTGCCTCCGTTATGGTGAAGAGGTTTGTGGGACTGGGGCTGGTCTGCATAATTTACTGTCAACACAGAGAACATTGTATTCAACAAGACTTTCTAGCACCATGAATGAAATACACATGTTTGTAGTCACTGTATAACACTCTTCGCTCCAAATGACTGTGTTTAGATTCAATCCCTTCATCAGGCTATCTTTGTCCGCAAAATTCTGGTCATATTCACGTTGGAACAAAAGTAAAAAGTTAAAAGGCAATCTGACAAAATGAGAAGGGGAATTACTTTTACTTGTATGAAAAATTACCAAGTTAAGAACTGAGAGACAGGCATCACCACAGAGTGAGTGAGTGAGTCTTTCACATATTCTGTGAGGCAATTGTTTTCGCTTCGCCCTCGGCAGCAAATATATGAAAGGACACAGTTACCTGTCCCTAGTCAGTATAGGTACTCAAAGCTTAACTGTCAGGTAACTGGGCTCCATCATTTAACACCTGTCCATTTGTTAACATTGAGGTTTCAAGCTTTAAGAATGGTAAATGTAAGAGATGACTGCCATGAGATGCCCCAGACCTACCTGGGGTACTTGTGGCAGCAGGGTGAGGCATACCGTGTTTAGAGTGGAACCGCCCATCATCTGACATCACCATATGGCCGTTCTGTGAATACATGTAAAGGTCAGGCATCAATCACGGGGAGGTCAGCAGCAGTGTCAACAGCAAACCATTTAGCACATGAATTACAAAGAGCGTATCTGAGGTCCATGCCAGGCACATTTATCAACCTCCATTAACATGATTCAGATGCAGACAACTATTCATTGGCAGAACGTGGCAAACTAGGAAACCCTGTAATAGTCTACTTTATTAGCAACTTCATCACGGTCCACAAAATCTCTGGTAACTTTTCTGGTAAACGAAATCTTAATTTAACGATCTTAATTTAATTTAATGATGAATTCACCTATAGATGTACGTCGCATTATATAATGACAAGCATTCAAGAAGATTTAGTAATCGGTACCGTACTTACAGCTTTGCTTTCACACCTATGTACAACTGCATACTTACCTGTTTTATTCACCATTAAAATTCAGTTCTCCTGATTATTCCAAAAGCAAGTGCTGACATAAGTGAGTTCAAATGAGTCTTTCGTTTGAGGCAATTACACTAATAGTGTATTATGTTCAAGATGTGGTGAAAAAGCCAATGAAGAAAAAGCAAGAAAAGAAAAAATACAATGAAAAAAATAATACCTGTGCGTGGTCCCTGACAGTGTCGTTGTTGATGGATGGTGCATTAGAGCTTGTGGAGCTTGAGTCATCATCCAGGATCAAGAGGTCGTCCAGAGCTGAAACAACACCAAGGGAACGGTGGTTGATAAACAGGGGAGATAACTGTATATAACACAAACAGGGGAGATAATAAACCTGGACAGTTAACCGGTGAGACACTTAAAGGATACATGAAGAGGAACTATATTACAAAGATTATGTTTTCATGCCAAATGAAGAAAATTATACCTTGGAATTTTTGTTTCATTTTCATTTTAGGGGTATTTTATGCGTGTTAATTACCCCTCTGTGCTAAGCATATTTTCCGTCCATGGATTTTTTCAGAAATTATGGGCCTTAAGAAAACTGTACTTTGAAGCCGTTTTTGCTCCCCTCTCTCCCCCCACCCCCACAAGTGAAAGTTGAAAATTTGTTTGCACTATTGTATTTCATTACACATGATAATCAATCTGCACATTAGGAAATAAAGCCAAAGCATTTCATGTATCCTTTAATAAACTCTGGAATATGTTAACCAGCACAAAACAAGCTGAATAGTTGTCAGTGTGATAACCGCTATTATGCACACATTTATCATATCTTCATGGAGCAAAAAAAATTTCAGAAAAAAGTCTGTGGTACCAATCATGAAACAAAATTTTTGCATGTAACAGTTAATGGGGTCAATTCCTCATTTTACCACACATTCTCGTCTGACATATCATGGAGAAGAGATTATGTGTGAATACTAGTATCTGACAGTTACCTTTCCTGCCCTGTGCCTTTACTACCATCTCCTCCACCTTCTTGTACCTCCTCAGATTCTTCCTTAGGTCATCTATCCTCTTATCCTGTATGTAAGAAGTCGTGAAAATTGTGAAAATGTATGACACTTACAACAGATTATGTGAAAACACTGGTGTGATGAACTTGGCAGACCAATGAGGATGGAGGTGTCTTGACATGCCCGTCCTAAGCTGTTTCCACCAGACAATCACAAACATTCCCAATCTCAGCTAATGTGATGGTCAACAATGTTTCTGTGTGGCTGAGAGAGAACGGGATAACCAATCACATCAATTATATTCTCTTTGGTATTAATCTTTTGGACTGCTCAGCATGTACAAAAAATTAAATCTGTCTGACAAAAATCACTTTATACAACTTGAAAAAGTGTTTTGGTTTAACCTTGAAAAACAGACCTGCCAAGTAATTATAGAAACGCTTGCTGATGGAACTGGTAATGATAAAATAAGTAGTCAGCAAACAGTCTGTGACACAATTAATTTTAACCAAACAGAGGACCTGTGTACAAGGAACTCTCTGCTTCTGGCCTTGATTTGCTTCCACTCAACCCCTACCTTGTCCTCATTGGACACCATCAGCGAGTCAACAGCTTTCTTTAACTTCTCCACTTCAGTTTCTGAAAAATCAATACGTCACAAAATGTCATGACAATCCAAATAAAACATAACCCAAAAAAAGAAAACTGGGGATCAATTAAAAATGACAAACGAGCAGTGATGGGGGAAATTGAAGCTGTAATATGATTTAGTTGCTGAGCCCAAGTGACTACAAGCTTCATTAGCTGGGGTATGGCTTACACGTCTCGGCGCAGTTTTCAGGGCTTTGGAATAATGACATCCAGTATTGGTTTTCTCTATACAGGAAGAACAAGCGGCCGTAAATCGTTAATCCAACACCCATTTATCAATTTGCACTCAGAGGAGAAAATAATCAGAATTTGACTGGGCAAATAATGAGTGGCCTAATGAGAAATTAACAGAGAAGGAATCCTTCAATTTGTCTTGAGTACTTCTCCTTGGGGACTCAGCTGGAGTAGACTAATTCCTTCAGTGGACTGAGGCAAAAGCACACTGACGCTGGGTCGCATACCGCAGAACTGGAATCTCCTTAAACACCATTTAAATATTCAGATCAAAGGAAAAAGAATAGTGATAATCAGCCCATGCTACAGGCCATACCAGGCAAAACGACAGTCTCTGCAGCCTCCTAGAATCTATGTCAGACAGCGACCAAAACGTCTTGTTTAGAGGGGAAAGAGGGTCGGTTGGGGTGGAGGGACTGAGGGGATGTATCTAAAAGGAAGTTGTGATGTAGTATGTGAACACAAGATTGTCATAGCTACTGTTCTCAACCTCTACCATCAACCATTCATCTGAAGTTAACTATTCTCTATACCCTATTTAACCTCTCTCTAAAACTGCTTACTTCCTACATTTTGACAGTGATCCATATGATGACCACTGGACCCTGCTGTCCTACTTCCTCTGTGACCCACCAAAACGAGGCCACATCACCTTAAATCACAAATATGCTTGCCTTGCTTGTTTTTCTATCAAATTCCTGCTGTACTTCTACCATGATGATGCACTCTATAATCAGAGCAAAGTGGCAGGAGAAATGACCCTAATACCACCAACTGTATGATGCAGGCAGCACAGGCTTCTGACGATCAACACTCATTAGGCTTTATACCTGTCAATGACCCTGAAGTGTTCTTTCCATGCTAAATTTCTGAACAATTTCTGATCAAGATCTTTCAAATTGAGAGTCACCTAAATTTTTTTTTAAGTTGTAAAAAATAAATACCAAAAAAATGATCGCCAAGAACTACAACCAGTCAGAATATGTTTTCTCTGACTTGTCAAATGAAACAGCTTTGAGACAAAAGAGTTTATTTGACTGCAAACTGTCACAAACACAGCACAATTCTCACATGGCTAATGCGTAACTTTATAACAGAAATTCTCAAAACAAGGCACAAAAAGGGATATTTCAGCAAATTACCCCTATTTTCACACATTTTAGAGGCAATCATACATCATAACAAACATTTAATAACAAGCATAAAACTAAAGAGAATCAGAGAGAAATAACACTATCATTTTGGGGATGATGCATAGTTTGATACATGTTCTATTGGAAAGTTAAGGGAATAATCAACAGGTCAGCACAAAAATACTTTGTGAAGGGACAGTCCTTAGTGCATTCAGCTACAGCAGTAAACGAGTAAAGAAATAGGCGGAGAAACTTACAGATATTGTCTGTAGGTATACAAAACATAAGGGCGAAAATACATCAATCAACACACATCAAGACAATCTAAGAGAAAAGAAGTCAAGGAAATAATGTAATATAAGTCAGTAAACCTGAAAAAAATAAGATAGTTCTAAACTGTAGATGTAGCTTGTTAATTTAATTAGTAGAACAGAAACATCTATTTAGCAATAATAATATCCCAAAAATTATAAAATCAAGAAAAATAAATAAAACATAAAATTAAAGTTTGTTAATTACAGAATTGTTAAGGTAAAATGCAGGACATTCACAGTCCTAAAAACCTATAGTACAAAGGTTCACCAACCTCCATTAATTTATTAACTTATTATCTGTTAACAAAAGCATCAGAGTGAGCTTAATCTTTGGAGAGAGAACAAAATCCATGTGTTATCTTTCACTACCGTAATGAGGAAATACCATAGTGTATGACTGTCAACACAAAATCCCTACAAGTATGTGTTATCATCTGTCACCAGCATGAGGGGGAAATCCCTACTGTGTGAGTGTGAGTGTGAGTGAAATCCCCATGTACTGTTATGATCTGTCACCAGCATGATAGGGGAATCCCCTACTGTGTGAGTGTGAGTGAAATCCCCATGTACTGTTATGATCTGTCACCAGCATGATAGGGGAATCCCCTACTGTGTGAGTGTGAGTGAAATCCCCATGTACTGTTATGATCAGTCACCAGCATGATAGGGAATCCCCTACTGAATGAGCGTGAATGCAATCCCCATATTTTATGATCTGTCACCAGCAAGATAGGAGAATCCCCTACAGAATGAGTGTGAATGCAATCCCCATATTTTATGATCTGTCACCAGCAAGGTGGGAGAATCCTCTACTGAATGAGTGTGAATGAAATCCCCATATTTTATTATGATCTGTCACCAGCAAGGTGGGAGAATCCCCTACTGAATGAGTGTGAATGAAATCCCCATATTTTATTATGATCTGTCACCAGCAAGGTGGGAGAATCCCCTACTGAATGAGCGTGAATGCAATCCCCATGTCCTGTTATGATCTGTCACCAGCATGATAGGGGAATCCTCTACTGAATGAGCGTGAATGCAATCCCCATATTTTATTATGATCTGTCACCAGCATGATAGGGGAATCCTCTACTGAATGAGCGTGAATGCAATCCCCATATTTTATTATGATCTGTCACCAGCAAGATGGGAGAATCCTCTACTGAATGAGCGTGAATATAATCCCCTTGTACTGTTATGATCTGTCACCAGCATGATGGGGGAATTCCCTGGCATATTAGTGCAGATAACTATGGTTAGCAGTCCGAGGATAATGTGAGTTAGTAAGACCATGGTGAGACTGTGCACTGCCCAGAACCAACCATACTGCTGTGAAGCCTGGAAGAGTCTTTATGTGTATCACCAGCTAGCAGCACCTAGTCTCGCAAACTCTCAAACCTCTACTGATTCTAGTTGTCATCTAGGAATCTCCTGGCTCCATTACCCAGTCAACCAAGTACAGTATGATCGAATGGGCCTTCACTACACCTTAGAAACTCAAAGTTTTGAATTCCTCTCCAACTCCATTCAATCAAATCAGTCAACATTAGATGGCGGGCTTCTTTGAATATGCACTGATGTTTTACAGTGTACACTAAATGCAATGTAGACTTTCAAACATAGTAATATTTATCTGGCTGGGAGATTACATGTACAACACTGGAAATGCCTGTAAGTTATTAAATCAAGGGGTATAGCTTACGAGGTGATCCTGGACGTGGAAAACCCCGAAGGTGAGATTAGAACATCAAATACTGTACTAACTCGAAATCACTGACTTAATAATGAAGACAAAATGATTCTATTCACTAATTACAGAGCAACACTGTCTCACCAAAATGGAGATTATCTCAGTTTTGGAGGGATGGAATTGATGACAGGTGAACTTATCACACTACCAGACAGTCCAAGTGTGTATAGGTGGGTAGTACTACTGGAATCTGTTCATCTTTGGACAGGTAGGCCTGTCACTCAAAAGCACAGACTGTGAGGACTACTTAATAGCATTTCATAAATACAATGGCCTTTGTACAAACAGGAACACCTTAATTGGTCAGGATGGTGCAAACATGCACCATACAGACTTTTACATTAAATTGTCTTTCTGCAAAGGTCATAGAATGCCAGATAGAATATTCCATTATCACTGTCCTTTATGTTTGGCTAAAACACTGTGAACAGTTTGAATGACAGCCTCTGTGTCTCTACAATTGCCCAGTTTTTCACCTGTGTCTGACACAGCCAATGGCGATACACGATTCAGACTCTTCCCCCTACAGTGAAGTCAAGCACAATGGTTAATTAGTTAGGGAAAAGTTAAGAGGACATGCTACTCTGGATGATGACAAGGGCGTAGCAATCAGGCCTTACGTTTCCGTTTTAGTCTTTCCAGTGTTCGCTCTTTTTCAAGAGTGCGATCTTTAGAGACATCACCTGAAAAGAACCATCAATAACCCCCCATGGTAAAACACTGGAAGTTAGTTTGTCCAACAAGAAGCATCCAACTGCCTCATTACGCCCAGGGACTCTGAACTGCGTGAGACGGCCAGTGTTGTTCTCATTACATTGTCCACATGAGCTTACAAGTTTATTTCTGTCTGATGATTTACACAAAACTGCATGGTATTTGAAGAGAAGAGCCAGTCTCTGGGTGGTTCACATCTCCAGCAATCCAGCCCTAACATCCATCAGCACAGACACAACCCAACAACCGCAGCATGGGGGCCAAGGACAGTACAACAAGGATAATACCATACAGAGGTCTTTACATAATTTCATCAATCAATCCTTACATATGTTTATAAAAGTACTTTTACATGTAGGAAAACCAAGGCTGATGTGAAGAGTTAAAACAGAAAAGAGCTGAAGCATCAACATCGCAAAGAAATGTTTTATCCAAAAACTCATTTCATGTGATACAAGTGTTAATTCATGCCTTAATTAATTTTTGAGATCAAAACATTCAAAGACAAAAAAAGCTGAGCCATTCAAAACATGTATTCATGTAAGCACATAACGGAGACAATACAAAATTTTTGCGTAACAAAAAACAAACAGCCTGCATTTGCACATTTTCCCTTTTCAACCAATAAGTACACGGCACATGACTGGAATGTTGCTGACAGTGACATGAATCAAACAAACAACTTTTGTCAGACAACCATGTACAGCAAACCCCATCAACTTTTCTCTTCATGATTTGAACAGTGTGAAGCGTGTTACTGTAGCAAATGTCTTCTCCTCAGGCAAACAGAACACAAGACACATGACGACTTTACCTGATGTTTCACTGGACATCACAATCCCATTTCTGGCCAGGCGGTGTTTCAGCTCAGCAATTTCAGCATCTTTCAGCTTCAGTTTCATCTCCAAGTCAGAGATGTGATACTGCAGCCAAAACAAAACGAGAATGGTCGATCAAAAAGCTGTCAGTCGTTATAACAAACAGTGATACAGGACAATGTGTAAATGTACTTCATACTAATATTCACCACCTGCTTGACAGATTGTCACAACAGTTTTCACATGCATACACACACAAATACTTCTGAGTTACCGCTCACAGGAGTTTCAGTTATTTTTACTCATACAATGTCAAGTCATAAACACTGCATATTTCAGAGGGGTGACAGGTGAACAAAGGCAAGTATTTTCAAACATAATTATCCATTCTAATCCAAGTACAAATAGTTAATGCTTTATTTTTTGCAGCTTGTCAACCACAGGCTGGGTTCACTCCCATCTGCTTTACAAGAGACCCAGTCTTGAGTTAGTAAATCTATTGACACAGGAATCAATGCAGGGAATTAAGTGGAGTTTTCTTTACCAAAAATCAATCACATTAAAGATTTTCTGTTCATATTAGTTTGTACAGACTTATTGTCTCTAGACTCCATTGGGCAGCATCAAAGAGTTCCGGTTAAATGATGATCTAGTTTCACTGCAATACCATGTCAGTAACTTAGTGGGACCAGTTAAGCATATCATCAGAGCAAGCATCGATTAAACTAAGGATTGCTAAAACAGCAATACCATAATGTAACTGTGAACCTGAGAGGAAACTTACAGCTGTAAGGCAGTAACAACTGGCATGTAATAATCCATCACCTAGACAGAAGCCTGGATGCCAGCATCAGATACTAGAGGCTACCACATGTCTCACAATTCAGCTGCACCATGGAACAACAAATATCTCACACACTAATTTCAGTGATCAATGATTCTTCAATGTATTTCTCATCTTCATCAGCTTAAAATGAAATGGACTTAAAATGAACTTGTACACTCACATACATGAGTAAACACAATGTGAGTTACTGATTTTAAACTACATAGAACAAAATGGATTCTGCATCAGTGAGTGTTGACAAAAAGTAAACAAAGTCAGGTGAGTGTTCCCTCTTTATAAGAACTAGCAGGTGAACTATTCAAGCTTACATTAACCATGCCATGACATCAAAACTGAATATCTGAAAACACACATCTGATTCTGGCTCAGTTAACTTGTTCAAGTTTTCTAGTCACATATCAATGAGGAAACTTTTTAAGGAAAAATACTAAAGTGTGATTACAATGTAACAAAGGCACAGGTCCATATTCAGGACAGAGTCGACTGAATGTTCACACAAGCATGGACAGAGTGTTCACACGAGCATGGACAGAGTGTTTACACGGGCATGGACAGAGTGTTCACACGAGCATGGACAGAGTGTTCACATGGACATGGACAGAGTGTTCACACAAACATGGACAGAGTGTTCACACGAGCATGGACAGAGTGTTCATACGGACATGGACAGAGTGTTCACACGGACATGGACAGAGTGTTCACACAAACATGGACAGAGTGTTCACACGAGCATGGACAGAGTGTTCACACGGACATGGACAGAGTGTTCACACAAACATGGACAGAGTGTTCACACGAGCATGAACAGAGTGTTCACATGGACAGAGTGTTCACATAGACAGAGAGTTCACACAGATATGGACACATGCACCACAAAACTGATGTCAACAGTTGCAACAAAGTGTCCAGTTTGGGCAGATTTCGTGCACACTCTCAAGTATCAAGAATACTTATGTGTTCATGTACCTCGAGCCATCAGGTACCAAATGTCATATCATGGTGTGGGTGTACAAGCGACAATGTGCGTTACATTCAGGAGCCTACCGTGGCCACCCGGTGGTCAGAGAGTCATCTCTCCAGATAAACTACTGACCTGTGCTGACTGGTACTTGTCCTCCAGAATTCGCCTGTCTTTCTCAGACGTGGCCAGCTTGATCTTCAGAGTGGAAATCTCCGCCATCAGGTCAAGTTTGTGCGTCTCCAGAGATGTTCTTGACAGCAGTTCCTATCAACAAGAAATCATTAAACTTCAACAGAAAAATCACACATGCTGTTCAGCAAAAGGTCAATAGGCTTTTAGTGTGGACAGATCAGAATTCAATGCTAGTCCTCTATTTTCAATGCCTTTCTGCAGCCAATAGTGCAAATGTAGAATGCAGGAGATTCTACATTTGGAAATTAATAGAGCAATAACACTGGCCATCTAATTTCCAACGGACTGCTCTAATTCTACATGAAGCTGCACGTAAATCAATTCACTGTGTTCTTGATGCACACAAAGCTCCCTGCATGCCCGATAATATTATGGAGCACCAAGATGACAATTAAAATAATGAACCTTCAAATACTTTATGACTGTGTAATAGCAAGCTTCATATACACTGTGACTGGGTAATAACAAGCTTCATATACACTGTGACTGGGTAATAGCCAGCTTCATATACACTATAACTGGGTAACAGCAAGCTTCATATACACTGCAACTGGATAATAGCAGGCTTCATATACACTATAACTGGGTAATAGCAAGCTTCATATACACTGTAACTGGGTAATAGCAAGCTTCATATACACTGTGACTGGGTAATAGCCAGCTTCATATACACTGTAACTGGGTAATAGCAAGCTTCATATACACTGTGACTGGGTAATAGCCAGCTTCATATACACTGTAACTGGGTAATAGCAAGCTTCATATACACTATAACTGGGTAATAGCAAGCTTCGTATACACTGTGACTGGGTAATAGCCAGCTTCATATACGCTTTAACTGGGTAATAGCAAGCTTCATATACACTATAACTGGGTAATAGCAAGCTTCATATACACTGTGACTGGGTAATAGCAGGCTTCATATACGCTATAACTCGGTAATAGCAAGCTTCATATACACTATAACTGGGTAATAGCAAGCTTCATATACACTGTAACTGGGTAATAGCAAGCTTCATATACTTTGGGACTGGGTAATAGCAAGCTTCATATACTCTGTAACTGGGTAATAGCAAGCTTCATATACACTGTGACTGGGTAATAGCAAGCTTCATATACACTGTGACTGGGTAATAGCAAGCTTCATATACTTTGGGACTGGGTAATAGCTAGCTTCATATACTTTGACGGGGTAATAGCAACCTCCCAATATTGTCATAATTTCCTGGCTGACAGCAATAATTAAAGATAATTAATTTTTAAAGAGTTTAGGGTACCTGATGTGTAGCTGTGTACCAACGTTTCTGCTACATTTGTCTTTAAATACTCAAAAAGTAAAATGTCACTGACGTTCAATGTTGATTATACAGCTGCTCAAAGGGAGTGTGGTTACTCTTCCAGTCATGTACAAGTCTGGGCAAACAGAAAGTCTACAGCTAATTATTCTAGTGCATGACCCAGCTTTATCAATATTACTACCAGTGTCTTCATGTATATATGGCCAGGAATACTTTTATCAGTACTACATTGAATATGGCTGTTGAACATAGATACACATTTGAAGAAGTGATGGTTAATCTTGTTTATACCGTCTGTATACTGGTAGTAAGTACCTGTGGCACCAGGCATCTGAGTGTTCCATCAAGGAGTCACTTCAGTATATCAGTCCATGTTATATTTAACTCTGTTACTACAGCATGCGAGAGCTACATGTACACATGGGAATATCCAGTGCAGCACAGGACTCCAGGCCACATGTATGAAGACAGATGTAACAGGTAAGCTGGAAGAGGAGCTGCAGCCAGACTTGGGTAGAGATGTGGAAATGTAGAGAGCAGATAAGAGTGTAACCCTAAACCCACAGCTAACTCCCACACAAGGCAACAGAGGTGAGTCAACACATCCAGTTTAATTACCACAGAAATATAGAAAAAACATTGGACTCACAACAAAAAAAAAAAAACAAGATTATTTGCGAGTTGTGTGCATGGTAAGATTATTTAATACAAGTACAGATGTGTGTGTTTATACTGGACAAGCTGGGAGTAAAACCTTTTGCTTCCATACGACATGGCTGGTACAAGATAACCTTAGTGACAGATTACTACATACATGTAGCTGACCCAATGTTAATCATCCACAGAAAGCTTGGTCAAGGAAATCTACAAGTGAATTAATATATCTTAGTACAGAAGATGAGTATAAGACTGCATTTTAACACTATCCTTCCTGTCATATCATATTTACACATAGATTTTACTTGTACTGACACAATAATAATTCCCTCTTGCTTATTTTCATACTTATACTGTATTAAATCAATAGTGTGTGCATTTTTTTTTTCAATCCAATTTGTAAGTCAACTTCCTGCAATTATTCCTTATGCATATTCATTAAGCTAGTAAATTGATTTATTAATCATTTCATCTGAGGCAATAATGATACTGGGGCCAGCTATGGTGAAATACTCTGTTTTTCTGATTTCAGTCCATGTAAAGGCATATGGCATGATTGGGAAGCTGAAGGTCGTAAAAAGTCAGCCTAATTTGTGAACGTCCTATTTCTCTTTTCCTGAAGCCCTCACCCTGCTGTAATTTCAACCTTGACATTTCCAGTATGCTGCAATCCAACTGCTTACAGTTAACAAGTGTACAGAGTGTATAGAGTAGTATGTCAACAGCTCAAACAGCATCAGGCCAAGAATCAAAGATCTTCAACTAACAAATCTTAGATAGGGTAACTCTTAACAAGGATACCAGATTCACAAACTTTTTCTCCATCCAACCAGCAAACCCTGGTCATACACTGACACCAGAGCTCATGACCTCAACACTCCATACATACAGGCAGCAATAAGTAAATAAACTAGCAGGGTTGTACACAGCAAAACACTTTCAACTCGGCAGGCTAAGCTGGCATAGTTCACTTCATGCTTGAGTCGAGAAACACTTTGTAGTACAAGCTAGAGGCACAACCCCTGAACAAATAGCTTGCAGGCTGTGCATGCCATCGTACAATCAATTGTGCTGAGAATTTATTAACGGTACAGTGCCTTTAATAGGTAATAAGTGTTATTTACACATGTAACACTCTTGTTTTTGCTGCAGCCAGATTTCAAACACTGATAATGAATTCTACGTCAGCTCATACAGTGTCAAAAAACTGCCAAGATAACAGAAAGGGAAGAAATAAGATAGGAACAAAGAAATATCTCATCAATAATCTGAAAACGGTCCTAAATTGTTAACAACGTTAGGCTGATTTCTGTATAAACAACATTTTTCCCAGATAAAAAGAGTCCATAAATCCTTGTAATAGACACTCCTCAATAAATTGGGATGGTCATAAACTTTAACAACACAGGAAGAAAATGAACCGCTTCTGGATTAAAAAAAAAAAAAAGAAAACCTGTATTCCCTGCACAACAATAGAGCAGCTACCACAAGGGATAATCCATGATCCCATGGATTATGATATAGGCATAAACAAGGTGGTTAAAGATGTTTTATTCGGCAGATCTAGTCAATCATATGTTCAATGGTCCTAAACCCTTTCCTTTTCTCCTGTTACAGAACAGGGAACTACCTGTTTAAATTCTGACAACCAAACACAGACCTGTAACTGTATGGCTAAGAGGTGCACATGTAAGTTATCCTGTATAGACATTATCCACAGCTAGGACCACCATTCCCTCACTCACTCACAGAAGTGACATCACATACTCGGGATAATCATTACAGGTCACTACTTCCTGGGCTGGTGTAAGAGGTCAGGCACACCATCAGCCTGTCTCACAGATCTACACAAGCACATTATACAGTACACAGGCTACTCAGACATACAGTCAGTACAAGACAAACATACAGCAAGTAAAACGCAGCCACACAGCCAGTACAACACAGCCAGTACAACACAGCCAGTACAACATAGCCATACAGCCAGTACTCTTAATATTGGCTTGTAAATGCATGTTTGTGTTGTCACCCTGTCAGAGGGCCTCTTGGAAGAACAGTTTTTGTAACTGACAGAGTAAATGTTAATCATTTGTCACCCTGAGAAAATAAATTTTTCTCTTATTTCTCTCTTATTGATTTCTATACATGTGACACAGTTTTATTTTGACAACTGACAATGAAGGTTCTCATCTTAAACTTTACAGCTGACATTGAAGGTTCTCATCCTAAACTTTACAGCTGACATTGTTGCCCTGCATAAACACATTTTACAACTCAAATGATGCTTTCTGAGAGCTTCTAAATCTGTGAATGAAGGGAGTTTGTTCGTAAACCACCATATACTTGTTCAATTTACTTGTTAGAGTTAATACAGATTGACTAGTTTGGGGTCCACCAGTTTGAGAGTCAAATGTTTTCAGGACCTAAAATGGCTCTAGATATGGCCCTGGTAACACACTGATGCTTGTATATATGCTGGTACTGGTTTTACCAGGCTGTCGTTTTTTATATTATATAATATATGATTGCCTTCTGTTTAAAATGTGAGTCTGTGTTATATGGAGCTCATCAGCTTAACAAGGCCATGTTCTGGAAACAGACCAGATTGTAGCCACAACCCCCCCCCCCCAACACTCCCCCAATGGATAAGAGGATCTAGCAACAGAATGACAGTGTTCACACCTTCCTAGTACTACATACTGACTGACATGTACTGGTATACCTGCTCAGCCAATCACACATCATGAACTGGTATACAGACTCAGCCAATCACACATCATGAACTGGTATACAGACTCAGCCAACCACACATCATGCACTAGTATACAGACTCATCCAATCACACATCATGAACTGGTATACAGACTCAGTCTATCACACATCATGTACTGGTATACAGACTCAGCCAATCACACATCATGAACTGGTATACAGGCTCAGTCAATCACACATCATGTACTGGTATACACTCTCATCCAATCACACATCATGAACTGGTATACAGACTCAGCCAATCACACATCATGAACTGGTATAAATGCTCAGCCAACCACACATCATGTACTGGTATACAGACTCAGCCAATCACACATCATGTACTGGTATACAGGCTCAGCCAATCACACATCATGTACTGGTATACAGGCTCAGTCAATCACACATCATGAACTGGTATATACGCCCAGACAATCACACATCATGTACTGGTATACAGGCTCAGTCAATCACACATCATGAACTGGTATACAGACTCAGCCAACCACACATCATCTACTGGTATACATGCTCAGTCAATCACACATCATGTACTGGTATACAGGCTCAGTCAATCACACATCATGTACTGGTATACACTCTCATCTAATCACACATCATGTACTGGTATACACGCCCAGACAATCACACATCATGTACTGGTATACACGCCCAGACAATCGAACATCATGTACTGGTATACAGGCTCAGTCAATCACACATCATGTACTGGTATACACGCTCATCTAATCACACATCATGTACTGGTATACATGCCCAGACAATCACACATCATGTACTGGTATACAGGCTCAGTCAATCACACAGAATATACTGGTATACACGCCCAGACAATCACACAGCATGTACTGATATATAGGCTCAGCCAATCACACAGCATGTACTGATATATAGGCTCAGCCAATCACACAGCATGTACTGATATATAGGCTCAGCCAATTACACAGCATGTACTGATATAAAAGGCTCAGCCAGTCACACAGCATGTACTGATATATAGGCTCAGGCAATCACACCGCATGTACTGATATGCATACTCAGATAATCACACAGCTTATGCTGGTGTACAGGCTCAGAGAATCCCACAGCAAGAACTTGTATGCAGATTCAGAGAATAACACAGTATGTACTGGTACTTGAAAGAGAGCCTGCCAGGCAGAAGTTCACAATATACACTAGCTCATATTTAACATCATGAAGTTTTCAGATGTTTTGTTGTGTGCAGGAATGCATGTATCAGGTGAATTGGGTAGGGCTTGGTCTGATCCAGGTAAAAGGCCTAATCTACCGTTACATGATGTGTGTAAATGACGAAATTTCTATTCATGTCCCAGAAGTAAATTCTTTGTGGAAGCCGACAAAGGTTACCGTAAAAAATATACTCTATTTACATGCAGAACGAGTGCAGCAGAAATCACCCAAGCAAACACACCACACTGCAGTATGAGGCAACCCGTATCCACCAGCATTTCCATATCCAGACCTAATTAGTAACCGTAAGAGCAGTTGGGCTGAGAACAACAACACTCTCCTACATATCTCCTCTTACAAAGCCAGGAACAACAATCAATTCAACAAACTCCATGTTAAATGAGTTCTGTGTAAAGTGGATTGTATTTACACCAGATAGAATAATGTGTAGCTGTGATAATGGGAACAATCACTCAGATAATGTGCCTTGAGCCCCCCCCCCCCCCCCCCCCCCCCAAGTAAGTGGTTTACAAGCCTACTGCTAACAGTTGATGATTAAATGGGAGCCCTGCCATACACAAAAATGCTCTGTGGCAGAAGGTGATGTAAACACATGGGGGTTCATGAGGTCACCTGTCCCATAGCCTAATACACTTCCTCCTTATGTGGATACATCTGACAGGACTTTGCAGGAATGTGGTTCATAATATAACCCTGCTCAGGTGTGGCTTGTCAGTTATCAAATACTGATGCAGCAGTCTTAGCAAGGTACTTGTAGGAAGTAAGTGACATCATATCTGTGGGGAAATATGTCCAGCTTAAATTGAAAAACAAACACTGATCAGCAGTTTTTGCACATGCCACTACATCAATATAAATACAGTATGCTTATGTAAGGCCTATACACATATACATACGTATACTATCACACCAAATACATCATTGGACTCTAGGGATTTGAAGTTTGGCAGAGGTGTCTTTATCAACCATAATCAAATCCATAGAGAGGAGGTGTTCTACGCCGTGCTCAAGAATATTTCATACGGCCGTGGCCACATTATAGTGGGAGGAAACCGGGCTAAGACCAGGGGAAACCCACAACCATTTGCTGGTTGCTGACAGATCTTCCCACATATGGCGGAAGAGGAAGCCAGCATGAGATGGACTTGAACTCACAGTGACCGCATTGGTGGGAGGCTCGTGGGTCATTGCGCTGCGCTGGTGTGCTAACCTCCTTGGTTACGCAGGCTCCCAGTGGGGGTTGAGTAAGTATTTTGCAAGCAGGAATTCTGTTCATTAAAACCTGCTCTATTTGACCCAACCTTAAAGTTACATACTGTTGCCAAAGCAGTAAACAGTTCTCCAAATAGCACCACACCTTGCTCTTGCTGTATAGATTGTAAATAGAAGCCTGTCAGACAAAGAGAGAGAGAGAGAGAGAGAGAGAGAGAGAGAGAGAGAGAGAGAGAGAGAGAGAGAGAGAGAGAGAGAGAGAGAGAGGGGAAAGCCATACAGTGTATACACCAAATCAGAGCCCTTCACAATCCTAATCAAAGTGACCACAGTGGGCAGCCATGAAAGTGCTGACCATGACCTGATCAATGTACAGTATCAGAGGGCAAGGGGATAATGAATCAGCCCTGGCTGACCAGACCTGTGAAAGTGAGCAGTACAGGGTGAGACCCTGGTTGGTGACAAAGGCATCAATCAGTCCCCAGAGCCTGTAATCTTTCCATGTTTTATCAACCAGCTGAGCCAGGGGACAGGAGATATGAAATGACTGACCTTCCCTACCCTCTGTACAGAGGTTCTAGGACTGTAGTATGCTGATCACACTCACCATGGTTGAGGTACACCTCTGGAATGGCACCAATGCTAACAGGTGCTACAAGCACGTCATCTGATCCTCTCAAGTGTTAATTCTCACCCTAGTTAGTGTATGATTTGTCCTGGATGAAGAACTGCACTCACACTGTTCAAGCAATTCTAACTTATAAACCTAAACTGATATAAAAGTGTTGCCTGTAAGTAAAGCTGGCTACTTCTCTAATTCAATTCGCTAATCTGAAAATTCAACAATCATGATTCAGTACACGGAAAGTCACAAGTATGTGGTGCACACACACATAAGTGCCAGTTATATTCCTGTCAGCATTCTGCCTTATCAACACTAGGCTGATCAGATGCCCAAGCTGTCCCCATTGTGACAGGTAATCAGAATCAATTAGCCAGTAACAGCTCACTCAGCTAGCAGTTCACCTGTCATGATGAGCAGGCCATTCACCTGTCTCCATAAGACAGACACCCCCATTACAAATATTCCCAGCTGGATCCGTCCCCCCACACTTGTGTACTCAATGACCTCCAGACAGCACCTTTGATCCCTGCTGATCTTGTCTAAATCCCTCAAACCCACCCTCACTCTCCTTTTCATCAGTATTTACTCAGACAATCAGTCACACTATCACCTGGAGGTAATACATAACAAGTGTGTAACAGATAATACACACTATTACCTAGAGGCAAATACATAACAAGTGTGTAACAGATAATACACACTATCACCTGGAGGTAATACATAACAAGTGTATAACAAATAATACACACTATCTCCTGGAGGTAATAAATAACAAGTGTATAACAGATAATACACACTATCACCTAGGGGCAAATACATAAAAAGTGTGTAACAAATAATACACACTATCTCCTGGAGGTAATACATAACAAGTGTGTAACAAATAATACACACTATCACCTGGAGGTAATACATAACAAGTGTGTAACAGATAATACATACTATCACCTGGAGGTAATACATAACAAGTGTGTAACAAATAATACACACCATCTCCTGGAGGTAATACATAACAAGTGTATAACAGATAATACACACTATCACCTGGAGGCAAATAAATAACAAGTGTGTAACAAATACACAACAATCACTATCACATATCCATACATGTATGCAGTACAATTACTCTGATAATTTCCTGTGCTTATTTCATCAACACTAGCTGATTTATATTAATTACATTTGCAATTTGGGTTATAATACAGGGACATTACAGTAATGCAGAGAGCTAGAATACAGGGACACTATGGTAATGCAGATAGCTAGAATACAGGGACATTACAGTAATGCAGAGAGCTAGAATACAGGGACACTATGGTAATGCAGATAGCTAGAATACAGGGACATTACAGTAATGCAGAGAGCTAGAATACAGGGACACTATGGTAATGCAGATAGCTAGAATACAGGGACATTACAGTAATGCAGAGAGCTAGAATACAGGGACACTATGGTAATGCAGATAGCTAGAATACAGGGACATTACAGTAATGCAGAGAGCTAGAATACAGGGACACTATGGTAATGCAGATAGCTAGAATACAGCGACACTACGGTAATGCAGACAGCTAGAATACAGGGACACTACTGTAATGCAGATAGCTAGAATACAGGGACACTACGGTAAAGCAGACAGCTAGAATACAGGGACACTACGGTAATGCAGACAGCTAGAATACAGGGACACTATGGTAAAGCAGATAGCTAGAACACAGGGACACTACGGTAAAGCAGACAGCTAGAATACAGGGACACTACGGTAATGCAGACAGCTAGAATACAGGGACACTACGGTAATGCAGACAGCTAGAATACAGGGACACTACGGTAATGCAGACAGCTAGAATACAGGGACACTATGGTAAAGCAGACAGCTAGAATACAGGGACACTATGGTAATGCAGATAGCTAGAATACAGGGACACTACGGTAATGCAGACAGCTAGAATACAGGGACACTATGGTAATGCAGACAGCTAGAATACAGGGACACTACGGTAATGCAGACAGCTAGAATACAGGGACACTATGGTAATGCAGACAGCTAGAATACAGGGACACTACGGTAATGCAGACAGCTAGAATACAGGGACACTACGGTAATGCAGATAGCTAGAATACAGGGACACTACGGTAAAGCAGACAGCTAGAATACAGGGACACTATGGTAATGCAGGCAGCTAGAAATAAAGGGACTCTACGGTAAAGCAGACACCTAGAACACAGGGACACAATGGTAACGCAGACAGTAATTGTGTAGTTAATGTGTCAGCATGATGCCTGAAGCCTCAATGGCCTTGACAGCGAGCCCTATAAGTTGTTGCATGGTAGAGTTGTAATGTAGAGATGAAGATCAGCTGAATATATGGTCAATTAGTCAGGCAGCATGACAATATATCTACCCATCCTACACAATCACTAAGCCACCATGAGAGAAATACACCCAGAATACTCCACATTCTGTACTGTGTATTTTCTATATTTCGTACCAGGTATGTGTATGCTTTAACATTAGGGAAATGAATTTAATGCTTTTCACCAAACAGTCAAACACTGAACAGATATCTATATAAGAGTAGGTATGAACAACATTCCAACTCTGAGATTTTCCACCTGGAATAAATATGAGTAATGTCTAGTAAATAAGAAATAAAAGAGGTTTTCCTGCCACCTCAAAGTGCTGTCATGACCACATACAGTAAACCTAAACATACTTCTTCTTCCCACGGCCAGATGTCCAAGCTTTGGAACTGATTAAATGCCCATTCCACTGTACATGTAGCTTGTAACTGACTGAATGCACCTACATGTAGCTTTAACTGACTGAATGCACCTACATGTAGCTTCCAACTGACAAAATGCACCCTACACATAGCTTCCAACTGACAAAATGCACCTACATGTAGCTTCCAACTGACAGAATATACCTTGATGTATATTGTAACAGACTGCACACGCAAACACGTAGCTTGTAACTGAAAGAATGTATCTATATGTAGCTTAACTGACTGACACTGTACTATCCACCTGGCTGATTTGTCAAATATGACAGCCGTATGGTATGTCATGTTGTCACAAAGTCACAGGGTTGTGTACAATATCTGATAGCAAAGAGAAATGCGTCACTGCTCTTGTATGCTGGACAATTCAACTTGGATACAGTCTACATTCACATAACAGGCTCACAAACAACACAGAACACTCCCTGAAAGAGCTAACACCTTTAACTCATGCAGCTTAAGGAGCGGAAACAATATAAACCAGTTCCTCAGAAAATAACACAACAGCTTACAGGATTGAATTACTGAGGTAGAATTACATACAGGTATTTTCACCCTGAAACACTTGGTTTGGTAACATATGATACTATCTAATACAGAATCTACTGGTTTCCAGTGACCACAAATGAAGCCTTTCTACACTTATTATAACTGTATCAAACAACTTGTCCAAAGCTACAAGAAGAGACTATCCATCCCACCAAAGCTGTGCATGTGGTTATTCAGTTAATATCTGATACAGACAAAGAATAGGTCAGCTAAAAGCTCTTCATTCTTCAACACACCTTTATCTATACCTCATCTTCAGGAAAGTATATGATGCCTATGGGCATAACATTAGTTCACATGAAAATGGCTCTGAAGAAAATGTGTGTATAATGTATGTACAATGAATTTAAGTTGAAAATTTTCCGGGTTATTTAATTGGGGTGGGGAGGGGTACTGAAGTCCACCTGCATGTTTACTAAGCTATTAAAAACAATCAGATAAATATTCTACCTGTATAAGGTTTTCCCCTGGACCAGGCATTTAGCAGACAGTGAGCAGTTACATATTGGTACATTCACATCTACCTGATACAAGGCTTGCCTTTGTCTAGAGACAAACAGACCTCAAACTCAAACCAGATGGGGGCAGACTAAGGTTGGGGGGGGGGGGGGGGGGGTAACAATAACAACAGAGCCATGAGGGGGGCAGCCAGCGGTCTGCTAGCTGCCCAGTAATGTGTTCACTTATCAGGGAGCTAGGTTAAGGTGAGGCCTATATTGTTTTCCTGTTCCCCTGTCTGCACATCAGAGAGGTTTGACACAATGCAGCAGCATTGGCCTCTTACACCCTGACTGAGGCTAGCATGGCAGCAGCTAAGCACATCATACCAGTCCTGTCTTAACTCAGAACTGTGGCAGAAAGCATCCCTGTCTCTGTATGCAGTCAGACACATGTCGGTCTATTAATAGAAAACTGCCTCCATCTAAGTCTTCAGCTACAACTGCTACACTGTTTAGGAGAACAAAATTGGGCTAGCTGAGTCCAGTGAGAGCCTGCAGCTATAAACAATCATCTGTAGAAATCTGGCCATTTGGGATTTGGGGCTTTGTGTGACCTAGTTTACCGTTAGCTGAATAGAGGAGTTCAAAGGACAGGGCCTAAATCAACACTGGAGAAATGTCTCATGGAGTGTCCTGTACACAAGTATCGTGACAAGTCCCTTTGCCTCTTCACACATCTCTTAGTTAACACACAACAAATTTTACTCACTAGTGAAGTTTCAGATCAATCATCAGCCTCCGTCAAGACTCATCCGATCAGTAAAATACTTTGTCCACTAACAGTTGTACAGTCCTGACAGTAAACCATCACAGCCTTGCATCTACACTGGCACACACTACTACCAGCTTTTCTACCTTCAACACTAGAGAGGGCTCTATTTACAAACCAGCAGAATAAGGAGGGTTTATCTCCTACACTCTTCTCTTCCTTGTTAGAGAAGCTCAGCAGTCACTTTAAAACCATGTATCAACTTGGCAAGAAGAAAGTCATCTCATTTTCCTATAAAAAACACAAGACAAATGAGCCATCATAACACTAGTCCCTTCGTGTACTGCTACTTAGTTATTTAGCTCAGGGCATAGTGGAGTAACTATGAGCATCACAAAAAGTATCACACTCACTTTATAGAAAATAAATATAAATGAAAATTAATGATGAATAATAAAAAAATTCCTTCATACTGGGGCAACATAATGAATCTTGGTACCAACTTCACTGGAAATAAAGGATCAAATACATACGGTGCCTTCAAGCTTCTATCCACATCACATTTTAATATCACACAAATGTTTTTCTCTCTGTGTAACTGCTCTGCTCTGTATATGGCTTATTCATTTCTTTATTTTGAAATGAGAACAAACCAATGACTATAAAAACAAATTAATTAAATAAAAATAAAAAAATAATTTTCCTGTTTAGTAATGTAGGCTACTAAAAAGTAGCGAAAAATTATAAAGAGAAACATGTACAAAAATCAAGAAGGTTCTTCACTGCCACCACATGTCGGTGTATATAAGCCCCAGTTTGTTACATTATGGCCGACTATCTGTACAGAGATGGAATCTCTGCATGTAAAGGGAGACAACTGAACATCACAGGCTATCATTGCCATGGAAATTATTACCCACAGTCAACTTATTAAATTATGTTACTTTCTCTTGTATGTACCTTGAGACAAATGTAATTACAGTTCACTGCTTTTCTTGTTTAATCCAATAAGCATTATGAAGACAAACATACAGGTATAGATACATTTTTAGAGCATGTCAGTGTTGTTATATACACATCAAGTGAAGCAAGTACATCTTCAAAGAGCACAGTCTCAAGTTCTAAGATTATTAGGCCTATGTTTCATAAAAATAGTACCATCTTCGTGCAGACATGGGATGGTGGCTGAAAACTTTGAGGTCGAAAGGTTTGTCCTCAATTTCTTCATTCAAAGCAAGGAATTATTTCTCTATCATACTGAAGTTCAACATATGCTTGAATTCAAAGGGACACCAGAAAGCCGACATGAATTTATAGGTAGCCTAATTTAACTAATGACCCATGTCATCAGTAAGATATGTGTAGAGCATGCTCAGGTCAGTCACTGAGAACATAACTTGTATAAGTGTAGCTGAGAATTGTGGCGTGCAGGGTCGTTGGTAGAGTATGCAGCATTTTTAACCAGGCTATATTATTAATGTGCTAAACAGGTAAATCCTTAGTAAACAATACACTATGTATTATGTTCTTTGTGGGCATAGAATTCAGATTGGCTGGGCTAATTGTGCTCTCTTTCCAGTTAAGTCTTCCCTCTACAGCTGTCAAAAAAATGTTTAGCAGAAACAAGAAGAGGTACTTTTTAACATATGAAAACTAAATACGGAATATTTCAGGAAAACAAAGATACATGTAAAAATACAGGAAATATGAAGAATATGAAGGTCAGAGCCTAGTAAATAAAGACAGGAGGCTGTGTGTTAGGGTCAGTGATTTAGTCAGGCTGTGCCACTACATACACTAGTCCAAGAGTCTTTCTGGCAGCGATTCCAGCTGATTCCAATCTTAACACAATAGACAGCCCAGCTTGATGTCTGCTGTCACTAAATTAATCCCAAACTGTGAGTGGCCAACAGGTCACAGGGATCCATTTTACCACAGCGGAGTTCTGAAGAAGATACCATGCATACTATTATCAGCTGGAAATATTTTATTTGTAACCTGAAATTAACAGTTAATTAATAAATTAAGCTCAGTATAGTGAATTTCACTTCCTTCTTGTTTCATGCCTTTCTATCAGTGGCTATTATTTCCATTTTGCTCACGAGCACACAAAAAAAGCCTTGTGAACTTGAGAAGGAAGCACAAAAAACAAATTACAGCCAATGCTACACAGATCCCTATTGATGTCTTAATGTCCAGGAGTTCCTGAAGTGAGAGAAAATTTTTCTGATGGAACCACGTGACCTAGTGACAGTATGCTGGAATGTCTGCCGACCATACAGTATGGGGGCAAATCCACAGCTCTACAGGGGTCAGGCTTTGGTCATAATCTTCCCTGCCAACCCTAGAGCTGTAAACCTTGGACCTTCACATTCCTGACAGAGAACTACACACAGCCTTCACAGGTTGGAGATGATTTCATGTCTGATGCTCATGCTAAGCCACTCTCACATTACCAGCTCTCCATGACTTGGAATTTTTGCAATTATCAGATCCTCAGTGAAGTACAGGGGTACAGGGAAAAAGTCTCAAAGCAAATCTGGCTGGTGCTTTGGCCCCTCATAAGATAAATGTACCTTGCTTGGTTCGTGATAGTCACTTAGCAAATCCTAGATGAGATGCAGAGAGTTCAGCAGCAGAGCTATACCTGTTTTGCTCCCTATGTAACCAGGTGAGATCTACAACTGGACTGACTGACTGTAATCCTACCCTGACTGGCTTTTCACTCCATCTATCTCAGCCAAGCAGTCTGCAGTAAGTAAAATATCCCTTGAGCAAAGAGAAAAAAATAATCCAGATGTTATCCTCAGATGAAAATCCATTAATGAGGAAAAACTAAAAGGTTAGTGGTAACGTTTATAAATCTGGTGAGAACACAGACATATAAACACTGTAAATATATGTATGTAATATCATATACTTGTGAAATATACATCTGATGTCAATAAAAACACTGCTGTTGTATAAATCAAAAATGACTGAGTGCGGCATTAATTAATCAATTAAATAAATCAATCAATAAAACCATATTTGTAATAACATTTTCTTTATATTGAACTGTGTACACTGATATATGGTATTATTGTGAAAAACCTTAAAGAAGAGCCAATTGTCAAGTCTGACTCACATACAGGCACCATTTCCCTTTTGGATGACTTCAATCAACACAATACAGAGATCTGCGTGGAAATGTACATGTACATTTATGTGTATATGTATGTAAAAGGTAGAAAATTGCATTAAACGGCTCCTATATTCTTAGATGGGCCTATTATGTGATGGACAGTTAGGTCCATGTTACAGATGTCTAGGGGACCAATGAGTGCTGGCAAAGGAGTGAGCCTGTAGTTAGTCACCAGGCATGTCCTTGTGTCCAGCACTGCTTACCTATAATAAGCTACTTTTCCACCCACTAATTGTGATAAGGGCTTCTCCTAATGAGCACACCTCCACCAAGACAGGGGGATATCAGGAGACTCATCATCAGTTAGATTACAGCACCATTACCAAGCTGAATGGGAAAACAACCAAGTGAACAGTAGTCCTCAGCTCCAGGCTGTGCTATACTCAATCAGGACACAGAATTGCCAGGTCTTCTCACCGGGACACCGTTACAAATTACAGGCACACTTCCCAGATGTTCAATAAGGTTAACCAAGCAGCAAAGACTTAGGCACAGACAATTGTGGACATCCCTTTTAATGACATGAATAGTTAATGACCAATATCACACAAATTCCTCTACTCAGAAATGTTAAACACTTCCTGTTAATTACTAATGGTTTTTACACTTTTCAAAATTACTTGCTTTCTATAAATACTTTCATAATTCCCCCTCCAACTCCCTCCAGGTGTGAAGTTTTTTTTTTTTTTGAAAAGAAATAATTCGAACATATTATACAGTTAATTTGGAGGTAAAATACCTCAACAAAATGAAAGAAAGGAATCTTTACATTATGTGGTGTGGAAATGATGAAATGAGACATAAATGAAAGGTTAACCATGATATGATAAATTAACCTATGATAACTAATATAATATCTGAAATATGTATGTGAAATATCATTCATCTGTTTACAAACTCCACATTTTAACAACATGACTAGAGAAATAATAAAATTCTGCAGTCACTACAACTCTTCTTCATGTTGAACCCAAAAGGCAGAGATTCAAAACGATACATCATGCAAAGTTTTGATTGATGACCAGCCCTCAAGGGTTAAATACAACTAACAGTAAAATCACGGCCATTATTAAAGCTCTTACACAGAAACAACCTTAAATGAAGGAGAAGACAAGTATGAGAAAACCCGGAAGGATGAGACCACAATCTGCACATAATTTGCCTTTAGCTCCATAAAATGGGCTGGAAAAGAGATATCCCAGCCTGATGATAGGGGACCATCTAACACTATTATCCCCACAGGGATGAAGGCAGTGTAAGGGGATGGGAGAAAACAGATCCTCATTATATCAACATGCTGTCAACACTGTTCCCTTAGCTACAGCCTATAGGCTCAAGGGTTTGTTACCTTCAGGAGAGAGGCCAGAGCCCCTTACCTGTAACCTTACACTGTACATCCCCATAAGTCGCTTACCATGCAGATAGAAAACTTATGTCACAATGGAATATAATGAACATACCTAAAAGGTTACATTCAATACAGTATATGGCTCATGATCATCTCAGTGAGGTTCATAACAGCTTATAAAAAAAACCTGGATTAAGATAGTGAAATCAAGTAGCCCTCAGCTGTCAATGACAATCAATCCTTGTACTCTCGCTGACTGTGGCACATGGGAGGTCTTTCAAAATGTATTCACCAAGAGCACACTGACCAACTAGGGAACAAATCATTATTAACTTCCTGAGAGAAAAGTCAACCGTGACATAAATATGCATGTGTCAGATTTTAGGGTACTAGGTTTAGGTAAGAAGACGATGTGCATGTAGACACCATGGCATATCAAGGGATCACTTCTGCTCATGTCTGCAAAGGAGGCAACAATATATAAAATAGAATGACAACTTTGCTTTTCCAGGGGCATCAACTAAGACGGAAAATAAATTGTATTCAAAGTTTGTTGTTTTTATCTGAAACAAGCTGCGATACTTGATGTATCTGTATGATAATATGATGTCCCCTATTTGTATGAGGTGTCAGCATGATGGCAAAGTACCACCTCAACAACAATTACCATAATTTTGTTGAATTCTTGGAAAAACAATGTACCAAGTTTCACTTCAGTATGATGAAAAGTAATTAAAAAGAGGTACAGCAAACTTTTTCATGAATGAATGACTGATGCCTAGGGCATTTCTCTATTCCACCTTGGTAGGGACTAAAAATTAAGAAGTTATTTTTGGTAAGGGGTAACTATTGAATTGGGTCAAGGTCTGCAAAACTGCAAATTGTTCATTGTTCACAGCTCTTCACAGGAGAGGCATTTTCACCATTTTATTGATACACAGTGAAAATCAGTTTGGTTTTGGAGTTTGATGGTAATTAAGGTTATGACCATAATAACATTCACTAAGAGTAAAAAGAAAACTCTTGAATAGTAAAAAACAAAGTATGATAAACCAAAGTTTTTGGCATATAAATTAACAAAGGCCTACTCTTCAGAATACACTATCTCTTTTAAGTTGTCCAAGCATTACTATGCAATGACCATCAATTCACCATGCTTTCTGGCCAGCACCATTTACTTCTGATTATACACCTTGAGAAATATGTATGGAACCACATACCAAACAGCACTGGAAAAAGGACGGTGTGAGGCAAGACCTGGGGTTCATTGTCAAGGTATAATGCATGTCCATGGCTGTGCAGACAGACAGACAGACAGACAGACAGACAGACTGTAAGACTGAGTAGCCTTGTTGATGGCTCATTGCTCTGGTAACGGACTGTAATATGTGGGAGGCCCTTCATAAATCACACAGCTGGTGAGAAGCTTCAGTGGGGGAGGTTCATACAGCATATACAAAGTACAGAGATTGTAGCACTTGTGGTAAGACTTGTGGCCAAAAACAAACCCAAAACAACAGCAACAAATTCATTAACAAGCTAAGCATCTTTGCCTAGTGTACCCATAAAACAAAAAGTGAATGGCAACAACCTGGTTCACTCTCTGCTGGGTCTAATCTAATTTATCTATGGTAGCTCATTAAAAAGATACAAGGCAGCAGTCAATACAGCATTCAACATAAATGAAAACATGCTGGCCTGAATACTTTACAGCTCTTCTTGTCTGGTAGGAAGATGCATATCTGCATTGTCTGCACAATAAGCCGTAACCATATTCTAGTAGCTCCTTTTAAAAGTTGCAAGCAATGAGACAAATTGCAACTGAAAGTATAGCAGGTTATACACTTTCCACACCAATGATATTTAAACCTCTGTTTGAATCATTTTGGCTTTCCCTGAGTATAGAAAAACTTCCCCTCACAATGCCTCTTGACACTGCAGGGCTATAGTAAGGTCTACAGCTTCACCACAGGTGCATCACACACAGAGTCAACAGGCCATATGGAAGATTATATAAAACATTTCTACATGAAATAACATCCGCTTTGTGCTTCATCCCGTCAGGGCTTGGAAGTGGGATGGGGTGGGGGTATTTCATTTCCTGTGGGTAAGTAATGTGACCCCAGGACACCGGTACTGACTCTATCCACACTATAACACTCACACAAGGTAACTAAGCTCCAACTTTATCAGGAAATGCAGATATTTGGGCAATGGGCATAAAAAAGCTACAAAACAAATGAAACAACTTTCTATATATAATCAACAGAATAAAATGGGTAAAGATCATAATGAACTAAAGAAGAAAATATGGAGTGCTAAAAGATTTGTACTGGGTTTATAATATACTAGTGTGGCTTAGTACTGCGGCACCTCTTTACAAAGTACATATGGCCAGCTGATGTTTGTACAGATCTCTTACCATCATTTCCTCTAGCTTGTTCTCCCACAACATAATGTAATCACTGGCAGGTCGCCGCCTGCGGAAGGTGGAGGTGTAATTAGACATGATACCTGTCACACCTGACAGGTAATATAAGACCTCTTACAGAAGGTCAGTAGAAATCCCCGAGAGGTAAGCACAAATCTCCAGCATCCAATATCCTGAAGTGACCCACTCAGTCTTCAGCAGAGTCTTGCCAACAGGCCATCTGGGTAGTGATTCTGGATTATTGCAAAAGCTCCTCACGATGACAACTCTATTTGTGGTGAATCCAGCTGTTCATCGTTTTAACAAGACCCAAAAAGGTAGTGCACATGTGTTGGCAATGCTTAATGCTGAGCCCTAGCACTTTTTTCCTTGAAACACAGAAGCTGTAGTGTCCACTTCTAACACACGGTCTTTGGCCTGAGAAGTGCAATCACTGGAGCAATGCTTAATCTCGTTGCCTTAGTAACTGACAATTGTCGGCTTTGAGCCTGCCCAATATTTCACCATCTCTTAGTAGTTAACATGTCTTGGCTGTCCAGAGCCCTCTTTTCTTCTCTTCTAAAGGACAGGGTGCATGCTGGCTATCAGCAGCACTCCTGTATCTGCAGGACTATCTTAATGTCCTGCTTGACTGGTGAATGGAACAGCCCCCTAGCCTATGACAAGCTGGATCCGGAGATAGTTGGCTGTCAGGGCCCAGCAGTAAGTAGGTAGATAGATGGGGGTGTGGGGCATGGGGGGAGGGGAAGACTCCTCATCCCCTGTAGCCAGGCAGATGTGTCAGAGTCTCAGCAAGGCCTGCCTCCTCACTTACCCACATCTCACTGATATCACAGAAAAAAACACAGGAAAACCTTCAAAGGAGCTAGCCACAATTTTTTTTTCTTTCCTGCTTTTACATGGTGCATGTTGTTCACCTCTCTAGATCATTTAGCTGTGCCCTTTGAAAGGTGCACAGATGTTGGTGTAATCTAGGATCACTCCAGCCACATGTTTCCCCTTAACTGCCCTTTCTGCCCAATACCCACAAGGGCAGCCACTGACCCTTGAGGTGCAGTCAGAGTAGCTTCACTCCTGTCACAGAGTGTAATCAAAACAGTTTCCTTGCCTACAGTTTAATTCCTCTAGATTCTCCAAGGTCTGTGACACGAGATGAACACAGATGATAGTGTGCATGCATAACTACATGCCCGAACACAACATCCACACAGAGTGCTCATCTTACACAACATGTGCATTCCACCATGAATTACTTGTGACTTGATAACAACCGTTATCATCACAGTCAACCTATTCCGTTACAAGGTACATTTTATCTTAAAACTTTTTCTGCAGTTTATTTCTCAGAAAAGTAATAAAAAAGTAATTGTAATTACCAGAAAACATAAGAACACATTGAAGATTCATCAAAATGAAACAGGAAAGAAACACAGAGTACCTCCTCCTTTGTTTCAGACATCAATGGGCCTTGAACTAAATTAGCATGAGCATGGCTCCCAAAAACACCCATCATCAAATGCAAACATGTCACACTGGTCAACGGGACTTGTAAAGTATTGGGAACACACGTCTTTAATCATTGTATGAATTTATTCAGTTAAAGTGTTTTCTCAGAAGAATTAAGTTTTGGAAAAAATTTGAAAATCATTGTGGGGAAAAAGTTTATATTAAGAGCCACTGACATTCTGCCCATTTATCACAATCCTATATAGCACATTAATAAATCAGACTTTGTCCATTATATACCTTAGTAACCCAAGCAGACATAAATAACACACGACCTTCTGGTTAGTCTGTATTTTCCTGTCAGAATACAGAAGGGAATGACTAAACCTTAACTGAATCTACAACCAATGCTTGCACAACTACCTGCCAAAACCGTAAACATAAGCTTAATTCCAGAGTTTTTCTTGGCACTGAATGCCTACCTGACAATTGGCATAAATGAGAAAATCAGGTAAACAAACAAAGTGTTTGCTTCTTTTCAAAGACAAAATCCTATCTAAGCCATTATGAGCCTGGTGAAGCACTTCAGATTAGCAGGCCACACAGCATGAACTCATACATATGCACACGAAGACAAAAACCACAGCGTTGTGCTGTGTAACGCAAAAACCACAGCGTTGTGCTGTGCAACACAAAAATCCACAGTGTTGTGCTGTGTAACACAAAAAACCACAGCGTTGTGCCGTGTAACACAAAAACCAGTGTTGTGCTGTGTAACACAAAAACCAGTGTTGTGCTGTGTAACACTAAAATCACAGTGTTGTGCTGTGTAACACATAAACCACAGTGTTGTGCTGTGTAACACAAAAACCACAGAGTTGTGCTGTATAGCACAATAACCACAAAGTTGTGCTGTGTAACACAAAAACCAGTGTTGTGCTGTGTAACACTAAAATCACAGTGTTGTGCTGTATAGCACAATAACCAAAAAGTTGTGCTGTGTAACACAAAAACACAGCATTGTTCTGTGTAACACAAAAACCACAGTGTTGTGCTGTGTAACACAAAAACCACAGCGCTGTGCTGTGTAACACAAAAAACAGCCTTGTGCTGTGTAACACAAAAATACAGCCTTGTGCTGTGTAACACAAAAACCATACCCTTGTGCTGTGTAACAACAAAAACCACACCCTTGTGCTGTGGAACACAAAAACCACACCCTTGTGCTAAGCAACACAAAAAACACAGCATTGTGGTGTGTAACATAAAAACCACAGTGTTCTTCACAATGAACACACATGGACAGACAGAATGTCTGCTTCTTCAGATGTTAGAAACATATTCAAGGGTAACTTCTACAGATTTTCACTCTTTTATCTACCAAATATCACTTTGAAACAATGACAAATTTAGTAACAGGGGTAAATCAGGTCATTATATCTTGGGGTATACTTATTTATTTATTTATTTAATCGATGTTTTACACTATATTCAAGAATATTTCACGACCCTGGTCAGCAATATGTTGGAAAGAAACCGAGCAAAGCCTGCTTGAAACCCACGGCGATCAGTTCGTTGCTAGATCTTCCCACATAGGTCCGAAGAGGAAACCAGCTGAGCATAAGCTAATCTTTAATTGGGTATAATTAAGTGAGCATTTCATTTGTATTTTAAAGAAGATTGAATGTTTTACTGAACCTCATAAGACGTGTATATTTCAAACTAAAATGCAGGATTTTGTTGGGATAACAGTGGAAAATCTTCACCAATGCTTTTCTTGCTGAAAATATCCAGATAGGCTGTGAAGGGTCAGACAAGAAAAATAGGGAAAAAAAAACACAACCTGTTGAGATTAACTGGGAAGACTTTTATCAACAAGAGGTACTAAATGTAGCGTAACTGATGCCAGTGCAGGACTGGGGTGTAGGCAGAGTACTGAATGCAGTGGGTGCTGTAGGAGGGCATACATGTATGCTGGACACCAGCCTGTTGTATCAGACAGCCTCTGGTTATCATACATAGGTAGGGCTGTCACTACACTGCAGGCTCTTTGCCTATCTACTACCAGTACCGGTAGCACTCAGGAGCTATCACTACCACCTTTTAACACAGGTATAAATCAAGGAGAAGGGAAGGTGATAGCCAGAATCTTCCAGGATTAACCCAGGATGCTAAACCTGCAATGTAAATGATCTGTTGCTGAGCACACTAGATGCAACTGGTGTTTGCCGTGAGCCCAGTGAAGGGTTTACTGATTGCACTTGTACAAGCACGGCCAACACCGTGCTATACTCTGGATAAGGGAATTTATCCCTACTGCTGATACACCTCTAGTACTACATGTCAATCAAAAAGGTGGCAGTACAGTTTGTTTTCTTAGAACTTAGAGAGAGCAGACTGATATGTGCATGGTGAAGATGAAACACAAATGGTTGCACAGTCTACCTCTGAGGACAGATATTAGCTGCATGCCACATAATTACACTTTTCTTCAAACCTACTCACTGAGAGTTTACAGCAATCCACCCTGCTTAAAAATCCTAATGAAACACTTTCCATTTGTTTTGAACAGTTAAATTCCTTTTAACCTTTTATCAAACAATTTGACTTGCACTTATATTTTTTTTACATCGTTCAACAGTGATTGGAATGACACAATTCCAGCTAATCTTAATGAAAAACAGCATGAGCACAGACTCTCCGTCCTGCTCTCCTCACAGTGGCTTAATTCACCCACATAAGCCAAACCCTAAAAGCTGGAGGTAACTTATGTAGATACGTAGCAGCAAACATCAAGTTGTCATCATGTCCATTAAGGATTTCTACACAAAAGGGGTTTTATGATGGACCAGTAATCCCATAGAGCTGTCTTAATGAAGCTGTGTTCATGGGGCAAGTCTAAGCCTTTCCATGGAGATATTAAAACTCCCCTGAAAACATCAATAAACCTGAAGGGTTGGGTTCCTAGGGGGAGAGTTTAGTAAACAGAGTTATTCTGAGCAAATCTGGCCCTGGCCTCAAGTGCTGGTTGGAGGGGCTACATCAATACATAGGTATCATCTATCATAACAACTGATAGCAGGTCTCCAGCTGGCTTATCCCCAAATACTGATGTACACTCTCTACTTCCAGTCACACATACTTAACACTCTTCATCATGTGCACCTGGAAGACGGATGATCCTACAGATAGATGATGCATTTATGGATTAAAAGTATATTCAAATACTTACTTCCTGTTACTTTTTCATTTTAACTATTCAAATCGTTTTAGACACATCAACGTGTCCAATGTTTTAAGTAGAAATCTCCCTATATAAAAGATTCCCCACATACTGTGGTGAGCTTGCTCTCATAATACATGGGATAGAGGTAACACTGGGGTTTACCTCACATGCCAGTCATCCATTGGAAGTCTGGTTAAGGGTGAAGTGAATTAAGCAGGATTCTTAACCCCTCAGGTCAGACAGTGTCAGTCCCTACAGTAGACAGCTGGCACTTGATTACCTCCCTTGCCCTCAGGATCAGCTCCACAACCTGGTTACACTAGAGACCAGTTAGTTATACAGAACTCGTCCCTGTGTGTTGGTGAAGAAACTAGAGATTACTCCACAGAAAAAAAAAATAGCAACAATAGCACCTGCATATAGCATCACAGAATCGGGTCTGTGCTGCGAATGGCTGGTCCCACAAACTATGTAGGAACTTTAAAGGCTACACCCAGAGCTGTTGCAATTTGCATATCAATACACCTCAGCTGTTTACATATGAATACACTACTTGGGCTACAGTTGACACCTCCTCACCCAAATTTCCACACAATGAATACTATTGGTAGATCATTAGAGCCTACATTGGTAGGACATGTATGTTCTGATGAAAACAAGATGCGTGAAAAAAAGATTTTCATAGGAGAGCAGACATGTAATGCTACACCTAATTTTGGTAAGTCGGAGGAGTACAGAGACTCGTCTTATTTATTTAATCTAGGGATCTAAGGACCAAAAAACCCTGATCAAAAAAAAAAAAAATTCTTCGAAAAAAAAAAAGTTTGAATCAGCTTCCTTTAAGCACGTTGGTCATGTTATCCACAACAACAAAGTTTTCATGATTGCCTAAGATAGATTATGGGAAGATTTCACAAGGTAACTCACTGGGTGGGATACCTGGGTATGGGGAGCATCTCACCTCTCATACCCACCACAGGTAATCATGACATCCTCTAACTTTAATAGCACTACCCCAGGCTATAGTAACGGGCTGCAGTCTTACCATCTGTAACGCAGATTAGGGGAAGATTTCACAAGGTAACTCACTGGGTGGGATACCTGGGTATGGGGAGCATCTCACCTCTCATACCCACCACAGGTAATCATGACATCCTCTAACTTTAATAGCACTACCCCAGGCTATAGTAACGGGCTGCAGTCTTACCATCTGTAACGCAGATTAGGGGAAGATTTCACAAGGTAACTCACAGGGTAGGACACCTGGTTATGGGGAGCATCTCACCTCTCATAATACCACCACAGGTAATCATGACATCCTCTAACTTTAATAGCACTACCCCAGGCTATAGTAACGGGCTGCAGTCTTACCATCTGAAACTCAGATTAGGGGAAGATTTCACAGGGTAACTCACAGGGTAGGACACCTGGGTATGGGGAGCATCTCACCTCTCATATTACCACCACAGGTAACCTGATAGGTTTACAGCCATTGTCCTATGCAGAAGCCAAATTCCTCACAAGCTGAAATACTTTCACATCCAATGGATCCCCCCAAAGCAAGTATGTCATGTATTTGACGAGCAGTATGGTGTCAGACCCTATGTGTCTGTAAAATACACATACACATATATTACCATGTCACAGTAAATAGGTGGCCATAAAAGATGCAATGTTTAAAAAATTAAAGCCCCAAAAAATGAAACAAAAAAAAAACAACAACAACAAAAAAAAACCCATTTGTGTAAAGGTAAAGACCTACTATCGTCCCTTTTCACTTAGTATTAACACCTTTGAGTTCCGATGGTTGGTTGTTACAGTCAATTGTAAGTTTTCTAAGAGCTTAAGTGCATATATGTGTGTCGATAGTTCTTCTAACCAAATTTATGCGGTAGGTTAGGACATTCTTATTAACATATTGGTAATCTGATAACAGTGTCATAAAGTGATCATAATATTTCAGGTCAGATTTGGATGTGTAACTCAATGTTATCATGAAGGATTGTCTAACACTGTTTTCAAATCCAAGTAGAGACACATGTACAAGTTTGTAAGTTTGATGAGGGTGAGGTAGATATCAGCTAGCTAAGCCTTCCCTTTATGTATTTGATAGGTGTTAATTTAACACTATACTGTTTCCCCTTCAGTAGATGAGGTTTATAAGTGGAGAAAGCCAAAGTGCCCAGGCTGAACCGCTGCACCACATCCGAACAAGTTATATCCGAACAAGCCAGAGCTGGATTAGCACATGCAAACTCACTAGTCAGAGAAGATGTGGCTAAAATGAGAACACTACCTAGCTTACTCACTGGACAGAGAAGGACTGGCTAAAGTGAGAACACTACCTAGCTAAGCTGGACAATGGATAGAGAAGGACTGGCTACAGTGAGAACACTTCCTAGCTTATTCACTGAACAGAGAAGGACTGGCTAAAGTGAGAACAGTACCTAGCCTACTCACTGGACAGAGAAGGACTGGCTAAAGTAAGAACACTACCTAGCTAAGCTGGATGGACCTAATCAGTTAGGGCTCCTGATGTTGAAGCAGCAGCCTCTTGCTCTCAGTTTTCCTCACCTGGAACCTCGCTTAGTGGTCAGCAGAGAGCTCCGGCTAGCAGCTGACAGCATCTGCTGACCACACCTCCCTGGCCCTCTCTGTACCAGGGATCAGGTTACACTGGGGTGTATAGTTTACTTATCTGTACCCTGTACTATACAAACCAGCACCCACTAACCCACATAATACAGCATGGGTAGGTTTATTTATAACACATTCAACTTCCTCAAAAACCGCCAGGTTTATATATAAGCATGCCTACTCAACTGGTAAGGTGTTTTTCAAATTTTTAAAACAATTCCCCTTTAACGAAATAGTGTACTTTTCATATTCTGTCAAAAATTATTATGATGCTACAGATTTTACAGTCACAAAATGTTTTTTGTTTTTTTTTACATGACTAATGGTTATATGTTAATTGACAACCTGCCAACTAGGTTAATGAAATTAGGACAGAAAACAGATGTGATTACAATTTATGCTTACTTGAGTTATTTCCCTGGAGTGCTCTCTTTTTTTCCCTTACTGCCAGTAGAGTTGTTCCCCTTCCCATGATGTCTGAATGACCAGCAAAGAGTGACTTTCCTATGACCCTGATTACAATCAACTTACTTCACAGACAACTACCTAAAATAGTGCAGACATTAGGTTTTTCTCAACATGTTAACATGATCTAGATGAAAACCATCAGATGAGCACCTCAGAAGCACTTCTGGATGCATAAAAGGATGTATGTATGTATATTAGTCCATCTAGATGTACTGAGTGTGCTAATTTAAAATTCTAACATTCATCATAACATCGCGTCCAGCAACGCCTCTCAAAAAACAGGGTGCAGATTTCATCTCTCATCTCCTTCCAACTTACAACAGTTCAAATCACTTCCTTTGTGCATTTATATGTAATTTTCCAGAGGAATCTCTAACACCACCCTCTTAATTTACTATCCACACCAAAGGAACTAATTCACTCACTGCCTTGTGGTCACACCGATTGCAAGAGCTTTGGCCGTAGCAAGTGCCTCGCCGTAGACAGCCATTTTGAAGTGTAGCCTGACCTACTTCTGGGTTAAAAATGCAACTGAGTTTTGGTATTGAAGTCCTCGAGAAAACTATTACATTTCCATTGCCATGTGCAAGAACAACCTCAATCCTCGTAATTCAAACCAAAAAGGCATAAAAAAGAACATGTATTTTAGTGCAGATAAATTCGGGTGCTGTGAGTGCGAACTTCATTTAAAATCGATCCCATCAAGTTGGAGTGCACAGATGTGTGGCAATTGGTTTGAGGGGTGGCAATGGACTTAATGTTACAATGTACGTCAGAATTTTAAAACAGCATACTGAATCCATCTAGATGGACTAGAATGTGCGTTTGCTTGGGGTCTCAAGCTGTACTTAGTTTCCTTGCTCTAACTTCTCAGTGCTGAGACTCAAGTGAGCTAGCAACAAGTGCCATTTCTATTTATTTATTTATTTGATTGGTGTTTTACACCGTACTCAAGAACATTTCACTCGTATGAAATATGAGTAGCTGGCATTTTGGTGGGAGAAAGGCTGGGCAGAGCCCAGGGGAAACCCACAATCATCGGCAGGTTGAGTACCATTTTTGAAGTCTTTAGTACGACTTTGATGCAGACTCTCTAACCACTAGGCCACCAAAGTGGCTGTGCTTTTGGAAGTAGGTCTTACATAATTGTCTTTAACCATTTCAGGTCTATTGGATAACCAAACCATTTCTCTTTCCCTGGCATTTACAGTACATTTTGTTTACAGGAGTATTTACGGTAATGTGGGTAGGACAAAAAGGGTGGCATACTTGACTCCTCCCCTGTGTGACTTCCTCATGTATGGTGCTAAAACCCAGATATAGGCCTAACTCAACTGTGGCCAAGAAGTAAGTCAACTAGTAACAATTATACCACAGCCTACACAAAGGTCTTCTGCTGACTTAATGCCTTGTTATATCTAAGCTACCTTTATCCTGCACAACAGGTGTTAGGAAACCTTTGAATATTACAGGTAATGTGCCAGGACTCTGAGGAGGGGGTGTGTATAGTGTAGCTGACTTTGTACCAGTAACACTGTTATGTTCACAGTAACATCCAGCTATGTTCCCAGATGTCAAAAGCCACCATACTACAAACTTCCGTATTCATCAATTAGTATTAATTCAGTATCTATTTCTTTCTGTTCAGAAAGGAACTTTGTACAGTATTTGGCATTTCCATTTTCCACATCGAGATTACCATGACTATCACAAAAGTTGTTCACTTACACCATGGAAATGGTCTACTTTGAGGTAGACATTTTACATACTCAGGTAAGTCCACACCATTATGATGTAGACCTAAGTAGTCATATGACACTACAGGAAGGTAAGGAGTCAGATAATTCTGTCGGACAAGGGAGTCCAGCTTGCCTGTCACATAATCACCATGAACACACAACAAACAAACCCAGCGCTTTGCTAAACCTAAGGGTGATCTCTGCAGTAACTGCTAGGCTGCATGGTGAAACTTTCTGTCCATCAAATGATGTATAATTACTTTACATGAAACTTAAGTGAGTCTCATTTCTCACACACACAAAATCAAGGGTCTTCATGAAAGTTCTTTAACATGCTTCTATCAAAGGCAGTTTTAGTGCCAACCTGAAGTCCTGCACTCACGAAACCAAGCTTATCATTAAACAGCAATCTGGAAATTAATGAAAGTTGTAGTGTTTACATCTTACACATTGAACAAACATCAATCGCCTCTAATCTCAGTGAATCAGAACTTTTCCCATCAGATGTAATTAATTAATGGAAGATAACATCTCTTTCTTCAGCAGACCGTGCGTGTTAGATATACATCACTGTGAATCATGAACAGACTTCCGCTGTCTTCACACAATGTACACCGACAAACACAGTTCAGCAAGTATTTCTGGTTTACGAAAAAACCCATCAAGTACTCATTAACTGAGCATGCCCATTAACCACTACAGCAAGGCCATTAAACAGTGCTAACAGAATTTCTACCTTGCATGCTTATACACAATCACAAACGGTAAATGATTTACTGGAAAGCATAAAAAGAACAAAACAAAAAAAAAAACCCTCTGAAGATAACTGTAGGATGTTATAACACAAACAACAGAAGTAATTTCTATGACTGGCTGCAGGGGTTCATTATAATTATAGTGAATTGCTTTTGCCAGCATTATGATCATGCAATGATGCTTGTCACAGCAGGAGATATAGGTAAGGGAGGAAATTCTATTGGTGCTTCACAACCCTGGCTCAGCTGCCAGCTGCCAAGTGGTCGACAAGTAACACCCAAAACGTCATCACTGATTTTACTCTATCCTGTGTCAAAAATAAAATGGAAAATTCCCTGAACTTCCTTCTGAATTGGTTTTAGATGGATAAAATACGTTCTACCAGTTCCTATAAATGTATAGCATATTCTTGACGCTTTACGTCACTCTTTAAGATTTGCTCATTCATATGACGATGACGACAACGACACCAGTTTGCAGTAAGAATTCAGGCCTCTCCATGCACCCCCCCCCCCTGCCCTGGTGAATATAATAATCCTAGCTCTTTGAGGATGTACATGGCAGATGTTGACTCTTTCAAAGTACATAATGAATGCGATTTGTACAGATTTATTATGGGTAAAATTTCAAGAGGTGAGAACATGCATTGATAATGCTTACTTACAAAGGTACAATGGATGCTGCATAAATTACAGGGGATATCTTCAAAGTGGAGGAGAGTGGGGGAGGTGGCTTTGTGCAGGGTCAGCTATTTGCTGTGTTAGTCAAACCAGTCCTGCTCAAAGTTCAAAGGTTTGGTAAACTACTGGGAGCCAAACATCCCAGGGTATTTCAGGTAAACCACTCAGTCTCAAGTAAAAGATCAAAGTTGTTAATATAATACCTGGATTTACTACCTGGACATAACACCTGGGTATAGCCAGCACTGCTAGGTTGTCTACCTTGAAGTCTATCCCAACTCCTTTATTCTGCCCAGGCAATGTACAAGCATTTCCTTGCAATGTACAGAATTATATTTGTGGGTATGGGTATTCCATTTAATGTAACTACAAGCTGTAATAGGCCTTCTCTTTATCTAAACTTAAAGAAACCATGTCAGGTTACCATTAATAGGCCAATTATCCCCATTTATAGATCATGTTTTGCCAGAGGAGGAAATTCACCTGAAGTTAATGTGAATAATAGCCATGTCGAGGAGAGTGTTCACCTGTTAGTGCTGTATCAAAAGCTCCTCATAACAAGGGATATGGGGAAAGCTGTGGAGTAAAGTTACCAGGTGCAGGCAGAACTGCCTCATTAACCCTCACTGTGACTAATGTCAAACACTGACTCAGCCCTATGCTGACGGTCAATGCTCATCTAACCAGGGCCTGCTCTTTTCCACAAGATGCTTCACCATTGTCAGCTCATCCACTTACCAGAGAAAACCAAGGCCAGAGTTTCCTTCTAAATGTATGCACTCCTGTTAACAAGAAGACACCTGGCTGACACTGTACTGGGATCTAAGAGAAAACTCCATGAGACTCCAACCCACATAAGCTTCATTAAACCATTCCAAACCTCTGAGCAATACAGACACGGAGCATGCAACAAAACACAATCAGTGAAACAAACTTAACTTGATAACAAACACTGATGAGCTCGCATCCCAAACTAGTTAGAATATGAATATCGTGTTTGATGAAAGTTGTGTAATCAAATTTACACGTGACAAATGAATTCACAATTCCCAGCAGCAATGAAGTGTATAAAAACTTGTACCAAGACCATGCAATTCGGATGAAGAATATTTATTCATTCAAAACAGTACCCATCAAAGACATTATGCTTCACATACTACATTACTGCCAATACTGACACAGATAAGGCATTGATAGTACAGATTCTGGGTAATGTTCAAGTACTATACACAGTCTTGTTGTCTACACAGACGTAGTGATCACAAAGTATGGAATGGGTACATGTCATGCAAGCTGAGGTAGGACATGGGCTCCAAGCCGTGCGTGTACAACATCATCACAGCAAACCATGACAGGGGAGATAATTACCTGAGACCCGGGCTGCAGGTCGGGATGACAAGGAGGGACAGAAAAGAGAGAGTCTGGTTCCTGAGTGGTATCCGGCCCATAATAGTCCCATGGCTAGAGAGAGACAGAGTGAAACGTCATGTACATGTGATACAGCTGTTCTCAAACGTTCAATCTACAATATACATGACATAGATCATGTTACAAACAAGTTTTAAATACACACGATTCCATGGCATTGGCATAGATCATGCAGTACCTTTTCTTGCCATGTTTCCTTATAGAACTCAACATTTTTTGCACCTTATAGCACAACGCTCAATAACCAAAATAATTTTGTTTCTTAAAAAACAAAGAAAACTTATGATGTTTTTGTACTGGAACATTTTTAAGAAAAAAAAAAGGAGAGCAAGGCAATGACACTGATCATGTCATACAGCAGATCTGAATGTGGAACACTCAATCTACAGAACTTATCTATGACAAAGATCATGTAATCCAGCAGGTCTTTACCTACAACATTCCATGGCATTGACCTCTATCATGTAAAACAGCATCTCTAAATCCACCATCTCCATAGAAATGACACAGATCATGTAATACAGCAGATCTTTACCTACAACATTCCATAACATTGACCTCTATCATGTAAAACGTCATCTCTAAATCTAAAATCTCCATGGAAATGACACAGATCATGTAATACAGCAGGTCTTTACCTACAACATTCCATGGCATTGACCTCTATCATGTAAAACGTCATCTAAAATCTCCATTGAAATGACACAGATCATGTAATACCGCAGATCTTTACCAACAACATTCCATGGCATTGACCTCTATCATGTAAAACAGCATCTCTAAATCAACCATCTCCATGGAAATGACACAGATCACGTAATACAGCAGATCTTTATCTACAACATTCCATGGCATTGACCTCTATCATGTAAAACAGCATCTCTAAATCCACCATCTCCATGGAAATGACACAGATCATGTAATACAGCAGATCTTTACCTACAACATTCCATGGCATTGACCTCTATCATGTAAAACGTCATCTCTAAATCTAAAATCTCCATGGAAATGACACAGATCATGTAATACCGCAGATCTTTACCTACAACATTCCATGGCATTGACCTCTATCATGTAAAACGTCATCTCTAAATCTAAAATCTCCATGGAAATGACACAGATCACGTAATACAGCAGGTCTTTACCTACAACATTCCATGACATTGACCTCTATCATGTAAAACAGCATCTCTAAATCCACCATCTCCATGGAAATGACACAGATCATGTAATACCGCAGATCTTTACCTACAACATTCCATGGCATTGACCTCTATCATGTAAAACAGCATCTCTAAATCTAAAATCTCCATTGAAATGACACAGATCATGTAATACCGCAGATCTTTACCTACAACATTCCATGGCATTGACCTCTATCATGTATATCATGGAAATGACACAGATCATGTAATACAGCAGGTCTTTACCTACAACATTCCATGGCATTGACCTCTATCATGTAAAACAGCATCTCTAAATCAACCATCCCCATGGAAATGACACAGATCACATAATACAGCAGTCCTGAATTGGTAACATTGAGCCAGTTCTGAATCAGCCACATTTCACAAGCTACACAGTTCACGTCAAACAGCTACGTTACTCAAGTAATTTCCCCAAAACATCAAAAACTAGACAATGGAAGCATGGAGAAGATAACTCTCATATGCTGCTATATGTACACAATTCTCACTCATCTGGATAAGGATAACAAACACATCATCAGTACTGATAACTGTGTCTAGCAGATCTCTCATGACCAACTCTTACACTATCAGGTACAGATTACTTGACAAACACATGACCTCCATTCTGCATTTCCTACTAGCCCTGGATGACTATCACTTGGCTTTGATATATTTGTACTGGCGCGGGCAGAGTTATGGCAGGATCCCAGTCACCTCTGAAGGAAGCATTGGAAAATTGTCGATTACTAACCACCTTCAGGTGTGCTAGTTGCTCCTTTACAATGCTTAAGGTCCTATAGACTGCAAGACTGATAAAATCCTGAGCAGTTGATCATCCCACAGGTAAATATCCATCCATATTTCAGCAAGCTCAACCTGTCTGCGATTCCAAATTCACAAAATGGCTGCTGTCTTCTGTCTCGTACAATTCTGGATACAATGGTTATGCTGGGTCCTAGGCTCTGAGACTGCAAACAGTAGGAATGTGTGGCCCTGGTACCCAGAAGGTGTGTCATAGGCAGCCATCTTTCTGAAGTTTAAGCGAGTGGAGAAGTTGAACTTGCTGAAATATGAATGGATATTTACCTTTGGGATAGTCAACAGCTCCGGAATTTTATCTGTGGAGCCGATTAGGCATTGTAAAGGGGTAACTGGAGGTTAGTAATCAACTCTTTTCCGCAATTTTCCAATGACTGGGATCCAGCCATGACTATGCAGGTGCCAGTACAAATATAAAAAAGCTAAGTTATAGTCATCCATGGCTAATCTCTACCAAAAAGCTTAACTCTTTACAACACAATGCTCATCAAAAAAACTTCGCTTGATGAACACCACCTGAAACAAATTTAGCTTGCCTTTCCTTTGTATTTTACTAACAAGAACACACTGATACAACTCCCATTAAAGTTTCAGTGCAAAGTGGTGTTGAGAGTTTAGGCTAACAAGAGTTCAGGTGAACACAACATAGGCCTCAACAAATGCATTTCTTTGTAATGCATAAAACACCAGCAGCATTGTGGTGAGTATAACCCCTGAGGGGAATCTTCATGTATGTTGATGATGTGGTTACCATGACAACCGTGTAAGTAGGCAAATGCGTCCACCAAAAAATAAAAACTTTATGCAGAAAACAGTTGGAGTTGTAGCCCGGATACTAAATCATTTCCATTTATATAGTATATATCAGGAAAATGGCTATATGGTTACCATGACATCCACGGAAATGAGCAAATGTGAGCCTCGACAAGTAATCTGTGTATCTATGTATCCACCAAACACTCCGGTAAAACACTCCGTGGAAAACAATTGGAGATATAGCCCGGACACAAACATAGACAGAAAAAAATGGCAGTGTACGACTGCGTACGACTGGCTACGACAGTGTACGACGGCCTAGGACAGCGTACAACTGCGTATGACTGGCTACGACAGTGTACGACTGGCTACAACAGGCTATGACAGTGTACGACGGCCTAGGACAGCATACGACAGGCTATGACAGTGTACGACTGGCTATGGCAGTGTACGACTGCGTACAACTGGCTACGACAGTGTACGACTGGTTACGGCTGGCTATGACAGTGTACGACGGCCTTGGACAGCCGTACGACTGACTATGGCAGTGTACGACTGCGTACAACTGGCTACGACAGTGTACGACTGGCTACGGCTGGCTATGACAGTGTACGATGGCCTAGGACAGCCGTACGACTGGCTATGGCAGTGTACGACTGCGTACAACTGGCTACGACAGTGAACGACTGGCTACGACAGTGTACGACTGGCTACGACTGGTTACGACAGGCTATGACAGTGTACGACGGTCTAGGGCAGCATACAACTGGCTACGACAGTGTACGACTGGTTACGGCTGGCTATGACAGTGTACGACTGCATACAACTGGCTACGACAGTGTACGACTGGCTATGACAGTGTATGATGGCCTAGGACAGTGTACAATGCTTTGGAGCATCATCCGACAATTAAACTCATCACCTCACACTGAAATTCATTCTAACAGCTCTACTAGAGATCAATCTTGTCAGACCTTGTTTCTTGTGAACCTGAAGTTTGCAAAACACTCAAGTTGTTTCCTTTATTCTGCCCACGTGAACTGGTTTCTGTTGGCAGATATCTTACATCAGCCAGTAATTGTCTCCTTCATGTAGTGGAAATTAATTTACACTGTTTTTCTGGATTTTTTGTTATCTTTTCTATAGTAAATTCTAAAACCCCATTAGGGAAAATAAAAAAATGTCACACAGAAAATAATTGTAAGAAAAAAAACCTATACCTTTATACCTTGGTCAAGACTCATTCACAGTCCACACCTTAGCTTTATATAAGACAGAGAACTTTAGTAAAACTCACACCCTGCAAAACTGAATACACAGCCCTTATTATGGGCCAGGGATTAAAGGATCTGCCCAACATAGGCCTGTATGATAGGCCTACATGATAGGCCTACATGATAGGCCTGTCTAAGTAATCCTCACCGTCTGACTAATCTAATTAACCGAACATGACATTTCAAAATTAAATTATTATTTGCACAAATATCTGTCAGTTGCATTTGTTCAATATTATTTAGATACTTTAAAAATCAGTTTGATTCATTCTTTCATTGAAATTATCACAGAAGTGACTCAACCCACTTGAACTAGCGCGTGCACACATTATGCGGATGTTGTTATCGCCATGCTGGCTAGAGACTCGTCGGTGTTAAGACGTCAGTAGATGCATGGTGATCATGCTACCCTCACCACTCATGCTGTGAAGTTCTTATTATTTGCCGGAATTTTCTTTTCGCAGATTTTCCAAAAAAATATGTTTGCAGGAATTAATTTTAGCGTATTTAAGAGAATACTGAAAACAGATCTTAAATCTTTAAATTTTGCAAGATATAATATGGCTGAAATTATTCAAGCACGTCAAACAGGTATCATCATGGGTGGCTTTAATCCTCCTTTATTTCATGCGGTGTCGCTAATCCTTGTGATCTGGATCAGAGATTAAAACTATGGGGGATGGATTATCACTATGTGAGAAGATTACTTTCACATCTACCGTGAGCAGTACTCAAACAGGTGTCACTTCTTTTCAAACCATTTATGAGTACTTTTAAACACCTGGCAAAGTGACCTGTCACCTTTTGAGCTGTTCAACGCAAAACATCAGAATTCACCATTTTCGGTGCCAGTCACTCCTTCTTTATCAAGCAACACGGTAACTTTTGCATTGTTTTTGGTTTTAATTGTCTTCTGTACCTATGACGTGAGATTTGAAGAAGAGATCTTGGTTATGACACAGAGCATTGAGCCACAGAACAAACGGTGTGTAGATTTTGTATGCTTTGATCTGGATGTGAGATGTACTAGTTCATGATCACTACACAGAGAGGATCAGTCTGAACTGTTCAACCTACATGTTGTCAGTAGTTATCAATTATAACAAAGAGAAGGCCCTCATCTGTCCCAGGCCACACAATACCTGCACCTATTAAATATCCATCGTTTACCTGTCTGTGGCAGAGAAACTAATACAGAGCAGAATGGTTATTAAATGTAGATTAGTCAGTTGTCGCAGTGCAGGAGGTTTTAAAATGGACATGGCAGAATGTCGCTCACACAGATACCTTACAAGTGTGATATCAACAGGAAAAGAGGGTTAGGCTAAAGCCAAACACCTACCACTTTACCGATCTCACCTTTATGAACCTAGAACTAAACAGTCCAATATACTGTTACCTCAAAGCCACCTACATGATACTTTACCTGGGCCATCTTGTTAGTTCACAGGGGCTTGGTATGTACCAGGTAACCAGCCCAGGTAAGATCCTATACTAAATGTCAACAGGTAAACGTTACAGCTCTCTTAACAAAAGAGTACAAATAAACCTAACAGATTTCACTGGATAAGGACTCCATTTTCACTAGTCCATCATACAGGTGCACTAGATAAGGTGCGTCCAGCCAGCAGAGATCAAACCATTAATCTGGCCATCATATACAAACCAGCTCACCAAGGACATCTAGCTACAGTCTGCATAACTGGTTGGATGGGCACAGACTGTAGTATAGGGGAACCAGAAAGGCTGACGGGGTGAAATCTAACACCGTTCTGGACAAATAGGTTCATTCATGTTATAAATTATGTTTCAAACAAAATTTATTCAAATAAGACTGAAGAACAAACTTCCCTCTTGCCAAGAAGATATTGTATCATGTCCAACAAAGTTTTAGATTCTTTACAGTCCTTGAAACACCTACTCAGTCTGTTATTCCAGCTTGTCAGAGGAAGGTGTAGAGGCATTGTTGACAAGAAGGCCAGTCTGATAAAGAGACAGGCTTCAATTTTTATCTCAATCTGACCCACTGAAGTACTAGCAATTAAGGCAAAATGGCTATCCGGTTGGCTCTTCTGTATAAATGTTTGTCATCATCATATATTTGCTGGGCCTTTGAATGAGCTGCTGCTGCACCTGTTCATAACAAACAAATGTTACAAATGTTCGAAGTACCAATTCAAGTTATACACAGTTTACAACTGGTGAATTCCAAAATCCTGGGTCACATATATCTGGTACTGCATGGCTGCTCTTTGACAAGGTCAATAGTCAATGCTGGCTTTATTCACTTAGATGCCACTGCCATATAACAAAGCTGAAGGGAAAAAAGAAACGATTTTTTTTCTAAATACCCTAAGTGATTTAAAATTTTGCCAATAAAAGTGTATTTTCTGAGGTATATATAAATGTCATAAAATATTGTTTTTATTAACACTTACATATTCCCAGCATGATATCATCCTCCCATTCCAACAAACTTTAAAACCGGTTTATAAAATCAACAGAACTCCCAGGAATCAGGAATAATGAGCCAGTTAAGTCAAAGACTATATCTGCAGTATATAGTTCTGTGATCTGATTAACATGCGTCAGGATATGCTCCCAGACATAAAGCTGCTCGGAGTAAAAATAAGGTCTGGTTACCTGTAATTTGAGCCTGAAGGTAAAGTACAGTTGTCTATGGAGCAGTATACACATGATGGTCATGAAGGCAGCAACAAGTGTGTACAGAGACTTATTGTTCTGGGTCAAGGGATTCATGATAATCATGACTAGGTTCAGCCAGAGCAACACCACGGTGACTTGTATTAGGCTTTCATGACTAGGTTCAGCCGGAGCAACACCACGGTGACTTGTATTAGGCTTTCATGACTAGGTTCAGCCGGAGCAACACCACGGTGACTTGTATTAGGCTTTCATGACTAGGTTCAGCCGGAGCAACACCACGGTGACTTGTATTAGGCTTTCATGACTAGGTTCAGCCGGAGCAACACCACGGTGACTTGTATTAGGCTTTCATGACTAGGTTCAGCCGGAGCAACACCACGGTGACTTGTATTAGGCTTTCATGACTAGGTTCAGCCGGAGCAACACCACGGTGACTTGTATTAGGCTTTCATGACTAGGTTCAGCCGGAGCAACACCACGGTGACTTGTATTAGGCTTTCATGACTAGGTTCAGCCGGAGCAACACCACGGTGACTTGTATTAGGCTTTCATGACTAGGTTCAGCCAGAGCAACACCACGGTGACTTGTATTAGGCTTTCATGACTAGGTTCAGCCGGAGCAACACCACGGTGACTTGTATTAGGCTTTCATGACTAGGTTCAGCCGGAGCAACACCACGGTGACTTGTTTTAGGCTTGTTCTCTTAGTCTTTGTCTTCATGCTAATCACCTGTATACCTGTATACATGCGTGTTTATTACCATACCTGTAAAGCAGAATGAAGTCTGCATATGGCAGATTCCTCCTCTCAAAATAACAACAAAGTGAGATCATGTCCTCGTTAAACTGTCTGGCCAGAAATGACAAGTGCGATCAACTCTGTCTGAGAAGTCATCCATCATGGTGTACCGTGAACATGGCTACATCTATAAATTGACTGTATCTTGTAGAAAAACAACCATCAAGAACTTCACTTTAGCACAGTAACCCTCTACAAAAAAAGGAATATTTCACTTATATGACGGCGGCCAGCAGTATGGTGGGAGGAGGCTGAGGAAACAAGCTGTTAATCGTTATCACTTGGGTCACTGTCACCACTTGGGTAGCTGTCACCACTTGGGTCACTGTCACCAAGCTTTTTAAGTCCAATTTCTTCATCTTTTTTTATGAGTTACAATGGAAGTTAAAATGCAGAAACTTTCATATATATATATATACTCCACAGAACCAATTAACCTATGACAGGAAGAAAAAGCACAAACTTAGCTAACCATTTCACCATTTCCTATTTGCCCAATTTCACATCATTTACTTACCTCAGATGCTATATACTAAACATATCCTAGGACATTGAGTTCTATCCTTGGTACTGACCATGTTCTCTTGAGTGCTTGAACTATATAAAGATAGGCAAACACATCTCTGCAGACATCATACTGCTGATTAAGTATGTGTTAGTACTACACAACCTTGTCAACTATAAATAATACAAACTAACTGTAAGCAACTGTAGAGCACCTGTACACATACAGAGGTTACAATCTTACAGTCAGCCTTTAGTCAGCCCTGATCACTCATCACACAAACATCTCCACAGTACAACCTGTTACCCAGAACATGTACGTAAACATTATCACACAGAATGGCATTTTCACAGGTTTACTCATCATCCAGCAAACAAGGCAAATGAACGTCATCAACCAAATCAAACATGTAAAATATGTCTCACCCTTAACATAATTTATTTATACACATGGCAGAAAAAAAATAAATGAAGCATGAAGATAATGTAAATATCTGCATACATCTTTCATTTGACACACAGGTTCTTTCTAAAGCCCCATTTAATTCCTTAAGTTCAGTTGAATTTGTACTGAAATTCGGCCTGCTTTGTTGTATAGAAATAACACAACGTTCTCCCCCCCCCCCCCACCACACAGTAACTACCCCACCCTCCACACCCCTGGTAGCACTTCACTTCCAGTAACAACATATCAAGCTACATGTGTTGGTATCGTACACTGGGTGGTATGGTACATGTGGTGGTATGGTACATGGGGGTGGTATGGTACACGTGGTGGTATGGTACATGTGGTGGTATGGTACATGGGGGTGGTATGGTACATACTACACCAAAATGTGGAGATATATATTTCTAGTGTTGAAGCTGACAAATTTACAACATAAATAGTAATGTGTGGCACTACACTTGATCACACAGTGTCCCTACCAGAAGCTCTCACACAGGACATGCAGTTGCTGGACATCCAGGACAAATACACTGAAATCCACTCCACAGCATTCCTGTGGTCTCCTCAGCATTGTTCAAGTGAACAGGAAACAACCTCTATTGTGATTCCCACTTAGTACTTAAACCACACATGGTACGGCTAGGCGTTCTGCTCACAATTACACTACTGAGCTTTATTTACTAGGCTGAATTGTTTATGGTCAGTCACTATACATAAGGCCATTTCACTTTAGGCCTGACACTTTTTTCACCGATGTAACAAAAGTTTCACATGAAGAAATAAATTAAACAACACTCTTTGTTTAACAATGCCTCAGAAATGTTTAATGACTGACTCCAAGGGAAATGAGGCTATTTTGATAGCTGCCTGGCATTCTGAAGTTTTCTTCAGCGTTTGCATAGTGAAAGAGGAGAGAAAATTTGGAACACAAAGGAAAGTGGATAAGAAAATCAATCTCTCAACAGACTTTAAATATAAATAAACAAATCTTGTGTGCAGTAATCCAAAAAGCCTAGCATTCCCAGCTACTTTGGTATAGCTTATATATGTATGTGTATATGTGTGTGTGTGTGTGTGTGTGTAACGAATCAGTGAACTGACAATATCCAGGATAATGTTCTTTCTTTGCGGACACACTGACCGAGATCTGAACACTGTGTGTCACCATCTGATGACACACTGACCAAGATCTGAACACTGTGTGCCATCATTTGATGACACACTGACCAAGATCTGAACACTGTGTGTCACCTTCTGATATGACACAATGACCGTACCTGTCAGAACATGTGTAACCTTCTGATATGACACACTGACCGAGATCTGAACAGTGTGTGTCACCATCTGATATGGCACACTGACCGAGATCTGAACACTGTGTGTCACCTTCTGATATGGCACACTGACCGAGATCTGAACACTGTGTGTCACCATCTGATATGGCACACTGACCGAGATCTGAACACTGTGTGCCACCTCCTGATATGACACAATGACCGTACCTGTCAGAACATGTGTCACCATCTGATATGGCACACTGACTGACATCTGAACACTGTGTGTCACCATCTGATATGGCACACTGACCGTACCTGTCAGAACATGTGTCACCTTCTGATATGACACACTGACCGAGATCTGAACACTGTGTGCCACCATCTGATATGGCACAATGACCTACCTGTCAGAACATGTGCCACCATCTGATATGGCACAGTGACCGAGATCTGAACAGTGTGTGGCACCATCTGATATGACACACTGACAGTACCTGTCAGAACATGTGTCACCATCTGATATGGCACACTGACCGAGATCTGAACACTGTGTGTCACCATCTGATGACACACTGACCGTACCTGTCAGAACATGTGTCACCATCTGATATGGCACACTGACCGAGATCTGAACACTATGTGATATGCAACTACAAATCATACAGGATATACATACAAGTTTGTAGCAGAGACAAGTAAGTCCACATTTGTAATAGCTGCTACATTCAACAAAACAGCAATGCCATCTTGCAAAGTCAAGCTACATTTAGTTTAAAAACATCATTTACTGAAATACTACAAATTCAAGGAAAAGTTCTAGCTGCACTATTATGTCAGAGCCTCATTTTTATAGAGAATACAAATAGATCAGATATGCATTTTAGGCGATTAGGGGACTGCTCCAATACATGGGATGTGCAGTCCTGTATTCTTAGAGTTGGAGGTGGGTCCCTAATGGTGTGGTGGTACGTACAATCAAATTGTGACGGATGACAAGAATCTGATAACAGCTCTTACATTTACTTACATTTGTTCAGCTCACAATACAGTTATTGATACATCCAGTTGTGTAAAAAGTAGCAATATGTTCTACTACACTGGCACATGGGTAGACCAGGCACTGTCATAATACTTGAGAGGTACATGAACCCCCTAGAGGGCAGGTTGATATTCACCCACGCTAATCACTTCTGCCAGGTGCAAAAGGCGACAAATCAGAGACAGACTCCTAAATCACTGTCAAGAGAGAGCATCAAAAAACGGTCAATTAGACAGGTGTCCATGCCACCAGATCTTAGGTTAGAAGACTGAGAGTGTAGGATGAAGATTGAGGAAGAAGAAATGAGGGATTATCCCTGATCTGTACACTGCTCCCTGCTACTTGGCACATGTTGAAGGGCTTGTGTCAACAATCTCACAGTTGTTACTCCTCTTTATCTACTGGAAAGACGCATGTGACATCCACTCACAAACATCTGCTTCAATTTGCCATCTTATATCAAGCTTCATGTAGACTACATACACTACACATGCATTTAGCTCAAACTGATATGAGATGTTGAAAATTCAAAAAACCTTGAGGCATATTACATCAGTTATATTTATGCTTGACCAAACCTGACATCTACTGCTAGCTAGTACTTCCTTGTATCAGGCAGGCACTAATGAGGGCACTAACAAATACACACAGTTATTAAGTGCTCCAGTTTACCAAGCACACACCTCTGGTAAGGCAATTGCAACTCGGCATCATCGCCACTGCAACACATACATGTACACTTGTTCACCAAGTATGGTGTTTATCTGTAAGTGTGTCAAATAGTCACAGCTGCATGTGCTGCTCCAGTAAAGCATTTCTGATACGGACCACAAAACAGCTGAAAGCAAGAAAATGTGAAATACAGATGATATAATACAAGAAAACTGACATACATGATCATGGCCTGCTTGTGTAGACTTGGTCTTCACCTTACTGCTGATATCGTCCAGGCTTCCCATCGTCATCTGGTCATGAACAGGTATAGAGATAAAGATAGGTATATAATCCCAGCAGTGGTGTGTGTAACATGTGTACTAGCTCCCTCACAGCTAGGTGTATAGTCACTGAGCACAGGTATCAGCGTCCAGTCACTGGGACAAATACTAGGTATTCTTCACAAGCCACCTTAGTGAATGCTCTCACCCACATACTCCAGGAGGGAGACTGAAAGGAAGGGCTGCCAGCCTGCCTCAGGGGGACCTTTCTCTCATAAACCCTTTCTTTAAGTACTTTTGCCTTCCACAACAATGACTATCAATGGGCTATTTTCAAAATGAGGGTCTCTACCGGAATTCAAGTAAACAGGCCCAGGCCAAGAGAAATTCTCCCCAAGATCCAAGCTGTACTCTTCAGACCATCAGGAATCTCAAGGCAGCAGCGTGCCACTGTTCACATTAACCTTCAGTCCTTTTGTCAAAATGGCATAAAATCAGCAAATGCAGCAAAAGCTCAACACCATTGTCAACTGGGCCACCTCCTCTAGAGCCCCTACTTAAATGAATGACTAACAGTCTGGGCTGGCCTTGGGCTCAACTATGCCAGAATCATGAATATTTATGAGCAGGGTATCGACAGCTATCTTCCTTCAGCCTTATCAACCTGCAGGGTATTGGAATAAACAATTAGAAAGGCTTCACATGGTATTTAATTTCCCGCCCAAAAAGTTTCATAAAGGATAAGCATACAGCATACAAAGATAAGCATACAAAATTACTGGTGTAATCCAGCTTTATGGATATCAGCCTTTTAGTGCCGTGTCTCAGAAGCCTTTTCATGGAAAGTTCATACAGAATTACTGATATAAAGCTTGGATAATAACATTATATAAATAACTACAATGGCACAACAGTAGTGTCACTGTTATCCATTACATTAGTGATAGCAGAAAGAGTCATATAACCAGTGATTGCCACCAAGCCTCAGTATTATAGCCTGACTCCTTGATAACATCACTGATGATTATCACAGACAATATAATGAATTTACGGTATGTATGGGTAATGACCTACAACTGGTATAGCACATAACAGATCTCCACCTACACCATTTCCAACCAGAGTGTGCCCAATCTCAGTGAATACAGGTTTTCTTGCAGTACAGTTTAGTAACATTATAGAAATAATGATGAATTTGTGTACATCATAAAACTACATGTGGTAACAGATCTGGATTTGAATGTTGCTAAACTCCATGTGGCAACAGATCTGGATTAGAATGTTGCTAAACTACATGTGGCAACAGATCTGGATTAGAATGTTGCTAAACTACATGTGGCAACAGATCTGGATTTGAATGTTGCTAAACACATGTGGCCAAAGGCCAAAGTAATAAATTTTAGATAAAACTTGAAGTCGAATGAATGTATGTCGATGTAATAATTGCTTTCATTTTTAATAGATAGGCTAAATGCCAGGATTTCTATCACTGATAAAGACATTATTTCACTTGTCGGATATCAGTTCTTTTATTACAGGAGTGAAAAATAGAGTGACAGGTGGAAATGATAACCCACTCTAACTTGCTTTGAGTCTTGTAGGTTGTCATATCCACCTCTCACTCAAACAACCTTTATGGCATTCAAACTTCATGGTGATTTATGTGATTGGAGTTTTACGCCCTACTCAAAAATATTTCACTCACACGATGGTGTGAGGAAACCAAGGAAATCGAGCAAAGCCTGTGGTAAACCCACGACCATCTGCAGGTTGCTGGCCAAACTTCAATGTGCAATGTTCTCCAACGTATTGTAACAACACATATGTAATCTATCTATCATTTGTAAAGCACATACATTGCTACACCTTGACATCTGATATGCTACACCCCTGAGCTTTGCCCAGAAGTTATACTAGCTTAGGAGGAGCCAATCAGAAGAATTACACAGGAACACTAGTCTGGATGTGAAAGTTCAGCACATGATCTGAATTAAACAAAATATCCACCCTGCATTAGCATTTATGCAGTCTAGTTTTGCTAAGATGGATCATAGCTGGCACACCTGTGAAAATGACACCTCTTTGTTATCCAAGGTGTTTTCCCAAGACTATCTCAGGTGACTAACCACGGTGGGTGGCAATTTGTAATGAAGACCGTCTTAGACTTTCGTAGGCTAACTTTACTGTAAATGTAATTAGCATAGCATCATATGGATTTACTATGTTTTAGTAGCATGTAACCATAGTTAGGTGTAGTTATTCCACAGTAGTTATACAGCCTACAGAACAAGGCAAAGAACAATATACTGGTATTGTACAACTTGTAGTCAACAAGGGGTACAACTCTTTCACTGCTCAGTACACTAATAAAGCCTGTGCTGAGATATTAAAGAAGAGCCCCAACAATTATGCTATGTTAGTCTGTAAACTGCATTTAAAAAAGTATTATCTTAACTAGTTCTATTTAAAAAATCCCATTAAAGTTGGACCTTCTGTCTATCTTGTTGACCGGGGAGCCCTAGCCTGGTGATGTCATGCCAGTAACACCTGCCAGGATTATGTATTGACAAGCCCTGCAGAGCATTGCCGAATCCACGCATTAGGCCTTCCCGCTGTGTGCTTTTCCAGAATTAGCCATTGTAGAACTTAATCTACAATTACCCCTACCCATAGGCCTAGTGATTAGCACCCTGAAAATCATATTAGGAAAAAAAGTTTTACAACAAATATTTTGAAAGACACCAGAGTTGTTTTGGGTCCTTGAAAAGGGAGTGAGGTGATATAATGACCAATTTTCACTCACATGCCGACTACTGTAGATGACCCAAACGCGCTCACGTCTGGTTTGTCTGCTACGAATTGGACATGGTTATACCTGTGGATAATTTCGCATGGTTTCACAGTCCACGAATTATAAGTTTTTATAGCCAAGTTGAGTGATGCCAGCTGCAACACAAGGATCCATCTAGTTGGGCCAGCGGATTGTTAGTTTGTGACAACATGGTTATCAAAGGCAAAATTAAATAAGGCTTGAATTATAATGAATATGGTCAGTGATTGGTAAGACATCTAAACGCCAATTTTAAACTTTGTCTGAGTCCGGTTACAGGTATCAGGGTAAGACATTATGTGAGGTATCACCTGGCCGATGTGCGCAGTGTGAACAGGAGGATCGTCCTGTAGCCTCGTGGATGTTGTAGGGCAAAGGTTAGCGCCTCCCTACAGTTTGTGTCAGAGCCTGCTGTTTGAAACAAGCAAGTAATTCAACAACTTCTGCATTTCCAGATTGAAAATCACAATTTCTTTTCTTTTTCATTTGACTTTTTGAGGGAGGGGGATATAAGACTCGTCCTTCGGCCTTCTCTTTTTAGTACAGGTATGGTAGAGTTAGCAAGTCTCATACGACTATGATCGACACAGTCCTCTGTAACCAAAGGGTGTTCATGATGAGATATCTGGTTCATATTTCCTCAATCAGTGACATTTTTAGGCCATGTATGTAACTGTACAGGATCCTGCGTTATGTTACTGCAGTCGTAAGCCACACTTGGGTATGGAGTAATCTGGAAATTAGTTGTAAAAGTATAGCAATTGTCTCCTGTGGTCTGTGTTGTGCACAGAGAAGCCCACGCACATTCCAGTTGAGTACCGCTGCGACCTCACAAGGTCAAGGGTGGCTCAATCATAGCAGGGTAGATTTTCTTATGTTTGATTACTAAATTCTACCATTTTTCTTCCGGTTGCGAGATTTTAAACAATCGACATGGATTAAGGGGCACCAAACTATATATGTGCAGTTTGAAAGGCCCAGCATTGGTGTTGTACTTCACACCTAAAACCACTTAACAAACACTTCACTGTACATTTGCACCTCATGTATAATTAGCTGCACATATAATACTAGGTAAAAAGAAAGAATAGGCAAGGTGGACTTTCAAAAAAAAAAAGCAATTTGTTTTATATTCCTGCAAAGTTCTAAATGAAGTGATTACAATGGTTGCTATATAAGATAAACATGGATAAAACCCAGAGCTGCTTCTGATTATACATAAAAAGAAATGATGAAACTGGAGCTAGCATGAACTCACATTTTCCAGCAGGTGTTCAGCTGTCTGGAGCTTGCAGTGCTTCTCATCCAGGTTAGACTCGAGCTCGAGTATCTTGTCACCCTGGGCCTCTACCTGGTCAGTGAGGACGCCCACCTGGAGGATGAGGCTCTCCTTGTCATTCTCCAGCCGGTCAATCTTGTCCTCCACCGTGTCAGCCCCGAACAGGTTGTGCTGAAACACACATAAACCATCACACACTTGAACTTCACACTCAACACTGGGTTAGACCAATCTCATTTCGAAAGCCCAGCAGACTAAACAAAACCTTATTTACCATCTTACAAACCACAGACCCTGTCACACAAGGATCATACAAAAACTCTGGACTGGACTGACCTCATTGGACAGCTCTATTGTGCTAACCTTAAGTCCATTTATGCCACAAACCATCTTTAATATGAGGAGGAATGAAGAAACTAGACATATGAATTCCTGGTTTGAGCTTAAGACAACCAAAGGTGAATAAAACTCACAGTAAGGTTGTTGTTACAAGCAATCATCAGACAGATAGACAGACAGACAGACACACAGACAACAGACAGAGAGTCACACACAGGCCGTTCTCCCCCCTACCAGTAACTTTCATGCACACAACCATATGATAGTTAATGTACCTTTCATGTTTTTTGACACAATATCATATCCCCAGCCCAGACAGAGAGAGGATATCCCCCAGATGTGCCTGCCTAGGGATCCTTGTTAAGTTCATCTAACATGCTTCCTGTGGAGCTAAACTGGGGCACTTATCAGCTTACATTAAAATAACCAGTTGTTATTCAGAGGCATACCATGCACATACAACAACCCTAGGAAACAGTCATGTAGAATTAGCCCCTGTCTCCTCCAGTGTCATACCACCCACAAAACTGGAGACCTAGTAGCCCAGTTTTGTGATAATTACACCCCATGTTCCATAAAGTAGCGGCCAAGGTCTCTGTCATCACCTGAGTTGGCATGGCACCAAACCCCTAATAGCTATCCTGATGTGTATTTTTAAACTGCAATGTGTATGTACATAATGGTTTTACCCCACACAAAGGGGATTCTAGTTATCATTACACTTTAAGAGACAATAGACAAAACAATTACAGTAATACAAGAGACTACCTGTGTAATTATTGAGCTCAGGTTTTGCACGTATGTACAGCTGCACAATACACCGGATAGTTCCATCAATGATGCGCTGTGTGATGATTACGATTATGAGAAACAAGATATTGTCTAGTAAACAAGGATACAGTTTTTTTTTCTAAAGATTTCTTCATAATCCCATAAGGCAAACATAAACTATGAAAACTAAGTTCATGGATAACAACCAAACTACCAACCATTGTATCTGATACAGGGAGCTTGATGCTGATGCTAGTTACATACTTTGACAGTTGTGTACCTAGTGCTTGTTCTGGCAGTAAATCTGTCTTGTCAAACTATCACTGTTTAACATGGATTACCTCATTACTTGGCACTTAAAAGTCATTGTACATGATCCCGTTAACTCTGACACACAGTGCCACATAAGAGAGAAACACAAAGACACCTGTTATAATGAATCAATCACAAACACATCAATCCAATTTCAACACAATTATATATGACTGGTAGTTAATATCACATGATGGCTGTGGCATTCTGGTCAGTTCTTTCTTACACCTGTAGGCCAAAGCATGAACCTGGGAACAAACCTGGGAGCTCGTAAGCTCTGAAGAGGGCAGCTCCAGAAGGGTGGGTCCCCGACTTACAAAACTCTCCTCCAGTCGCTGATCAAGAACAGTTAGGTGCTGTGGTGTGATTACAAACGTGATCTCCATCATTCACAAAATCCTCATCTCACAGACACACACAAAAAATGAAAGGTTTGTTTGAATAAAGGTTTCTGCACAAAAATCACTTCAAATCAAATTTTTCCTCTGTGTGACACAAGGCTATCACTTAAAGTCAACCAGCCTCAGCATTATACCACAATGCTATCAGTAAGAGACATCTAGCTTCAGCATTCCACCACAATGCTATCAGTAAGAGACATCCAGTCTCAGCCTTATACCACAATGCTATCATTAAGAGTCATCCAGCTTCAGAATTCCACCACATTGCCATCAGTAAGAGACATCTAGCTTCAACATTATACCTTAATGCTATCAATAAGAGTCATCCAGCTTCATTCCACCATCACAAGGTATGTAATCAGACATGTCTTCAGTGAAGCCCACGTCTGCCAACAGCTGTTAGGATAAGCCATTGTCTGAGAATTGCTTCAGGACCAGATATGTTCTGCGTTTCACAATACAAGGTAAAAACTACACAAACCAACACAAACCAACACTAATGCTGGGCTGCTTTCAGGCATGTGATATTATCGGCCCTGGAAGTGTTTTCGGTCATTTGCACACATGGTAAGCAGGTGAAGGTCTAACTACATCACCAGGTTGTCCTCCGACAAGTGGTTGCTCATAACTCACAGTTATAAATATATTCTGAATAATTCCTCCACATCTGTTCAATCGAGTCCGACTGAATTGCACATGGATAAATAAATGGGGACTTCGGATCGTAATAAGGGGCAATGATTCATCATATTCACAAGCCACTCATTCCATAATTAAAGTGCAGAAGATAATTTCACAGAAAATTACCAGAATATAATTTCACAGAAAATTACCAGAATAAATTACCTCACATGACCATTGGCTATACATTCCATGTGTACATGTATGTATCAGGTTTTTGGGAGTCCTGACTGCATGGCTAAAAATGACACCCAATTTCAGGTTCCTTTCACAAACTATTAGTGAGATATTGGCTGGCAAGAACAATCAGGAATCACAAATACAAACCATCTGGTGTTTTGGTAGAGACACACATGTAAATCTACACAAAGGCACACCACTTCTTCAGGAGGTCAAAATATTTGCAAACATGTGATCTGGACATCAATCTAAACCATGTCCACACATAATGTCCCTTATGTGTTTGTGAAAAGAAGTACGTTTGTCATGCTGAAACCTATTTTCTGGGAAGATGATGAAAATCCAAAAATGGAGTTCCAAGAGAAAATGTCAAATATATCATCACAATTGTGATAGTCATGCATTGTGTGTTAATCTGCTTGCATTTAGTTTTAAGATACAATCATGTGATAATAATGAAGTGGTAAGCATGACATCATGTACCTGAAATGTTAGCAACGGTGGCATTATGATATTGTATAACAGATAAACATATAACACAGGTCTGCTTTGTGGCATGCCACTGCCGTATCCAGGAATTTGGGGAGACAGAGGTGGGGGGACACCCGTCTATGTCCAGGAACTGACAAATGAGTGAACGTGGTGAATGATTCAAGATTATTTACAGCTCAGTGTAAGTATTCTCAGTGGTGAGTCTCCATGGTGGAAATATGTTTTTGGAATTTCATGAAAATGACGATCAATTTAATGGGTTCAGAGCGCACTGAATCTATCCAACAGATGTTTCCACCTATTTAACTGTATATTAGGTTAAACATCAGTCTTCACCACTTTTTTTTCAAACTGATCATCTGGACCTGTCACCATTATGATTACTCTCTCCTAAGCCTACTTGTTTCTTGTGTTTTCCTGTAATTGTGCCATGATTGTCCACACATTAGAGTTACTGCATGAAGACACCAATGGTTCCCAAATCTCAGACAGAGATAAGGTAGGTTAAGTTGAGCAACAAACATTCGCAAAGCTTTTCATAGCAGTGAACTGTACAGTCACTGTTTTTCAACTTCAGGATTAATTACAAACTACTAACGATACTACATCACAAAACAGTGAATACGTGTACCTGAGTGTTATATTCAAAAAGTCAACACTGTATTTTTAAATACACGTCCTCATGACAAGGGGAATAACTCTCATGAGCTTTCTTCACCTGTATCAGTGCAAAGCTGTATGGATCAAGTGGCCATCAAAATGTATATCACCTAGAAATTTTAAACTCAGGAAAACACTTACATTTAATATTACCAATACCTGGTTAACTTTATCTAATTTTCATCACAAGTACTTTGTTTCTTTGCTTCAAGCTGGCACTAAAACATTTATTTGCTGTAAGTAGGTCAATCATAACAAAATTAATGAAACACTTACATCACAGCATTCATCAAAACATGAAACTGATGTATTCACGAAAATTTCTCACCTACATATGGCTACACCCATGTTCTCTGGACTCTATTCCTGCCCATGTAGTGTATAATGTCATCAAGACCAACAGCCACTGGCTAACGAAACTTAAGTGAAGTCACACACCTAATTGCGGTTTTCCACCTAAGAATTTTTCAAGAGACACATTTTGCATGATTCTGATTGATTCATCCAACTTGAGAGTTTTCTTGAGAGTCTGATTAGTTTCTTATCACAAAACTTTAAGTGTTGGCACCAAAAGCATCAGTTTAAGGCCCTTATTCCTTCTAAAAGCACATTTTATACACCAAACTTTAGTTGAATTACATTATGTTAGATTGGCAATGACGTCAGACTGTCAGTGTGCCCTACCATTGGTTAACTATAGTACTAAACTGCCTTAATCTCTTACTCAGCTGCCTTCACCAATACATATGATAGTAGTAGCTTCCATAGTAAGGGACTATATACACTAGTTTTAAGATACAACCCTTAACTCTTTTCTCAGATTACAACACCGGGTTATATTGAAGGGAAACACTACAACATCCCCCACATCGTTTGCTGAACAGTAGGGAGCAGGATATGACACACAGCGGTATGGTGTACCATTCTCAACTGCTGGCACACAGGTATTCAGGAGTTCAATCCCTGTCACAGACTTCCAATCTGTGCTTTGAGACCTTGGCGACAATAAGCTCTTGACAGCAATCCTGTGACTCTACAACATTTGATGATTTACTTATTTATTAGCTTGGTGTTTTATACCAAACCCCCAAGAATATTTCACTTATGCGACGTCCGGCTACCAGCATTGGTAACCCTGAGGTAGCCCGGGTCCATGCATCCGCAGGTAGCTGGCAGAAATTCCCAAGTACAACCATAGAGGAAGCCTGGACCTGAACTCACAGTGGTGGAAGTGGTGAGAGGCCCATGAGTTATTGCGCCGCTAACCACCTCTATCCAGGAGGTCCTTCGCTTTTGTTGGCTATAAATGTTCAACAACATTCATAATGAACATACATATTTAATTCTGTTTATAATCATTAAAACCATTTGTCTTCAAATGGAAAGTTCATCAGTATCTTGCCAAAGGCTAGTGATTTGCCCCAGGTATGTGTACTCTGATTTCCTCCACCCATAAAAAACTGACCCCAACACACAAGTGAAAAAGTAGGGAGTATGAAGTTAAACAACATCAAAACGACATTACTACCTATCAATACTTATACAAGTGTATGTTATTTGGGGAAGAATATAAAGGGGTCATAGGTCAGCACAAGAGTCTTGATCTGCTTCCATAGCTCTATGCCCTGTGTATGTACCAAAAATATGTCTAAAGGTGTACATGAGCAGAACATTTTATTGGGAAGTGAGGGTTTGATTTGGAACAAGGGGCTGACTGGTGTTTGCCCAGTGTGATAAGCCTCAGGCTACAGCCACAGACCTATATATTCCCACAACCACAACAACAGCAGTCTCACTTCCTGACCTGACATTGATGTATTCCTACAGCAAATGGCAATTCAAACAACAACAATGCAGACCACATGACTGAGTATTTCCTCACACAGGGTTGCTAGTGTTGGTCATACGCGTTGAGCTGGTACAAGAGCAGTGCACCACCAGTCAGTGCACAGTCTGCAGTCTAGGAGAGTCCGAATCAGAGAGAAGAATGCACTTGATGGCAGACAAGCCTCTGCACCAGCTGGTGGTAACATCCCTGAAATAGAGCAGCCAACCAGCTGGTAATGGCTATTCCCAATCTGTCAGAATAAACAATTACTATCCTATCACCTATGGTCTTGCAAAGCTATTTATTGACCTCTCCTTTCAGTAGAAAACCATTCTTGACTCCTCACCCCTGAAAACTGTATCCCATATATTCCCGGGTTTACCTCCGGTTTTACAGGAGGTTCATTCAACTTTGTACTCTGCACAACGTCATTAAGCACTATTACTTTATTTATCAATTCTCAAGCATTTTATGAAGCTGAACTATGAAGCCCTTATTTGTTTAAACTATTATTCATATTAAAAATATACTGGGATTAGCAGATCAACCCCTTGTCCAAACCAGGGCCCTAATCTTAAAGTTTCTTTAGGGCTACTTATGGAATTTATTTATTTATCTCACAATGTTTCTTCCAGAAAGCCTTTTTCATTTGCCAGAATAAAAAAACATGAAAAATTCCCAACCGACTGACCCAACAAAGAATTTTTTAAGGACGACTTTACCTGTAATAATACCCAATGCTCTCACTAAACTCAAACTAGGAGTAATATCAACAGATGGCAGGTATTAAATACATGACACTTAAAAACAGAATATCTACACAGTTCTGTATAACACTGATCAACCAATGCTGTTTCACGTTGCTTTCCATGTTCTACATCCACTACATGTATGTGGGCTTGTTTCACCATAGCAAGGATATTAAGTATTCCAATCCCTGAAATCCCTGTTATACCTTAAATAGGGACCACATATTTTCCCCCCACCCTACCTTGCTTCCCTCAGAACTCTGCCTCTACCTAGTACATGCATATCTTATAACCTCTCAATACACATACGTATACTTATACAACTATAAGTACAAACAGCCTCTGTGTTAAAGCTATCAGGTCTACACGCCCAGAAAATACCACAACTTGTGCAACCATAGCCATATGCTGCTGCTATTTCCTGTATTTAGCTGCCGTTTTTCTCAGCAGCCTATGTGGAGCGGGGTAGAAATGTAGACAGAATATGTGTAGTACTCACATGTTAGCCCACAAAGCAAATGCTTCTGTCAATGCCTGGGTATTTATAAACCGTCAGTCAGCATTCACTGAAGGATTCCAGACAAATTAATAGGAAGATAAAGTGCTGCAGGGATTATAAAGCAGACAGCAGCATTACATCACAGGTTATACCGACTCCCTGCATACCCACAGCAGCATTACATCACAGGATATACTGGCTCCCTGCATACCCACAGTAGCGTTACATCACACGTTATACTGGCTCCCTGCATACCCACAGCAGCATTATATCACAGAGTATACTGGCTCCCTGCATACCCACAGCAGCATTACATCACACGTTATACTGGCTCCCTGCATACCCACAGTAGAATTATATCACAGGATATACTGGCTCCCTGCATACCCACAGTAGAATTATATCACACGTTATACTGGCTCCCTGCATACCCACAGCAGCATTACATCACAGGATATACTGGCTCCCTGCATACCCACAGTAGAATTATATCACACGTTATACTGGCTCCCTGCATACCCACAGCAGCATTACATCACAGGATATACTGGCTCCCTGCATACCCACAGTAGAATTATATCACACGTTATACTGGCTCCCTGCATACCCACGGCAGCATTACATCACAGGATATACCGGCTCCCTGCATACCCACAGCAGCGTTACATCACAGGATATACCGGCTCCCTGCATACCCACAGCAGCGTTACATCACAGGATATACCGGCTCCCTGCATACCCACAGCAGCATCACACCACAGGTTATACTGGCTCCCTGCATACCCACAGCAGCATCACACCACAGGTTATACCGGCGCTCCCTGCATACACACAGCAGCATTATATCACACGTTATACTGGCTCCCTGCATACCCACAGCAACATTACATCACGGGTTATACCAGCTCCCTACACACCCACAGCAGCATTACATCACAGCTTATACTGGCTCCCTGCATACCCACAGCAGCATTATATCACAGGTTATACTGGCTCCCTGCATACCCACAGCAGCATTACATCACAGGTTATACCGGCGCTCCCTGCATACCCACAGCAGCATTACATCACAGAGTATACTGGCTCCCTGCATACCCACAGCAGCATTACATCACAGGATATACTGGCTCCCTGCATACCCACAGCAGCATTACATCACAGAGTATACTGGCTCCCTGCATACCCACAGCAGCATTATATCACAGGCTATACTGGCTCCCTGCATACCCACAGCAGCATTACATCACACGTTATACTGGCTCCCTGCATACCCACAGTAGCATCACATCACAGGTTACACTGGCACCCTACATACCCACAACAGCATCACACCACAGGTTATACAGGTGGTCTATATAAACACATACATGTATGCTAACACACCAGTCAAATACACCTTCTTGATTTGAATGCCATTTAGAATTTCAGAACATTAAAGTATTAAAATACACTTATCTAATACCAGTTTCAATATTCATGCTAACAACAATTCACTTTGTTAGAATACAAATCTCACAGTTTGAACACCAAATCATTCAGATACTGTAAATTTCCCAAATATTCACTGAAAAAGAACCTGAAAACTGTCAGTTTTATTGAGTAACCTCATTAATTGGTCATGCCACAGGAAAAGCACCATTTATAAATCAGGTTCCACTAAACATGCTATGCACACACCTTCATACCTGAGCAACTGACAGACGATATCTTTGTAGCTTAATAGCCAATGTTTTATACGTACATAAGCACTCTATGACCAAGGTAGGCTTCAGGAAGACGATCAGATCTAGGCATCACATCAGACATTCATATACCAGCGATCAACACTGTGAACGTTCCAGTTCAATTATCTTAAGACCAACTTCCCAAACAACATTCAACACAACCCACCACAGAATTAAGAAAAGATACATGTGAATGAAATCATGTAAAGCAAAGCACTGTGTCAACAGTTTTCATTGATACCAGAATCCCTCCAGAAACTCTGTCGTTTCTGGCAGCACTTGTCCCTCTACAAAGCCTGCATAGGTCAGGAATGTTTATTTGTTGCCATTAACCAGGTCTCGAAATGGGGGCCTTAAAAGCAGGCCGAAAATTTGCCATAGCAGGCCAACTTGAAACCGGTCTGCCAAAAAAAAATTAAACAAATAAAATCGCAGTTCAAGCATGAGATGTCAATGTGTGGAAAACTATAAGTTCTTCTTTCTAATTGATGGTGACGTGATAAAGATACAACAAGTTTATAATTCAATGAAAATGTAGGAAACACCGTTCGCAGCCATTGCAAACCACAGTGAGATGTTACAAGAGATAACTTTGTATTGAAAGCTACTTAAGAACAAAATCTCCCTTCGCTTACGTGCGCATGTGCGCTCATATTGCGTCAAGTACTTCCGTTTTTGCATCAATTAAAAGCAAAACCAATGTTGACTTTTTGTTTGGATTGAAGATAAAAGGGCCCTTTCACTAACTAGTACACATTTAATTCCATTTCGGACTATTTATATGCCGAAAATCTGATAATATGTTAAGTTTTCTCTTTTCAAAGTCCGGACTGAATCTAAGGCGACGGTCAGAAAACATGGATAAGGAGACAGCTGCGCAGATGATAAACGCTAGACACAAGCCTTGACTGAGACCTTTGGAGTTGACTTTTCTCGTCTGACTGACTGGGCAAATTGTTCTTTCTATTTTTAATCCATGATGACTGATGCAACCATTGCTTAATTTGTCTTTTTGGGCTGTGTTGTCCTGTTAGGTTGACTTCCATGTCTTTTGGCGCGCGCTTCTGAAATGTTAGTAGACCTGACTCTCCACGACTGCAAAAAATTATTTCGAAAAGCGATAAGGAAATATTTCTGTGGGTTGCAACATTTGTACTCGGGATTGGATTTATACTTCCAGAAATGATAATAAAGGTCCTATTCTCTGCTACTTTAAGAGTGAATTTAAAAGCCCACTTCGTTGTGGACCGACTGGACTTTGTAATTCAATGATTAAATGTTGAGGCAGGCAAATATCAGAAAGTTATTGAAAATAGACCTCAACATTTAATTTAACTGAACTACTAAATTGGCAGTCCATGTTTTAAAATTACCGGTCATCTGCTATTGTGCCTGCGAAAACTTTATGACTGGAAAAACATTGCCGGCCAAAGGAGATTTTCTAATTCAAGCCCTGTAAACAATGCCACAGTGTGCAGAATGCACATTCTGAAAGCATGTGGACACTTGAAAAAGCAGTAAGCATTATCTTATCAGCAAACTATTTTTTTCTGTCTCTTTTTTTTAAACAGTAAACAGATAGTGTAATGGAAGATGGCTACCAAGATAGCCCTGTTAAAGGAAAAGAAAACATAAAGATAAGGCCAAAATCTGATAAAAAAGCTTCAAAACTTATTTGCAAATTTGATCTTGCAATATTTTTTTTTTTGTTTTTTTTTTTCAGGAAAAAATGGCATTTGAAAATATTTTTGTATGGTGGGTATTTGGGACCACCTTTTGGTATTTAATGTCGTTGCACAATAATGTTCTAAATAGGGAAGAGATGTATGTCTAATAAACATATATGAATGTAAATTTGTAGTTAATATCCAAACATATGTATTTAATCTGAATTATGATAATATTTATGAATATATTAAAAATATAAATATGATCAAAATCCTGGATGAACACATTTGTTATCTGAAAAGACCAAATTCTAGAGCAAGTATATTTATTAAACATCTGTTACATCATCACTTGTAACCTCAATACACATAGATTATACATACCAAAAGGTGGACCCGAATACCCACTACACAAAATTTACTTTGAAGTGATTTTGTTTTCTTTAAAGAAAAATCTACAAAAAATACTGAAGACCACATACACATTTGACCTTTGGCACTCTTTCATCTGAACTTGATTTAATTTTTACACTTTCTCCACCTTTAATCTACACTCAGCCCTTGAGGGCAATGAAGATGGTTGGTTGATGAACTACACACCATAAACTTCTTGCTGACTAGCACTGAACTCTTTGTCTCCTTCAGAAGTAGGAGAGTCTCAATGTCATTATTTATTTGTATACCTGACCATTAGTGCTATCTCACACAAGCATCGAGCAGGAGACACCATGCAGACAGGACACCCAACAAAGCCACACATAATGACATTGGCCAGCAGCATTACCAACAAGGGAAGAACCAAACTATGTTCTAATAACAACTTCAGTCAATACATATCACAAATCATATGTTCACACTTTTTTAACTCATGTAAGGATTACATCCATGTCAGACAATACAAAACACTTTTAGTTTGAGATCTGGGTCCACAGATATGAATTATTCACCTCAGATACCACATGGTATAAAACAAATGGACACTTTGTCATGCTTGAGACAATCTTTCATGCTTGAGACAATGTGTCATGCTTAAGACAATGTGTCATGATTGACACAACGTGTCACGCTTGAGACAATCTTTCATGCTTGAGACAATGTGTCATGCTTAAGACAATGTGTCATGATTGAGGCAATGTGTCATGATTGAGACAATGTGTCATGATTGACACAACGTGTCACGCTTGAGACAATCTTTCATGCTTGAGACAATGTGTCATGCTTAAGACAATGTGTCATGATTGAGGCAATGTGTCATGATTGAGACAATGTGTCATGATTGACACAACGTGTCACCCTTGAGACTGTGTCATGCTTAAGACAATGTGTCATGACTGACACAACGTGTCACGCTTGAGACAATGTGTCATGCTTAAGACAATGTGTCATGCTTAAGACAATGTGTCATGATTGACACGTGTCATACTTGAGACAACGTGTCATGCTTAAGACAATGTGTCATGACTGACACAACGTGTCATGCTTGAGACAATCTTTCATGCTTGAGACAATGTGTCATGCTTAAGACAATGTGTCATGATTGAGGCAATGTGTCATGATTGAGACAATGTGTCATGATTGACACAACGTGTCACCCTTGAGACTGTGTCATGCTTAAGACAATGTGTCATGACTGACACAACGTGTCACGCTTGAGACAATGTGTCATGCTTAAGACAATGTGTCATGCTTAAGACAATGTGTCATGATTGACACGTGTCATACTTGAGACAACGTGTCATGCTTAAGACAATGTGTCATGATTGACACAACATGTCATGCTTGAGACAATGTGTCATGATTGACATAATGTGTCATGACTGAGACAATGAGGTTTTCCTTGTGGAAATTTTTTAGAGGAATATACACGGCTCCAAGGTGTGTTATGTTTTAGTCTTGCTGTCAGTCAGCAATGTTGGCTATGCATGAAGTTCATAGTTCATTCACCTATCCACAGAGCAGGACTTAACCCTTGTGTATGGAGGCACAGGTGTACTGGCATAAACACAGGCTAAGAATACAACATTCTGGGGAAGAAGTCCAGGTATGTCCACAGCTCAAACACAAACACTAGATGGCTAAATATGTAATAATGACTGGGCTGCTGGAGTTCAGAAATATGCCAATGGTCAATTAGTATGGGCAATCATTCTGTATATGCAAGTAAACGTCTTTACAGTCAAATACCCCAAACTCCCCAACACTCCCCACCCCACCCTCCCCAACACTACCCCACCCTCCCCAACACTACCCCACACTCCCCAACACTACCCCACACTCCCCAACACTACCCCACACTCCCCAACACTCCCCAACACTACCCCACACTCCCCAACACTACCCCACACTCCCCAACACTACACCACACTCCCCAACACTCCCCCACCCTCCCCCACACTACCCCACACTCCCAAACACTACCCCAAACTCCCCAACACTACCCCACATTCCCCAACACTACCCCACACTCCCCAACACGACACCACACTCCCCCACCCTCCCCAACACTACCCCACACTCCCAAACACTACCCCACACTCCCCAACACTACCCCACACTCCCCAACACTACCCCACACTCCCCTGCCACCTTAAAAGGCCTATACCCTTAAATCCAGTACTTTTCAGAAAATTTGATCCGTATACTTGAGTCAAGAAACTGACTAAAGAACTACCAAGCTGCACAATGCAAGGTCACCAGGTTTTGTTGCAATGCAGGAGTATCCTCAAATAAAAAACAAATATTTTCATAAGAAATTAAGACCAAAGAGATAGACTTTAGTGGCACTGTTGCCAACAGTTTAATATGCATATATATATATTTATCAACAGAAATCCTTCCTGATAAATTACAAACCCATAAACAAATGCCATACACCCATGCAAAGATTGCAGATGACCAACGTTCACAAACAGTGAAATTGTTCACTGGAAATAAACTAACAGTTTAAAAATGTTTCACACTACGTTTACAAATGTGATCAAAACCGAACTGGTAACCGAAATGTCAGTTCTTCAAAGATTAAGCAAATGGATTAAAACATGATTCACTAAACAGTCATGTAAAGTTGAAGACCTTGAAAGAGGATAGATTAAACTTTAATAGTTCATCACAACTGCCTCACTTTCTATGTGCAACGAAACCTAATTAGACAACCGGCAATATGACATCAGCCCTCGAAACCCATTATCATTCCCTTGTTCCCCTCAACCATTCAGGGCCTTACAGTATGTATCAGGTGCATGTAGCTTGCACATGAAAACATTCACAATGCCACCACAAACCAGTTCCAATTTATACTCTAGGCTTGGTGTTTAACAAGGAAACCTTGTTAGCAGCATGTATCAGGAAGAGCAGCAGTCTATCTAGTGTAAGCAGAATCATATGTGAACCACATGACATGAGGGGTGTGGTGTGTATGGTGTGGGGAAGGATCAGTGTGGACATGGGGCTTGATGTATCTGTTTTGTACTGGATCTGTACAAAGCTGTATTTACAAGATGAGGAGTACTAGTCCAGATACACCATGGCGGGTTTAAATCTACACCTCACAGCCTGCTGACGGCACTCAACACTGAACGACCACTCTGTTTAATGCTAGCAACCATCCCTTGTTGTGGTTGTAATGGTTGATAAAAGTGCACATGGACATGTGCAACACAACAAGTTGTACAAAGTGCATATGGACATCACAGACCAGAGCTGCACAATGGCCCATCACACACATGTGCATGTGTACACAGTGTACATGTACATATGGGCTATAGATGTACCATATTGGAAGCTTCCAAAGCATCATTACTGCATGTACATGAACAAAACAAGTGGGAGAGATCAGTGCTGTGGTTGGCAAGAAGCCACTTGGGTACTGTATCTCAGAACATGTTAATTGTTTCACCAGTGCTGCCTTCATGAGATGCATGCCTTAATACAACACAACAGCAGTCTCATGCACACGGATGCACAACCATACCCAGCCATATTCAGCTGAATGTCCCCCTCTTCTCATACATATACACACTCCCCTACCTAGCTGTCATGTGATAGAAGTTTTTATGGAGGCCAACTTCTACATGTAAAACCCTCTCAAAGACTTTATCATCAATCAAAATGCAGTACTATAAAGTGTTCTACAATAGCAAACAATGATGGTTCCACATTAACATGGTTTACCCAGTAAATATTAGACAGACACAGCTGCAATATTAATATTCACTACATTTCCCATCTAACCGTGGCTGACTGATTGATCTACTCTCTTGTAAAATAAAATGTAGATCAAATGTAAATATAACATCTCCTGAGGGTTGAGTTCTACTCCTGTGAACAAAACTTCCTGAATACCATTGGCTATGCTGACTCCAAGTTCTGGAGGAGTCACAGGAGTTTTGACTACACCATCTTAAGGATGCTGACTCCAAGTACTGAGGACTGACAGTTCTGACTATGCCTCCTTGAGGATGCCCAAGGACTGGACGATTGACAGAAGTTCTGACTAGGCCACCTTGAGGATGCCAAGGACTGAAGGGCTGACAGAAGTTCTGACTATGTCACCTTAAGGATGTTGAGTCCAAGGACTGGAGGACTCACAGAAGTTCTGACTACACCACCTTAAAGATGCCAAGGACTGGATGATTGACAGAAGTTCTGACTAGGCCACCTTGAGGATGCCAAGGACTGAAGGACTGACAGAAGTTCTGACTATGTCACCTTAAGGATGTTCAGTCCAAGGACAGAAGGACTGACAGAAGTTCTGACTACGCCATATTAAGAATGCTGAGCCCAAGAACTGGACTGAGAGACATTCTGACCACATCACCTTGAGGATGCTGAGTCCAAGGACTGAAGGACTCACAGAAGTTCTGACTAAACTACCTTAAGAATGCAGAGTTTAAGGAGTGGAGGACTGACAGAAGTTCTGACTACACCACCATGAGGATGCTGAGTCCAAGGACTGAAGGACTCACAGAAGTTCTGACTACACCAGTGTGAGGATGCCGAGTCCAAGTACTGGAGGATTGACAGAAGTTCTGACTACACCACCTTGAGGATGCTGACTCCAAGTACTGGAGGACTGACAGAAGTTCTGACTACACCAGCTTAAGAATGCAGAGTCCAAGGACTGAAGGACTCACAGAAGTCCTGAATACACCACCTCAAGAATGCAGAGTCCAAGGACTGAAGGATTCACAGAAGTTCTGACTACACCAGCTTAAGAATGCAGAGTCCAAGGACTGAAGGACTCACAGAAGTTCTGAATACACCAACTTAAGAATGCAGAGTCCAAGGACTGAAGGACTCACAGAAGTTCTGACTACACCAACTTAAGAATGCAGAGTCCAAGGACTGAAGGGCTCACAGAAGTTCTGACTACACCAGCTTAAGAACGCAGAGTCCAAGGACTGAAGGACTCACAGAAGTTCTGAATACACCATCTTAAAATCGCTGAGACCAAGTAATATACATTTACATGAGTCTTTCTTACTGCTTGATCATAATTTAGTGCTACTCCTCTTCTATGCCTTTAAAACTTTTCATGTGTCCATACATTACAAATTCTGACCCAGGTAGCACAAATCAGTGCATAATTGGGTTGTTTTCTCACAGCCTGGAATACACACAATGTTAAGGGCAGCCATCTTGGAATAATCAGTGGCAACTATATCCGCGCTCTGTGGTTGGTCAATATTTGCAAAGTGAATGGCTAGTCAGTATAGGGTGAGACAATACCATACACTTTATTTTTGTTGTCACCATTCTGTTTGATGTCATATGTCTAAATCTGATCTCTTATGTTTTCTAACTTTTAAAGTTTCTGAGGTGTACCTGAGGTACATCTTCTAAGCGTTCTTTGAATTTTTTTCACAGTTGGTTAGGTGTATCTGAGATATACTATCTCATATTAAAAAATATGGTGCAGTACATGTCATATCCCTTCGCCTTGAGAATGTGTACAATGTAACGAATAGACCCTACATAAAGCTGGTCTGTAATGTTTAGATCTTCTTCGAGTGACATTTAGAAAGTTGTGAGACATGAGGCAGCAGAATGCCCTTTTAGGAAAACAACCTTTTTGTTTATTTCAGACTCCCATTGCAGCAAAATTATACAAAATTCAACTGAAATGACCCCATGACCTTGAAGGAAAAGGTCAAGGTCACTGAAAATCAATAGGGTTCTTCCTCGTGCATAGGTGTAAATGTTGTGTAAGTTTCGTGCACTAGGGCTACACTGTTCTAGAGACAGCATGGTTCCAAGCTTTCTATGAAATTTAACTTAAATAACCACAATGACCTTGAGGACGGACAGACGGACGCCACCTGCTACGACAATACCCCTTGGCCAATATTGGCTGAGGGGTAAAACCTGTTCAAAGTTGGTTTGGTCATCCATACCTCACACTGAGGTGTACAACTTGTGTCTGAAAGGGTAGAAATAGTATGGTACAAGTCTCTCAAACTTCCTTAAGTGTATATGTAACAAATCAAAGGTGACAACTGAGGTACATGTATGTTACGGAAGTCTTTTAAAACGCCACTCTTTTGACAAATGAGGAACTATATTTCTGCATAAAGGTCTTAAGAATGCCACTCGCCTACAGGCTCAACAAACCAAATCACTCACACTTTTCCTCACAGCTTTACATAGGATCATGAGATAAACTTTGGCTGAGACAACCTATCTGCTTAACCTTTACGAGTCATAGTTTGTGCTGTCAAACATTTCCTGAGAAAAATCTGTAATCTCCAATATATCACAACTTCAAGGACTGAGTGAAACTGATCTGCCCAAAAACTTTTCTGCAATGACTGATTTCACTTCGTTTGAAATGATTATTTTACCTAATGTCCTTTATTATAGCAAATATACTGGTGAAGGATGCAACGGTCATCCAGCAACACACATGGCTGCTATAAACAACATGATTAAAACTAGTAAACTAGTAGTAAGTAAAAGTCAACATGCCACAAACAAAAACATTAAAAACCTGAAACCATAACTCAGCTATAATACTGTATTCATTTCAGCAGCTACATTCACACAAGACAATAGCTTTCCATACCACAGAAATGCAAATATCCATTTGTCAATGCATATTCATATGTAAATAAGCTCCAGAATAATTTCCAAAGACATACTGAGCCTGCCAATCCCTTTGATTTTATTGCTTTGTTAATTAATACCTGTCTCAAGACTGACAGCATCATTAACATTTTCGTTTTGCTTAGAATGCTGAGCAAATGAGCTCCTGCCATAATAAATTGTTATTATTATGAACAAGTAAATTGCATACGAAACTAGAATATAGTGGTAATATACGATGTTTTTGTGACTGCGTCCAATAATGTTTGCAATTAAGTAACTGTCCCTTCCCCAAATGACCCCTAACCAGACAGAAGGATTTACCACTGAACAGCGGTTATCTGTAATTATGTACTGTTATAACAGCTGGTGGGAGGTGAAACTAGGTTAAACATAGGTTATATTCTCACTGTCCATATAATACAATACCTGATCATAGCACCAGATACACCTACATGCTAAAGGTCACTGTCATTAGATAGAACTCTTAAGAGTATTGTATAAGAACCATACTAAATGAATTTTGGGTCTTTGGGACTGTTTATTCTGAATATGGCTGTTATCATTGCCTTGTTGACAAGGTAAAGTCCTTGCTCTAACACGTTCCTGCCAGCAAATTAAAGGTTTGAAAAATGCAAATCTGTCATGACACTGAACTCATTTATCCATTCACCCATGCTCATGCAGAGCTTGCTTTTTGTCAAATTTTGTGAGAATCTAAATGGATTCTGGCAAATATTGGCTGCCGAAATCCACAGGAATCCAACAGTACACGTTTCCAGAAGTATATTTGTCATTTCACAGGCCTCAATTCACAGTGTGTTTGGCGATTCATGGCTTCAAATCAAAGTCCAAAAAGTCATTATTTCATGAAATTTTGCGTGTCAGTTGGATTCCTGCGAGTTGAATTTACGGGATTATTTAACCTGGTTCTGGTCGAAAAGCAGGCACTGCCATGGTTGTTTTCATTGAGTCTGTTTTCAACTTGTTTTCATCAGTCTGCAGGACCAAAGTTATTGTGCTGTAAAACCAGGCATTATCATACATTGAGTTCAAAAGCTCTACAGAAGTTACATCAAAAGCCAGATTGTGATGGCACCGAGGAGTGCTGAATTGGAAGCAGTACATCTGAGGTTCAATCCTGTTTGGTTCTATTACTACTAATAGTACCACCACCAGGCTGGAAGCAAAGACCAGTATCAATATTATCAGATTTGATGGGGCATTGTGTCTGGTGTCTGTATTATGGCATTCCAATTAGGAAGCATTGTAAATATATCTCCAAAGAAATACAATTATGATATGACAAAATATTGCCAAAAGCGAAACAAACAGTAGTACATACACCCAGTATGTGTATGTCACACACTATACACTTACCATCAGTCTACAGGCTACATCAATGTCTTCCCTGTAGGTACATGACCGTGTCACAATGTTGATATCTATTAAGCAGCACTGCCATATTCCCCCATAATGGCTGCTTTTGCTCCTCAACAATTATATATTTGTACTTTAAACTGAAGAAACTTTTCAAAATCAATATTCAACAAAAAGGTGGGGATCATTGCTCTAAGATCTACCAATGGAATAAGTTATATCCAACCACAGCTAAAAGATAAAAACACCTTTCTCAAATACTTATGTTTATTATTTCTTGTCAATAGTATTGATACTTTCAGAAATCTGATGTTGCCGATTGGTGTAATCATGGAGATGTTATAATGGAGAGTTTACCAGTGCAATGCCATGTTACAAGAACACACGTGTAGATCATCAGACAGACAGCACCCCTCCCATCTGTAACTGTTACAGATACCTCACCAGCCTATTCTCCTACATCCAGCTCATATGAGTTCCTGTACCTGGGCTGATACCAAAATAGCCATTTAATAGTGTGTAATTATCTGTGGCAAGTCTTTCTCAGGTGGTATTCGCTGGCAGAGCTTTACAGGAGAACCATTAATGGGCCAGGCCAGTACTGATTAGGAGCTAAGATCTCGTATCCAGAAAAGTTGCTTCTATCAGCACAATAAACCAGAGATGGGCCAGAACTACTTTAACACAGTGTTTCATCAGAGCGAAAAGCTTAATGTTCAACCTAACACTATGTTACATCAGAGCGAAAAGCTTAATGTTCAATCTAACACCATGTTACATCAGAGCGAAAAGCTTAATGTTCAACCTAACACCATGTTACATCAGAGCGAAAAAGCTTAATGTTCAATCTAAAAAACAAATTATCTTGAAAAAAAATAAAATATAAATAAATAAAATAATCCTAATATGTTCAAGCAACAAGTAATCGAAAAATTGTTGTAGAGTAAACTTTTCATTAATAATAAGATAACTGATTTCAGTATCTTGTCACTTCATTTCAGACTGTTACACAAACTTACATATGGATGTACTTGTTCATCCCAATGTTTGTCAGGAGAGTCCACCCAAAGCTCTGTGAGATCATTATCCATCACTGGATTCCCTTTTTGCTTAGTATTTCTAACTCTTTTAAAGTTCAGTTGTTTTCTGTTTTACTTAACTTAGCACCCACACCCACACTGGCTTGTTCATAAACTGAATGCTGTTTCTACATTATACATGCAGTTCTGATGCCAATTAAAACATACTGCAAACAATCTTATGAACTGGCATATGCCTTTGCATTTGTCAAATGTTTTTCATTTCTAAATGATGTGTGAATCACAACAAACATCACTACTGGTATTGTATCTGGTAACATCCCAATGCCATGAAGTCCAAAATCCTGTCATGAAAAAATGCATCACAACCTCTGACCATTACAGCTGACAAATACAAGAAGTTTGGGTAATCACAACAAAAAGTTTCAATACTTTTTGTTGCTGATAAAAAAAATGCATTGCCTTTCTCAGTATCGCAACCAAACTACAGCACTAATCTACTTGTGTCACAGTGGTAATTACAGTGTCTCTGAGTACATGTAAGACAGTTGTAAGACACACACATGGACACGGCTCAGGGATGACTGCCACATGTGGGGGATAAATTCTGGAGCAGACTGACACTGTGACAGGACAACTCATTGACACTAACACTGTGTTACCAACAACAGGATTCAATCCACACATACTCAGACAATCTCCGGGCTGGACTCACTACTCTGCCTCTACACACCTCTGACAATAAACAATACCACTATACACATCTTCATCAAGTCTCTGTGCACAATCTTTTTTTTTTATAATTTTAAACTTTATTATTACATAATGTATATGTGCATGACTAAAATATCTTTTAACATAAGTAAAATGAGCCTACATCTCACATCTTTTCTCCCTTCTTAATAAACATCTCTTTAAGATATTGTTACGAATGATGCAAACACTTCAAATACACAACATATGTGTTGAGGTCAAGGTTAAATGAGTAATATAGTTATGCTGACCTGACATGACAGAGGACATTTAGTACTTACATCTCTTTTCTTCCGCCTTGGCAGTGTCTTGTAGTATAACTGACGGTAGTCCATTGTAGAAGCGGACTTCCCACAATCCATTCACCACCAGATGTAAGACCTAGACAATTTCGTCACCTTGAGAACAAATTCTTTAGTCAAAAGGTAACAGCCCTTCAGCTGTCAGAAATGCAGTCTAGTCCAGTTGTTTAGTTATGTGCTGTATGCTGACTATGGTCTAGAGTATGGTGCTCATAGTAGCTATAGACTTCAGCTTCACTGGCTATCATATAGAGAGATAAAGAATCCGATCCACTGACAATATTTGTTTCTTTTCTCTCTCCCTCCTTGAGAATCCCCTACTACACGCCCGTGGGATGGTTCTGCCAACTGACAAACTCTGGCACTTTCCCCAAGTTAAGGCTTTGGCAAGGCCTAGCCCAAAGAACAACCCGAAAGCGAAATAGATGTTAAAAAAATGGTAGGAAAGCGTCCGTTTGCAGTTGGCGATTAGAGGTGCTGCGCAGAGGTAAGGTGTTGGCACCCAGTGCAGAGTGGATTTAAACCCCCAAACCCTGTAGCTGCATGCAGACAGCCCAGTTAAGTCTATCTGTGGCCACTCTCTACCGCTGCTGGCAGTTTGTACACACATGCAGATATACAGTTGTATGTAACAGTACTACACAGCTTCGAGGTCCTATCAACACCACATGTACTGGGCAGATAGGGCTCAAAGCCACAGCTTGTAAGACATACTATCTGGCCTGGACTTGACTCATACTTCCATGAATTGCCCAGCAAATCTGCTGCAAAAAAAAAGTGAATGACTGTCAAAATGCACCAGAGACTGTGTGTAAAGCTGAGCCCTACAAAAGACCTCCCAGATGTGGAACAGAAAACACAGAAGCACAGACTTTCCCCCAAGAAACTTGGACAACAATACACCCTTGACTTTAAAGTTTGGCACACTGAGAAATGTTCTCCCATCCACATTGTTTATGCATGCACAGCCTGAATGTTGATCATAAAGAACCTTTAGCCTATGCTTCTGAGGACCAGAATAGCTTCATAGTTTATTAATAACTCCCCATATCCCAATATGAATAATAACCTAACCTACCATAAAGCGAGTGTACCTTCAGTAAAAAGTAAACCATGCTGATACAAATTGCTAATTAAGAAGTCCACTCCTCACATCGTAATTATTATAACAGAGCTGTATCTAAATTTACCTTCAAACAGGCTTAGATAGTCATGAAGAGAAAATGAAATGTAGTATTAATTAACTTGCTACACAGTACTATAAAGCCCAATCCCCTGTAATAATCTCCATTCTAATTCTATTAATAGCTTTCCAAAATTAAGCAAACTAAACATTTAACTTTCAGAATGGTTTTACATGAATGTGAATGCAAAGGAGGCCTACATGTATGCATGCAATCCACTCTGATGCCCAGCAAAAACTCCAATCAATAAAATGTATGACAACTCATAACCATCAGTTGTAGAAAACACAGGAGCAAAGACCTACACAGCCATACTCATAAAACATACCCATATACAGCTTTCAAATCATAGTGCATGAATTTTTGGTGACACACTTCCAAATTACAAGAAATGGATCCTATGGCAATTAAATTACAAATCTGAATTAAAATGCGTAAAACTATACAAGTGATGCGAATATGAACATGTATGTCAGCCTAGTACAAATACTCACATTAGCATTCACGTAGTCTAAAATTATATACCATGACAGTCAATTTCATGGAACTCACAATGGAAAGTTTACATGGAGTTTTCTTAAAATGGCTTCAGCGTCAATGATGGCAATGCAGTAATGATATTATTTCTGGCTGTTAGAAACATTTAGGTAGGTGAAATCAATGACCCCGCTGGTCAGCAGCTATACATGTACATACACTGTACATGGAGGAGGGCATACCTTGACATTTCATTAAACTAACATCTTTCTGATAAGTCCGTAATTAACTGTCTTACCATTCCTATCTTTAAAAAGCTTAAAATCTTAAAAATCAGTTCCACCAGATACTTTCTTCTCAGTGAAAATTATTCTGTGTAATTTTGTTTATAACATTACTAAAACTGCTGGAGCTCCTTAAACTTAAACTGTGGTTAGATGACAGAGCCTGGTGAGTTGGCAGCTATTTAGCTATGATGATTGATTACTGTCATTTGTGCTGGGCTTTGGTCAAGCTGCCTAACAGACTGTGAACATTCCCATCTCTGTCTGAGAACTGACAGACAAATGTCACAACACTGCATTTTCCCACCCAATAAACCTCATGCTGTAAACTACCTAAACAATACACTTGCACAGTAAATAAATAAGTGTTCTTGAGAAAAAAAAAAAAAGCAAACAAAAAAAAACATCAGCTCTAATTGAACAGGGGAAATACAAATGATGCCTGTTTGTGCAGCTACTACCAGTTAACATGAGATGGTATACATGTAGTGTGTTGGTTACATCCTCACTGTTATAGGATGATCCCCTTCCCTAGGTTGCTAATTAGTCACGTTCTCAGAACATTCCACATCACCTACGGTCAAACATGTTGCAGATCTTTGAGAAAGAACTGGTGGTATAGACGCACTTCATATGGACTGTTATTAAATGTCATACTTGTGGATTTTTACTTATATGATGGGAGTCAGTTTTGTTGGTGTAGGATACCGGACAGCCCAAAGTAAACCCCAATCTGGTATTTTGACCCAGGCTTGTTTTCAAGGACACACAAACAAGCTTTATTCTTAATGTAAAGAACTCATTTGTTTCTTCTTATCCATTATAATCCTCCAGACAATCCAAGTTTGCCTAACAAACTGGACTTGATAATTTGTTTCTGAATCCTCATGTGTTTAGAAAACCGCTTCCCAATGTGCATCTGGAGCACAATACCTTATCGTCATATCCCGGCAACCTAACAAAAACTCAGACATTACATCAATAACATTTCACTATCTTCTCAGTACAACTTCAAATCTTGTATCACTGAGAACCCACTGATACCATCTCAGCTGGCCATAGAACTAACAAATCTACTAATTCTGATCTCCTGAACTCTGGTATGAAACTTTACTCCTGTTTGTAATGATATATCTTCTGCCCCACTCCCCCTCACTTTCCCCACTTGGAGGAGGTGAGGTTGAGAAGGATCTCCCTAGAGTGGAGAATCTCAGGAGGAAATCTGTTCTCTCTCAATGGTTTCAGTTTTAAGGGAGGGTAGTTTGTATATACTCCTGGGTTATCTGTTAGATCAGAGGAAGAGGAGACACAGGTCCGGGTCTGGAGAAATGGGGAGGCGCCCTTACCCATCAGCCACAAGTCAAGATAAACACCACCCCCTTAGAAGAAGAGCCGTAAAGTCCCCCCACTAAACATCCACCACACAGCACTCTGATACAATTCCACAACTGCATATCCCTACCGGTGAAAGTCTGCCTGGAATGAGGCAGCAGGGATTTGCCATCAGGACAGGAAAACTGCACCTAGCTAATACCATTAAACTATTTTGCATAATGTGGGCTTAGACCATTATTGACGAGGACTAGACAATACTGTATTGAGGCGAAGTCCTTGTGGGGTTTTGTCCAAGCCAATTGGGGCTTCCATGGCTTGGTTGGTTAGTGCGCTAGCGCAGCGTAATGACCCATACGCTGGGGTCGCTGTGAGTTCGTCCAGCTCATGCTGACTTCCTCTCCGGCCATTTGTGGGAACGATGCCAGCAGCCTGCGGATGGTCGTGGGTTTCCCCCTGGCTCTGCCCGGTTTCCTCCTGCCATAATGCTGGCCGCCGTTGTATAAGTGAAATATTCTTGAATACGGCATAAAACACCAATCAAATAAATAAATAAATCCAAGCCAATTGTGGGCTAACCTACACAGTATCAAAATCACACAAGTGGCATACAGACAACAGAACTTCCACAGACCATGGATATTACAAAGGGTAATCCTGTTCACTGATTGGGTGAGCACAGCCAGAAACTTAGAATTGGTAGCAAGGCTACCAAAGAGCTCGCCTGTATGAGACCCATGAATGCAAAGCTCAGTGCATAAAGAACTGAAAGTGAATTTGGTCATTTACAGTAATTAATATGCTCACAAAGCATCAGCGATGGAAAACTTAAGGTCAACACATTTTAAGATGCCAACCCTAACAATTTTTTAAATGGTGATTCTAAAACATAATATATGAAGTCAGAAATTCAGTAATTTACGAACCTTAATATGTACACACTGAATCAATGATGGAATATTTCCTGGTGCTATCTGTTTTACACGTGTGCAAAACCTGAGCTCCATACCCGCAGTATTTTTTAAGATACCCCCCTAACATTTTGTTTAACAATTAACAAAACCACCCCTAACATTTTGTTTAACAATGATTCTAGCACACAAGAGACTATGGTATTTATGGTACTTAATACGTGCGCACCGAATCAACGATAGATGATCCCCCTCTTGCAGTTCTGCTCTACATGTGTGCAAACCCTGAGCTCAATACCTGCAGTACTTTTCACGGTACCACCCCTAACATTTTGTTTGACATTGCTTTCCTTGATATTGGACGCTGACTCCAACATTCAGGGTACGACAAAAGTTAGGCCTGTACTTTATACAGGTTAAAAAAAAAAAAAAGCTAAAAAAAGAGCTAAAAAAAACAGACCAATCACCTAGAACACCGAGCAGAAATTTGTTGTACAATGTTTATTTATTTCTACATCATCCAGTTTTAATAAACAGAAATCTAGTTCACCTCAAAATATGAGCTTTACCCCTCTGCATTATCATCCTTTTTAAAGAGAACATAGTCAGCCACTAAAGCTGAATTACTTAATAAAGCAGTATTCCAGAAATGTTCTAAAAATATTTAAAAAATTCTACAACAAAATATATAGCAAATGATCGTCAGTACCTAGCCACTCATTTGGTGACCCCATTTTGCCGTGTTAGAGCCATCTACAAATGATCGTCAGTACCTAGCCACTCATTTGGTGACCCCATTTTGCCGTGTTAGAGCCATCTACAAATGATCGTCAGTACCTAGCCACTCATTTGGTGACCCCATTTTGCCGTGTTAGAGCCATCTACAAATGATCGTCAGTACCTAGCCACTCATTTGGTGACCTCATTTTGCCGTGTGAGAGCCATCTACAGTGACGTCACAAACTCTAGGAGCTCTATCGTACCATGAAAATACAAACAGAAACGTCTGATACTCAACCAAAGAGTATCAGTTCTATCCCATTTTAAAAGGGCCGATGTTTCTTTTAGCCTGACGCTTGGGCTGGACAATCTTTGTGGGCTCAGGTGTCTTGTTTTAGCAGCCCCGCTTGTCCTGGTCTTCTACCTGCATGGGTTTAAGCATTAGGCCTTGCTGGCTGTACTGACATCAGGGAATTTACCAAACATAACAGGACCTTCTGATTTATAACAGACTCTTTCATGCATATTTCAGGAAGACATTTTCGTAATAAATATGATTTTGGTGAGGAAAAAATAATGCAACGCTACATATTTGTCTTCAAGCCATGACTCTCCCTAAGCTGTTTTCTTGCCAGTATACCCTGACAAGTTACTGCAGTCTCCCACCCAACAAGTATGCATTGTGACACACGAAGCCGTTCTTAGTTCCCTGTTCACAAATGTGAGGTCCAAAATGCATCAGTTTAACACTTAAACAAACCGCAAAATCTGATTTATTCTGATTTATCTGTCTATCACTATAAGAAACCACACTGACAATTGAGAGCTAATAGGTTTTTGGACATGACAGTCAATTATCATGTGATGTTTTCAGCACTAGAGATTGGTCACGTTCATAAGGGCTTCTACAACATGGCTACTCCGAGTGGATTGTCTGTCAGTGCCATATCCCCTTGGCTGATTTTCATCTTGGCTTTCAAAACTTTATAGAATTTTTTACATATTTTTTTGTGATAACTGTGTTCTAAATCCTTTTTTCTATGTATATATAGTGACAGACTTGATATTCCCTTTAAATATAAATCATCCATTAAGTTTGTAAGCCTTTCCTTAATCAGTGAGTTACTTCAGGCCTTTTCACATTCTCTCCGTCTTTTTTCTTTTTATTCTTTCAAAACAAGTATCTGAGAGCCGGAAAGGTTGACATCTCAGATGGTCCTTCAAACTTGTTTCAAATTAAAATCCTGTATTTGGGACAGGTCTATTAATTCTCCTAACCCCCTTATCCCTAACAGTGTAAAGGTCACACGGCTGACACCCCACCATATCCCTAACAGTGTAAAGGTCACACGGCTGACACACCACCATATCCCTAACAGTGTACAGGTCACACGGCTGACACACCACCATATCCCTAACAGTGTACAGGTCACACGGCTGACACACCCACCATATCCCTAGCAGTGTACAGGTCACACGGCTGACACACCACCATATCCCTAACAGTGTACAGGTCACACGGCTGACATAACACCATATCCATAACAGTGTACAGGTCACACGGCTGACACACCCACCATATCCATAACAGTGTACAGGTCACACGGCTGACATAACACCATATCCATAACAGTGTACAGGTCACACGGCTGACACACCACCATATCCCTAACAGTGTACAGGTCACACGGCTGACACACCACCATATCCCTAACAGTGTACAGGTCACACGGCTGACACACCACCATATCCCTAACAGTGTACAGGTCACACGGCTGACACACCCACCATATCCCTAACAGTGTAAAGGTCACACGGCTGACACACCACCATATCCCTAACAGTGTAAAGGTCACACGGCTGACACACCACCATATCCCTAACAGTGTAAAGGTCACATGGCTGACACACCACCATATCCCTAACAGTGTACAGGTCACACGGCTGACACACCACCATATCCCTAACAGTGTACAGGTCACACGGCTGACACACCCACCATATCCCTAGCAGTGTACAGGTCACACGGCTGACACACCACCATATCCCTAACAGTGTACAGGTCACACGGCTGACATAACACCATATCCATAACAGTGTACAGGTCACACGGCTGACACACCCACCATATCCCTAACAGTGTACAGGTCACACGGCTGACATAACACCATATCCATAACAGTGTACAGGTCACACGGCTGACACACCACCATATCCCTAACAGTGTACAGGTCACATGGCTGACACACCCACCATAAAGCTAGCTAGCTTGGGGTACATGTTTTAACCTAAATTTGGTAGTGCCATAGAGCTCCCCTGTACGATTTTTTATTTATCTGATTAGTATTTTATGGTGTACAAGAATATTTCACTTATGATCCAGCCGGCATTATGGTGGGAGGAAACCACGCGTCCATGTGAAACCCACCCAAATCCGCAGGTTGCTGACAGACCTCCCCCACCCCTCCAGTAGGAGATGCACGAATGGAACATGGATTCTAATAATACGAAAAAAAAAAAAAAAGAAAGAAAGACACAAAGGTCATGCATCTTGTAACAGTAATGAATATGCACACAGAGTATCAACGATGGAACAACCTTGTGAAATTATACTTTACATATATACAAAATCAAAGCTAAATACATGCAGTAATATTTACCCTTACAGCGATTCTAATACACAGTACAAGAGACTATTAAAGTCATGAAGTATGTAATTTAATGTAACTAATATGCACACAGAGGATCAGCAAAGGATTAACCCCCCCCCCCCCCACCCACTCCCCCTGATCACGTCATTGTGCTCTACATGTTTGCAAAAACTCAGCTTAATTCATGTAGTACTTGCTGCAAAATAACCCCTAACATTTAACGTAACATTGTTTCTACTACACAATACAGAAATTATAAAATGGCAATTAACTTGCAAGCAGCGCATCAACCATGAAACATGCTCCTCGTGTTATTGTGCTCTACATGTCTACAAAACATGGGCTCAGTACATGCAATACTTTTTAAGATACCATTCGTAACATTTACACTGCTATCCCTGTTATAAGCTACTTGTCTTTAGTACTGGCATCCTAAAATATTTGAGTAACAGTCAAACTTATGGATAAATGTTTCAGAATTAGTACGAGACATATGGCTGGCATAGTACCAATACAGAAGAACAAATGGTCTCCTATAGTGTGTGAACAAAACCATTAAAACACCGCAAATGATGTCCTTCACCGGCCCTTCACTCCCACCCACGAGCAGCCCTGGTGCACAGGCCCAGTTATCATCACAAAGCAAACACAGTATCTCAAAGTGACGGCCACTGCCTGTCATATCTGACTTTCTTTGTTTTAATGGCTTCTTTGTCTCCTGCAAACTTAGCAATTGACCTCAAGTTTGTTCTACAGGACACACGTGTTCCTAAATCTGCAACTTCTCATCCAGTCACTCTTACCATTTGATAAAAATAAGTGTAATGTGAAAACATCACAAGAAAGGAAAGTAAATTCCTGGGATATGTTCCTTATAACTCATGTAACATGTTCATAGCTGATTCACACTAATGGGAGACTACTGTCTCAGATCCAAGGCACACCAAAGGGAGATAATCCAATGGCTCATCACAATTCCATAGTTAAGAAGATGGAAAATGTAAATCAGTGCCCAAAGGCCATCTTCACAGTAACTTCATGTCAATCACAACATGTTATTTATCTTTAACCAACATCTCCAACATAGGGTTCCTCAAACAGGTATACTACATATGCAATAGGAACTCAAAATCACACACGCATTAGTAACTACACTAGCAAAATATAAACAAAACTAACAGCTGTTTAAAGACCATCAGAACATGAGGAGCAGAGGATTTCAGCTCAGTTAAAAGTTGTCTGTCTGATTTATCAGATCCTTCCACCAGAAGTCACTGCTGATTATAACCTGTAACTTACATGTACCTGGTGAGTGTTTGTCTTATCCACCCACTCCTGGAAGAAGCTCTGGTGAGTGTTTGTCATATCCACCCACACTTGGAAGAAGCCGACATTCAGTTGTCCAGGTAAACTCTTGTTATCCCCTCCTACCAGATGTCACCCCTCATTTTGATCTGTGACTTACCTTGTGTGTGTCTTATCCACCCACTCCTAGAAGAAGCTCTGGTGAGTGTTTGTCATATCCACCCACACTTGGAAGAAGCCGACATTCAGTTGTCCAGGTAAACTCTTTGTTATCCCCTCCTACCAGATGTCACCCCTCATTTTGATCTGTGACTTACCTTGTGTGTGTCTTATCCACCCACTCCTAGAAGAAGCTCTGGTGAGTGTTTGTCATATCCACCCACACTTGGAAGAAGCTCTGGTGAGTGTTTGTCATATCCACCCACACTTGGAAGAAGCTCTGGTGAGTGTTTGTCATATCCACCCACACCTAGAAGAAGCTCTGGTGAGTGTTTGTCTTATCCATCCACACCTGGAATAAGCTCTGGTGAGTGTTTGTCATATCCACTCACACTTGGAAGAAGCCGACATTCAGTTGTCCAGGTAAACTCTTGTTATCCCCTCCTACCAGATGTCACCCCTCATTTTGATCTGTGACTTACCTTGTGTGTGTCTTATCCACCCACTCCTAGAAGAAGCTCTGGTGAGTGTTTGTCATATCCACCCACACTTGGAAGAAGCTCTGGTGAGTGTTTGTCATATCCACCCACACCTAGAAGAAGCTCTGGTGAGTGTTTGTCTTATCCATCCACACCTGGAATAAGCTCTGGTGAGTGTTTGTCTTATCCACTCACACCTGGAAGAAGCTCTGGTGAGTGTTTGTCATATCCACCCACACCTAGAAGAAGCTCTGGTGAATGTTTGTCATATCCACCCACACCTGGAAGAAGCTCTGGTGAGTGTTTGTCTTATCCACTCACACCTGGAAGAAGCTCTGTTGAGTGTTTGTCTTATCCATCCACACCTGGAAGAAGATCTGGTGAGTGTTTGTCTTATCTATCCACACCTGGAAGAAGATCTGGTGAGTGTTTGTCATATCCACCCACACCTGGAAGAAGATCTGGTGAGTGTTTGTCATATCCACCCACACCTGGAAGAAGCTCTGGTGAGTGTTTGTCTCATCCATCCAAACCTGGAAGAAGATCTGGTGAGTGTTTGTCTTATCCATCCACACCTGGAATAAGCTCTGATGAGTGTCATATCCACCCACTCCTGGAAGAAGCTGATGTCCAGCTGTCCAGGTAAAGTCTTGTTATCCCCCTCCTATCAGATGTCACCCCTGATTATGACCTGTAACTTACCTGGTGACTGTTTGTCTTCGCCACCCACTCCTGGAAGAAGCTGAGGACATCTTTGGGCAGAGCCTTGGCGATGTTTTCTCTGTTTTCACATGTCTGTAGGGTCATCTTCAAGTCTTCCATCATCTTCACAGTCCTCAGGTAAGCAAGGCGGTTGTTAGGTTTGGTTGTAGAAGTGACTGGAATAGTTACCTTTTCATATGTGTTGTCTTTCTTAACATCTTTCTTGGAGTCTGGTTTCAAAACAAAAAACATATGCATTCATTTACTTTTTCTTTGGTGTTTATTCCATACTCAATTTTTAAATTTTAAAAATTTATGGTAGGAATTATCAAGCATACAGGTAACAATCAGGTCATACAAGGCCACCTTCCAGAGAAACCTTGTGATGAAAAATTTCATCCACACCAATGAGGATGAAATGGAACACCAGATTTCACATGTCAATGTTAAATTATCCATTGATAAATATGTCTGTGAACTTGTGCTAATCATGCAAATTTCCTCTACTCTGTACACCTGGCGCTGCAGGATAGTTTCTCCTAATAACAACAATTAGATACGTTTTAGTTCAGCATGCAGTTTTGGCAAACTATGCTCACTACAGCTGAAGAGAAAGAAACACATACCTGCAATTATACCATCCATCTGCTCCAGGGCTGCTGCCAGCATATCACTGGCATCTGTACCATACATACTGGAGGACATTGTCACGTCTTCATTCAGTCAGGACTACAACACCACAAAGCATGCACAAAGAATACCATATTGCATGAACTAAAAGGTTTAACAACAGGTGTCACAGCTGAAACTACATGAGAGGCTTACAATTAACATTGATCGACTCCACAAATAGAATATTCATCAAGCTTTAAACAAAAAATGTTCAAAGAAGATGCTTTATTTCTTTAATTCTTAATATGGCATAAATTTAATTTTACTTTACTTGTCTGAGGTTATATGTTAAACTCAAGAATGATTGACTTAAAGGACAATTTCCACCTAAAGATATATCCCACACTTGTGGAAGGCAAGTGATTTTCTATGCAGATTTCACTTACCCTACAATTTTATTTCCTCTTAAATAATACTGTGGAACGCTAATTACCAAAATAAATCAACCAAGTACACAAAAACCTTAAAGAGTTTAGTGTAAGCAATATGTCTGTCTGGATAGGAGTATAAAGGGATGTTATTTGATCTCCCAGGTATACAATAGTCATATCATGAACTAATGTCTTACCATAAACACAGCTGATATGTTAAGAGATATGGATGGATCACATGTAGCGTTGTCCTCGCCCTCTATTAATCTATGTATCCTCAACGTCAGAAGTCAGCAGTCTTCAGTGAATGAAACACCTGTGAGCATGAAGAGTAGCATAAACTCATGACCAGAGGTCGGCACAAGAGAGACTGTGCAGGAATTTACTTAAATCGGATGTGGTGTCAAATATTTACTTCTGTACATGTACGTCCATAAAATATTCTTTAAAATACATTTGTTAGTATAACAGTGATGGCCAACTGCATCCATACTGACAAAGATAATTAATTATACACAATTTACAGTATGTATACAGTGGTTCTCTTGTTCTTCTCATTACATTTGTACAAGATAATGTTAAATTTCAGTCAATTAATAAAGGCTGGCTTCATTTTATATGAAATACTTCTAATACATTTACATATAGATAAATATTTAATAAACACTGACAAGAAATCCTTCAATTCTGTCCACTTCTTTTCTCCAACCTGCGGATGATTATGGGTTTCCCTCAGTCTCTGCCTGTTTTTTTCCAACCATAATGCTGGCTGCCGCCATATAAGTGAACTATTCTTGAGTACAGCATAAAACACCAATCACAAAAATAAACAACTTATTTTCTAATTCCATAAAAGAAAGTAACCCATTCTCTTTTAATGCACTCTAAAGTGACTTCATGGAAACATTCTTTAGAATGGCATTACAGCTCAATCCATCAATTCAACACATTCTGCAACAAAGAGCTAAAATAGTACAGCAGATTGCTGAAACAATCTTTCACTTGGTGATACAAGCACCAAATTTCACATAAGTGCTTCAGAACCTACTCTCCCAGAAAAGTACATAACTCACTTGAAAAAACAAAACGTCTGCTAATTTTCAAGATGGTTCTGTTTGAACTATATTTTGATTGAATAATCCAATTTTGATCGTCTATGCATCGGAATATATGTTTCTGAGTATGAGAACTCCAATTCCGCATGCAGGAAATTATTGAATATTATGACAATACGATGGGAATTACACGAAAAATCTCTCAGCGACATTTCCGATGTGACGACCCAATGTAGAGATGTGGAAGAACAGTAAACTGTGCACACTGCATTTCAACAGTGCTATCTGGGGTTGACCAGTGCATTAGAAATATGATTATACTTTGACAAATATATTGGGTAATGTTAACTTCAACTCCATGTTGTACATACAATGTGAAAAAACTGATCATGTGTTCTTTGAGGCAGCAAACAACTTGCTGTTGATGTACAGCTTCGATTGATTCTTCCTTCAGTCCTCACATTTGCAGGCACACATTCAGTTTTGCAATCATATTTTGTGAACAGCTCACAGTTGGAGGTTTGTCCACAGAACTTGCCAGACCTCACCATCTTTTTGCCAGCCCCAGTTGACAGGGCCTTTGCACCATACGCAGGCAGCTTGGAAGGCAGACTGTTTCACATGCTCAATGAGGGATGCGCTTGTTGGTGGAATGACATCATCAAACCTTTCCTTCCGAACAGACAAGTCCAGTCTCGCCTCATCAACCTGGCCTGCAGTGCTGCACTTATCATACATGGTGATGACAAACTTCAAGGATGTTGAGGTCTGCATCTTCTATGATGGGTGGGTATTGTGTGAGCTTTCTGAAGACAGGGCTCACATCAGGGCAAACCTCACATGCAGTTTTCTCCACCACTATCTCATGACTTGGCAACCACCTAATGGACTGGTCCTGGCCATTCTACCCAAACCATTTCTAAGCCTGCATCCTAAAAAGTTACATAAAAACTGGCTGCAACAATAAGAATATCTGTGTCATATGCCTTAATCAAGACAGACTTCATCTTTTGCTTAGCTGCATGAATAGTATGTGTGAGGATTCTAGAATCAGCTTCTTTATGGTTGCAAGGGCTTAAGTCTTCTATAGGCTGATGGGATTGTTTGAAAGGCCTGCTCCCCTTAAGTCACAACTACGACATTGTTGATATAAAGGTTCACTACATGTATCTTGTCAGCTACGAACTCGAAGAGCTTAGCCTTCTTGTCACTGACTCGCAGAAGCTTTTCCAGTCGGGTGGTAGTTTGGTTTTGCCTGTCAGTCTATGTCAATCTCCTTTACCTCTCTTTGACCTTGTTTCAGCCTTCAGGCTTGATGTCCAGTAGGCATAAAAAACGATGTCTGTTCGCCCATACTTTGATCAGTATGTGTGGAACTTTGGAACTACATCTTGTACAGCATATTCCTCAAAGGTCTTTGATGTCTTTAGAGACAATGAATACACAAGACAAGAACCATGAACCATAATAGCATCACATCCTGGTTGTGTGTCAGGAGGAGAAATGGTAGCTTCCGAAATGTTTGCAAGCTGAAACTTGTGACCAGAGTGGCGTTTCCCCATGCTGCTAAGTGCTATAGGGAAAGACTGATTCTCACGCTTAAAGAACTCAAGCAGGTCACACTTTTGTGATTGGCAGTATATAAAGAGCTGGGAGAACAGACGATAGTCATCTTTGAGTATCTGCACTCGGACCATTGCAGAAGTCTGTGAGACAACTTGACCATTCTGAAAGTGAGTTCTTACAAGCCCACCAGCACTGGGATATGCGATGGCATCTGTGTCCAATGTGAGCAGATCTTTGAACTGTTCGTGGAAAGGATTGCCCAGATCCTTCATCACACCAAACAACTTCTGGGCCTTGTCAGTGAAGGACTTCTGACACTGACTGGTTGACTAACTTCTGGTCCAGACACCATCCATTGCCTCAGTGCAGATGGATCCTCAGTAACTCCAATGGCACCACCATCACCTTAATAACTGAATTGGCCTGCTTGTGAGATTAGTCAACGGTTAAACCTGAGAACTCCTTGTGAGTCTTGTGGACCACAAACTTTCCCAGCTGAAATTCATTGAACATCTGATGATGAGTTTGCTCCAAAAAAAAAACATGCTTCTGAGGTGGACGGCGAGCCATCGAGCATAGTTCACATTGTTGTTTGCAAAAAAGACAGGGATTAGAGCGGACAGTGCTTGACAATACAAGTTGAACTTAGAGTCTCTGAAAGATCTGACCAATGGTACTCATATCCTTCCTTTCGGAGCATGCAGACAGCACGTTGTAACTTGGTGCATATGGCATGTTCTTGTGACACCTGAGGCAAAAAGGAAGGAGTCAGGTGTTCCAGAAGAAGCCTCCACAGCCTCCACAAGAGCATCTGTCCACCCACTATTCTGAAGCAGGGTTCCAAGTAATCTGAATGCAGGCATCTCTATGTGAAAACCGCCAAAAGTTTCTACAAATTGGTTCTCACCATACAGGTCAGTCCAATGCCACTGGACTTGCTTGGCAAGAGCATAAACAGGCTGGTCTGCAGTAATCACGGGAACCTGATCTGGGTTGAGGTGTACATCCCTGACTTTGTGCATAGAATGTCTCACTTTGGCAACAGAATGGGCCTCATCACAAAGAAGGGGCAAGAGAGAGGTAATGCTCACTTCAAATTCAAGACCATGCTTCTTCACTCTGGGTAGGCTGACCAAGTGACGTTAACTGCATCATCTACTTCTTGTGTGACCTTCTGTAGACATTCATATTCATTTGTCAAGGGGCACTTGACAAAGATGCATATGTGACACTGCATTTCTTTCTTTTTAAAGAAAGCAGGATAGACATTTGTGTAGGAATCAAGAAGTTCCGTTAAGTTCTTCACACTACTGTTCTTAATTAGAATTTGTTCTCCAGCTTCGCCTTGATTTTCCGATGTTGTATGTTGGAAGATGGAGATGGTGCTTCCATGAAATGATGAAGTCGCAGTTGTAGATGAATGATTATGGTCGATGTTATCCGTCGCACTTGTGCAGAAGAGGCCTTGCCTCAGTGTGGGGTGGGGTGGGGTGGGGGGGGGGGGGGGGTTGACAAACCACACCTTCTTCATTGTATCTGTTTACAATTGCATCTCCCAACTGAGCTGATATGTCAAGTACTCGATCATATGGAATACTAAGACCATGATCATGAAGCATTTCCTTGAGGTGTCTCTTTCTCGTCTTAGAATGAATAGACATTCCTCCGGTAATGGGTTTTTTCTGTCCCTGGAATGCCTTTGTGTGGTATCACCTTCTTTGTACTTGGCAAAGTAGTTGAATGTCATTTTTAGTCGCTCCAAACCTCAGCCGAGGTTTTATGTCTGCCCATGCTCAATTATACAGACAAACTGAAGCAAAACTCGAGGCAAGGAATCATACACTGAAGTTTCCTAGAGATTGCCCTCAAACTTAGACATGTGTTCAAGAAGATGCCTGTGCAATATCTTAAAGGCATTTTGCAGAGATAAGTGGGCTGGTAGCCTACAAGAAAGGGCAAAATATACTTCTGGCATTTGAAAAAGACGCTTGTCCATTCTTATCAGAAGCATCATCCTAAACTGATGCCAATATTCTCTCCAAAGCTGCTATTTCAGTCAGGTCAAGTTCACATCAGGTATGTCTGTCCCAAACTGCTTAAGTCTCTCCCTGTGAAGACTAACCACTTCAGCAAGTCGGAACACAGCAATCTCATCACTGTTGTTTTTTGTCCCAATGACATAGGTCAGAAGTTCAGAGAACACCAAAGGAAAGGCTTCCTTTTCTTGAAACGACTGAAGTTTTTCTTTGTTCTCCCCTGCAATGTGTGCCTTCTCTCTGTTATACAGGACTGTTCACTAAAAGCAGCGGTTTTTAAGTTTCAGGGCCACCACATCTCCACTACTCAATAAAGCCAGAAGCTTTTTACCATTATTAAGAATATGAGCACATTTATTGAGCCTCTCAGAACTGCATGGTCATAGCTGTTCACAGCTCTGATGTTGGTTGGATCTCTTCACATACGAAACACCACTGCACTTCCTTAGCATTTTTGAGTGTCCTTCACCAGGATCAATCTGAATTTCAGCTGCTCTTTCAGTGGCACTCTCGAGTTTGGAGTTGATAGACACTTCCTCCAGTCAGTTTTAGTAGCGCAACTCAATGGATTATTGGCAGATATCTTGGAGCTATCCTTTTACCACTCAACCGTACAAAACATCAGAGCACATTGGAATATGGGACATAACTAGTTTCAAGCATCTGGTGCCCTAAACCTAGCCCAATCGTTCATCCAGTGTCATTTAAGTGCTGTGCGATCTGTACACCATCTGAAACCCCACTACCCTTGGCTGGGCTTTCCTGTGCTGGCACATCCTGTCAATCCAGGTGTGGCTATCTACCACAATACTGCAACTAACTAAACTTCTAGTTAGGGCATATGCAGGGGTGTACTAGATAGCACTTGGGACACTAAAGTACACTACAAACTTAAGTGAGTACACCACAACAGTTAGTAAACTACAACTGCAGCTAGTAACTACAAGCCGACACTGAACCCCATGCTGAGTCTCACAGCAGTGAGCGTGTCATCAGTGTGCCCTCGTGCTTTGTAATCAATCTTAACAGAGATTAATAGATGGAGAGATGTTAAGCTTTATTTGTTCTCATTCAGTCCTGCGTGAGTCCAGTCATGCTCTCGCTTCTCTTGATCACGCGGCAGTCTGAGACTTCGCCAGATTAACTTCTCTTGATTACGTGGCAGTCTGGGACTTCACCAGATTAGCTTCTCTTGATCACATGGCAGTGTGAGACTTCACCAGATTAGCTTTTCTTGATCACACGGCAGTCTGTGACTTCACCAGATTAGCTTCTCTTGATCACGTGGCAGTCTGCGACTTCACCAGATTAGCATCGCTAATCACAAAGGATCTTCACCAGATTAACTTCTCTTGATCACACAGCAGTCTGGGACTTCACCAGATTAGCTTCTCTTGATCACACGGCAGTCTGGGACTTCACCAGATTAGCTTCTCTTGATTAAGCTGCAATCTGAGACTTCACCAGATTAACTCACCAGCCACAGAACTTTAAAGAAGTCATCGCATATGTTTGCTTACAAATTCATTCAACTATCATGAATGTGACGGGTATTCACTGTCGAAATTAATTCTACATTTCTTGTGGTATGATCGAAAGTGTTATATCAAAGTGGTGTCTTCTCGAATGTTGGCTTGATCAGGTCGTGGGGTCATTTTTCAGTTTTACCCAAAGAAACATCAGTCCTTCCTAAGCCTGGACAATGCTGACATTTAATCAACCTGATTTTGAAAAATGTATTTTTGTATTACACAATTTGCGCTGCGTTTTTTGTTATTGAAAATGTCTAAAAATATTTTATGTCGGTGAGTTGTGTTCTTTATCCTTAATGTCATAAAAAAAGAAAAAAAAAAGCATGTTTTATTTACATTGAAATCATTTTTGGACATATTTTTGTTTTAAATAATTTGTTTCTGTTAAACTGTGAACAGCTGTAAGAAGTTGGCTGTTTTGGTTTTATTTTTAATTCCAGAGTGCAATTCTGCACAGGCAAATGTTCAGTAATAGAACCATTTAAATTTTAAATTTCTATTTCAGCAACAAGACGCATTAGATATTGCTGGGAGTGTCTTCCATTATTTTAGTGTTTGTTGCATTAATTTACAACAGTATGGCATATAAAATAAAAACCAAGTGGTAAGGTTATATTAAATTGAGTAATATTATGGAGTTATGTAGTGCAGAATAATTATTAAAATATTGTTGGTTTTCATATGAGTGGTGAAGCAAAATTTGTACACATTAGATCTGAGCTTAAATGCTGATTTAACATTTTAGCTGTCTCTTCTATTGTAAATTGTCTTCACAAAACATGTTTTCTTTTGTTGATTACTTGTTCCTCGAAAATCCAGAAGGAAGAAGTCAATTGGCCATCGTCAACCAGACAATTCATACCCTGAACAAGACAAACTCAACTCACGTCAGCGTTGCTGAGCAGGTACAAAAGGGAGTGGCTTCTTATTTTAAAAAAATGTCGAAGCCATTCTCTAATATAGTGACACAACCATAACTCTTCAGACATCTCATTGGAATGAGGAACCCATTCTGAGTGAAATGGACTTTTTTATGTCCTATCTTCTTTCTCAACCACTTTTCTATAAGGAAATCTATGCATAGAATTATTATGAAAATGATGCTAAAAATGATTTGTTTGTGTCACTAAAGATGCAAGTTTTATAAAACTCCACAAGATATTTCTCTACATCTCATAGTTCTCTCAGAATGTTCCCAAATATTGATCGCAAGGGAGGGTGAAGAACTAGGATACCCTGAGAATGTCTTCCTCAGGTTTGGCTTTTATGAACAAAAGCGCCAGCGTCAAGGTCAAAAGAAGAAAGCATGAAAGCCGCCCATCAAGTTTTGTCAGTGTCTTTGCTTGACCTTTATAAGTATGCACAAGAAAATTATGCCTTCCACCATTACACTCCATGGTATCAGACATACATACACCTCGTTTATGACGAGACATAAACCCCAGGCAGTACAAGAAACATCACTTGAGATCTGCAAGAACACCAAGGCTATCTAGAAAAATGAAAATTACACAATCCAAACGAGCAGGCTGTTGCTGAGGTCGATTCCAATGTTACATTTGCAGGACGAATTTCTGCACCCACTCGGTTTGTAACCAGGGAATCACATGGCCTCTACCTTCTGGGTTCTCTTATAGAATAGTATATAATTTCACACAATTATTTGTCTGTATCGGAGTCATACTTTTCCATGTACATGAGAATTAGCAGCCAACAGCAATGGGCGTTTTGATCATAACTTCGCAGGCATTATGGCAACAGTGTTGACTATATTCATCAGGCCTGCTGGATATGACATCCGCTCTGTCCATGCAGAAGACATCGTCTTCTCAGTTTCCGAAGCAGTCTACATATGTCCGGGTTTGCTGTGCGCTACCCAGACTTTGTGGCGGCCATTGCCCTGGCTAAAACAACAGTGAGTCTAACACCGTAGGCTCCGACAGCATGTCCATCCATCTCTTAATGCCAACTCATATAAAATAATACAATCCAACAGAGCATGACCACAGCATTTCAGGGAATGATCATGATAATACAATCCAACAGAGCATGACCACAGCATTTCAGGCAATGATCATGATAATACAATCCAACAGAGCATGACCACAACATTTCAGGGAATGATCATGATAATCCAATCCAACAGAGCACGACCACAGCATTTCAGGGAATGATCATGATAATGCAATCCAACAGAGCAAGACCACAGCATTTCAGGGGATGATCATGATAATGCAATTCAACAGAGCATGACCACAACATTTCAGGGAATGATCATGATAATGCAATCCAACAGAGCACGACCACAGCATTTCAGGCAATGATCATGATAATGCAATCCAACAGAGCACGACCACAACATTTCAGGGAATGATCATGATAATGCAATCCAACAGAGCACGACCACAGCGTTTCAGGGAATGATCATGATAATGCAATCCAGGGAATGATCATGATAATGCAGTCCAACAGAGCACGACCACAGCGTTTCAGGGAATGATCATGATAATACAATCCAACAGAGCACGACCACAACATTTCAGGGGATGATCATGATAATGCAATCCAACAGAGCATGACCACAGCATTTCAGGGAATGATCATGATAATGCAGTCCAACAGAGCACGACCACACCATGTCAGAAAATGATCATGATAATGCAATCCAACAGAGCACGACCACAGCATTTCAGGGAATGATCATGATAATGCAATCCAACAGAGCACGACCACAGCATTTCAGGGAATGATCATGATAATACAATCCAACAGAGCATGACCACAGCATTTCAGGGAATGATCATGATAATGCAATCCAGGGAATGATCATGATAATGCAGTCCAACAGAGCACGACCACAGCATTTCAGGGAATGATCATGATAATGCAGTCCAATAGAGCACGACAACAGCATTTCAGGGAATGATCATGATAATGAACATTTCATGGAATGATCATGATAATACAGTCCAACAGAGCACGACCACAGCATTTCAGGGAATGATCATGATAATGCAATCCAACAGAGCATGACCACAGCATTTCAGGGAATGATCATGATAATGCAATCCAACAGAGCACGACCACAGCGTTTCAGGGAATGATCATGATAATGCAATCCAACAGAGCACGACCACAGCGTTTCAGGGAATGATCATGATAATGCAATCCAACAGAGCACGACCACAACATTTCAGGGAATGATCATGAGAATGCAATCCAACAGAGCACGACCACAACATTTCAGGGAATGATCATGATAATGCAATCCAACAGAGCACGACCACAACATTTCAGGGAATGATCATGATAATACAATCCAACAAAGCATGACCACAACATTTCAAGGAATGATCATGATTTTCTTGAAAAGTACAATCTGGACATCATTTTTGCCAAATTTGGTGCTTGAATCACTAAGTGAAAGGTTCTTATTGAATAATGACTTAATCTGCCCAACTAAATGATAAGAACCTAAAGCAGTATCTTAATTTCACTTCCTCAAAATAAATACAAGGAATTCCTACGGCAGAAATTACATCTCTTTGAAGTCTTCTCTTTCAAAACTTACCAAAATACTGGGAGTAATTAATAGCCTGTTGGTCAATAGCCCACATTACCAGGCAAAAGTCTGTGAATTAGACGGTGAAAGATGCAGATATTCAGGTTTTGCAAGTTTTATAACTTAATAAAAATAACTATATGCTTAATCACCCAATGACATGTATAATACAAAATGTAAGGATTAAATTGTAGTTCTATACTATGTGGTATATTAACAGTCTTGATACAGTAGTGGTGGTGGTGGCAGTCATGTTTTCATTACATGTATCTTTTTGTTTTTTTCATGTCACCTATTAAGTGTTCAGTCACACTGAAAGAAATACAAAACTGTCCTTGTCAACTGTTCAGTCACACTGAATGGAGCACAAAAATCTCCCTATTAACTGTTCAGTCACACTGAATGGAGCACAAAAATCTCCCTATTAACTGTTCAGTCACACTGAATGGAGCACAAAAATGTCCCTATTAACTGTTCAGTCACTCTGAATGGAGCACAAAAATGTCCCTATTAACAGTTCAGTCACAGTGAATGGAGCACTAAAATCTCCCTATTAACAGTTCAGTCACAGTGAATGGAGCACAAAAATCTCCCTATTAACAGTTCAGTCACAGTGAATGGAGCACAAAAATGTCCCTATTAACTGTTCAGTCACAGTGAATGGAGCACAAAAATGTCCCTATTAACTGTTCAGTCACAGTGAATGGAGCACAAAAATCTCCCTATTAACTGTTCAGTCACACTGAATGGAGCACAAAAACCTCCCTATTATACTCTGAAGCATGGTTATTAATTACCCTGAGATGTTTGCCATAGGATTGAGGCTCATTATTAGGACAAGAAGTTAGTAGCGAAATACATCGGACAAAGTTCCCATCTTACTTCAATAAATGAGATTACTTAGGGGCAAACAAATATATGTGTACACATGCTGAGCACACACCGTTCCAAGAATATAAGAAACAGCGTACGTTACAACTCTAAAATACATCTAGTTTCTCGTCCAATTCCAGGATGTCAGACTAAGAAATAATACCATATCATTTACGCCTACATTTATGTTGAATTTATATGCACAGCTCATTTGCTACTTGCACAGAACAAAGTCATCCATCGATGTCATGCTAGCATCCATCCGTTATCGTCTATAAATCACAAATTTACGTTTCACAGTTACATGAACATGTCCATTGTATTTAAAGACACAAGAGCACACAGAGTAAAAAGCAGGCTTGGCAGTGTGATAGCTGGCAAATGGTCACTTGTAAGCCGTGAAATAGGACAACAGCATAGAGTAATACCAGAGCAGGGAAGGCAGTGTAATAGCTGGCAAATGGTCACGCAACCTGTGAAATACAGCTACAGCATAGAGGGTATAACCAGAACAGCAACAACAGCGTGATAGACATACAGCATAGAGAGCAAAACCAGAGCAGTGACGACAGTGTAATAGACATACAGCATAGAGAGCAAAACCAGACCAGAGACCACAGTGTGATAGCTTGCAAATGCTCACATGTAACCTGCGAAATACAGCATCTTGTCCATTTACCTCGGTCAGGGTTTTATTCTACCTGTAAATGCACAATTTACACACTCCAAAAGGATCATGGCTTAAGCAGAATTATGTAAAAAATACTGCAGTGATGTCAATTGCAATTTATTAGACGTCACTATTCTAGGAATACTCCAAATTTTGTGTTGTCATCACACTTTGAATACAATCACATTAAAATGACATGTACAAGCTAAGTTTGAAGACCAATGTGACTGTTAGGGTTACTAAATGCCAGATTTTGTACCTTATTACAGTAATGACTACAAAATTTCCGCCCTGTCCTAGAAACACATATGCCTTAAGCCACACCCATTTTCAAGTTCAACTATAGTGCTTCCTCACTTAAATATATACTTTGTACTGAAGTGTGGAATATTAAGTGTGACTACATGACAACATAACCAGTCCCCTACTGAATGACAAACAGCAGCACCCTGGGGCAATCCTTGTATACAGTATATTCTGAGCACCAACATAGATAAGTGAATATCTAAAACACCTCCTGATTTTCATTCTGATGTATGGAATGAAGAATGCTGGAGACTCAATTCAGTGTTCATTTTCACCTGTATAGGTCTGGTCACGGATTACTGATTTACTTATAACAAGATCTGAGAGACACAAAGTCCAAGCAGTAACTGATTAGTCTACCAGAGCACGTCATGATAAATAAATCAAGCGACAATTCATGTCACAGTCATTCTATTACAGCTTCACACTTCTACAACAGTAATTATCGTAAAGAACTGAAAATACATACTCATCAGGTTGAGGTGTTTCCATAAGCTACTTGAAGGCAGGTAATACAACCATATGAATAGTGCATGTTCTCCACTGACAACCTATAAGTTCCCCGCTAACACATACATGTATGTAATGTACAGATATGTGTGCAGGTACATCATATAATTACCTGTGACAGATTTACATACTTATAATTTATCCACACTTCTGTGTATGGTTGCAGCCCAAACTGTGAATACTGATTTGCACTAAACAGACAGTGAGACTATAATTTATACTATATGAGCATATATAACCATACGCTAAGTTTGTCAAGAATTACACATAGAACTGGTTTCTAATGCCTGTTAACTGAAAATAATTCCAATATACTCCAGACAAAATGTAACCATGCTACCTGTAACTGTGTAGTAGACAAGTGGCTATAAAACCAACATGAAAAACAGGTTTACAGCATGCAAGGTTACTGATAATACAAATACTAAACACTAAATTTACCAAACACAATGAAGTAAAGCTTTTTATATCACTCATGCTGTAAGTTTTTCAACCCCTCCCCACCCCCCCCTCCCCCAACCACACACAAAATGGCATAAAGCATGCTAATATTCTCAGCAGCTGCATAGGGATGATTAGACTGCTATCAGATACACATGTCCACCAAACATGCTGTTCTTAGGTTGAGTCTTTTGCTATACATACAGAAAAAATCATATGTACAAGTACCTTGAAGACGCTAGTGGATATGCCTTGCAGTCTGTGAGGTACTGATGATGGTGTCAGACCCACAGTCTATGTCCCTGCAGCCTTGTAGCCCACAGGCAGCCACTACACCCTAACACAGCCTAGTACTGTATTGAGAAGTACCACATGAACTGACAGACCCAGGCCAGGAGTTTAATTCAGCTGCTTCATCTTCCTACCTCACAGGATATAGCTTCAATGTGGGCCTGAGTCTGGGGGCTAATTAAACTGGGTCCCTGTCCCGACTACAGACAGGGTAACTCTACCAGGCATGTAATGTCAATAACACAGACAATTTATACATGTATAAGGTATCTTACACCCACCCAAGCCCCACTCCACCCAAAACCCCAGGCCCCACTCCACGCCCCACCCCATCACATACACACAGCGTTTGTACAGAGTCACCAGAACATCGGAAATAAAAAAAACACAGAAGAATCACTCTAAAATGAACACAGTTGTTATACTGACTGACTAAAGTTCCAGGTAGATCACAAAATTCCACTTGATGTCAGGTTTGTATGTCAACACTAGTACAGATGCACACCCAGGTACATGTAGTAACTGAACAGGTCATGAAATATATACTACATAAACAGACATGCACTATACCATTAAACTGAAGACGCAAACATTGTCAACAATACATAAAGCAACATAATGGTACCTAAATATGTGTCTATTCAACTTCTGTGAATAAAATCAACATGTTTTAACCACTACATTATGGAACTCATAATTTGCAGTCCTCTTGAAACATGGCGTTAAGTGTTAAGTTAAGTGTTAAATATATTACTGAGGGTACTAGTACTGAGAATTGAACTGCATCATGACGTACATGATCAAGCTGGTCAACTAACTTTTCCCACTAAGAATTAAACGAAAAATTAAACTTTATTTAATTAAACATGTCACATCCATGACAGCAAAATAAGGTGTCCGGCAAATGGCTATTTTGTTAATTCTCTAGGTACAGAAACTTCAGAATAAGAGATGAAAATATTTAAAAACTAGTCACAACAGCAAACATGAGAAATTTCCTACAGTAAAATCACAAAGAATTCAAATAAATCTATGAAGGTAAAACAATAAAACATAATAAAACATTTCAAGAATCCTGTTATATTTTGTAAGCTTATCAAAACAATTTAGGGGAAAAAAAAGGTTTTTATGTTTAAAAAGGCCACACAGGCATTTTACTTTCCACTTTAATACCTCTATGCCAAAATAAAAGCAAACAAAGGAGGTGTTCATCTGAAAATAGGTCAATTGTGGGGGGGGGGGGGGGGGGAGGGGCTAGTTCATCAAAAAATGCAATAAGTTAATGGCATGTTATTAGTTTCTAAATCTATTTGATGACCAACCTTACATATATCTCAGCTGCAACAAAAAACAAAAAAACTATCTGATAATACTGCAAACTGCTAACAAACATGGAGCGACTTACCTCATAAACTGCTGACAAACATGGAGCGACTTACCTCATAAACTGCTAACAAACATGGAGCGACTTACCTCATAAAACTGCTGACATACATGGAACTACTTACCTCATAAACTGCTGACAAACATGGAGCGACTTACCTCATAAACTGCTAACAAACATGGAGCGACTTACCTCATAAACTGCTGACAAACATGGAGCGACTTACCTCAAACTGCTGACAAAGATGGAACGACTTACCTCATAAACTGCTGACAAACATGGAGCGACTTTACCTCATAAACTGCTGACAAACATGGAGCGACTTACCTCATAAAACTGCTGAAAACATGGAGCGACTTACCTCATAAACTGCTGACAAACATGGAGCGACTTATCTCATAAACTGCTGACAAACATGGAGCGACTTACCTCATAAATTTCTTATGAACTCTTTTTTCTATGCCAGGAAAAATAGTCCTAATAAATGGTGACTGCATGACGCATTACCTTCAGTTGACATCGATTTACTGATAACCAGCCTAACCATGTTCCCGAAGAACAAATGACACCTCCTTCCTTCAAGAACTTCTTCAGCTCCTGATGACCTTTGTCCATTGTTCATGTAATCTAAATAACTTTTCTAAAACCTTTTACAGATCATCATGTCATGGTAATGCAGACCAAATCTGAAGGTGACTTATGACATTCTCCACCAATAGCTAAATGTAGCTTTCCCAGTATGCCAGTTTAAAATGTCTACACGAGTTACTCATGTTTCTGAAGTTACATACGCATATTGTGGGGAGAGATATTCAAAACAACTGCCATATAGGTATAATGTCACCATAATGTAAAAGCCTGATTCAATCAACATTTGCTACACGACACTATAAAATTATTTTCTGTTCATTCTGGAGCTTCAGCTGGAAAAAGTTACAATGGCTGAGGAGAACCCATGACCATGAGACCCATGAGGAGGAGAAAACTCATGACCAAGAGACCCTTGAGGAGGAGGAACCCATGACCATGAGGAGGAGGAACCCATGACCATGAGAGCCATGAAGTTGCTGGCAGATCTTCCCACATTCGACCAGACAGCAAGCCAGCATGAACTCACAGCGAAAGGTACATGTGAGAGGCTACTGGGTCATTGTGCTGTGCAAGTACAACATATCCCCTAGTAACTTATCCAACCTACCTGGTCTAGCCCCACCTGCATCTGAGGTCAGCTGCCAAAGGCTCTACCTGTACCCGACCATGTGATCTTTTCCTTTGTTCTCACTGGTTGTGTAATGCCTGTCAGCCAGCTAAACACTCTAAAACCCATTCCAAATTATAGTTTCTCTCAAAAAACTTTGCTAGTCACATTCAGAATAGAACACAGTAACGTGCTGCAACAGCAACGTCAATCTGATCTCATCTTTTTTTTTACCATTTAATCTGAAACCACTCCTAGGTTATATGCATACAAGCCCCATCACAGTAAGAAAAATAATTTTCTATACCCTTGGCCATGTTTTCAGAAAGTTACTTGCTTCAAACAAGGCTGTCATTTTTTTTCTTTTTGTAGTTAAACCCCACCTAGAGGTACTTGTGTTCTGTGAGAAACAAATACGGTGGCACTTTTCCACGAAGCTAGGTACGAGAGCCTCATTTTTGTATCATCAACTTCTTAACTGACAGGAGGAAAAAGATGAGATTTGACCCAAAGCTTGACCCAAATTTATGGTTACAGACTGTGAATCTAAAGTGAAATGAACTCTTAGTTATGTGGTAAGAGCACTATTCTACATATGCAGACTATTGGTTTTTAATTTTGACCAGGTTTTTTTATCACAAATGTACATCCTAACTCTAAACTAAAACACAAGGAACACTTTTCAACTGAATGTGTTATCTTACTTCATGCCAAATATTACTGCATACTATATCCAGTCTACCTCTAGATCTATCAAATGAGCTGCATGTGTGTGGCTCAACTAATCAGATGAGCTGCATGTGTGTGGTTCAACTTATCTGATGAGCTGCATGTGTTCGCCTTAACTGATCTGATGAGCCACATGTGTGTGCCTTAACTGATCCGATGAGCCGCATGTGTGTGGCTCAACTAATCAATGAGCTGGATGTGTGTGGTTCAACTAATCAATGAGCTGGATGTGTGTGGCTCAACTAATCAATGAGCTGGATGTGTGTGGTTCAACTTATCTGATGAGCTGCATGTGTGCGTCTTAACTGATCTGATGAGCCTTAACTGATCTGATGAGCCGCATGTGTGTGGTTCAACTGATCAGATGAGCTGCATGTGTGTGCTTCAACTGATCTGATGAGCCGCATGTGTGTGCCTTAACTGATCCGATGAGCCGCATGTGTTTGGCTCAACTGATCTGATGAGCCGCATGTGTGTGGCTCAACTGATCTGATGAGCCGCATGTGTGTGCCTTAACCGATCAGATGAGCCGCATGTGTGTGGCTCAACTGATCTGATGAACCGCATGTGTGTGGTTCAAATGATCTGATGAATCGCATGTGTGTGGTTCAAATGATCTGATGAGCCGCATGTGTGTGCCTTAACTTAACTAACGTACCAAGCAGTACAGAGGCACACCCATCCTGGCACAAATGAGACGAAGCAGCAGTTCTCATGGGAAACCTTTTGCTGATAAGTTTTGAAGAAGATAGCGAACATGATGTAACTTGTAGATGAAGCGACTCAGTTACTACTGTCAGCAGTACAACTTTACAAGATTAATCATTTACAAACATCTTTGTACCTGGGTGGGTTCTGTGTGCAAAGTTAGGCTCCCCCTGTGTGTCCCCCTGTGAGGTCACATGACCATACAGGGGTACACAGTTCAGGGATTCATACAGGTCAATTTCTAGCCAGATATTCAAGGGTAAAATTCAGTTAAAAACTGAAAATTGGGGTAGAAAAAAAATCAATTATGTGTTTTTATGGTACAAATACTCAAATTTTTGGATAAAAACTGAATTGCATTCCAAAATATATGTGTAGCAATGAGCGGTCAACTTTAATCGCCAATAGCTGCATCCGTGACAAGCCAAAGTGGTCATGTGTGTCTTGGTTGTAATTAAATTAAAATTAGGCTTTAAATATATTCAAACTATGGTGATAAGTTATAGTGGTATAAAACAAAGTGGGAGTCGATGTGTATTTAGTTGGATCAGTCTTCTATGTGCCAGGAGAGTAAAACAAAAGTAGATACCAACATGTGTTGGTTTCCAATGAATGTTGCTTTGATACATTTTATCCCACTGGCTGGGTGTCTCCCGCAGACCAATGAGTGAGCTTCTAACAAATTGCAACCTGTATACAAGAGCGCAATGGCCGTTCGACAACTATGCAATGACAATTAAAACCGAAAACAATCCAAAACTAATCGTGCTCCTTGACTGCATGAATGACTGGGTCTAATAATGGTGAATTTATATGGTCTGCTTTTAACTGTTCAAAAGGTGACAGTCACTTTGCCAGTTGATTAAAAGTACTCACTCGCCCGTCAAAGGCCGGTGCGAAAACAAGTGACATGTCTGAGGCTCTTTGAATACTTTGACGTCATCTTCTTCTTGATAATTTTTCCCCCGTTGCTTTAATCTCTGATCCAGATTACAAGGATTAGCAACACCGCAGGAAACAAAAGAGGACTATAGTCACTCGTGATAATACCTGTTTGATGAGTTTGAGTAATTTCAGCCATATTATAACTCTGAAAATTAAACAGGCTTAACATTTTTTTTTAAATATTTCCCTGATTAATTACACGACAATTAATTCCTGCAAATCTATCTTTGAAGTAAATCCGTTAAAACAAATTCCAGCAAATAATACATACTTTACAGTATATACCTCTGATGAGAATAAGCCTTGTCTTTTGTGTTTGTAGGCCTACATGTTAATTTATTTATGTAATATTTGTTAGTTCCTTTCTTTATTCTAATATTTATGACAACCAAAAACTGAACCTACATGGTTTATAACTGTTTCATTATATACCTCTGAGCAGCATAAGCCTTAATTTATCTCCGAATTTTGCACAGTTTTACTTTGGATGTTTGTTAGTTCCTTTCTCTCCTTTAACATAACAACCAACAACCGAACATGCATCACCATGGTTTATAACTGTTTTGGGGCCTCCATGGTTCAATTGGTTAGTGTGCTAGCGCAGTGTTATGACCCAGAAGCCTCTGAGCAATGCAGTCGCTTTGAGTTTAAGTCCAGCTCATGCTGGCTTCCTCTTCGGCCATACGTGGGAAGGTCTGTCAGCAACATGTGGATGGTCATGGGTTTCCCCTGGGCTCTGCTTGGTTTCCTGCTACCATAATGCTGGCCGCCATTGTATAAGTGAAATATTCTTGAGTACGGGGTAAAACACGAATCAAATAAATAAATAAATATAACTGTTTTATTATACCATGCGTATCTATCTCTGGTGAGGACAATACATTTGTAAAAGTAATGTATGTACCAACAATAAAACCATGATCAGAACTCAGCCTCAAATGAAATTAAACTTTCTCTCTATCATAAATACATATATATATATATATATATATACTATGGAAGAAACATGACAGACTTAACTTGTGATTTAGCTTACTAGTTTCACCGTATCATGACGGTACTTCAGAGCTTTTATTTCTTTTTTTTTTTACATGCAGGTAGATTAAGCCATGGTGACCAGTCCTAGTTACAAATTACATATAATATAATAAAGTTCAAACTTGCCCAGGGGATTATCCATTCAGAGAGATTATCTCCCGATGCTTTCTCTGTTCAGTTCAGATTTAAATTTATGAATGAAGTACTGTTCTTTGATTCCTCTGGTTTGAGCTTTATTCACCGATAATTTAAAGAATGGCATTATGTGGAACTTGGGTCCACTGTGTAGATTACGGGTACATGATGCGATCTGTTTGCTTACAGGTAAAATCTGTAAATTTGGCGTATTAATTTGTTGCCTATGTACCCTCAGACCCCTAGCTAGGATTTGGTGAAGGCATGGGGGAGGAGCGTCCCAGCCAAATGAGCCTGGCTTTCGGGGGCCAGTGGCCCCCGTCCGCCTGAAAACTTGCATTGCCGGAAATGCTTTCATCGTGTCAAAAGGGTAGTTTTACATCTAACACCAGGATAAATTAAGTGGCCTAAAATATTATATTTTAGTAAGCTTTGTAATCCTCATAGTCAAATGGGATCCTTAATCACAAGGCTTGCTGCTGTACCCGATTCGACAGAAATGACATTTGACCATAATTACGGGGTCACCACAGTAGGGAATTTTCTCAATCCATTGCAGGCATTTTAGTGCTTAATTTCATGGGGTTTGGTGGCGAGATGGATGATGACGCTTGTAGAACTGTGCAAACGGGGCTGTTGTAAGACAAGTGGGGAAGTTGTCAGTGACTTGCCAATGCTCTGTGGTTTACCCTGGTTTCTTCCGGGGGTTATCTCCTCCCACCTGACAATACTGACCCACCGTCATATGAGTGAAATAATCATGAGTGTGGTGTAAAACAGCAATCAGTCAGTCAGTCAAATATTTACAGAATAAATAAAATGTTAATTGAAACTGATTTATGAAGTCCACCATTTCAGTAGTTGCTGTGACAACAAAATCTTTCATATATTATCACTCCAGCCTTCCAAGATTTATTTTCTAACTTCTGTGTTCAACTTTCCTCAGTTGAAAGGAAACAGGATCAATTACTGTTTGAAGTAAATCGGGTTCACCATCCCTCTAAAGCAGTAAAAATTCCCCTAACAGAAAGCAAACAGCTTATCAGGGGTCATGCACTGTGGCTGTACTGAAAAGAATTTCCTACATCAGAATCATGTAAGGTTTAACGGTAATCTGAGACTCAGAAGTCAGTGCACTGGCATATTTGACAAACTTTCACCTGAAAACACCTGTTTTCGGAGCCAATTAAAAGGCTAAAATATTGCCTTTGGAGGTTAAATTGAAATTTTATATTATATATATACCTTCAAAACACTGACCTGCGGATGGTCGTGGGTTTCCCCCGGGCTGTACCCGGTTTCTACCCACCATAATGCTGACCGCCGTCGTATAAGTGAAATATTCTTGAGTACGGCGTAAAACACCAATCAAAAAAAAAAAAAAAAAAATCAAAACACTGTTCTAGGATGGATTAACACTTCCTAGATAGCCGAGCTGAACTCAGCATGCTACTGTGTCAACTCAATGCATCGCCATTCTACGCGCTACACGCGTAATTTACGATTTAGTAAACAATGGCTTGGCAAGGTCACAAAATTTAGCCTTTGTGCAGACATTTGCGCAGCCAGCTGACTCAAGAACTTCGGAAACCATGCCTCAGGCACTCAAGATGTCTTAACTAACTGGTTTCCGATTTGTAACTCTCGGGAATTTTAGGAAAATAACTACACGTATGTACGAGATCATGTGCCGCTAGAATTATGGTGCATAGTGTTCGACAGAAAATTAAAAATACGGAAATACGGAACTTTACAAAGGACATTTTTAGGCATGGCGCTAGATACTGCGGTTTCACAGAGGGATGGCGGACATTCCGAGAGGCATGTCAGAGCGCCACTCGATAAAACACTAGCTAGGGCTCTGACCCTACATCGATTCTTAATGAATCACCAGCTTCGCCTATGTAGAATTTGTTACAATTAGAGCAGGTTAAAACATACAGTAGATTTTGCGAATTACAGTTCATATTAGCATTAACAAGGAAGTTAAAATTCGTAATGTGAAACAAAAAATGACTGCTTGTTTTTTAATGTTCACAGCATTTACATCGTGGGTTTCCACACTTAGAAGTTGTAGAGCTGGTTTGGTAGTTGGTAGTGAAAAAAGCCTCTCTTACAAGTTTCTAAAGATTGGGAGCCTGTCTGTTACCATTATACATACACCAGTATATATACTTTCACATTCATAAAATTACTGGTAGCTAAAGCAGAATTAAACTCAATTTCATGTTATAGTTGGTGTTTAAAATATAAATAAACTCAATCTGGACCAGAAATAAAAACTAAAGTTTAACTGAACGGGGCCTACAAAATGAAGACAAACGGTCTGATCTCCTAGAACACACATAAGTATACATGTATCAGGCCATTGCTTCTTAGTATGCATTTCTGAAGTTTTCTGGCAGGAAGCACGTTTCTTTGCTTCCAACACTGTTGATTTCATCCTGAGATGAAGCTGACCTGCTTGATATGTTAAATCAGGAGTCAGCTTCACTCATGGAGTCTGTCTACCTCCTATATGTCCTAGTGACTCCAGTATTGATATAGGCCTACACATGTACTGAGGTCTACATGTACCTGTACTGAGGTTTACATGTACCCATACTGAGGCCTACATGTACCTGTACTGAGGCCTACATGTACCTGTACTGAGGCCTACACGTACCTGTACTGAGGCCTACACATGTACCTGTACTGAGGTCTACATGTACCTGTACTGAGGTTTACATGTACCTGTACTGAGGTTTACATGTACCCGTACTGAGGCCTACATGTACCTGTACTGAGGCCTACACATGTACCTGTACTGAGGTCTACATGTACCTGTACTGAGGCCTACACATGTACCTGTACTGAGGTCTACATGTACCTGTACTGAGGTCTACATGTACCTGTACTGAGGTATACACATGTACCTGTACTGAGGTCTACATGTACCTGTACTGAGGTCTACATGTACCTGTACTGAGGTCTTAATGTACCTGTACTGAGGTCTACACATGTACCTGTACTGAGGTCTACATGTACCCCTACTGAGGTCTACATGTACCCGTACTGAGGTTTACATGTACCCGTACTGAGGTCTACATGTACCCATACCGAGGTCTACATGTACCCATACCGAGGTCTACATGTACCCGTACTGAGGTCTACATGTACCCGTACTGAGGTTTACATGTACCCATACTGAGGTCTACATGTACCCGTACTGAGGTCTACATGTACCTGTACTGAGGTCTACAGCTACCCTCAATCAGTTGAAATTATTCAGCCTGTTAATTGTTACATCTTCCGCATTAATTTCATTAGTATTGCAATCTTTTTTTTTTTATAGTTTCCACATTGCTTATAATCTCATACAAAGACTCATCACAACCTACACATTATGATGTTCACAACCTACATATTATGATGTATAAATACTGTATCTGGTATGGCCTCTTTTTCTACAAACTTGAACAACAACTTAAGTGTATTGGACAATGAAAAGAAAATCTTTCCGTTCAGCTGAAAGAGCTTTTTTATCATTGAGATCATACTTACTCGTTTCCCTCTATTTATTCTAATGATAACACAGTGGATTACTGATGATGTATTCTTGATAAAATCCTTCTTTTGTTCAGGACTGTCACTGTCACTTCCCTCAACTTCGCTGTTCGCGCGCTCTTAGTCATAATGCCATCTGGTGTTGACAAGCGGCTGGAAGAAGGGGGGACTACTCTGACCTCCCAAGATCACCCAACATCTACATATACTGCCAAGGTTCACGATTTGATAGATGTATGTTTTGATCTCACTCTAAGTTTTACAAAGCGTATAATTCTCTTGTAAGTAAATATGGATAGAGAGTCAGACCTGACACCCCACCCAGAAAGAGTACACTGACACCAGGCGTGACGTCCCACCAAGTCACAGTATATATGAACACCAGACAAGATGGCCCAGTCCAGTCGAAGTATATGGACACCTGACTTGACATCTCACGCAGTCACAGGATTCTGACACCAGATGTGACGTTCCTCGCATATTCAGGATTCTGACACCAGACGTGACGTTCTACACAGTCATAGGATTCTGACAACAGACATCCCTTTCCTATCCCCAGCATACTGATGTGAATTCCCGTCCAGTCGAAGTATGTGGGCACCAGACATGACGCCCCACCCAGTCACAGGACTACCATCAGACATAGTATACCGACACCAGACGTGACGTCCAACATAGTCACAGTAAACAGACACCAGACATGAATTCCCTCCCAGCCACAGTATACTGACACCCGACGTGACGTCCCACCCAGTCACAGTAAACCGGCACCAGACGTGACGTCCCACCCAGTCACAATAAACTGATACCAGACATGACGTCCCATCCAGCCGCACTATATTGACACCAGACGTGACGCCCCACCCAGTCACAGTATACGGACCCCAGACGTGACGTCCCACCCACCCGCAGCATACCGACACCAGACGTGACGTCCCACACAGAGATGAAATCAGAGTGCCGCGAACAAACGACTGACTGATTATATTATTTATATTTACATTGCTTTTAATGAGGAAGTATATGATCTACAGGTGTGTTAGTAATGTTTCGCTGTCCACCTGAGCTTGGCCAGGTACACAATTTTGGCTTGGGACACATACTGCTAGCTCATGGTTCGACACTAGGAGATTAACAGTTACTCAGCAATGTACAATACACAGGGCACTTTCCTTTCATTAAATTTAATACCCAATAAAGGAATTTGCAGTATAGGAAACAGAGGATGACTGAAGTAACCTGTCCAAATCGTGTTACAATATCCCACTTACAGCTTCCTGTAAGTTATGGTTTGTGATAGACAAGTCAACTGCTGTCCCATTTGAGAAATATGAATTCAGAAAGAACAATAACAGCAACAAAAGAAGAGAATTTATATAAAATTGACAATTTCATATTATTCATTCAAAACTATTAATAGGAATATTTAAGAGAATAAACAATCCATGACACAGTTAAGATCACTCTGGTTCATTCGGGGAAGTCTGGTTGTACCTAAGGTGAATAGTTTGTACTTAACCTATAGGGAAACGTGTTACACCAGACATCAATCGTTATAGGTTTAAACCTTTTCATTTTATGTTTGTCGCTTCTTCTACTCTATAGGAATACTTTAGCACATAAAAGAATGGAAATGCAAATTCACATGTCAATACATTCAGACATTTTGTATAAACATATAAGTGAAAAAAATATAGAACATATTAGAAAACAGGTCATCAATGTAATATTTTATGCATGACTTAGATATGAATAGTAAAGGTAAAGAGTAGTACGATTTTTAAGTATGAGGAAGTATTCATTCCAGCTTTGGCATTCTCCATACATTCGGTCACTCACGAGTAGATTAGACTTTAGGTCTAGTGGTGACAGATTTACAAAGAGGATGGAGGCTGACTGAACGTCAAACCTAGCTACCATGGCAGCTATTCTCTGCTGTTACGTCAGACGCAAGCTACACCCTCTTCGCAGAACTGGCTTCCAGTAGACTAAGCTTCAGGTAGACTAAGCTACAGGCAGACTAAGCTACAGGCACCCTCTTAGCAGAACTGGCTTCCAGTAGACTAAGCTACAGGGAAACTAAGCTACAGGCAGACTAAGCTACAGGTAGATCCTTGTGTACATACAATAAATCCGTATTTTGTAGATATAATACATATCTTGTTGATATAGATCTAGGTAAAAGTAACTATATAATAACTGCTTTTAAGTACAAAGACACAACGATGAAAAAAAAAGTGCTTGATTGTTTAAGCGTCCTTTCATCCTTTTCGCGCTTGACATGGCTTGACATGGCTTTACTGGAAATGTGGACAACTCGATCACCGATGATTACAGTGTAGGCCCTACATAGCAAACAAACACACGATTTCACAGACAAATGTGGAAAGGCTAAACGAACCTGTTGAGTTGGGAATTCGTCTTGAAAATCTAACCCATACTTTGGTACTAATATTATGATCGAAGTTGTTCATTCAATAGGGTCAATGTTTCTAAATGCATATTTCTGGTGTTTCTAGAAATTTGTTATCGCCTAAAGGTTCTGATAACTGTTTAGGACTCCAAAGTTTTGTGCTAATATTTATCCCCAGCCAAAACATAGCTCTAGCCTTTACGAATCTCCGGCCGTGACCTTTCTCTTTACATCATCATATAGTGGTCCAAGGAGTCTTCCGGTTAGAAGTCACGTGAAGGTATGGGGAATATTTATAAATGGGGCTGGCTAATAAGGGACAGTCAATCACGACCATATGTCCGCCCATCCATCATAGGTGTTGAAAATCACCATCAGTCTGCCTGGTAACAACGAACCACCTAAAGTAATATGGCATCCAGGGCGTTGCTGTGGTAACGGTTTTTAGACATGCTCATTATCCCATGTCCAATCTTTGGAAATGTCCTGAAAATGATGAAATAAAAGGTGTTAAAGAAAAACGTCATTGAAAACAAGAGGGAAAGCTCTTTGTATAATGTACACCATTATTTCAAATTACAGACTACTCTGGTATCGAGCTTTTCCCCTAAGCCTAGTGTGGGGTCAGTCGAACATAAATAACAAGATTTTTACCGTTAAAGACTTTTCACGAAGGTATTTAATTTTCTGGGAAACCCATACATTGGCACGGTTGTGGAATGCGTGTGTTGGCCGATTCGGAATCGTTGGATAAGAAACTCTTACCGGTAACAATACGGCCTTTGTGTTCACAACTTGACACCCAATCTTTTCAACGCCAACATAGCATTGACAGCCTTCTGTAAATGTGAAGATTAGAAAACACGTCACTAGGTCAGTATACACAAAGCGTTCGTTGAAACGCCTTAAAGTAAAAGAAAGCTAAAATATGAAGCAAGGCTCACCTTGAAGACAACTTAAAAGTATGCGTAAAAATACTTTCATTTATTTTTTCAGCTTTTTTGAGAGTTTTAAAAAGGCATTCAAATATTTGAAAACTATGGTGGGCTTTAGTGAGCCACACTGACGGTATCTAGGAACTCTGACGTCACATCACCTTTTTTCTTGATGCTCACCAGAAGGAAGGAATTTTGGGAAACATTATTTCAGTAATGATTCACTCATGGGTAAAAAGAGTTATTCCAACATTCAGTGTCGTGTGTTAGAGTTGGACAAACTTCCTGTGACGTCCATAAATTCCACCTTAGAAGATAAATGTTTGAGCGCCTTTAACTCTTTTCACAAAAATCTAAAAAAAAAATGAATGAAAGTATATTTATGCATAGTTTTAAGTGGTCTACTTAGTCATGCCTGCTTTGATTTTTAGAGGTTTTTTCCTTTAAGTAATTGGTTAGTGTTCAACAACAAGCCACACTTCCTTCATTCGAGCGCTAGCGCAGCGTAATGACCCAGGAGTCTCACACCAATGCGGTCGCTGTGCGTTCAAGTCCAGCTCATGCTGGCTTCCTCTCCGGCGGTAAGTGGGAAGGTCCGCTAGCAACCTGCGGATGGTCATGGGTTTCCCCCGGGCTCTGCCCGGTTTCCTCCCACCATAATGCTGGCCGTCGTCGTATAAGTGAAATATTCTTGAGTACGGCGTAAAACACCAATCAAATAAATAAATAAATAAATCCTTCATTCGAAGGAATTGACTTCAAAGGTCGCCACTTATAGTTCATTTTTCGTAAATCCCTTTTTTTATTGTAGAATGTGCTATTTTTAACTTCAGTTAACTACTAATTCAAGCTTTAACCCTTGACCGGAAGGAAAGGTAGCTAGGCGTATAGCACAACCCATCTTTTGAAACATTCAAGGAAACGTATTACTTTTTTCTGCTGAGTTATAGCGCCACGTTATCAAAGCTAGTACATAAGTTTTCAAGGACTTCAAGGAATTTTGGTACTTAGTTAATCGCAACGGCGGTCAGTACGCCTACACTGGAACTCCCGTGAAACCTAATTTAATCTTACAAATCAGAGGATATCGTCTTGCGTGAGTCCTACCGGTATACATAGCAGATATATATTAATCCTGTATCTATTGACACTCACCTGCCATTTTCGCCGGAAAACAAATCGTTTGAGTTTCTTCTTGGATAAGCTTCTTTCTGGTGGTCTGTAGCTACGCTTGACTGACCTCTGAAAACAGAGTGTTTTTTACTAAATTTTTTGATTATCGTTTAACACCAGTGAAAACTGTGCGATTATGCATGCAGTTGTAAGATATACATATTCACAAATCACTACATGAACCTATCACACAGCTCGTAAAAATATATGTCATTTAGTTTTTTGACTGGTATTCTATGTACATACAACTTACTGACAAAAGTCATTGTTATTTGTGGTAGGTTGTAAGGTGACAGTATGTTGTTATATGTCCTGAGCTGTGAGTTGCCAATATGCTGCCATATGTCGTGGGCTATGGGTTGCCAGTATGCTGCCATTTGTCATGGATTCTCAGTTGCCAGCATATTGATATTTTTCGTGGGTTCTCAGTTGCCAGTATGTTGCCATGTGTCGCGTGTTGTCAGAATGTTGCCATTTGTCTTGGGTTGTCAGTTGCCAGTTTGTTGCCATTTATCATGGGTTGTCAGTTGCCAGTAAGTTGCCATTTGTCGTAGATGGTCAGTTGCAAGTATATTGCCATTTGTCGTGGCCTGTCAGTGCCAGTATATTGCCATCGATAGTGGCCTGTCAGTTGCCAGTATGTTACCATTTGTCATGGGTTCTGAGTTGACAGTATATTGATATTTTTCGTGGGTTGTCAGTTGCCAGAATGTTGCGATTTGTTGCGGGCTGTCAGTTGCCAGTATATTCCCATTTTTCGTGGGTTCTAAGTTGCCAGAATGTTGTCATTTGTAGTGGGTTGTCAGTTGCTAGTACGTAGCCATTTGTCATGGGTTGTCAGTTGCCAGTTTGTTGCCATTTATCATGGGTTGTCAGTTGCCAGTAAGTTGCCATTTGTCGTAGATGGTCAGTTGCAAGTATATTGCCATTTGTCGCGGGCTGTCAGTTGCCAATATATTAACATATGTCGTGGGGTGTCAGTTGTCAGTACGTTGCCATTTGTCTTGGGTCCATTTGTCGTGGGTTGTCAATGCCAGTATGTTGCAATTTGTCGTGGGCTGTCAGTTGCCGCTATGTTGTCATTTTTCGTGGGCTGTCAGTTGCCACTATGTTGTCATTTGTCGTGGGTTGTCCTCGACGCTACATATAATTGAGCATGGGTAAATTACAGTTTCTAACGTTCAAAGTTTTCCTCAACAGAATGGCTTAAAAGAATTAACCAGGAAATGCAAGGAAATACTTACCCTTAACCACGTGTGCTCTAAACATTGCTGAGCCGTCATTCGTTTTCTGAAATAGCAAACATGAACACACATAGTGTAAAGCGCAGTAAAACTGTGGTACTCACAGAGAAAAATCATCGTATAATCCTACAGTGTAGCGTAACCTGTAAGGTTGTCAGAATCGATGTAAACAGCAGACTTTATTCAACATTCTTTCTGTGCAAACGACTTGAAAGGTTACAGAATGCTAGTTGAGTATATCAGTCAGAAACTAAAAACATTAACGTCTTAATTAGGCATTTGTACGTGTAGTTATCGTGATATTTTAGTACAGATAAGTATTCGATAAAATGAAGAGCTAAAAGCAGTAAACAGTGAGTCTTACTTTGGTTCTTTAACCAGCAGTGCTGATATGAAAGCCTTAGCATCTTTTGAAATGTCATCAAACTCTTCGATGTTGAAGTCCCACTTCGCCATGGTAACATTGCATAACGTCTGAGCATCCGTCTTCCCCACGAACGGCGAGAAACCTGAAAGTCTGCCATGGACGAGGAAGTCAGCTTAAGAAAGGCTCAGTTCTGAACTGGGTTTACATAACATAAAAGGCACAAATAATTTTACTATAATGAGAGACTGACTTGAGACTGGCCGAAAACTCTAACAAGCTACAATAAGAGGTGCAGACAGTTATAAACCACACGGTTATCTGCTGTAACGCTGCAGTGATTGTGAACTAGGCTAACTTTGGACTACATTGTTAAAGACGAGGAATGAGAAAAAGAGCCTTGACACATTGAAATGACCTTGAACTTTTCACTTATTGATAAATGTAACAGAACGACCATTCTGCATGTGTCAATGAGATTTCAGCATACGACAGGCAACAGAAGGCTCAAAGTCATATTCTGTGTGAGTGGGATTTCAGCATGCGACGACTTTACCACATCTTTCACAATCTACTCCCCCATGTAGGTGCTATATGTACATGCACTTCTGGTCTAACTAAAGGATTTAACATTTACAATATTCTGTTTTTGTTAATACCTAATTTATACTTACAAAACATAACATATAACACCAACGCTCCACAAGTCTGTTGCCAAGGTGATATTATCAAAGTTAACCACTTCCGGTGCTGTGAATTCTGGGGTGCCAAACATGACCCTGAGGTCCTCCTTTGGCACATACTCCCGTGCTAAGCCAAAGTCGATGATTTTGATCCTGTTCCCTTCTCTAGATAAGCACAAAATGTTCTCCGGCTGGATAAGAAAGAACAAGAGCAAATTTACGTAAAACCATACATAGAGTAAGGTACAACTGGCGACTTAAGCTAGACATATACAGACGGATTAAGGATATGTGATTTTATGACAGGACCAAAAACATTTATTTATTGATACATTTGATTGGTGTTTTGCCCTGCACTCAAGAATATTTAACATACGACGGCGGCCTGCATTATGGTGGGAGGAGATCTGCATAAAGTCGACTTCCTCATAGATTTGCCTTTTCAAGAATCACATTCTGCGTAATGTCGACTTCCTCATAGATTTGCCTTTTTAAGAATCACCATGAGGTCCAGGTGAACCGCATTCTGCATAAAGTCGACTTCCTCATAGATTTGCCTTTTTTAAGAATCACCATGAGGTCAAGGTGAACCACATTCTGCATAAAGTCGACTTCCTCATAGATTTGCCTTTTTTAAGAATCACCATGAGGTCCAGGTGAACCACATTCTGCATAAAGTCGACTTCCTCATAGATTTGCCTTTTCAAGAATCATCATGAGGTCCAGGTGAACCACATTCTGCATAAAGTCGACTTCCTCATAGATTTGCCTTTTTAAGAATCACCATGAGGTCCAGGTGAACCACATTCCGCTTAAAGTCGACTTCCTCATAGATTTGCCTTTTCAAGAATCACCATGATGTCCATGTGAACTACATTTTGCATAAAGTCGACTTCCTCATAGATTTGCCTTTTTAAGAATCACCACGAGGTCCAGGTGAACTACATTCTGCGTAATGTCGACTTCCTCATAGATTTGCCTTTTTAAGAATCACCATGAGGTCCAGGTGAACCACATTCTGCATAAAGTCGACTTCCTCATAGATTTGCCTTTTTAAGAATCACCATGAGGTCCATGTGAACTACATTCTGCATAAAGTCGACAGCGCCGTCGAGACAGACAGATATTCATTAAAGTATTCAATCTATCAACTACCGTAAAATAACGTCTTTTATCTACGTTAGTTTAGAGCTTCAACCCGTCTCGCCGATATCTGCGTGAACTGGCAAGGCCTCCGAAACGCCGATAGGGCCCTTAGGGCGAATCTGGGCTTATTAAACCTCACTTTGAAACCTAAGTATACCACACTCTGTGCATAAAGTCGACTTCCTCATGGATTTGCCATTATCACTCACTCTGCTTGTGCATGATGTCGCTTCCCTCACAGATTTGCCATATACAGACTCACCTTGAGGTCTAAGTGAACCACACCCTGTTTGTGCATAAAGGTCGCCTCCCTCACAGATTTGCCATATACAGACTCACCTTGAGGTCTAAGTGAACCACACTTTGCCTGTGCATAAAGGTCGCTTCCCTCACAGATTTGCCATATACAGACTCACCTTGAGGTCTAAGTGAACCACACTCTGTTTGTGCATAAAGTCGACTCCCTCACAGATCTGTCTCATGAACGCTATACACGCCTTCTCCGTCAGAATGAAGTCATCATTAATCACACGCTCAAATAACTCCCCACCCGTGATTCTGAAAACGACACAGCATACGCCATGAACAGCAAAAAAAAACCAACTTAAACCTAAAACCCCAATACATGCTTAATATTTAAAAGCAACTATATGGATTGCCTTTCTCATGTTTTTTATGTCACACTTTATAAACTGGGTTTAAAAGATCAAAGTTTCTTTCACAGGAAGTTGAAACTCTCTGTTATAGGTTACAAAGCACATGGCTACACTTACAATTCGGTAACCAGACATATTTGTTTGCTGTTCTCAAAGGCCGCGTAAAGCTGAAGCAGTCTGGGATGTTGGAGTTTCTTCATTATGTTCACCTCGTTGACAATCTCTTTGCGGTCCATCATACCATCCAGGTCTATAAACTTGGCCGCCAGTACTCGACCACTGCGCAACTCACGGCACTGCTTCACCTCTCCAAACTTACCCCTGCGACAGAGGCAAACAGCTCGTTTAAGCGGTTAGGGACGCATTGGTTACAAGGGTATATGTGATATGGTTAGCTACTCTCATCATGTAGGCAAATCTAAGCACAAAACTAAAGGTACAGATTGAACGCACAAATAATTATGATCTAATAATTATTATGATCTACCCTGGTTAACTGTTAAAATGTCGTTCACAAGACACTACACTGAGAAACAATTTGATTTAGATTTGATCTAGCCTCATGGTAAGAAAACGTTTTTACTCTCAGTTGTGATATGTCTATTTCCATCCGGCTGTATATTCTTTCATAACCATGTCATGAAGAAATAGGCTCTTCCATGATTTCTCCTTTTGTACTGGATCACAATTAGGATAGGCTACACCCACCTGATCCTCCAGTACTACAGAGCGCACTTACTTGCCCAGAAGCTCATCGGACACCCTGAACTCTGCCGTCACCCATCTGTCCTTCCGGATGCGGACTTCCTTGTGCTCAAATGGCGCTTCTTCCACTGTAACAATCAACCAATCACTGAGCATATAGAAACTACTGCTGTAATGGCAATCACATTCAATCAGATGAACACCTATAAATACAAATGTACTCACATGCAGATACAACACTGGTCAGTTTTATGGGTGGAGACAAACAGCCGTTAGCAAGTTACGTTCCCATTAGTGATACATCTTAACAATTAATGGGCAGCGTCCAACTCCCGACATCCTTTAGGGCCTATAGGGTCATTCAAATATGTTGTTAACTTACAGCTTCAATTTTCGAAGAAAGACACTTTGAGGAAAAACAAGTTTATTTGCTCTTTTAGTACCGGTACTAGTTGGGTAATTCTCCAGTGAATAATTTTCCATTGGTGAGACTTAGGATAAACAGCAGGGTGTAAAGCCCTCGAATGGCTATTTCTGTGGGAACACCGGGTGAAGGGCACTGGGAATCTTCCTAACAAGGATCGGGCCTATTTGATTTGGAGTTTTCCTTACACTTGCCTTTGTTGAGGCGCCAACTCTAATCAGTATTTTACATGGTCATTTTATGTCCACACACTGGGGTTGTCGTTAAAGCGCACGATTCTGCATTTGATTGGTGAGCTACCACATTAGTTTAAGCAGATGTTAAGCAGATAGTAAGCCATCCCGTGTACACGTATGTGTCCAGCTATCAAGTATAAGCAGACGGACAAAGACAACATCGACTTTTGAGGGTTGATATAAGTCCTTTTTAATGACACAAATAGAACATCATACATCCAAAATATTGCCACACAAAACTCTGTACATCTGTAGACTTTGTGTGTTGTAAAATGAGTGGGCGTGTCAGCTGAGTAATGAAATGGTTCCTCCTCCAGGGTCATGTATCTGATTGAGTTAGTCATGAAGACGATATCACGTAACCTCCGGAACAAGCGCCATTGTCTCAGAAAGCGTTCAGCTGTGTGGGCGTGTTGACGTAAAATGATGTCCATCAATGGTTTACATGTGAATAATGCATTATTGTCATCTTGTCAGGGGTTCTCCAAGTTTGATTTTTCAAGGGCAAGAACAAGAGGAGCTTTATCGACAAAAAAAACCCCAAAACACCGAGGAGCATTCATAGAGGAGTATTTCTGACTCCTGAAGATTTGGAAGTTGAAGAGAGTTATCTCTTGTTCGCCGAATTATCTGACAGTCTAGACTCCACTCTGAAGGCTAGTCACCAACACAGCCAGTTTCTCTGTAAACTGCACACGTGTAAATATCATCAGCACCACGGTTGCAAACGATACACTCGACGCGAAAAATAGAGCGTTTGATCGACGCTGTGAGTGATTGTGAGAGACCAGCCTTTCTTCGTGCTCAAAATACAGTCTATGTTTGTTTACCTTTGAGGAAATTAATGTCAGCTCATCATCTTGACCCCGGTTTGGGGTCAGTGGTGGGAATATATACCTGCACATATATACTTGACCTCGTATACGTGTTACTATGCCAAAAGGCATAACCTAAGGTTATGATAACCGGATGATGACCTTCTTGTCCATGACCTTCTTAAGACCACCATGTGGTTATTAATCCACATTATTCGTCAGACAAGTTAACTATATTTACTTAATAATATTCTACATCTTGTGTATGGAAGAATATTTCACTTATACGGCGGTCAAGCCCTCAATAAAATTTCAGGTACGATCGCTTTTATTTCTAAAGATATATCAGTTTAACAATGGTATTGTGTGGGTGCCAAGTGATGATTTGATCTTTCCACCTTCCTACAGTGTGCCATTTTACTGCTGTGGGTGAATTTAACAACTTTATAGTGTCAAACGTCGCCAACAGTCGTTCATCCAGAAAATACTGGTCTGTAGTTTATCGTTAGTGTAGCATCGCCTACCGGCAGTTGTCTCTGGAGTAACCCATACACGAGATATTGGCCATTGGACTGCACACATCGATAGCTTCTGTATCTGTGTTTGTGGGTGGGCCGCGGTGACTTTGGCAATCATAAATCATTTCTACAAGGTATAAAAGCTTTCCACAAATGGTAAGTTTATGGTGTTTTATAAAAATCAACGCTCTAGGTGTCTTTACGACTAATTTACAAATCAAAGAATGCAGCATATGAGAAAAAACAGCATTTATAATACGACTCATCATACATATTAAAATATCATTTGGACGTCTGACAGACCTTGGGTAGCCTTTGCCATGTACCGGAGGTCTGTTAGACCTTGGGTAGCCTTTGCCATTTACCGGACGTCTGTTAGACCTTGGGTAGCCTATGCCATGTACCGGAGGTCTGTTAGACCTTGGGTAGCCTATGCCATTTACCGGACGTCTGTTAGACCTTGGGTAGCCTTTGCCATGTACCGGAGGTCTGTTAGACCTTGGGTAGCCTATGCCATGTACCGGACGTCTGTTAGACCTTGGGTAGCCTTTGCCATGTACCGGAGGTCTGTTAGACCTTGGGTAGCCTTTGCCATGTACCGGAGGTCTGTTAGACCTTGGGTAGTCTATGCCATGTACCGGAGGTCTGTTAGACCTTGGGTAGTCTATGCCATGTACCGGACGTCTGTTAGACCTTGGGTAGTCTATGCCATGTACCGGACGTCTGTTAGACCTTGGGTAGTCTTTGCCATGTACCGGACGTCTGTTAGACCTTGGGTAGCCTATGCCATGTACTGGATATCTGTCAGACCTTGGGTAGCTTATGCCATGTACTGAATATCTGTTAGACCTTGACTAGCCTATGCCATGTACTGGACGTCTGTTAGACCTTGGGTAGTCAATGTCATGTACTGGGCGTTGGTTAGGTTTCAGGCGTTTAGACCGTTTGTATGCCATATACTGAGCATCTGTTACGTTTCAGGCATTTAGACTTTTGGTATGTCATATACTGAACATCTGTTAGGTTTCAGGTATTTAGACTTTGGGCATGCTGTATATTGGACATCTATTACGTTTCAGGCATTTCGACTTTGGACATGCCATATCCTGGACATCTGTTAGGTTCCAGGCAATTAGACTTTGGTTATGCCGTATATTGGACATCTGTTACGTTTCAGGCATTTCGACTTTGGGTATGCCGTATATTGGACATCTGTTACGTTTCAGGCGTTTACACTTTGGGTATGCCATACACTGGACATCTGTAAGGTTTCAGGCATATAGATCGGTACGACCATTCTCCACTTGCCTGCTCAGCATAACGCCTGTACTGTGCGCAGTATGGCCATCCTCCACTCGGCCTGCTCAACAGAACCCCTTGGTTGTGACCGGTATGGGTCAACCTCCCCTCGGCCTGCTCAGTGACCGGTATGGCCAGCCTCCATTCGGCCTGCTCAGCATAACGCCTTGGTTGTGACCGGTATGGTCAACCTCCACTCGAACTGCTCAGTGACTGGTATGGCCATCCTCCACTCGGCCTGCTAAGCATAACGCCTGTACTGTGCGCAGTATGGCCATCCGCCACTCGGCCTGCTCAGTGACCGGTATGGCCATCCTCCATTCGGCCTGCTAAGCATAACGCCTGTACTGTGCGCAGTATGGCCATCCGCCACTCGGCCTGCTCAGTGACCGGTATGGCCATCCTCCATTCGGCCTGCTCAGCATAACGCCTTGGTTGTGACCGGTATGGTCAACCTCCACTCGAACTGCTCAGTGACTGGTATGGCCAGCCTCCATTCGGCCTGCTAAGCATAACGCCTGTACTGTGCGCAGTATGGCCATTGTCCACTCGGCCTGCTCAGCATAACCCCTTGGTTGTGACCTGTATGTGCATCCTCCTCTCCGCCTGCTCAACATAACGCTGGATTATAGACACCGTTTGTGTTTGAGCACTTTGATGTCAAGTGGGATAAATAATAGTAAGTTGTATTTTTGCCAGTCAGATGCAGCCCAATACCTGCCCGTATGAATGGTCAAGTTTTCCTCTCCATGGTATGACTGGTTAATATCCACGAGCCAAAGAGGCCCCAGTGACAAACATAGTCTATGTTATATCTCTGTGCTAGGTCCGATAAAGCCTCCAACTGCTCCCCCAAATGGTTTCACTGACTAGGTATAGGGTAGACTGTATAGATGGTATATGCACGCACAGTTTCCGTGTCATGACTTCCCTAGAGTTTACTATGTTTTATGTACTGGGTTGAATGTTGGTTAACGTGCTCAGCCCAGCAGATGATAACACTTTGTCCTTTCTCCACCAGAGAGACTCCTTGACGTGGGGAATTTATACCATACTCATATTTGATTATCCAAGGATCATACATTTTTTAAAAATGGACGGTGAATGTTAAATGACCAGCTAGTGATATGGCAGCCTCCATTCGGCTGCTTCAGAATATCCAACTCTACATAGATTCTTCAGGTAAGGTCTGATCGGCCCCTTATTAAGATTACCTCGCCTCTCCCAACCATTTGGACTCCAATACCTCTCCGTTTAAACTTGAGTGGTATCACTCCATCGACTATTTTGGACACGGCTACATGTTGGTGACGCAAGTCTATCAGAATCGAAACTTTTGCTAGTGTTTATTATTGATCGCCCACATCTTGAGCCTCATTACAGTCGCGACTGGCGGATGAGCACACACTCTACCACTCCCCTATCCGTGATCGGATGTCTACCATATGCCCTGGTCATCATTACTACGCGAAGTTTTTGCCACGCCATCTGGCACCATTTCTTAGCTCTCATACAGAAACCATTGACGACAGACATCAGGTCTGACAGTTGTGCCATCTCGCGTTTTACATTATCCAAAGTTAATTCCCTTTCATCTACATTCAGAACCTCCATCAATTGTATCATCAAAATATAATGTATTTGACGATGGCACTAGGAATCCCCCGCACATCCACTGTTCCCGAGAGAGGGTTCTTTTCTGATAGTGTAGGAATTCCCAGCAGGCAGAATAACACAAACTCGCTGTTCCTCATACATGCCCTTAGATGATCATATTTCCAAAGGTGTACTTTAGGTATTACATCGGGATGGATTGGGTAGTTCAACCTAGGTAACAGTATCCTGTGCATAAGCTGCTAAGCAGAACAATTACTGACCTCCCCGACAAAATCGTGTGTCATTACCACTACCACGTTTGGGAATATCACCTGTCCATGGCAATACACTGACTCCACGAGGAAAGTACGTGATTGATTAAGTTGTTACTTATGGGTGAAGTCATCGATTTTTTGATTGATTTAATTTAATTAACTGATTGGCCGAGTGACACAGGAAATGATCACATACACCATAATGGTGTTGTTTACGTCATGCGACTAACGCATTCTTACCTCCGAAATACTCCGTCTCGTCCACGCGGACTTTACTGTTCATGGCTTCTTCGGATAATCCCACGGTACTGCAAGAAAACAGAGGTTAAAACCATTACTAATCATAACGTGTTGTCTTCAGATAATCTCACTGTACTGCAAGAAAACAGAGGTTAAAACCATTACTAATCATAACGTGTTGTCTTCAGATAATCTCACTGTACTGCAAGAAAACAGAGGTTAAAACCATTACTAATCATAACGTGTTGTCTTCAGATAATCTCACGGTACTGCAAGAAAACAGAGGTTAAAACCATTACTAATCATAACGTGTTGTCTTCAGACAATCTCACGGTACTGCAAGAAAACAGAGGTTAAAACCATTACTAATCATAACGTGTTGTCTTCAGACAATCTCACGGTACTGCAAGAAAACAGAGGTTAAAACCATTACTAATCATAACGTGTTGTCTTCAGACAATCTCACGGTACTGCAAGAAAACAGAGGTTAAAACCATTACTAATCATAACGTGTTGTCTTCAGATAATCTCATGGTACTGTAGGGAAACAGAGGTTAAAACCATTACTAATCATAACGTGTTGTCTTCAGACAATCTCACGGTACTGCAAGAAAACAGAGGTTAAAACCATTACTAATCATAACGTGTTGTCTTCAGATAATCTCACGGTACTGCAAGAAAACAGAGGTTAAAACCATTACTAATCATAACGTGTTGTCTTCAGACAATCTCACGGTACTGCAAGAAAACAGAGAGTAAAACCATTACTAATCATAACGTGTTGTCTTCAGACAATCTCACGGTACTGCAAGAAAACAGAGGTTAAAACCATTACTAATCATAACGTGTTGTCTTCAGATAATCTCATGGTACTGTAGGGAAACAGAGGTTAAAACCATTACTAATCATAACGTGTTGTCTTCAGATAATCTCACGGTACTGCAAGAAAACAGAGGTTAAAACCATTACTAATCATAACGTGTTGTCTTCAGATAATCTCACGGTACTGCAAGAAAACAGAGGTTAAAACCATTACTAATTACAACGTGTTGTTCTCAATACATTTATCTATTCAGTTTTATGTGAAGAGAAGCACGTGTTAAAGTGTACAGTGTGTGTCATGTTGTATTGGTGTTTAACGGCACATCGTATGGAATGATGGTAGCTTAAATCACAGTCTACATCGACTGCAAGTTTGTAAAGAAATTCTCCACGGAAAAGGTTCATTAACTTTGGAAAACTCCCGATAGCGTTATACAGAACATGTGATGACGCTTTAGTAAGTGCCACACGTGCTCTCATCACACACAGTTTGGATAGAGCTCTTGAAACCCACAGCCTATATAAGTATGTGGACACTCAGCCATGCGATTACTGAAGCTCACGCACAGAGGGTGAAGCTTTCAGTTGTTTTATCACGGAAACGCTTACGGTTATCTGACTTTATGTATGGATGGCTACAGCTTCCTCAAAAGCATGTAAAAGGATGTTACACTTAATTTTTAATTTAATTGAAGGCAACTCCAAAACTGGTTTATGGGGCACCCATTTTAAACCCTTATTTCTGCAACATCTACAGACGCAACTAGTTACAGAGTTAAACACGAGCCCACAAGCACGGGGGAATCTGCTACATGTATATGTCCATAGGACTAGATAATTTAGGTAAAAAAAACTCTGTGTGACTAGACTCGTACATAGACTCGTACATGTATACGCATCACATCGGCAAACATTGCTGTAAAGCTCGTCTTCACACAATGCAGGATGCATCTTGTTACATGTACATACAGGATATGGCAATCAGGCATCTGGTCAAACAGATGTGTCTTATCCTTCCAGAACGTGAAGAAAACGTGTCAACTCAACTTCTGAAGTTTCTCATCATCACAATCAAGCAGTGCCCAATACCCTGCACGCAGACAGAATTCCCATTCATGCTCTGGTAGTTGATGAAATGCTTGTGGTTACAAAATTCATCTGGACTATGCATATGTACAGGCGCAGACTGTACCTCAACCAAAAACAACCTCCAGAAGAGCAGTGTAAACTGTTTACATCAGACTGGAAACAGGGACACAGTTCACGTGTTTTATATGCCCTTACACGTCAGCATAAGCGGCGGAAGGAAAACGGTTCTTCAGCCATTGGTATTCAATAAACTGATTAAATGCTTTAAATTAAATCATTTCATTTAATCATAAACAACATACCCGTGTAATTATTACCCGTAAATACTTCGTATATATGCGTGTATTATACATTACTAGAAGCCAATTCCCTAAAGAATTCGGCATAGACGTCATTACATTTGTAATCAATGAGGAATACTGTTGGTTATCTGCTCCATCAGTTAACAGGCAATCCCTTGACTTTCCAGTCTCAGTACTATACACAGCCGCAAGTACGATAAAGCAACATGCGGGCAGCATGCAAATGCCATATGTGCTATATGGCCGGAGAGAAGACTCTGCTGACCGGTGGTCAGCACTGGTGGTCAGATTGCATTAAACAGGGATGGTGTATGTCTGCAGGAAAGTTAGGCGATGTGTTGACCGGGGAACTGGCCAAGAGCGGCCGTTAACAAGTTTGCCGATAAGATAAACGATGGAACGGGATGAAGCAGGAATCCTGAGCTAATATGGACACAGATTGGATTGGTTGGACAAGTTTGGTGAATATCTCAGACAACTGAGAACTTTTTGGAAATTTGGAAAACAAATTGGGGACTGAATCCAGCAGGAGAAGGGGAATGGGCGTGGTAGTCACTGTCGTTTACAAGTACTGTACATTCATACTCCAGAGATTTGACACATCCCAGTCCAAGACTTTTATAACAGCTATAAACACGTTGCTTTTGAAATCAGCAAAAACTTTACAACATTATATTTAAGTTGTAGAATTTTACTGACACACAGCATGAGTGAAGAAAAGTCAGGTGAAAATCAATGAAACCGAAATATTTCACCAATATGCGCAATTATGCGCTCAAGGTGGGAGACATCGCCCACAATGCCAGTCATCACGTACAAACGCATCTTTGTTCCATTGTTAATGAATGCTTTCATTATGAAATCGTAACTTGTGCAATGGATCATTAGAAATTCTCAACTTTTCGTCAGTCAAATTTGTAAGTAAGGTAAAGTGTTACTTACAGCCGGCGTTTGTAAGCACAGACCCTGGAGTAGGGCGTTTCCCAGTCCGGCTCCTCATCCCCGGAGTATTCTCCGGCTATGTCCGGCATTGATAATAGCAGAGCTATTGGCCTAACTTCAGCAAACTGTCCCTGTGTCAGGTCTGGAGAGGTTCTGTACGGAAGGAGTGCGGCGTAGTGTATACATGGAGGTGGGCTCTGCTCTCGCTGCTTACACGTCCCGTCCTGTCGACAGTCCAGCGCCTACTGAGGATTACCTTCGCTGCAAGCTACCTCTGGCCGCACGCGCTTCCGCGTGTATCCATGACGTCACGCCCTAACCAGCAGCAACACCATCGGCTGGCTTATTCACACAGACGTTTTATGGTCTACAGAGTCAGGAAGATTGTGTACGCCTACAGGAGTCAGTGGATTCGCCGAACGTACTACGTCTCATCATTTCAAATCATCACGCAATCATTTCAAAATCGATACTCTTGGGTCCCGCATAAAAAGCTGGATAAGTTTTTATCTATACCGCGATATGTTAATGGTCTCTTAAATCGACTTGCAAAACATGTCTGGCCATTCTTAACCATTTCGGTTAAGCACTTGATACCCAAAGACGTACAGAACGTTTCATGTAACCAACTGCTTAAAGCCAGATCACTTTTAGTACCGGTACCGGTACCGGAGTTTACCAGCAGAACTCCACATTATCTGACATATGTTCTATATTCCTCTGCAAATACGTTTACCAATATGTATTATAAATATTTATTATTATTTTTGCACACAGCAATATCTCCACTTCACGACACTATCTTCCTCTTCATCCGTACGTGGGAAGCCTGCGGATAATCGTGGGTTTCCCCCAGGCTTTGCCCTGTTTCCTCCCACCATAATGCTGGCTGCCGTCGTATAAGTGAAATATTCTACGGTGTAACACTCCAATCAAATAAATCAGTAAATAATCACTACACTGTGTGGTCACTGCATATGACCACTGGTCCCAGGAAGCAGAATGTAGTCAAAAAATTTGCATGTGGAAAGTCACACGGCACTTTGCAGCCATGCGGGTTTGTCGCAGCGTACCTTAATTTCTTTTCCAGTGCAGTCTATAACGCAAAGTTGATATCCAAACAGACCAATGCAGCCACTGACTGTCTGGTATAGACATAGCAGTGCTCTACAGTGTCGTTCTGCTTTTGGACCTCTTCCAACAGTCTTGTGCGGCCACTGTATGGCCACAGTACGGCCGTCGACAAAAATTGACGTTCGGGGTAAAAAATCCCGAGATCAATTTCTAACATCGTGTTCAACACGAACCACCAAATAACTAATAAAGTATCTAAAGTAAGATCTTCAGATCCAAATTTCAAATTTAAAACATCTAGTTGGTTAATAACTTTCAGTTTGAATGCACATATAGGTATCTGATTCGCGCTTTGATAGCTACTGTTCATACAAGCACTCTGGTTGGAACACTTAATTGGTCAGTCGCGCTTTGATAGCAACTGTTCATACAAGCACTCTGGTTGGAACACTTAACTGGTCAGTCGCGCATCGATAGCAACTGTTCATACAAGCACTCTGGTTGGAACACTTAATTGGTCAGTCGCGCATCGATAGCAAACTGTTCATACAAGCACTCTGGCTGGAACACTTAATTGGTCAGTCGCGCATCGATAGCAAACTGTTCATACAAGCACTCTGGCTGGAACACTTCATTAGTCAGAACCGTGATATCACTGTTTTTAGTTCCCCTGTAAACTGAAGAGATGCATAAGTGCTACAAAAACTCTGTGCCTTTTCTGTGGCCTGTAAGCAAAAGGCTACGATAAACACTGTACCCTCTGTTTGATAAACCACAACACGTGCATAATACGTCCATCTTATGTATCAGTTGCACATATCAATGGGGGTACATCCTAGCATTCAGTAACAACATATTTCTGAATGGAGTTAAACCTAGATTCCGTTCTAAACTACTCTAGCGATTGACTGCACTATTCCATCTGCTCGAGGAGCGCCATGCTCGGGACTAAAACAATAGTCGTTTTTGTGGCATGGCCGAACTGGACAAAGAAATAGTTTATGTAGAGCGGTTGAAGGGCTGTAGTTTATGTTTGCATCAACATGGGAAACACACCGTGGCAAATTAGTCCTCTCAGACATTCCATTCACAGAAAGACTAAATAACCAACTATTCACTCATAGTGTTCTACTTCATGTTAGTGAGTGGTTTGTGCGGAGACAAGAGAACATAGTTCATTAGAGAGTTTGTAAGTAAAGTATAGACTGTAATGCCGTAAAGTGGACATTCGCTTGCTAAAAATGGTTTTCTGGTGTTTTTACGACCCCCTACAACTTCCTGTGACTGGACGCCTACCAGTCTCTGTGGCGCAGTGCGATCTAGTAAGCAGCGCTTCTTTCGGACTGTGGGTACACATATATATAGCCAACTCAGGTATGTGCGTGAGTCGGTGAACATTGAGACCCGCTCTAACTTTAACACCTGTTTCTTAACGATAGTAAACGGAGACCGGGTCAAAGTTGTTTCGGTACTAACTGCCCCCTCCCCCTTCCCCACCCTCCCACCCTCAATCCCAATCCTTGACCAAATTCCTGGCAGTTCTCCCCTAGTGCTTCTCCTCCCCCCAGACTCGACATGAAGATATGCTAATAGCCTACTCACTCTGCGGCCCATCCGGCACCCGCACAGGAGAAAACTAAGATTTCATATTAACTCAGAAGGGCGTAAACAGGTGACCCCTCTGGGAATGAAGTCAATACGACTGTACTGTTACTATCTACAGTTATCTGGCGCAGTATGGAGGATGGTAAATTATAGATAATCAGACTGGCATATATACATACATACTATGCAATTCAGATCTCAAAACAGTTTACATCACTGTGTCATGGTCATGTTTAAGGTTATGTTACTCATGTCCATAATCCGGATAAACATGTTGACGTCACTGGGGATGCGTGTAGGATTTGTACCGTGACTGTGTTATGGTAATGTTGCTCATGTCCAAGATCCGGATATCGCATTTGAACGTCACTTGGGATGCGTGTAGGATTTGTACCGCTCCTTTGTCATGGTAACGTTGCTTATGTCCAAGATCCGGATATCGCATTTGAACGTCACTTGGGATGCGTGTAGAATTTGTACCGCTCCTTTGTTATGGTAATGTTGCTCATGTCCAAGATCCGGATATCGCATTTGAACGTCACTTGGGATGCGTGTAGAATTTGTACCGCTCCTTTGTTATGGTAATGTTGCTCATGTCCAAGATCCGGATATCGCATTTGAACGTCACTGGGGATCCGTGTAGAATTTGTACCGCTCCTTTGTTATGGTAATGTTGCTCGTGTCCAAGATCCGGATATCGCATGTGAACGACACTGGGGGTCCGTGTAGGATTTGTACCGTGACTGTGCTATGATAATGTTGCTCATGTCCAAGATCCGGATATCACATGTGAACGTCACTGGGGATGCCTGCAGGATTTGTACCGCTCCTTTGTTATGGTAATGTTGCTCATGTCCAAGATCCGGATATGAAAAGTGAACGTCACTGGGGATCCGTGTAGAATTTGTACCGCTCCTTTGTTATGGTAATGTTGCTCATGTCCAAGATCCGGATATGAAAAGTGAACGTCACTGGGGATGCGAGCAGGATTCCCAACACACATCTAACACAAGCTAAGTTGGGAAAACGCATGTTCTTGGGATTCTAGGTGATTGGGTGAAATCAGTGATCAAATCGTGTATACCCTGCTGGAAAATAATTCATCGATAATGAAACGTGTATCTCAGTTGCGCTTTGATTGTAACTGTTCATATATCCAACGTGGCAATCTAATTCAACACGATGATTATATATCCCCTAGCCCAGGGTTATGCGGAATTAGTCTCAGTTGTGCAGCAGAATGCTAAAAATTTTGGATGCTCTGTCCTTATGTACTTACAGGAGAATTACACGACGATTTTACACGACTTGTAAAACTTAAGAAACTTGGAGAGAAGGTGTTTGATGGAATAAAATTGACACTAGTTTTTGCGGTTTAATTTGTGACGATTATTGAAATCGTGACTTAACATACAGGATCTAACAAATGCTACAAGGCGAGATATGTATACGCCATATGCAGAACCCTTCAGCTGTACATGCAATTATGAGTAATTAACAATGTCAAAATGGAAACTAACCTTCACTAGGCTCTCTAAGGAAGACATTGATAAAGGCTGTTATGGACTTTCTCCTACAAACCTTTCCACCTTCAGCTTCAGCGTCACCACATGTTAGGTCAACAAAATCAAAGGATTCATTATATCCACGAACGCAGCTAACTCGATTACTCGGTTGTAAATTCCAAAGCAGAAAAGCAGTCTGCCTCTACCTGCTAGGCCTAAATTTAGCAATCTGGATACCTCTTAAACGTATGCGAGTAGAATATAAGCGTTGAAACATAGAATTATAGAATGTCGTTTGCTTCTTTCCGGCATCAGTATACTCTTTACATTTAACTCTTCTCTTTAATCGCCCTAATTTCTTACTCTATATACTGTCTTGATTACCTTGTGATCAGTGTTGTTTTGGAAATCGATCTTGCGAATACTGACCTCGAGCGGCCATTATTGTTGATGATGGTATAGGAATGTCCGTTTAGACGCTTGGACTGAAAATCAAGTTCTCTGCGCATATCAGTTAGTTCTGAACGTCTATAAAAGTTGCCTTATTTCCAAATCGTATGTGTTATTTTCAACGCACTTGCTGAAAATTGGCAAGCAGTCGCTTGGCACGTCCAATGCTAATTACTGTTGGCGAGTTGAAGGCTCAGTCATATCTTGAAAACTGAAGAAGGAAACTTAGCGAAGCAGCCGTTTATGTTGTCATGACGACTGGTAATGGGGATTAGGCCATTGTGATGGAGGGGTTAATAGGTCAGTAGGGGAAGGGGGAGGGGGTGGGGGAAAGGGGTGGTGCTGATTGACAGAGGAGCTGATTGACTAGTATGGAGCTCAACACGGGAATTAAGGTTTAACCAGAATGGATGTACTGCTTTAGTATTAGTACAGTATCTTGATACCTGAACACCAGGTGGACCAATCATTGAACTCCCTCAAAAACAGATCGAAAATTTCGGGTTAAAATTAGAACTGGTAAAATGCTTACAAGCAGCATTTCACTTAAACATGAAGACGCTAATTCTGAACACCGACAAATAAAAACAAAACAACTTTAAATACAGAATCATATCGTTCCAAGCGCCTTGCATTGGTGTCATCAGGAAACTGTCATTCATGTATTATTATAAAATATACGAATAAAGACTTTTGGTTAAAAAATGTAATAATGAGAAGGGGTCTCTGAAATAAGCACACGCAAAACTGACAAATCACAGGTTACAGTTTCTGTGAACTCTGACTGAGCATAGCTGTCATGCTGTTTTCCTCTTCCAGGATTAATGTGAACTATTGAAGAGAAAAACATCTAAAGAAATAATCAAATAAAGAAAACCTCATAGGCCATATGATCTGGATTAGCCACCAATAATAATAATATTTATTTTATTGCTGTTTTACGTCACGTAATACTCAATAATATTTCACTTAAACAACGGCGGCTACAACGGCTACTTCCACACAAACATTGACTATGGCATATCTTATGTTCCACCGCTACTTCCACACAAACATTAACTATGGCATATGTTATGTTCCACCGCTACTTCCACACAAACATTGACTATGGCATATCTTATGTTCCACCGCTACTTCCACACAAACATTGACTATGGCATATCTTATGTTCCACCGCTACTTCCACACAAACATTGACTATAGCATATCTTATGTTTCACCGCTACTTCCACACAAACATTGACTATAGCATATGTTATGTTCCACCGCTACTTCCACACTAACAGTGACTGATTCGCTCCTTTACGCAACTTTAAAATCAACGGAATTCAACAAGCCCAACGTCTGCTTAAGAAATAATAAAAAAATTGCACCTTAATTAGTCTTATTAACTGATACAAATTCCATCAAGGTCTGCACAGACCGATGTCAGCGATTGCCATCTGTTATTTTTTAACATTAAAGCCATAAGCTAGTCCACACGACACGCGGTTCAGTTCTTAGACCAAAAACCACATCCAAAACGTGCGCTATGAAAAACGCGAGCTGATTTCATCAGAGATATGTTAGAACTCTGAGCACTTAGATCAGTCCGTCCGTCAGGGTGCTCGGACAACCAACGTTATGATAGTGGCTGATGATCGGATGCAGGTGTGAGGCGATTACACGGCAGAATCAGGGGTACCTGTCGCGCTGACCCCAGGGACTTGCTCACACAATTACGGTGTCATCAGGTATAACGGGAAGAGGTCACGATAAGGAGGATTTGCTGTTATAGGTCTGCTGAATCGGTGGAGATTCTGGGTGTATTATGAAGATTTGTTACTCTCAGCCGTCGATGAAGGGTGATTTGAAGATAGAAGGAACAAACAAAAGATTCATGCCGTTTATTGTCATCTGAAAACAGGAACGCATATGGTTCAGAACATGCTCGTGCCTAAGTATTTATTACCTTATTGTCTACTGTCAATGATCGGAGCAATTCTGACATCACCAAACAACATTACTATGATAAAAAAACTATTATCTTCTGAATACTGTGAAGATAGTGAGAATTAGACATCTTGTTAGCAATGCATGTAAAGAATGTGAGTGAGTATGTTGAAACAAGTTGGGTTGTAAAGGCTGTTACGAGTATACACACATACTGACAAAAGGACGCTCTGTTTACATCCCGGGATTTGCTCGGTCTGTTGGACAAAGCGTTAGGCTATTGTAGCAACAGAAGGACATGAGTTAATGAGGTGGCATGTTTGTATCCAGCTCTCTAATTCTGCCCCTGACAGCTTTGTACCATCAGATTTGTCTGGTAACGTCCAAAAGGTGCGGATTTCCCCTCGCTCTTCACTTATTAGTGGTATAGTGAACAATTCCACTCACTTACTCACGGTATAGCGAGTACATGAGTGAGTATGAATATCACATGAGGAAATTTCACAAGAATTATATTCAGACCTGTTACGTCAATATTATATACAGCTACACATTATCAATTTTGGTGCATAATGTCCACTTTAGAATCCAAAAATTGTCTTTAACTGAGTGACAAAACTGGGATTCCAACGGGCACTCTAAGATATATCAACCAATATGAAGATTACATCCGTCAACAATGCTTGTACATTCATCAACCAGTGTGATTTTCACACAACCGTCAAGCAGTGTGATGTTCATACAACCATCAACCAATGTCATGCCCATACAACCATCCACCAATGTGATGTTCATACAACTATCAACCAATGTCATGTCCATACAACCATCAACCAATGTGATGTTCACATAACCATCAACCAATGTGATGTTAATACAACCACCAGCCAATGTGATGTTCATACAACCATTATTAACCAATGTGATGCTTACAACCAGTGCATTGCTTGTGTCACCATTAGCCAATGCGATGCTTGTGTCACCATTAGCCAATGAGATGCTTGTGTCACCATTAGCCAGTGCGATGCCTGTGTCACCATTAGCCAATGCGATGCTTGTGTCACCATTAACCAATATTATGCCTATGTCACTAATAACCAATGCGATTCTTGTGTCACCATTAGCCAATGCGATGCTTGTGTCACCATTAACCAATGTTATGCCTATGTCACTAATAACCAATGCGATTCTTGTGTCACCATTAGCCAGTGCGATGCCTATAAAATACATCAACAGCATAAAACATTTCTCTTGTAGAAGAGATCAAGTCTCAGCGGTATCTCTGCAGTGTACAACATGCTCAAGAGCATTTTGTCCGATCGAACATGAACTCAATTTCCGACATAATGGTTATTTTTTATCTTGCGCAAACACCTCTGTATTTTGTTAAGCTACACATTTTAAAAAATATTTACATTCACAGCAAATATACGGCAAACATAAAATTACGAATTGCTTGTCAGAATTTATCTTGAGATATGTTCAAGGGAACTCAAAGTGGCTACAGGTTCTCGAGAGCCAGTGTATATATAGATGCTAATGAAATGCCAGGTGCGGGGTAGTGGATTACCTTTGCCATAAAGCGCATGCGCGACCTACTTCTCACGCCATACAAATGACATTGACCTTTATCTGGTGCACAATTCTAATAGTGACTCTCGAGCCGCACCAGCCCGATGTGGCTCCTCTACTAAACAGAACTTCCTGGGATTCTGAGAAAAATAATAAACATCTCGCTGCAGGATATTATTTATAATTCTTCTGATCCGCCTGAGCTGAAACAGATAGCCATATGTAAATCTCACCTTAATTATGTTGCAGAAAAAGTTTTCCAGTGTCAGGCTATATGTATATATATATATATATATATATATATATATATATATATATATATATATATATATATATATATATATATATATATATATATATATATATATATATATATATATATATATATATATATGGCATGAGGTATTCAGTTGTGAAGATAACAAAATGGCTTACATTTCACAAAGATTGGCTGTAATCACCGATTTTAATTTATAGCATTTATACCGTATCAGGAAACAGTCGTTGACAATTCATATCCGATGAATTTTATGTTGTATTTTCCCTCCAGCTTGGCGTATATATATATATATATATTTCAATGTTCCCCACTCAAACAATTTCCTGGTTTTAATGATTTCACGATTTATCTACAGGTTTTTGTTCATACCAAATATTTTAACCTCTTATAGTTTTATATTTTCAAAGACATTGAATGGCAAGAAATGTAAATTTATTGAGCACCCCACTTGTTGAATGTTATCCGAATACCCAAAGACAAGATGGATAGAAAAAGAGCTGTTACTGAAAGCATGCAGAGGTCAGTATTACAGCCACAGAAGGAAAGACATGATAAAATGGCGGCTGGTATCAAGAAGAAGAAAGAATTTGAAAGCCACGGACAAGATGCCCTTTTTAGAAACATGATAGGGTGAACCCTGCATCCATGCCGAAAATATGACCTGTGTATTTCAAGTAAATGTCCAAATGTAAGTCTCTCTCCACGTTTTTGGAGAAACAATTTTGGTATGAACGGAAGGTGGATGTAAAAGTTTCTTGAATATAACAAGAGATAGGCAAAATACACTTTATCTGTTAAAGCGGAAGATGAATGTCTAAAAGTTATAGATGTTATAAGGGCTATTGTTAAGATTAAATAAAGCAATCACATTCCACTAAAATGTCTCATGACTTGCAGATTTCAATGAACCTGAGCAGAAACTACCGTTCTGCAATCTGAATGGCGGAGCTAGGGTTCACTCTGTCTGGCACGTCTACAAACAGTGACCTTTGGGAGACGGGGTAGAGTGAATGAGTTGTTTGTGAGATAAAAGGAAAGATTTGGGGAAAGGGTCGAGGTTAAATATGTTTTCTGAGGAAGCTTGGTCTGTATCTGATGTTACAATTGTCCGTGAGAGGATACAGCTGTTGTCAGTCAGCGGACGATAACCCACAGCCCTACGATTTATTTGCTTTACCCGCAGCCACCCGGTTGTAGTGAAAATCAAGGTGGGAATACAACACGGAGGGGAAGATAACTTCATTAAGGTTCCGCGTGTTCTAGAGGATTCTAAATAACCAGTGTTTATAGCTTTTTATGATATGTTTGGACGACTACTGACCATTTGGCTCTAGAAGAATAATTTACTAAGGTAATAATGAACCACCAGTCGACCCGTTGTCAGTCAGATAGTCAGGTTCTGCTTTTGTAGTATTAATGTTAGTCGTAACGTCAGCCAGGTGGAACAAGGTCAAAATATAATACCGTGCTAAAATAGTCCTTGTAAAAAAGAGAATCAGACCTAAGCCGACCCTTGTGATAAGCTTCAGTCATGTGGAAGGTTCTCTAAAAATGATGAATGCTTAGTTCGATGAACTGAAAATAAGCTATTTGTCAATCCATGGACGATTTTAGTTTCAAAGTAATGTTATCTGCAAATGCGAAAATGCTGAGTTCTTTCTTGACACGTGTAAGTTGTTGCCAGTCTGATCATGTTCAGACCTAGGCGCATTCTGGTACGTGAACCAGTAGTGTGCATGTAATCACCATACCAGTAATGTATCTTGCTGATTTATAGGTTGTCGTTAATCATATATATGTATAAACGTTACTGCTCACCAACCAGGTTTACAAAAGTTTGTTGTTAAAATCTGATTGGCTAAAATCCCTGCAGTGGTCTCAGTCGTGTTTTTCATCAGGAAGACATGGTTGAATCGGACGTTGTGCATAACGTACAGAGGACGAATTGTCAGTTCAACACCCTATAGACGAGGAGACATCTACAGAACAGCGTCAAGGTGGATATCTGATTTAACTTACATCTTGTGAAGAGAAGACTTATTGACGTAATTTATGGACTTACACGTCTGGTTCCATTTTTTGGCAGCTTCAAACTGTAAATTGGCTAATTTTGTACAAAATTATCCAATTAAAATAACTCAGGAAAAGAGAGGAGGGTAGATTTAACTGGATCACCGTGCACGGTCTGGTTGTTAAGGGTCATATCGCATCCACATATTCACCACCACTACCAAACTGACACATGGAACACGTGAATCACGGCGGCATATCGCATCCACATATTCATCACCACTACCAAACTGACACATGGAACACGTGAATCACGGCGGCATATCGCATCCTCATATTCACCACCACTACCAAATTGACAGATGGAACACGTGAATCACGGCGGCATATCGCATCCACATATTCACCACCACTACCAAATTGACAGATGGAACACGTGAATTACGGCGGCATATCGCATCCACATATTCACCACCACTACCAAATTGACAGATGGAACACATGAATCACGGCGGCATATCGCATCCACATATTCACCACCACTACCAAATTGACACATGGAACACGTGAATCACGGCGGCATATCGCATCCACATATTCACCACCACCACCAAACTGACATATGTAACACGTGAATCACGGCGGCATATCGCATCCACATATTCACCACCACTACCAAACTGACACATGGAACACGTGAATCACGGCGGCATATCGCATCCACATATTCACCACCACTACCAAATTGACACATGGAACACGTGAATCACGGCGGCATATCGCATCCACATATTCATCACCACTACCAAACTGACACATGGGACACGTGAATCACGGCGGCATATCGCATCCTCATATTCACCACCACTACCAAATTGACAGATGGAACACGTGAATCACGGCGGCATATCGCATCCACATATTCACCACCACTACCAAATTGACACATGGAACACGTGAATCACGGCGGCATATCGCATCCACATATTCACCACCACCACCAAACTGACATATGTAACACGTGAATCACGGCGGCATATCGCATCCACATATTCACCACCACTACCAAACTGACACATGGAACACGTGAATCACGGCGGCATATCGCATCCACATATTCACCACCACTACCAAACTGACACATGGAACATGTGAATCACGGCGGCATATCGCATCCACATATTCACCACCACTACCAAACTGACACATGGAACACGTGAATCACGGCGGCATATCGCATCCACATATTCACCACCACTACCAAACTGACACATGGAACACGTGAATCACGGCGGCATATCGCATCCACATATTCACCACCACTGCCAAGCTGACACATGGAAAACGAGAATCACGGCGGCATATCGCATCCACATATTCACCACCACTACCAAACTGACACATGGAACACGTGAATCACGCCAGCATATCGCATCCACATATTCACCACCACTACCAAACTGACACATGTAACACGTGAATCACGGCGGCATATCGCATCCACATATTCACCACCACTACCAAATTGACACATGTAACACGTGAATCACGCCAGCATATCGCATCCACATATTCACCACCACTACCAAATTGACAGATGGAACACATGAATCACGCCAGCATATCGTATCCACATATTCACCACCACTACCAAATTGACACATGGAACATGTGAATCACGGCGGCATATCGCATCCACATATTCACCACCACTACCAAACTGACACATGTAACACGTGAATCACGACGGCATATCGCATCCACATACTCATCACCACTACCAAATTGACACATGGAACACGTGAATCACGGCGGCATATCGCATCCACATATTCACCACCACTACCAAATTGACACATGGAACACGTGAATCACGCCAGCATATCGCATCCACATATTCACCACCACTGCCAAACTGACACATGTAACACGTGAATCACGACGGCATATCACATCCACATACTCATCACCACTACCAAATTGACACATGGAACACATGAATCACGGCGGCATATCGCATCCACATATTCACCACCACTACCAAATTGACACATGGAACACGTGAATCACGGCGGCATATCGCATCCACATATTCACCACCACTACCAAACTGACACATGTAACACGTGAATCACGACGGCATATCGCATCCACATACTCATCACCACTACCAAATTGACACATGGAACACGTGAATCACGGCGGCATATCGCATCCACATATTCACCACCACTACCAAATTGACACATGTAACACGTGAATCACGCCAGCATATCGCATCCACATATTCACCACCACTACCAAGCTGACACATGGAAAACGAGAATCACGGCTGCATATCGCATCCACATATTCACCACCACTACCAAATTAACACATGGAACATGTGAATCACGACGGCACATCACATCCACATATTCACCACCACTGCCAAGCTGACACATGGAAAACGAGAATCACGGCTGCATATCGCATCCACATATTCACCACCACTACCAAATTAACACATGGAACACGTGAATCACGGCGGCATATCGTATCCACATATTCATCACCACTACCAAATTGACACATGGAACACGTGAATCACGGCGGCATATCGCATCCACATACTCATCACCACTACCAAATTGACACATGGAACACGTGAATCACGGCGGCATTTCGCATCCACATATTCATCACCACTACCAAACTGACACATGGAACATGATTACGTGATTTTAAGCGCGATCAAGCACACCGACAAATAGCTGAGTTTGGCACTAGGTGTATGTATAGAGCTGTGTGTACCTGGATAACTGAACACGGAATGAGGCTTTTCTAATCCCCTGAACATCGCGTGGGAACTGATGAGACAGAAAGAAGCATTTCACGAGGGAACATTTGAATCTGTTAGTCGCTGTGGTAAAGCAGTAGAACGTATATGTGGTACTGCCAGTTTTACATTGTCAAATACGCTGTTAACCGGAAGTTCATTATAACTTGTTTCCCCACAAAGAGGATCATTACAAGATGAGACATTATAGGATCCCAAGTAGATGTAACAGGACACTAGTTTCGGCCAAATGTTTCAATGGCTTCAGCTTTAGAACAGGACACTAGTTTCGGCCAAATGTTTCAATGGCTTCAACTTTAGAACAGGACACTAGTTTCGGCCAAATGTTTCAATGGCTTCAGCTTTAGAACAGGACAATAGTTTCGGTCAAATATTTTGATGGCTTCAGCTTTAGAACAGGACACTATTTCCGGCCAAATGCTTCAATGGCTTCAACTTTAGAACAGGACACTAGTTTCGGTCAAATATTTTAATGACTTCAGCTTTAGAACAGGACGCTAGTTTCGGCCAAATGTTTCAATGGCTTCAGCTTTAGAACAGGACAATAGTTTCGGCCAAATATTTTGATGGCTTCAGCTTTAGAACAGGACACTAGTTTCGGCCAAATGTTTCAATGGCTTCAGCTTTAGAACAGGACACTAGTTTCGGCCAAATGTTTCAATGGCTTCAGCTTTAGAACAGGACAATAGTTTCGGCCAAATACTTTGATGGCTTCAGCTTTAGAACAGGACACTAGTTTCGGCCAAATGTTTCAATGGCTTCAGCTTTAGAACAGGACACTAGTTTCGGCCAAATGTTTCAATGGCTTCAGCTTTAGAAACCTATTATCCAATGGCCTGAATCTATATTGTAGTTCGCGACTGAAAACGTTTGAAAGCTGATGTGTATAACTGCAGCGAAAGCTATTGGGCAGTTAAAGACAAATCTTTGCGTGTCTGGCTATGGCATACCTTGCTGAAGTTAGTTACTTATTGGCTGTTCCTAGGGACCTTCGTGGCTCAGTTGGTCAGCACGCTAGCACAGCGTAATGACCCCAGGAACCTCTCACCAATGTGGTCGCTGTGAGTTCAAGTCCAGCTCATGCTAGTTCCTCTCCGACCGCACGTGGGAAGGTGTGCCAACAACCTGCGGATGGTCGTGGGTTTCCACCGGGCTTTGCCCGGTTTCTTCCCACCATAATGATGGCCGCTCTCGTATAAGTGAAATACACATGAGTACGGCGTAAAACATCAATCAAATAAATAAATGAATATTCGTTATTCCCTGTTTCCAATTTCTCAACTTCATTCTTTCACGATGAACTAGCTTGAAATGCACTCAAAACCCACTCCTCAGACTCATTCGATCACTTATCGATAGATTATTGGGGTCTTCGGGGATGAACAGACCCCCAAACCGCAATCATTTGTATAAAATTATATATGTTTTTAATTGAATTAGAGATTACAGTCAGATTAACTCTCAGGATCTTGTTCTTTGTAAAACAGAATTTTAACATTAGATTAGTGGTCTTCAGGGGCCAACACGCTCCCCAAAATTACTCACTAAGAAGTGCAATACTGGTTAATGTCCCGCCTGCGACAATAAATTTAATGTTCATCTTAGCAACAGGCCCCTAGGTACTAGTATATTATGGGTCTCCTGGGGTGAATAGGCAGGCCTACCCAAACATCACCTGTTGGAGAAAACATTCTTAACTCGTACGTTTTAAGGTGCATTAGCCGTTCTGTGTGGAGGCCTTTTGATCCCCATTAATCTAACTGTAAATGGCTGAATGTGTCAGAGGAGTTGATTTTCAGTGCATTTCATACTAGTTTATTGTGGCTGAATGAAATTAGAAAATCGGTAACAGGAAATGGGCAGCTAACGACAGTTACACCCAATACAGTGATAGATGGCACCATGTCCATGGAGGGAGATAACTTTGCAGGCCTAGTGCCTCTGGTGAGAAGATCACAGTATGTGACAAGTCCCTGGGATTTTATGTGGGCGAGATAACGCAGGATAAAGAGGAAGATGGTGAAATAAACAAACCCAATACACTGTCTTGTATTGTCCCAATACACAGCCTTACTGTTCCATTATGTTCTTTAAATCTGCTTATTCTTTATCCCTGTCAGCAAACACTTAGTCTTGACCTAGGCACGTAAGAGCCGCTTTCTGGGCCTGAACTATGAGGACGATATAAACATCCAGAATGGAGCATTAAGACGGGCATTATCAGTTGCTGGGGCAAACAGTGCTCTGTAAACACACGCATGCGCTGTTTGTTAGTTGGAAGTGTTAAATGGGAGCGTTCAGATCTCGTGATCTCACGTTTCCTGTACCAGATATGAACCGTCCTGGGTGTTTTTTTTTCTTTACACATTTTCCTGACAAAATCAGACAATATATTAGTAAAATACGGTGGCATCCATAACATCTTGAATACTTGCCAAATTCAGGTGCCATATGTTTGGTAACGTCTTGGAAGGTGTGATGTTTATTACATTGTATATGTGCGCAAGGTTAGTTGATGCCTCAGGTTTGATCAATACCATCGTACACTATCTCCGTATGTCACCTTTAAGTGTGTACAGTGGATTTTTGCCCCCCCCCCCCCAAAAAAAAAAAGCGATCGATGCAAATTTATTGGAATTCATTGTTTTTAGTTTAGAATAGCTCAGATAATCCCCTTTCACAAAATATCAGCCTTCAATAGTCCATGCATGTGTTACCGTTCAAAATCGGGAAAATTAAGTTCCCCAAATTTATAAAGCATTTCTAAAGTCTCAAAAAGTAAGTAAACGTCAATAGAAACAGCAATGAAAACTATATCCAGGGCTGTTGTTATTTATTTATTATTCTTATTTATTTATTTGTTTAGATTTTTTCTGACTGAATAAATGCACTCAAGGGCCTGGATTATTTGGTTGATTTCATGAGCTATATTGGTAACGTTGGATGTCAGAGATTTGGAACTGAGTTGCACTTTTATTATCACCACTGGATGAAATTCTTGTGCAAAGAAAAAGCAAAGAAAAACAACACCATAGACCATACAAGACCATTCCACTGACCCTTAATATTATATTTGAGATATTGTCAGCTTAATCTATGATACATAAAGAGTTTAAACCTGTTATGGACGCATTTAGACACGTAATTCGGCCAAAAAGTGTAAATTAGATTAATTCAGGATGGTAAGACGCCCACTGGTAGCCGTCACATGTCCTTTCAGATATCATTTCCTGGGTATACAGTAATACAGACTTATTGTTGTAAGTACCCGACACTGACATGACTTTTATACAATAATCCCCTCCAAGTCACGCCAAGACCGCTGAATCTCTGATGTATAGTTAGCCACAGTTTCCATTTTGATGGCCAACTTCACCCCAGTTACATCACAGTGTCATTACAATGTCAGAATATTACAACATAACTAAGCATGTGAAACAAATGCAGACAACACATTGGAGTTTTAAGCTAGCCACATGTATGCTTTTTCTTAAAAAAGAAAATTGTGCATGTACATTGCGCTGAGAAGCGATGCCTGATAGAAATTCTGGCAGAACAGTTTAACGTTATGTACACCTTTTCTTTGAAATCCGGCCTATCCCTAGTAGTTGCTACTGTGAATCGCGCGTATATCCCTGACAACGGTGAGGTCAGGGGTGAAGGGTGAAAGGTGAAAATGGTGAATGATGTTCAAGATAAGTTGAATGTTGACGTAGGACACAACTCTGGCCTTATCTTAACACATTTCCAGACTGACCAGCTAAAGGGTAACCAGGAATCCGGCCTCAAGTAGGTGACTGATGTGGTGCTGACCAAAGTCATCTACTAACCACAACTTAGAAATCGCTGGAAATCGGCTTTCGTTTAATTTTGTTCATAACTACATCCTGAACCCACACATAAGAAATAATTACAACTAATCTACCGTAAGAGCCCTGGAATTTGCAAGCTGATAAAGAATTTAGAAAAACTGATCATTGCCATTTGAGGGAACCAACCTTAGCCTATAATGGTGATAACTTTTTGGCATTTGGACAAACCGACATTGATATATATTCGTGATACGTGATATTTAAATGTAAACAAACCAAGAAACCAGTTTGGATTACATCTTTTTGATTTCCTTTAATGTTGATATAGAAATTTACCCATTGTTAATGTTATGAATATAACCAGTCACAGAAATTCAACAAACTGAGGAGATATCAACTAAGTAGCCCAGATTCGAAGACAGGTGTCTTCTCTTCTGAGACGTCTGCTGGTCATGTAGGCCTGTAACAACAGTTCGATTCTCAAGATTCCTTTAAATCCAGTATTACAACAAGAAGAACGAAGATTAACTGAAATTTTTAACAACCCCAAAAATGACCTTAAGAAATCCGTGATTGGTGACTAAAGTTGTAGTGGGGAGGAAACAACTGGTTTGTCAATTGGAAGACAAGGCTCTAGTTCTAAAGCAGAACAAAAAGCGACCCCCCATACATCGCTCTGACATACCAGCCCATCGGCCTTTCACAACTTGCCGTAGAGAAATCTTGATTAGTTTTGGTATATGGTGTCAGGAAAGCGCCTTACTAAATGCATGCTGACTCTAAGGGCACAGAAATAACCGGGCAAACACAACACCTAAATGTAGGTACTGGAAACAGTAGACTCGTAACTCTGAGAAGTCACGAATCCAACGCAGAAGTCGGCAGTAGAAAGCACACACCAGTTATTTCTATCTACCAAACTTTCGACTTGCTTCAAAAGCTGCCAAACTGCTTACACCCGAATTCTGATAGTGCATAACCCTCTACACGTTAGCCTTGTTCTGTGAGGCTACATTTGCTGGAGAAGAGAAACGTTCCTATTACATTGTCGGGGATATAAGTACTTAAAAAAAAAAAGACTTGTATCTCCGGCCACCAAATGTTAACAGTTCAAGTGATGTAATAGGCTTACAAACAACTGTTATTCCCATAATGACTTCTGGTTCATCTTACAGCTGGGGAGGGTTTAAACAGGCTGTACTGAGAAGCACACATCAGGACAACTCTGTGCTTCTAGATAGAGGACCAGACTCTCACATACACATGCTGGTTGATGTTAACTACATCTCTACTCAGCATCCTTAACACATGATAGTTTTTTCTCTGCATTAACACGTTTATCAGGACAGTGTCTGGAATAAAAGATGAAAACATAAATATGTGACTACATGTGTAGTATGGTTACATTACATTATAATCTATAAAACAACACGAAAATATATCCAGTCTTGGGACAGAGAGCGGAAGACTTTATTATTGATGTTTACCGCCATACTCATCAACAACCAGCAACACAACTTGCTGAGGAAATGGGTTAGTGTCCTGCATATTAAAACTAACCTTGAGTATGATGGCATACACGGTACAAGTATCACTTAGTGGGCGTACATTGGAGATTCATGATCGCCCTTTGATCAGGACGCAAGATACAACTGCGTATCCTGGAAGTGAGCATGTCGAGTCGGATGTTGCTAGTCTCATTTCCTGTCTCTCCTTAGCCCACTGATGGACACTGACCAAAGTGGTCGGAGTTTCGAAAGCTAATGAAGGGTCGAGTCTGTAGAGTTGATCTAACAGTTTACAGATCGGAAGGGGGCATGTGGAGGAGATTCACAAACATTGGGGTGGTCTCTATAATGAAGACGGGGCAGCGGAATGGGATGTCACGATTTGTATCTTGGGTTAGAAGTCTTTGCCGAGATGACTGCCTTGTGTGCACTGTATAGGATGGGGTCGTGACTGTGTATTAAAGATGGATTTGCCAAAATCATCTCACAATCTTCATTCATCCTCAGTGATAAACGTGACTGAAGATGTAAAACAAGGAGCAGAATATCATCTTTAAGACTATGCTAATGACTTGCTTCTCAGCGGTTCTTCCTCAGAAAACATACACCATATGTCTGCAGAAACATAAAACGCCATCTATCGCCCAAAGTGAAAATGAAGGACAATAACTCTAAAGTTTCAACAGCAGGATACCACCAATAAGCAGATGGTCAATTTGGCTCACGGGGCTTTGCTGTGCTGTTTGATCAGCCGGAGAGCAGCAGGTCAGGGACCTAACTAATACAGGGCACTCTGTTTATCTTGACGAGAATCCTTATCTGGTACATGTATAGGCAATATGGTCATAGCTAAGCTGAAAACCCTATACAACAGTGTGTGCAATACCTTATCTGGTACATGTATAGGCAATATGGTCATAGCTAAGCTGAAAACCCTATACAACAGTGTGCAGTACCCTTATCTGGTACATGTATAGGCAATATGGTCATAGCTAAGCTGAAAACCCTATACAACAGTGTGCAGTACCTTATCTGGTACATGTATAGGCAATATGGTCATAGCTAAGCTGAAAACCCTATACAACAGTGTGCAATACCTTATCTGGTACATGTATAGGCAATATGGTCATAGCTAAGCTGAAAACCCTATACAACAGTGCACAATACCTTATCTGGTACATGTATAGGCAATATGGTCATAGCTAAGCTGAAAACCCTATACAACAGTGTGCAATACCTTATCTGGTACATGTATAGGCAATATGATCATAGCTAAGCTGAAACACCCTATACAACAGTGCACAATACCTTATCTGGTACATGTATAGGCAATATGGTCATAGCTAAGCTGAAAACCCTATACAACAGTGTGCAATACCTTATCTGGTACATGTATAGGCAATATGATCATAGCTAAGCTGAAAACCCTATACAACAGTGCACAATACCTTATCTGGTACATGTATAGGCAATATGATCATAGCTAAGCTGAAAACCCTATACAACAGTGCGCAATACCTTATCTGGTACATGTATAGCTAAGCTGAAAACCCTATACAACAGTGCACAATACCTTAGTAGCGGTTAATATAAGACTTTGAGGAGCTGAATCCCTTCGCCACCAAGTTTCGAATTTTCCGACGAGAAACAAACAAGGCAGAGCTATGAAAACCACAAGCAGTTCTCTTTGATTTTTTTTACAGGAAAAGAGTTCCATGTACCATAAATAAATGCCCTTATACTTCAACACAGGTAATATAACATGTAATAAAACAATAACCTGAAAACACTACAATGGGCCCAGGGTTCGAGGAATCTTAGCACACCAGTGTAATACCTGTGTAATGCAAAAGCTACAGCATTCAGAGTACAGCGAGAGCAACGACGACGGTAAGATAGCTGTCAAATGGGTACACGTAGCTAGTGAGCCATGAAGAATGAAGTCTATCGACATTCGATCACTACATTACTTGACTAACTATGATTTCTAAGTCAAAATCAAAGCTAACGGGATGTACATCTGTACTGTCTTGCTTCAGTTCCGTTTCACAGTTGCAATCATAATTTTGTGTATCAACTGGATGTATATACGACCAGACCAAAACAATATTTCATATGAAAAGACCATCGTGAGAATTCGTATATATCCTCCACTAAAGACTAAAGGTAGATCTATTATCCGAAGGCCATTTCATACACTGCTCAGGTATATACATGTAAATCTATTATCCTCAGGCCAATTCTTACACTGCTCAAGTTTCTGTTTCTCATAGCTCTTATTCAAGTTATTTAAAAGGCAAATCGATGGATCGATCATCTGTGATGACCTGTACTGATCAATCTGACACACGAAGCCGGATGATGCGAGACAGTTTTCCAAAGGATCACAGGGTACTATACGCTTACCAGCTCCGGTGTCAATTGTCTGGCCATTCGAGATACTACACACTACTGGTTATCATCGTTAGTTTTAATCAATACATATAATCTGGTTATTAGAATGAATGAATGAATGATTTGGGCTCAACGCCAATTTGAGGGTATTTCACATATGTCCTCACATATGTTATAGGCTACAGTTATAATTCTATGTAATAATCAATAGTTATAAACACTAAGTATAAAGATACAGTCACATAGTTATAAAAATTAATAGTTCTCACACTAGTTAAAACGATCAGTTATAAAGCAGTTACAAATACTAACCCCACTTACAATCATGGAGTATAATCCCCAGGTTTAATCCAGAGATACGGTTCTCATCCAGTCTCTTAATTTAGGTTTACAAGTGCTCGCATGCATACCAGTGCCACCCTATGTACAGAAATCTGATCCTTTATAAACCCCATGAGCTCATCACTGCCCGTCAACAAGAGAAGTGCATTAACAAAGCCTGCTTGAGGGGTTCCGATGGGGCTTTTGTCCACAGATGTCTTTAAAGTAAGGTTAACTTTGAGTTCATGCCCGAATTTCTCCAGAATTCCACTACAACCGCATTAGAGCGATGTTCGCCATGTGCAAAGTCTGCTTAGCTGGATGATGGTATCCATACACGTTGCCATGACAACCCATGTTAGTGGGCCTGATTTTGTAAATTCCTCTATGAGCAATAAGTTTCAGACGACATGGTTGTCATTTAGATCTAACTTTACTTTAGGATCGACCTAAGCTTGTTAGATCTAGCATCAGTTGGCTACACATGGAATATAGTTAGGTTCAATACCTTGTCACAAACAACCTACGTTCATTAGTGACTACTGTGCCTATCTTTTCCATTGAGGAACAAACCAAGTTTGCCAGTTGCCGTTCATCATACAAAAAGACAACCTAACAACCGTGCCAGTTGAAATGTTGAAATGTTCAATGCCAAATCCTAAAGTTCTGACCAATGAGTATCACATGAGCATTGTGATAGGAAGATTGGTCACGTGACTGAGAGAACACTTCATATCTCTCTGACAGATGCAGACTACACAAGAACAGCTATTATAAGAGTCGATGGCAAAAGTTTAACACGAGACCTGTCAGAAGTGGACAAAGATGTTATCGCAGCCATCAGGTTATTACTGTAAAACTAGTGTGTCAGTGTTATTCCATCAAATGCCTTCACTCCAAGTTTCTTAAGTCTTACAAAGCGTATAATTGTCCTGTGAGTAAATATGGACAGAGTCCAGAATCTCTGGCATTCTACTTCATGGTTGTGTCTAATACCGCTTAACCCGGGGTTAGAGGGTAATGTCTCTTTATCTTGTTGAATTAGATCGCCACACTGGGTATTTGAACAGTTGCAATCAAAGCGCAAATGAGATACATATCTGGTTATCGACAGCTTATATACTAGCATGGCACACGGTTTGAATACTGATTTCACTCATTCGCCTGGTGCACACCTTGTGTCTTTCCAACATAACCGAAAATTGTTGGCTGTTTCTCTTTGTATGATTCCGTCCTAAATTTGTACTTGATATACTTTCTTAGTTCTTTGGTGGTTTGTGTTAGACGTCGTTTTGGAATTTACCTCGTGATTATCGACCTGTAACGTCCATACTGGTTGACGGCTGGTATAAGAATGTCTGTTTGAACGCATGAATCAATATGGCAAATTGAAGAGAAATGGACAAATGAACCGTTAGGTAACAAGTCATAATGGTCGAGTATCCGCACCATATTTGTTATCCAGGTTATGTCACAGATATGTAGATAAAGTATAACATAGAAGACGTCACGCCATCTGTCAGGTAACAAGTCATGATGTCACCTCAGCATCTGTAATAGCTCGGCTATGTTACAGATATGTAGGTAAATATAACATAGAAGGCGAGATGTCACGCCATCAGTCAGGTAACAAGTCATGATGTCACCTCACCATCTGTAATAGCTCGGCTATGTTACAGACATGTAGGTAAATATAACATAGAAGGCGAGATGTCACGCCATCAGTCAGGTAACAAGTCATGATGTCACCTCACCATCTGTAATAGCTCGGCTATGTTACAGACAGGTAGGTAAATATAACATAGAATGCAAGATGTCACGCCATCTGTCAGGTAACAAGTCATGATGTCACCTCACCATCTATAATAGCTCGGCTATGTTACAGATATGTGGGTAAGTATAACATAGAAGAAGTGATGTCACACCATCTGTCAGGTAACAAGTCATAATGTCACCTCACCACCTGTGATAGCCATGCAGGTTACGTTACAGAATAATTAACATTCTTACCTAACTGATGACTCCTGTGTACTTTCCTTGGAAGTGTTTCCGGTGAGACTCCCTGTTGATCCTCTGTGTAGATCACAGAGGAATTTTAAGCGATTTGGACCTGGTAGAGCCTAGGACTTTGTACTCCGGCATCTCTACAGCACCATCCCACCGCTTTCACTAGTTTCTACAGCTACGTCGTGTCTACCAGTGACTTCACAACGATTCAAGCCATTTCAAGAACAGAACTTTTACAGGAACTGGATTGTCAGCCTATATCTCAAGTCTTTCAGAAAACTGCAGTGGCGTGTGTTTTGTCCGCAGTTCCAGGTCTCTGTTAACTTTTTAACTCCTGTATCTAGCGATCTTAGCCCTCTCTGCCGCCTCCCTGATGTAGTTTATTGAGGTTACGTGTAGATACCTTAGAAGAGTTGTTTTCCGGTCCAGATGTACGCCTCATCAAGCTCTTAACCTGCTCTAACATGAAACAGGAGCAGCCAGCGCCAGTGAGCGAGTCGGCACCGTAAGACGTCACAGTCCAGCTATTCCTGCAGGCCTAATTAACTGCTCTCTGTATTTACCCCCGGGATGCTACCTCCACATGTGTGCTGGGTGGCGGGGCCTGGGGGAGAGGCTTAGCGCATCTCCCTCTCATCTCTATAGAGCGAACACACGGCCAGTAGGCTACCAGTACAACTCAGAGTTTACAAATTGTGTCTGGATCTAAGCTGAGCTCTCAAGGCATTCATAACCACCAGAGGCCAGGGTCGACTTATCAACTCAAACCGGTTATTGGATATGGTATCAGTCGCGTTAGAATATTGGAAGACTATTTTAAATAGCTTGATTCCTTTGTTTTGAGATGTTGGTAGCTTTTAATTATTCGACCGTTTGACACTGTTGTTTTAATGACTTATGAGTTGTTTGGTTTGTTACTTCAGTTATAATTAGCTCCGATCGAGTTCATCTTTGTTCGGTATAACTGGTAAACGATCCGTTGGTTGGGTTGTCTCTTTGTCTGATGTTTGTTATAACTGGTAAAGGATCCGTTGGCTGGGCTGTCTCTTTGTCTAATGTTTGGTATAACTGGTAAACGATCCGTTGGCTGGGCTGTCTCTTTGTCTGATGTTTGGTATAACTGGTAAACGATCCGTTGGTTGGGCTGTCTCTTTGTCTGATGTTCGGTATAACTGGTAAACGATCCGTTTGTTGGGCTGTCTCTTTGTCTGATGTTTGGTATAACTGGTAAAGGATCCGTTGGTTGGGCTGTCTATCTGCCTGATGTTCGGTATAACTGTTAAACGATTCGTTGGCTGGGCTGTCTCTTTGTCTGATGTTTGGTATAACTGGTAAACGATCCGTTTGTTGGGCTGTTACCATGATTGAATACTTTATTTCCTTTTTAAATGTTATATTTGGTTTACATGATTCTTTTTAGCTGGATTGGTAGCCTGTGGATAGATGATATACCGCAGGCCCGGTATAGTATTTGTAGAGGATATCCTGCCAGTCCACGTATACTCTTTGATAGGTGTCGGCCTTTTACCCCCACATTGGATGATATGTGGGAATTTGCACCACTGTGTGTATACGTAATATATCTACTAAACCTCAGTTTTATCCACTTAATATACAAGGAACTTAATATTGTTTAAAACAGGGCGTGCCATTTTTCGGGAAAATATTCATACCGGAAGTGCAGTATGGTTACCGCCATAGACTCATATTTGCATGAACACAATACCATCATTAAAAAAAATAACACTTTGTGGGTATTGCACAGCTTATATAGTGCTGATAATTGGCTGGGACCGTAGAGTTTGACAGTTAATTAAACCGTTAAAGTGGTGAACCGTCTTGACAATCTACCAACAGCGCCTCATACCGCACATCCTTATAAACGATATGTCCGCTTGGTGGCTGAAAAAGTTCTCCATTCGTAGAGAGCAGTCTCCACGAAGGATAATATCGGCAAAAAAGGATAATGACGTTCTCCATGGAGGATGATGTCGGGTTGGTGGAAGAGAAGGTTTTCAATTGAGGATAATACTGGTTTCAAGGCTGAGAAGGTTTTCCATGAAGGGATTGTCCCTTGAGGCTAATGTCGGCTTAACAGATGAGAAGTTTCTCCACTGAGGTTTATATGGGCTCAGTGGCTGAAAGGATTGTCCCTTGAGGCTAATGTCGGCTTAACAGATGAGAAGTTTCTCCACTGAGGTTTATATGGGCTCAGTGGCTGAAAGGATTGTCCCTTGAGGCTAATGTCGGCTTAACAGATGAGAAGTTTCTCCGTTGAGGTTTATATAGGCTCAGTGGCTGAAGGGATTGTCCCTTGAGGCTAATGTCGGCTTAACAGATGAGAAGTTTCTCCGTTGAGGTTTATATGGGCTCAGTGGCTGAAAGGATTGTCCCTTGAGGCTAATGTCGGCTTAACAGATGAGAAGTTTCTCCGTTGAGGTTTATATGGGCTCAGTGGCTGAAAGGATTGTCCCTTGAGGCTAATGTCGGCTTAACAGATAAGAAGTTTCTCCGTTGAGGTTTATATGGGCTCAGTGGCTGAAAGGATTGTCCCTTGAGGCTAATGTCGGCTTAACAGATAAGAAGTTTCTCCGTTGAGAATAATGTCGGCATAGAAGATGAGAACGTTCTCCATTGAGGATTATGTCGGCTTAGTGGCTAAGAAGGTTCTCCTTTGAGGGCAATGTCGGTTTAGAGGCTGAGGAAGTTCTCCTTTGAGAATAATGTCGGCTTAGTAGATGAGAAGTTTCTCCGTTGAAAATAATGTCCGGTTGGTGACTAATACGGTTTCTCCGTTGAGGATAATGTCGGCTTGGTGACTAAAACGGTTTCTCCGTTGAAGATAATGTCGACTTGGTGACTAAGACGGGTTCTCCGTTGAGGTTAACGCTGGCTAAATGGTTGAAAGGTTTTCCGTTGAGGATTATTATTCTTCAGTTAAGATAACGTCGGCTTAGTGACTGAGAACGTTTTTCACTATTGAGGATAATATAATGTGGAAACTGTATGCATGGGATTGCAACCACTTTGGACCGGTATAGATGATCTAGGATTCTAATCGGGGACTTATGGGGTGAAAGTTTAGAGAGTTTAGCGCAAGACACACCTCACTGTTTCAGGGTAACTAAACACCATCCTTTTCCGAGAAAGAACAGACATTTTCCCTGGCCCCAAAGTAAATACAGCGAGGCACATGAGAAGTGAGCAAATATGGTGTCCACGACAGTCAGAATGACACCTTCTCATTTAACACCGACAACTACCGTACCTACAGAGCACGTCTACACCTTCCGTAGAACATTTGTTGCTTCTGTCTGCCTCAGCAAAGAGGAGCCAGAACGGTACAAGACAGGCTATTTATTGCACCTTCCCAGGAGGTATATAAACCAAGCCCTTCTGGAGCTATAATTCATGTCAGATGATGACCGTGCAATATTTACGTGCGGCTGTATGACAAGAGAGTCATGGTGCTTCTCGGTACAACATCGCTATCTGCTCTGTGTGCTCAGCACTGCTACTGACACTTCCTCTCGAAACTCACCAGGTAACACTTCTGGCATTTCTCCGACCGTATGAGACGACTGGGCGTCTATCAAATGATCATAGTGTAACACGCAAGATAACATGTGTACATATCTATGACTGTGTAGTGACAGTGCAGTGTGCAAGTAGAGTTTACAACGCACACACAAGATAGCACATGGACCATATCTATGACTGTACAGTGACAGTGCAGTGTGTAAGTAGAGTTTACAACGCACACACAAGATAGCACTTGTAGCATATCTATGCCTGTGTAGTGACAGTGCAGTGTGCAAGTAGAGTTTACAACGCACACACAAGATAGCACATGGACCATGTCTATGAGTGTACAGCGACAGTGCAGTGTGCAAGTAGAGTTTACAACGCACACACAAGATAGCACATGGACCATATCTGTGACTGTACTGCGTCATTTTACCACAATCAAACCACCGCGCTGCGACACTCCAGTGTGCAGCACACCTTGGGCTGTATTGGAAAAAAATACGGTTTGGTATTTTCTATTCTGACGCCAAAACTTCAAATAGTTACAATAATCACAAAAATGTATTCGTACAGTCCCGTCTTAGTGACGTAACGGTAATGTATAAACCTGCCACTTGTACGCTCTACGTACATTCTTTCATAAGATTTTTTTGATTTATTTATTTGATTGGTGTTTTACACCGTATTCAAGAATATTTCACTAATACGACGGCGGCCAGCATTATGGTGGGAGGAAACCGGGCACAACTCGGGGGGAACCCACGACCATCCTCAGGTTGCGGCAGACCTTCCCGCATACGGCCGGAGAGGAAGCCAGTATGAGCTGGACTGAACTCACAGCGACCGCACTGATGAGAGGCTCATGGGTCATTACGCTGCGCTAGCGTGCTAACCAACTGAGCCACGGTGGTCCTCCTGTTTCATAAGAAACCGGCCCGGATAGCACAGTTGGTAGAGCGTCCGCTTCGGGACCGGTAGATCCAGGATCAATCCTTGATCGAGTCACACCCAAGACCTTAAAAGAGGAAGTTGTAACTTCCTCGCTTGGCGTTCAGCATGAAGGGGATAGTGCAACGGCTGGTTGACCCGTATCAGTATAATGGCTCGGGCGGGGCGGCTTACTTGCCTTCGGTAAGTCGTCTCAGTGAAGCAGCACTAAATAAAAGAGCGGTGGAAATCCGTCCTGCAACAAGGAGGCACATTACACGTACATGCACCCTAATGATTCCTTCGTCGTCATATGACTGAAAAATTGTTGAGTACGACGTTAAACCCCAAGCACTCACTCACTCACTCCTGTTTCATAAGAAAATCAGTTTACATCATAGGAATTTCTGGATAAAGATGACTAGATGAGTTGTTGCGGATGGAACAGTTACTTTTGTAATTCGCGATTCTCTCTCAAATGGTTTGATTAATGGTTACCAATATACCAATGGTTCAGGTATATAAATTCTCTGTACCATTGGATACCAAAAATTGAATCCAGTTAATAGTTTAAAGGTATTTAATATCTTTAAGTTGAGTCTAATTTTTATATAAACCATGTTATATTTAAACTTGGGATTGGAACATTTAGTATATAACCTATATAAAAATGTCCAATCCAAAATGTCCTATTTATATTGATAAGTCACTCACAAAATGCTTCAATTATTGAGTACTAAACACACTACTTTGCCAAGTCCATTCCAAGAATAGCTATTATTTCAGAATGACACAAAATATCAGCCTCGTCTGTGCATGTGTTATCATTCAAAATCGGTTATAAAGTTCCTAAAATTGATAAAGGGGGTTGCACGACAATTGCCTACAGGAAAGGCAATGATTTCAACCATTCTTGGTTAACACAGAAACTTTTACTTCATTACAGAACAGCGATATTTTTCTCTAATATTGCCACTTTAACAGGATTCGGACACAACACTCGTTTCCCTAGCTTGAACATTTGCAGTTTGGGAAACGTAAAATCCTGTATATCGTGTCACTTTCGTGGAAGTCAAGACAATCCATAATTTCGAGACTTTGTACATTTTCGATGCTGTGAAAGTTATTATTTACTACCAGTATAGAAATGTGTTTGTCTGTTTACACAAACCAGTCAAAATATATACTATGTTCGATATTTCCCACCATTCCAGTATTCTGTCTATGTTTTTGTTGTAAAAGTTTAGCCGATCGCAGATGCCATCTCACCTGGCTTCTCATTCTAACCGGCTATACTGTCTAGTGCATCAATAGCGGATCAGTCTGTACGGCTTTGTTAAGGGGCTCCTGCTTATTTCCTTGTTGTAGAGATGATATGTGCTTATGTACATGGTTATTATGTCCATCATAATGTAGCCGGAGATCGCAAAGTGATGACGTCAGGTGAAAAGTAACATCAGCTGATATATAGGTCATCACACATTAGTTACATAGACGCTGACAGGTCACTACACCGGAAGTGAAGGGGAATAGCAGTCTCGTGAAGTAAGTCAACTGTAGTTCCTTTAGAGCCGTCGATTCGTATATTCCTATCTTCATAATTTATTATGCACTATAAGAATACAAAAGAGATTGACTATATAATCACGAAAGATTAATGAAACACTAAAATTGCATAATGCAGAATATTTTAAAGTATTTGCTTATGTTTCAATGAAAATATATTGTACAATAAAAATAACTTTACAGAAAATTTGCAATTTTAAAAATTATATTGAACTGTAAATATTTGTTGGAAAATCTCACTGTTACTTCAGGTACGCCGAAAACATTGGAATGGAGGAAACTGTATTGACCTGAGGATACGCCAAAAACATTGTAATGGGGGAAATCGCATTGACCTGAGGATAAGCCAAAAATATTGTAATGGAGGAAACTGTAATGACCTGAGGATACTCCAAAAACATTGGAATGGAGGAAACTGTGTTGACCTGAAGATAGGCCAAAAACATTGAAATGGAGGAAATCGGATTGACCTGAGGATACGCCAAAAACATAATAGTGGGGAAATCGCATTGACCTGAATAAATATCTGAACCACAATTTTTCGCAGATTTTTTCTGAAACTGGTTCATTCCCTCAGCAAATAACGAGGAACCTCTGTTACTTCACACCAATCACTAATTTTCAAATGAATAAATAAAGCTTACCTTTTGTTTAACCATAAAGTCATTGCCGAGAATCACATCTGGAATGTCATCTGTGGACGAAAACATGTCTAAGTTTCTGATATTTGAGGAACAAATCTTTTATCAGAAACAACTGATTTTGTATACAGCGTAAACCTTTGATACAAAGAGTATATACGTGAAGTTGTATACAGTCTAAACCTTTGATATAACCAGCATACTTGTTGCCAACGGTCGTTGGTTTACCCTGGACATTCCAATTTCTTCAACCCATAAAACTGACCAACATCGAAAATGTGAGAAAAACGTGAGTGTAACGTTAACCAACAATCAAATCAACCAAATAGCTAGTACATGTCACTTATATTCCTGTGAAACTTGTTACTGTATTTAAGAGCAAAACCAGACATAAACACACCCCTACCTGATACATGCACGCAAGTTACCAATATCTTTGCGTTAAAATTGAGTTTTACATCGAGTCGGACATCTGGATATTGTGGTTTTTCTGAAGTTTCGGGAAACAATCTGTGAAAGGTAAACTAAATTATGTAAAAGAGAAAAGAGAGCCATAATCATTCATTTAAGCATTCATTCTTTCAATAAAGGTGAAGGCGGGGAATGAAACAACATGTATGTTTTCTGTTGGCGATTAGAAGAGGTTAGTTACAAACCTTTCGGCTAACTGTCTACTGATGTAACACTTTCTCACTGACGTATTCAGAAGAGCTATGACGTCATGTCCGTTACACTGTAAGTAATGAAGGTAATATAACAGTTAGTTGGCAGATGAGTCGATAAGGAAACGTGAATATTTTATAAAAGTAGGCCGAAACAAGGCTGCAACCTCGTGAGCAAAACTGAATAATGTGTGCAAACCTAAAATTGTGGTATAAATATCCACCAATCAGAAGAGTTTTTTTTATGAGATAATGATTAAATTATTATAATGGTGCTAAAAGTTTAACACCTGCGTTTGGAATTTGACGAAATAAAATAGCATAAGAAAGCTTACCCTACAATCTATAAATGATGAACATGCGACTTGCTCATTCACAGGATAGGGTGAGAAGTCATCCCGGTGTTCTCTTCGGTCCGCCTTCTGCTCCGTTGCCCCGTACCATTTTTCATTCTCCAACTGTAAAATACTCACACTAAAGTGGACATAAAAACTATTCATATGAAAAGATTACAATACATAATAATCCCACCGTGAACAGTACCATATAAAATAATCATCTGACCTGAGAATGGTTTCCCAAACCTTCATGATAACCTCACTTGAGAATGATTTCTCAAACTTCTATCATAATCGCACCTGTGAATGGTTTCCCAAACCTCCATTATAACTTCACTTGTGAAATAGTTTCCAAAACCTCCATGGTAACCACAACTGTGAATAGTTTCCCAAACCTCCATCATAACCACACCTGTGAAAGGTTTCCCAGACCTCCATCGTAACCACACCTGTGAATGGTTTCCCAAACCTCCATCATAACCTCACCTGTGAATGGTTTTCCAAACCTCCATCATAACCACACCTGTGAATGGTTTCCCAAACCTCCATCATAACCTCACCAGTGAATAGTTTCAGAAACATCTATCATAACATCACCAGTGAATAGTTTCAGAAACCTCCATCATAACATCACATGTGAATGGTTTCCCAAACCTCCATTATGACCTAACTTGTGAATGATGTTCCAAACCTCCATCATAACCTCTGACTGGTTTTCCAAACCTCCACCATAACTTCACCTGTGAATGGTTTCCCAAACCTCTATCATAATCACACCTGTGAATGGTTTCCCAAACCTTCATGATAACTTCACCTGTGAATGGTTTCCCAAACCTCTATCATAATCACATCTGTGAATGGTTTCCCAAACCTCCTTGATAACTTCTCCTGTCAATGGTTTTCCAAACCTCCACCATTACCTCACATGTGACGGGGTTTCCCAAATCTCCGCCATAATCTTATATGTGACTGATTTCTCAAACCTCCACGATAACCTCACTTGTGAATGGTTTTCGAAATCTCCACCATAACCACACGTGAACGATTTCCCAAACCTCCATCATAACCTCACTTGTAAATGGTTTCCCAAACCTCCATAATAACCTCACCTGTGAATGGTTTCCCAAACCTCCATCATAACCTCACCTGTGAATAGTTTCCCAAACCTCCATTATAACCTCACCTGTGAATGGTTTCTCAAAACTCCATCATAACTTCACCTGTGAATGGTATCCCACACCTCCATGGTAAACTCACCTGTGAATGGCTTTCTAAGCCTCGAAACCTCACCTGTGAATTCATATCGTCAAATTCTCCCGGTCGACTGGCGCTCTTCTGTACCCTTCGTAGTCGCCTTTGAGCAGCCTGTTCTAGGATGTCTTCAGCCATTTTCCTTATAACTCTGAAATACACCTAAAACTTCAAATAACTGTCACTGAAGGCCATCATTCAGTAGCGTTTATATAGCACACAAAAACGTGAAAAAAGATATAAGCTATGTAGATTGAAAAGCGGTCTCCTAACCGGTGACGCTGGGACATTATCTCATAAATGAAAGACTTAAAATTTATGCTAGATTTGTTTTTTAAGAATACTACAATGCTTACAGTGCATCTTAGCATCATTGAATCTCAACATTTGTCTTTTGCAAAGAGATCCACTTTATTGCCACAGATATTTCTCACATCAAAGCTGGTTAACTATATATGAGCATTTCATTAATTTTTGTAGAACCTGATATTTTTGTCAGGGAATTTTGTTCTAATGGGAACACTCAGGGAGATGAAGCTATACGGTACCTTTGAAGAAGCGTATACCATAAGAAGCGTATACCATAAGAATCATACAAAACAGTGACCTAAATCTAGTTTTGGGACATGCGCATTATCCATACATCATTTACCACTTGAATTTGTTCTCTATGGATGATTCCGTTTCTCACGCCCTATTTTCATCCAGCTTTTCCTGTAAGACTTTCTGTTATTAGATGACAAGATGTACACCATGCCATTGTCCTTCTGTACATTCCACAGTAGGACATGTGGACAGTTTCCAGGCTGGGAATGTATGTAGATGGCACACATGAACTGCTGACATTCCTTGGTCCAATATGGCATCTGCAGTATTAGATACATAGGTATATACTTATACTCACTGCTACACAGCTCTCCTCATTCCACAAAGGTTGGTCCAACGGAATCCTAGGATAGAAGACTTTCAAGAGAAAACAATTCTGTTTCTGTCAACATGTCGTGCATTGGTTATTAGGACGACGGAGCGTGAGCACCTGTTCACAGACCTAACGGGCTATTAGCACAGTTTTCCACGGTGTCGCCGTCACAGGCCAGCCTCTGTATTCCGGAAGCTGAGCCACTACCTGCAAGCTACTATAGACCATCACCAACCAGTCACACATCACACCAGTCAGAAAACCAGTAAATAATACATCACAATGGCTTCTTATCCGAATCCTGCTGTTGTCAGGTAAGAGCATATCGATCCAAGGCTAATTACACATAATGTCGATCACACATACGTCATTCCTTTTGCCGACACTTCATGTTAACAACGTGAGTTTATGTACACATACAGTTGGCTTTTGTGTCAAGACGAATTTCTCACTGACGTCATCATATCCAGTGTTTGCCTTTCAATCACTAGGACTCACGAGGTGAGGGTTCAAACCCGGCCTTAGGCAGGCAATATGCACATTACCCACTTTCAATGTTCGTGGAACCAGGGTGACAATAAACGATCGACAACGCGCATTTAGAAACAGTTTGCGCAGTCTATGCGTTGTTTAGAATCTTGCTTGTCTTCCGCCAGTAAGAATATTTGAGCGTCACCCGTGGGAAAGTTCGTTTAACAAGGGCACTTCAGTTTCCTCTCTCCACAAATCATTCCGCCATAGTATAAGTTATTGTGCATGGCGTTAAGCAACAATCAAATAAATAGATTTAGGAACAATGGAAGATTATATAATCTCATCAGCATGCAATCCTGTATCGTCGTATGGCCGGCCATCTTTGCTGTCTTGTGTGCCATGCAATTATAGTTGACATTTTGGTGCTTTTTCTGCTTATCGAACAGTTCATTACAAAAGTGATTAAATCATCTCTTCATAAGGAAATGTTTTCACTGAAGAAAATATATTTTTACAGGGAATTTTCCCGATTTTCTGTATGAAGTGCTGTTCCATATGAACACATTTTGTATTATCCTCCGAAAATAATTTTAAAAAGTAATATTGAGAATTTAATCATAATATTTTGTATACATGCTCAAATGTGTTTACTGACTTTAAGATGTCGTAAAGAATCAGTGTTGATTTGTTGCCGATGGACCCTGGTTCAGTAATATCTCCAGTTTCTCGTATATAATATATTGACATCCATTACAGACTAGGAAGTAAATCAAATTCTTGGAGTTACAATTCATACCTGCATTTATGATATAATCGGGCTTTTCAGCATTTTTGAACTGAAATTTGGACTCAATTGTCACATGATTACAACATCGTTTGTCATGGCATTTGCCGATAGAAACAGTCTCCATAGAGATCGACTGAACTTGGCCTTGGTTCATAGTTGTTTCAAGTTCTTAACTTGTCTGTTTGCTTTTAGAAGTTTTGTTCCCTCAAATGCAGTAGTACGAAGTCGATCACTGGGCTATAAGAGAATTTGGTTGGTTTGAATGGCAGCATATGCGTTGTCACTGTTGGGGTTAAATGTAAATGCCTTTTCATTTCCTCCATCAATAAGTTTCACAGGGTAAACCATGTTTAGTAGGAAAGTCCTGAGTTCCTTAAGTCTTATATCACGTACTTATTTGTCCACAACACTGGTACATATCCGTCTTGCTAAATTGAACGGTGCTTTAGTGTGCCTTGGGTGACATGATTTCAATGATAAATACTGTTTAGTTTCTGTTGATTTGTAGTATATGTCATTTATTATTCTATCACCTATTCTTCTTAGTAAGATGTGAATCTTTGGCAGTTCATGTTCACTAGTTTCCATGGTAACTTGTACATTACCATCAAGGTTATTTAGCATATGGTGAAAAGATTTTAGATCTCCAAGTTTTTACATTGAAAGTTAAATTGCAAAAACGGTGATAGAGAAATGGGGAATAAGCAAGAAGTAAACGTTGTGGTGCTTGTGATCTCGCCTGTATATTTTTAAAAGGTGTTTACCTTTGACGATAATGTAAGCTGAATCCCTCTGGTTAAATGTGCCTGGATATCCTCCACGTTCTTATCCTCGTTCAGTGTGCTTTTTAAAAAGGTACGACATGAGAAGTCGAGTATAGGAGCATGTATCTTTGACAATTTCACGTATATATTTCATCAAAACGAAGTTGGTATGGATGAATTGTTGGCAATAATCACAATACTTGGATGTGAATGTGGTGCTGTCACATTTCTGCTTGGACGTGAATGTTGTACTGTCACATTTCTGCTTGGATGTGAATGTGGTGCTGTCACGTTTCTCACTGGATGTGAATGTGGTTCTGTCACATTTCTGCTTGGATGTAAATGTGGTACTGTCACATTTCTGCTTGGATGTGAATGTGGTACTGTCACATTTCTGCTTGGACGTGAATGTGGTGATGTCACATTTCTGCTTGGATGTGAATGTGGTGATGTCACATTTCTGCTTGGATGTAAATGTGGTGATGTCACATTTCTGCTTGGATGTAAATGTGGTGCTGTCACATTTCTCACTGGACGTGAATGTGGTTCTGTCACATTTCTGCTTGGACGTGAATGTGGTTCTGTCACATTTCTGCTTGGATGTGAATGTGGTGATGTCACATTTCTGCTTGGATGTAAATGTGGTACTGTCACATTTCTGCTTGGATGTGAATGTGGTGATGTCACATTTCTGCTTGGATGTAAATGTGGTGCTGTCACATTTCTGCTTGGATGTAAATGTGGTGCTGTCACATTTCTGCTTGGATGTGAATGTGGTACTGTCACATTTCTGCTTGGACGTGAATGTGGTACTGTCACATTTCTGCTTGGATGTGAATGTGGTTCTGTCACATTTCTGCTTGGATGTAAATGTGGTGCTGTCACATTTCTCACTGGATGTGAATGTGGTTCTGTCACATTTCTGCTTGGATGTGAATGTGGTACTGTCACATTTCTGCTTGGATGTGAATGTGGTACTGTCACATTTCTCACTGGATGTGAATGTGGTTCTGTCACATTTCTGCTTGGAGGTGAATGTGGTTCTGTCACATTTCTGCTTGGGTGTGAATGTGGTACTGTCACATTTCTGCTTGGATGTGAATGTGGTTCTGTCACATTTCTGCTTGGATGTGAATGTGGTGCTGTCACATTTCTGCCAATACCGAGGTTAGGATGGTGTAGAAGGGTGAAGGGCGAAAAGTGACTCAACATTTCAAGCATGATAAGTAGCAAAACAGTGTCCTTTCTTTATTTTGTTGGAACATGAGAAGCAAAATGATAATGTCATTGCAGTATAGTTCATAAACCTGAATACTGACGGTATTTACGAAACTATAGGTCAAGACAATAAATAATTAAAGAGGCGACTTTGTGAAGTAAAACGTCTGGCTACTATTTCGTGTTCACCGGAGGAATTATATACACCTCAATGACATAAACAAAGTGGAATTAACTTACGCATCTGATACATACATGTACAAAATCTACCTTATCGTAATATTTAGCCGCAGTCTGTGATCTGTAAAACGTACAGACTAATTAAATGATTCCGTTTAGCCTGCTCACACATTAAGAGAAAATACCAATACCCTGTAATATGAGTTAGCCTCTTGTTATGTTAGAATCAGTTACTTAATTTTGTGCTGGCTTTGGTTAACTGTACAGTCTCCACGTATCCTCTCTATAACTATAAAGCATGAACTTGTTTTGGACTTGTCTATTTAAAAGACAAAAGTATAAGACAACAGAAACATGGTGCCCATTAAACTAATATATGAAATCGAAAGTGTCATCAGGGAGCTTAGTTTTCAATATAGACAGAAACTGGGTGTTACTTTTGTCATGAATATTCACATTTAGAAAATTGCTACCCTAAAGCGAAGACAAAAGTACTATTATTATGTAAATGAAACAATTGTTTCCCCTGAAAACCAAAGGGCTTACCTTAATCTAGCTTGCTATGCGACTTGAACGCTTTCATCTTTATTTGTGCTGTTACATTTTGATGTTACATGAATTTTACGACATTCTGGCACGGTGTTATTACACATCACAGTCTAAGAAGAGGTAGTCCTCCATCAAAATAAATATAGTCTCTGACGTCATCATTTAAACCGTTCCATTTGTATGGAGTAGCCAACCATTCTCTTCCGGTATAAAGCGTAGGTCACGCATGCGCCTATGACTGAACCGACGATTGTCATGGCAATAGTGACTCCAGCAATCGCACCTGTAAGCAGAATGTAAACAATGTAATTCAGAGCAATGCCCAGATCTGGTGGCTATAAATGAGTTTCGCCAAACATACCATACATACAGGCTTATATATAAGCCTTTTTGGGTGGTGGGATTTTCAAAATACTGTGAAACGTCTTAAAAATTCGAAATCCAGATACATGTATGGACGCCGGATGCACCATCGTACTATCGTTCCATCGCCAGGCGATGATAAGAAGCGACGCAACTTGGTGCCATCGTGTCATCGCTTCGTGCCGTCGTACCACTGCTTCGTGCTGTCGTATCATCGTTTCGCATCATCGTGCTATCGCTTCGAAACATCGAGCTACCCCTTCGTGCCATCGCCATGGTGCGATGATGGTCTTATCCGGCTTCCATACAGGTATGTGGAAATGGCCATGAAACCCTACTCTATCATACACTCGAGACACTATAATGCAAGGCTTCATGACAGACATCATGGACGAATCACACGACGATCGGGACAGTGAGATCTAGGCTGCGAATGCGCTCGTTACACTTACCGGAGCTGAGCCCTTGGCTGGGAGGGGACGAGTGTCCTAAGGGCCCGGATGTACCAGGATCTGTCGGATTTGGTGATGTGGAAGACAGATCGTCTATAAGCACCAATTTGCCGTCTTCTGTTTTTATTAACTGTTTCAGACTTCCTACCACTGCCTTCAGTACAACCTGGGCATACACAACTTTGCACATCAGAGAAGGGCTTGGCTTTCTTAATAAAGCTGACTAACGGTAGATTTATTTATTTATTTATTTGGTGTTTTACGCCGTATTCAAGAATATTTCACTTATACTACGGCGGCCAGCATTATGATGGAAGGAAACCGGGCACAGCCCGGGGGAAACCCAAGACCATCCGCAGGTTGCTGCAAGACCTTCCCACTTACGGCCGGAGAGGAAGTCAGCATGAGCTGGACTAGAACTCACAGCGACCACATTGGTGAGAGGCTCCTGGGTTATTCCACTTCGCTAGAGCACCAACCAACTGAGCCACAGAGGCCCCGACTAACGTTAGCGTTAACAAAAATGAATATTTGGCAATGCAATTATATGTCGTACAGGTGATAAATGTTGCGTTTGTAAAATAGATGCAATTTTTTTTATCACAAAGGGCAACTCTAAATAAGAAAGGAAGGAGAATTTAACCACTTTCCAGTCTTTGTCATAAATCTTGTCATATTACCGCTTGGCCGCCTGTGTTGAGGGTGACGTTGAAATCTCCGTTTTCTATACTTGTTGTCAGTTTGTAGCCGACGACATCTAGCGGCAAGTCAGGTTGTCCACTGTAAGGGGCATCACCCGAGACGGTCGGCGTTCCAAGGAGTGCGAATGACACATGCACGCCCTTCTGATCGTAATCAACCTGTAGTAGGACGACACAAAACATACCGTAATATCCGCTAATCACTCCCCAATCATCAGATGCAAGCGATAAAGTGTTCACTAGAGGCACAGACTTATAGATTTAAAACAGTCCAGTGAGAAACAATAGGCTTCTTCTGCATAAGTAGTTGCACGTAAGGTGCGAGTTTGACGAAATTTGTTAAGACTTTAAGATATATGACATGTCTGTGATACAAGTCTGACAAAATAAATATAACATTGCTTAAAAAAGACCATACAAAAAGGTGAAGGTCACAAAAATTGGGTTCCTTCCAATGTCTAACTGTACACATGACATAGGTTAGGTAGTCCTTGCTACAACCGCTCAAGAGACAACCGCCTGACGGACAGTCGGTAGGGTAAAGTAATAACAGAAAATTGCTCACCTCGACCTCTGACCACAGAGACTCCAGCCTGGGCCATGACTACTGAGTGGATGCCCTTCTTCATGGGCAGTAAGTCATTCAAAGGTAATAAAGAGGTGTAATAACAGAGGGTTGCTCACCTCGACCTCTGAGTACAGAGACTCCAGCCTGGGCCATGACTGCTGAGTGGATACCCTTCTTCATGGGTAGTAAGTCATTCAAAGGTAATAAAGAGGTGTAATAACAGAGGGTTACTCATCTCGACCTCTGAGCGCAGAGACTCCAGCCTGGGCCATGACTACTGAGTGGATGCCCTTCTTCATGGGTAGTAAGTCATTCAAAGGTAATAAAGAGGTGTAATAGCAGAGGGTTGCCCACCTCGAACTATTGGACCCTGAGTACAGAGACTCCAGTCTGGGCCATGACTGTTGAGTGGATGCCCTTCTCCATGGGCAGTAAATCATTCAAAGGTAATAAAGAGGTGTAATAACAGAAGATTGCTCACCTCGAACTATTGGACCCTAAGTACAGAGACTCCAGTCTGGGCCATGACTGCTGAGTGGATACCCTTCTTCATGGGCAGTAAGTCATTCACAGGTAATAAAGAGGTGTAATAACAGAAGATTGCTCAACTCGAACTATTGGACCCTGAGTACAGAGACTCCAGTCTGAGCCATGACTGTTGAGTGGATGCCCTTCTTCATGGGCAGTAAGTCATTCAAAGGTAATAAAGTGGTGTAATAACAGAGGGTTGTTCACCTCGAACTACTGGACCCTGAGTAAAGAGACTCCAGTCTGGGCCATGATTGTTGAGTGGATGCCCTTCTCCATGGGCAGTAAGTCATTCAAAGGTAATAAAGAAGTGTAATAACAGAAGATTGCTCACCTCGAACTATTGAACCCTGAGCGCAGAGACTCCAGCCTGAGCCATGACTGTTGAGTGGATACCCTTCTTCATGGGCAGTAAGTCATTCAAAGGTAATAAAGAGGTGTAATAACAGAGGGTTGCTCACCTCGACCTCTTGGACCCTGAGCGCAGAGACTCCAGTCTGAGCCATGACTGCTGAGTGGATGCCCTTCTTCATGGGCAGTAAGTTATTCAAAGGTAATAAAGTGGTGTAATAACAGAGGGTTGTTCACCTCGACCTCTTCATGGGCAGTAAGTCATTCAAAGGTAACAAAGAGGTGTAATAGCAGAGAGTTGCTCACCTCGATCTCTGAGCGCAGAGACTCCAGTCTGGGCCATGACTGCTGAGTGGATGCCCTTCTTCATGGGCAGTAAGTCATTCAAAGGTAATAAAGAGGTGTAATAACAGAAGATTGCTCACCTCGAAATATTGGACCCTGAGTACAGAGACTCCAGCCCGGGCCATGACTGCTGAATGGATGCCCTTCTTCATGGGCAGTAAGTCATTCAAAGGTAATAAAGAGGTGTAATAACAGAAGATTGTTCACCTCGAACTATTGGACCCTGAGCGCAGAGACTCCAGCCTGAGCCATGACTGTTGAGTGGATACCCTTCTTCATGGGCAGTAAGTCATTCACAGGTAATAAAGAGGTGTAATAACAGAAGATTGCTCACCTCGAACTATTGGACCCTGAGTACAGAGACTCCAGCCTGAGCCATGACTGTTGAGTGGATACCCTTCTTCATGGGCAGTAAGTCATTCAAAGGTAACAAAGAGGTGTAATAGCAGAGAGTTGCTCACCTCGATCTCTGAGCGCAGAGACTCCAGTCTGGGCCATGACTGTTGAGTGGATACCCTTCTTCATGGGCAGTAAGTCATTCAAAGGTAATAAAGAGGTGTAATAACAGAAGATTGCTCACCTCGAACTATTGGACCCTGAGTACAGAGACTCCAGCCTGAGCCATGACTGTTGAGTGGATACCCTTCTTCATGGGCAGTAAGTCATTCAAAGGTAATAAAGAGGTGTAATAACAGAAGATTGCTCACCTCGAACTATTGAACCCTGAGCGCAGAGACTCCAGCCTGAGCCATGACTGTTGAGTGGATACCCTTCTTCATGGGCAGTAAGTCATTCAAAGGTAATAAAGAGGTGTAATAACAGAGGGTTGTTCACCTCGCCTCTTGGACCCTGAGCGCAGAGACTCCAGTCTGAGCCATGACTGCTGAGTGGATACCCTTCTTCATGGGCAGTAAGTTATTCAAAGGTAATAAAGTGGTGTAATAACAGAGGGTTGCTCACCTCGACCTCCTGGACCCTGAGCGCAGAGACTCCAGCCCGGGCCATGACTGCTGAGCGGATGCCCTTCTTCATGGGCAGTAAGTCAAAGTCGGGCACGGCATCACCAGAAGCTACAATCAATCAATCAATCAATCAATCAATCAATCAATCAATCAATCAATCAATCAATCAATCAATCAATCAATCAATCAATCAATCAATCAATCAATCAATCAATCAATCAATCAATCAATCAATCAATCAATCAATAAATAAAGAAATAAAGAAAAAAAAATAAATAAATAAATAAAGAAAGAAATAAAGAAATAAATAAATAAATAAATTACAAAAGTAACCAGGGAAAATATTTATTTTAGCAGTTCTGCATCGATGAATATGAGACCGGTCCCGACAGCACACTTGGTAGAGTGTGCGCTTCGGGAGGTTGTAGGTCCAGGGTCAGTCCTGGGTCGGGTCACACCTAAGACCTTAAAAGAGAAAGCTGTAACTTCTTCGCGTGGCGTTCAGCATGAAGAGGATAGTGCAACGAATGATTGACCTGTATCAGTACAATGGCTCGGGCGGGCTGACTTACTTGCCTTCGGTATGTCGTCTTAGTGAAGCAGCACTTGACAAAAGAGTCGTGGAAATCCGTCCTGTAACAAAGAGGCACATTACGTGCACTCTAAGGACTCCTTTGTCGTCATATGACTGAAAAATTGTTAAGTACTGGTATGACGTTAAACCCCAAGCACTCACTCACTCACTCGATGAATATAATGTGATAATTCCTAATTTCCATTCATTCATTTGATTTATGGTTCACGCCCAACTCAAGAATATTTCACTTTTACGACGGCTACCAGCATTATGGTGGGAAGAAACCGCGCAGAGAACGGAGGAAACCCACGACCATCCGCCGGTTGCTGGTAAATCTTAATTTCATATTAAATTAATGAACTATTACTGCATTAAATCATGCAAATATGTGTTTCGACTGAAGTCCGTAGTGACACCAACAATAAACCTTGCCACAGCTACATACGAATCATATTCTTGAGTACACCGTAAACATGTAGGAAGGTGAGCCCCCCTGTTACCAGTTCTCAAGTGAAGCGGTATCTCCCCTTAGACGTTCTCAAGTTATGCTGGAACCATTATATATCACCATTACCTGTCCTCGGGTCTGGATGGAACCACTATATCTCCCCTTACTTGTTCTTAAATCTAGATGGGGCTGCTGTATATCCCCTTACCTGTCATCAGGTCAAGCTGGAACCGCTGTATCTCCTCGTCCACAAAACATGGCGTGATGTCAAAGGCTGAGGAGTCAATAGTGGAGTCATCAAAGTCGATGATGTTGTATTGATAACCCAGGGGAACCTTACAAGGACAATAACATCGATGTGTATGTGAAGGACATCGCTGAGCTGTATGTGAAGGACAATAATGCTGAGGCGCATGTGAGGGACAATAACGCTGATGTGTATGTGGTGAAGGATAATAACGCTGATGTGTAAGTGAGGGGTAATAACGCCGAAGTGTATCTGAATGGCAATAAAGCTGATGTGTAAGTCAAGGACAATAACGCTGATGTGTATGTGAAGGACAATTACACTGATGTGTAAGTGAGGGGCAATAACGCCGAAGTGTATCTGAATGGCAATAAAGCTGATGTGTAAGTCAAGGACAATAACGCTGATGTGTATGTGAAGGACAATAACGCTGATGTGTATGTGAAGGACAATTACGCTGATGTGTATGTGAGGGACAATAACGCTGAAATGTATGTGAATGGCAATAAAGCTGATGTGTAAGTCAAAGAAAATAACGCTGATGTGTATGTGAAGGACAATTACACTGATGTGTAAGTGAGGGGCAATAACGCTGAAATGTATCTGAATGGCAGTAAAGCTGATGTGTAAGTCAAGGAAAATAACGCTGATGTGTATGTGAAAGACAATTACGCTGATGTGTATGTGAGAGGCAATAACGCTGAAGTGTATCTGAATGGCAATAAAGCTGATGTGTAAGTCAAGGACAATAACGCTGATGTGTATGTGAAGGACAATTACACTGATGTGTAAGTGAGGGGCAATAACGCTGAAGTGTATCTGAATGACAATAACGCTGATGTGTAAGTCAAGGACAATAGCGCTGATGTGTATGTGAAGGACAATAACGCTGATGTGTAAGTGACGGGCAATAACGCTGAAATGTATGTGAATGGCAATAAAGCTGATGTGTAAGTCAAGGACAATAACGCTGATGTGTATGTGAAGGACAATAATGCTGATATGTATGTGAAGGACAATAACGATGATGTGTATGTGAAGGACAATAAGGCTGATGTGTATGTGAAGGACAATGATGACGATGCATATGTGATGACGATGCATATGTGAAGGACAATAATGCTGATGCATATATGAGAGACAATGATGACGATGCATATACGAAGGACACTAACGATGATGCAGATGTGGAGGACAATAACGCTGATGTATATATGATGGACCATAACGCTGATGGGTATGTGATGCGCAATAGTTATGATGCATGTTAATGAAGACCGTTCATTTAATCCAGCAACCTTCGGAACTAGGAGTTGACCAACAACGGTTATTAGCAATGCGCGCGTATTATAACAGGGCATTTGTTTTTTGAGATAACAACAATAACATTGATTACTAGTAACTAAATTCAAATGAGCTCTATATTCAACTTTAAATGCGAATCTTTAACTCCTTGATTTCCAATACAAGTTGCCTTGTCATTAGACTTACATCGCCGACGTTCACGGCAAAGCCCACGGGGTGAGTCATCCTTGGGTCTCCAGTATTGAAGTATATCCCTGGCTGAATAACACAGTAAACACACAGACGTGATCATAGTGAAATCATTTCATTCTGCTATACTATGTAGATCGACAATAACCTGCAGTAGCAAGGCCTGCATCCATCCAGTTCCAAAGGCAGGTTCAGGCATGAGACAAGTCCAGATAATTTGTAGCAGACAATCTCAGGTGCAAAGATTCAAGCGGGTCACAAAGAATGGTCATTCTCCATCTATAGTTTGCACTGTGTAACTGGTATCGTGTAGTCATTGTCAGTGACTGGTATCATGTAGTCTTGCTATGTGGCTGCTATTGTTTAGCCATGCTTAGTGTCCAGTATTGTATAGTCATATTTAATGACTGATATTCTGAAGTCGTGCTTAGTGACTGGTGACTAGTATTGTGTTGTCGTGCTTAGTGGCCAGTATTGTGTAGTCGTGTTTAGTGACTGGTATCGTGTGGTCGTGCTTAGTGACTGGTATCGTGTGGTAGTGCTTAGTGATTGGTATTGTGAAATCTTGCTTAGTGACTGGTATTGTGTTTGTCGTGTTTAGTTACTGGTATTGTGAAGTCGTGCTTAGTGACCAGTATTGTGTAGTCGTGCTTAGTGATTGGTGTTGTGTTGTCGTGTTTAGTGACTAGTGTTGCGTAGTCGTGCTTAGTGACTGATATTGTGTAATCATGCTTAGTGACTAGTATCGAGCGGTTGTGCTTTAGTGACCACTATTATGTGGTCGTAAGTAGTTACCAGTATTGTGCAATCGTGCTTAGTGACTGGTATTGTGTAGTCGTGCTTAGTGACTGGTATTGTGTTGTCCTGCTTAGTGACCAATATTGTGTTGTCGTGCTTAGTGACCAATATTGTGTTGTCGTGCTTAGTGACCAATATTGTGTTGTCGTGCTTAGTGACCAATATTGTGTTGTCCTGCTTAGTGACTGGTATTGTGTAATCGTGCCTAGTGACTGGTATTGTGTGGTCGTACTTAGTGACTGGTATTGTGTTATCGTGCCTAGTGACCAGTATTGTGTAGTCGTGCTTATAATGACAGGTATTGTGTGGTCGTACTTAGCCACCAGTATTGTGTGGTCGTAATTAGTGGCTAGTATTGTGTAGTCGTGCTTAATGACTGGTATTGTGTTGTCCTGCTTAGTGACCAAAACTGTGTAGTCGTGCTTAGTGACCAATATTGTGTTGTCGTGCTTAGTGACTGGTATTATGTAATCGTGCTTAGTGACTGGCATTGTGTGGTTGTTCTTAGTGACCAGTATTGTGTGGTCGTATTTAGTGACTGGTATTGTGTAATCGTGCTTAGTGACTGGTATTTTGTAATCGTACTAAGTGACTAGTATTGTGTTGTCGTGCTTAGTGACTAGTATTGTGTAGTCATGCTTAATGACCTGTATTGTGTTATCGTGCTAAGTGACTCGTATTGTGTAGTCGTGCTTAGTGACTGGTAATTAATGTGTAGTCGTGTTTAGTGACCAGTATTGTGTAGTCGTTCCTCGTGACTGGTATTGTGTAGTCGTGTTTAATAACTGATACTGTGTAGTCGTGCTTAGTGACTAATATTGCGTAGTCGTGCTTAGTGACTGGTATTGTGTAATCTTGCTTAGTGACCAGTATCGTGTAGTCGTGCTTAGTGACCAGTATTATGTGGTCGTAATTAGTTACTGGTATTGTGTAGTCGTGTTTAGTGACTGGTATTATGTTGTCCTGTTTAGTGACCAGATTGTGTAGTCGTGCTTAATGACCAGTATTGTGTTGGCGTGCTTAGTGACTGGTATTGTGTAATCGTGCTCAGTGACTGGTATTGTGTAATCTTGCTTAGTGACCAGTATCGTGTAGTCGTGCTTAGTGACCAGTATTATGTGGTCGTAATTAGTTACTGGTATTGTGTAGTCGTGTTTAGTGACTGGTATTATGTTGTCCTGTTTAGTGACCAGATTGTGTAGTCGTGCTTAATGACTAGTATTGTGCGGTCGTAATTAGTGACTGGTATTGTGTAATCGTGCTCAGTGACTGGTATTGTGTAGTCATGCTTAGTGACTAGGAATATGTTATCGTGATAAGGGACTAGTATTGTGTAGTCATGCTTATTGACTAGTATTGTGTAGTCGTGCTTAGTGACTGGTATTGAGTTGTAGTGCTTAGTGACCAGTTTTGTGTAATCATGCTTAGTGACTGGTATTGTGTAGTCGTGCTTAGTGACTGGTATTGTCTAGTCGTGATAAGTGATTAGGAATGTGTGGTCGTGTTTAGTGAATGGTATCGTGTAGTGGTGCTTAGTGACTAGTATTGTATAGTCGTGCTTAGTGACTAGTGTTGTGTTGTCGTGCTTAGTGACCGGTATTGTGTAGTCGTGATAAGTGACTAGGAATGTGTGGTCGTGCTTAGTGACTGGTATCGTGTAGTGGTGCTTAGTGACCAGTATTGTGTAGTCGTGCTTAGTTACTGGTATTGTGTTGTCGTGCTTAGTGACTAGTAATGTGTAGTGGTGCTTAGTGACCAGTATTGTGTAGTTCTATTTAGTGACTGGTATTGTGTAGTCCTGTTTAGTAACTGGTATTCTGTAGTCGTACTTAGTAACTGGTATCGTGTAGTCCTGCTTAGTGACTGGTATTGTGTTGTCGTGCTAAGTGACTAGTATTGTGTAGTCGTTCCTCGTGACTGGTATTATGTAGTCGTGTTTAGTGACTGGTGTTGTGCAGTTGTGATTGGTGGTTAGTATTACGTAGTCGTGCTTAGTTAACGATTACCTTGGAGAAATGCCATTCCCATGTTGACGTCAAGTTTGTTCCGTAGGGGAAGTCAGTTCTCTGTCCCACCCACACGTCCGTCAGGATATTACGGGCTTTACGCTGAAAATGAATACGAAATCCGTATATAATGGCACTGTTGAAATCAGACTGATGAAAAACATGCCAAGTCATTCAGTCAGTACATTATTTATTTATTTATTTATTTATTTATTTATTTCACAAGTGTTTCCACTCCAGCACATAGATCTGATGTATGTAATACTAAATCGGGTAAACACATACTGATACCTTTTCACTTTACTGGCAGAATCGATCATTCAGTTATCTACATTTTCTTCATTCACCTGTGTGACAATTAGACAGAGGAACAACTATCTAATCATAAATTATGAGCATAAAATCAAAAGCCATTCTCAAATTCATGCAGCAAACGTCATAAGCGCGCGCCGTTACATATAAGCAGCTTACCGTTTACCACTGTCAAACCTACCTTCCCTTTGAAGGTAAAGTTGCATGTCTGTGGTTTACTGTTTGTCACTGTAAACACCACCTGCCCTATGCAGGTAAAGTTTCATGTGTGTGGTTTACTGTTTGTCACTGTCAACCCCATCTGCCCTATGCAGGTAAAGTTCCATGTCTGTGGTTTACTGTTTGTCACTGTCAACCCCACCTGCCCTATGCAGGTAAAGTTGCATGTGTGAAGTAAACTGTTTGTGACTGTCAACCCCACCTGCCCTAGGTAGGTAAAGTTGTATGAGTGTAGTTTACTGTTGTCACTGTCAACCCCACCTGCCCTATGCAGGTAAAGTTGTTTGAGTGTTGTTTACTGTTTGCCACTGTCAACCCCACCTGCCCTATGTAGGTAAAGTTGGACGTGTGTAGTTTACTGTTGTCACTGTCAACCCCACCTGCCCTATGTAGGTAAAGTTGGACGTGTGTAGTTTACTGTTGTCACTGTCAACCCCACCTGCCCTATGTAGGTAAAGTTGGACGTGTGTAGTTTACTGTTGTCACTGTCAACCCCACCTGCCCTATGTAGGTAAAGTTGCATGAGTTAAGTTTACTGTTTGTCACTGTCAACCCTACATGCCCTATGTAAGTAAAGCTGCATGTGTGTAGTTTACTGTTTGTCACTGTCAACCCCACCTGCCCTATGTAGGTAAAGCTGCATGAGTTAAGTTTACTGTTTGCCACTGTTAACCCCACCTGCCCTATGTAGGTAAAGTTGCATGAGTGTAGTTTACTGTTGTCACTGTCAACCCCACCTGCCCTATGCAGGTAAAGTTGCATGTGTGTAGTTTACTGTTGTCACTGTCAACCCCACCTGCCCTATGTAGGTAATGTTGCATGTGTGTAGTTTACTGTTGTCACTGTCAACCCCACCTGCCCTATGCAGGTAAAGTTGCATGTGTGTAGTTTACTGTTGTCACTGTCAACCCCACCTGCCCTATGTAGGTAAAGCTGCATGAGTGTAGTTTACTGTTGTCACTGTCAACCCCACCTGCCCTATGTAGGTAATGTTGCATGTGTGTAGTTTACTGTTGTCACTGTCAACCCCACCTGCCCTATGCAGGTAAAGTTGCATGTGTGTAGTTTACTGTTGTCACTGTCAACCCCACCTGCCCTATGCAGGTAAAGTTGCATGTGTGTAGTTTACTGTTGTCACTGTCAACCCCACCTGCCCTATGCAGGTAAAGTTGCATGTGTGTAGTTTACTGTTGTCACTGTCAACCCCACCTGCCCTATGTAGGTAATGTTGCATGTGTGTAGTTTACTGTTTGTCACTGTCAACCCCACCTGCCCTATGTAGGTAATGTTGCATGTGTGTAGTTTACTGTTGTCACTGTCAACCCCACCTGCCCTATGCAGGTAATGTTGCATGTGTGTAGTTTACTGTTTGTCACTGTCAACCCCACCTGCCCTATGTAGGTAATGTTGCATGTGTGTAGTTTACTGTTGTCACTGTCAACCCCACCTGCCCTATGCAGGTAAAGTTGCATGTGTGTAGTTTACTGTTGTCACTGTCAACCCCACCTGCCCTATGGAGGTAATGTTGCATGTGTGTAGTTTACTGTTGTCACTGTCAACCCCACCTGCCCTATGTAGGTAAAGTTGCATGTGTGTAGTTTACTGTTGTCACTGTCAACCCCACCTGCCCTATGTAGGTAAAGTTGCATGTGTGTAGTTTACTGTTGTCACTGTCAACCCCACCTGCCCTATGTAGGTAATGTTGCATGTGTGTAGTTTACTGTTTGTCACTGTCAACCCTACCTGCCCTGTGCAGGTAAAGTTGCATGTGTGTAGTTTACTGTTTGTGACTGCCACACTTACCTGCCCCACGTACGTAAAGTTCCCGCCGTCCAGGTTAAACAGCTGCTTTTGGTTTTTGAGCACGACATTACCGTTACTGTTCCTGGAGTCTGTGAGGTCCACATCTAGCGGAGTCACCGAGCAGTTCCCCAACAATTGGTCTATAGTGTAACGGATTCCTAGGGACAAAGACGGCACGTATACGTAAAGCGGAAAGACAGAGACTGATCGACAGACGGGCAGAAACACGTACGAACATACAATGTAGAGGAATCTATGGGACAAGTATATGGTGACGCGGACAGGCAGAGAGACAAACAGCTAAACGAACAGACAGGCGGGGAGATGGACGGACATGGTATTAAAGTAGCGGACAAGAGAGCACTTCTACTTGACATACAATCACACAGACAGCGCAGCGGATTCCTGAGAACATGACGGCATTTATACCTGACCCCCGGAGGACAGACACACAAACAGTGTAGGGGATTCCTGAGGACAAGACAGCACTTTCACGTTGCCTGGATAGATAGACAGACAGACGGATACACAGACAGATATATTTTAGCGATTCAGTACGACATCTGATGACTGTTGAACTACCCAAGATTTCATAAGTGGAAACTGTCGTCTCTCCTATCACTGTCAAGACAATTCTTTTCTTCCGATCATGCGCATAAGCGACAAATGTTTACAGAATGTGTATTGAAAATGTGAGGAATAAATGTTGGAAGGCAACAAACCTGACTTGAAATCGCGGATCTCCGTGAACGGGTCTGTTCCGTACTGGTTATCGGCTGTCTCTAGCGGAGTGCCGTCAATCCGTGTAAGCTGTGAGTCAGCATCGTACCACATCTGGTAATGACACCGAATACACTGATAAACATCGATTCAAATACTGAGCATTTGTATAACTACAACTAAGCAGGCTATGAGGACGGTGTGACTGCAGTGATACTCACGTCATAGGCCATAACCAACGAGATCGTGTCCATAACTGACTCCGCTCTGAACGTGAAATGAGTCGGAAGGGTTGGCATCGGTTTTGTGTTCTTGCGTCCAGTACAATACATCAGTGGGGGAGTCTGTAACCAGTAAGATAGACAATACAACAATGAGGGAGTCTGTCACCAGTAACATAGACAATACATCAGTGGGGGAGTCCGTAACCAGTAACATAGACAATACAGCAGTGGGGGAGTGTGTAACCAGTAACATAGACAATACCACAGTAGGAGCGTCTGTAACCAGTAACGCAGACAATAATCCATCAGTGGGGGAGTCGGTAACCAGTAACAGTAACCCATATCTCGTGGGACAGCCTGTAAGCTGTGGCATAGACAGTACATCATTAGGAGAGTCACAGTTGTTTAGTAACAAAGATAATGCATCATCAGCCGGAAGAGTTTGTAAGGATTAACAGTAACAAATGAGTGAGAAGGGGAGGGGGGGGGGGTGTAACCATTAACAATACAACATCGGGGGAGTCTGGAACCAGCAACTCAGACCAAAATCTGGTTGCGTGATAAAGCTTAATACGGAACTGCGCATGACAAAGTGTGTGTTATGTGCAGTTGGCAAAATTAGCTAAACAAACGACAACAAACATTATGACAAATGATTCGAGGAATGTAGAGCAATGATTAGCTTCTCTGGCAGTTCGTTGGGTCTCTCAGTTGAATGGATTAACGTTAAAAGATGGATTACCGATGCTGGCCTTGACATAAGTACTCTTTTGTCGACTCAGCGAATCAGTGTAAGCCAAATGCAAGCTGGGGTTCGAGCTGTGGATTTTAGTGAAATTGTCGTCGTGGAAGTCTATCTTTCGGGCCCTGGGCTTTGCGTTAACATGCGTAGTGTCCCAGGCTAGCTGAGCTGCCTCGTTTGGCACTCAGCACTGAGAGTTTAGAGCAAGGAAACATAAATGGTTGGCCCGGCGACTTTATAATGTGACTGGGTGGGGTGTGGTGTCTGATATATTCGACATGAAACTTAAGTGGCGGCTGCACTTTGGCGACATGGACTCACCCTGCCACAAGAAGACACAGTGTATCTATACACACCTACTGACCCCTCGTTATCATATCACTGAAAATGGGCCCTGGTGGCCTAGGGTTTAGCACGCCAGCGCGGCGCAATGATCCAGGAGCCTGTCACCAGTGCGCTCGCTGTAAGTTCTTCCTGTGCGGCGGTACGTGAGAAGATCTGTCAGCAACCTGCGGATGGTCGTGGGTTTCCCTCGGGCCCTGCCCGGTTTCCTCCCACCATAATGCTGGCCACCGTCGTGTAAGTGAAATGTTCTTGAGTTGGGCGTAAAACACCAATCAAATAAATAATGACTGAAAATTGTTAAGTAAAACCCCAAGAATTTATTTATGAAACCATCCATTCATTCCACCTGTAGGGCTTTGGGTCGTTTTCTTCAGTCCACTATTTTTTCTAATCCGGCACAAGTGATTTGGCATTACACGAGAATGTGAGTGGTGTGACATGAAGAAGGCAGCAATACTCAGTCGGAGCTAGGATACATAGCTAGGCTCATCAGTGCGCTCCTGACTGCTTTCTGTATCATTCTCCGTGAAATAAGCGAACTTGTTCTTACGTACCATGAAGGGTTCGTTGTCGTCCGGCAGGTAATCCTCAAAATACACATATTCATAATACTGGTAATATTCGTACGGTCCTTCTGTCGTCCTGCCCTGTCCGTGAAAGACACTCTTGATCGGAGTAGCCACAGCTCCGGCACCCATCGTCCAAAGGGAGTTAACTGTGAAAGGAAAGATTGAGATCGCAAATGGTTAGGGAGTAGGATGTGCAAAGACATGCTGAACACGTACTAGACTGTACAAAAACTAGTCTATACATTGTCTTTGGGTCTACAGAACAGTGACAAGCAAAGTGATAATGACAGTGTAACACTTGATATAAGGTCAACGGTGATAATTTGGCAGTGTGACACTTGATATCCGACCTGCATAACCGGTGATAGTGTGACAGGGTGACACTTGGTATCCGGTCACACGGGTTCAACTGCTGATAGTTTGTTAGGAGACACGTACATTGTAACTGGGGATAGTAAGACAGTGTGACACCTGCTATTCAGTCACACATAAGTGGTGGTAGTGTGACAGTGTGACACTTGATATTCAGTCACACATAACTGGTGATAGTGTGAAAGTGTGACAGTTAGAATCCGGTCAAACATAACTGGTGGTAGTGTGACAGTGTGACACTTGATATCCAGTTACACATAAGTGGTGGTAGTGTGACAATGTGACACTTGATATTCAGTCACACATCAAGGGTGCCTCAGCGGCCGAGTTGGTTAGCGCGGAACAATGACCCAGGAGCCTCCCACCAATGCGGTCGCAACATTAGTTCAATTCCAGTCCATGCTGACTTCCTCATTGGTCTTATATGGGAAGGTCTGCCAATAACGTGCGAAGTGTCGTGGGTTTCCCCCAGGCTCTGCCTGGTTTCCTCTCATCATAATGCTGACTGCTGTCGCATCAGTGAAACATGTTTGAGCACCGTGTATAACACCAACCAAATAAATATATATATATATATATATATATCTGATCACACATTACCGGTGACAGTATGACATTTTATCTGGTCAGGTATAATTCCTGCTCTTACCGGTAAAGTAATAGTCGATGGTGACGGTCTCGTTATCAGCGCTGGGGTAACGTATACAGGAGCGCCAGTGATCTACCGGTATGTTACGCACTGTTGTTCGGCCCATGTACACCTCGTTCTCGTTCTTACCAAACTCCAGAGCCTCGGTGGAGCTCATTACACGCTCTGAAAATCAACTCAGATAGGTTGAAACTGTTTCCTGCACACAGTTGAACTAATATCTATGGGCAATGCAATAGCAAATGGACAAGACTGCGCTTATCAAATAATCCCTGTTTACAGTCCATTATATAGATACCCCGATGAGGCTTTAAAAGCCAGTATATCAGTGCCTGGATGGACAGGGTTATCCACGACCACTCACAAATCCCCATTTTACGTTCGCTATGTGTACTTTACCTTTGCCGTTTACGATCTTGAAGGGGAAAATAAATGAATCCGAGGAAGATAGTGGTGAGGTGTAACATTCGTCATCTGGAAACAGACAGGAAGTGTCACTTGAGGAGGGAAAGAACACCCTTAAATGACGCGATTTCAAGACCGAAGAATGGCCTGATTTGGGAAGAGGTAAGACTTTGAACTGCAAGATTATCAGATTGTGCGTTTAATGAACACTCACTTAATGTTTATTTACTGTGTAAAGCGTCAGTAAATCATTTCATGTAACAATCTTCATACTCTCCGGCTGAGACCTAAATTCCTTGGTAATACTGAGGGAAGATTCTGACAAGTTTACTTTGTTAACCTCTGTCTTTTCTTCTCACCTTGGATTGTGAAGAACTCCTTTGTATCATAACTGGCTATGTAGCGGGTCTCCTCCCCAGCATCATAGAGCCCTAGGGCGCGAATCTCCGCCTTATTCCCTGTCTGGTTGAAGTACTCCTCTAGATAGATCGTCTTGTTCTCTCCAGAGATCGTAAACTCTATCCTCGCGAAGAATTCCGGGGGCAGGGATGGCAAGGGCGGAGTGCTGGCTGTGGAAAGATCAGTAACACGAGAAAACTTCAAAATCTCGCCGTCACATAGAAAATATTGCACTCCTCAATGCTTGGTTTGAGTTTATGGACTACCTTGTTGCCGGGAAAAATACTCACAAAGGAAGCGTGATAAACTCTGCCTAAGCCGTGGGACTTTGCATTGAAACACACACCAACAAATATATAAAACAATTGGGCGTATATTACTATTATTATATTATACTTGGTTTTGAGCGATTTATTAATAAAAACTTGGTTTAGTTTTTATCCGGATTTTTTTACAAATATTTTGCTGTAGTCACAGCATACGATCAGCCTCCATTCAACCATATCGCTACAACGTAAGCATAAGTCATTTAAGGTTTTCATCAGGTCATCAGTATCTCGATTAGCAGTTAACAGTACAATGATTCCTGTCCCTACCGTCCCGCCTTCGTCTGGGCGAACTGCTGGGAGAGACAACACACTGAGCGATAGCGCTGGGGACATGGGCATGTGACGTCACTGCCGGTATCACGGTGGTTTTATCCACGATGGGAACGAGCTTTCCGTCTTCGGTCCGCACCAATTCTTGGAGACTTCCGGGTACAGCGGTCAGAGTAACCTGCAACAGACGAAGGAAAAGAGATCAGTAGTTAACACCTTGGAACCGGCCCGAGGTTTGTCCGTACCAAACAGCAATATTCGTCTGACCTAGGAGAACGGACAGGCGGGTTACCTGACTCATTTTGTCACTTGGTTTAGTTATGACATTATACATTACATGTGCTTGTGCATATGTTTTAAAAGTAATAACACAAAGCTAATGGTTAAGCTTCAAAAAAAAAACCAGAATGAACGCTACAAACCTGAGCAATCTGTATGTAGATTTCTGTAGATTTATGTACTTATTTGTTCCAGTGGTATATCACAAGAACCCGGATGGTGCTGTGTGGTTCTGTGATAAAAGGTGTGGTAATTAGACGGCAGTTTGACCACGTGAATGTTGACAGAATACACGTGCATACGACAGATTGAATGTGTCTGACTCTTCACAACATGACAGCCAAGTCAAGTATTACTCTGATCTCTGGTGGAGGTATTTCTTCTTCCCCTCAGTTCTGCTTCTCAGAACAGAACTATCGCTGGCAGATGTATCTCTTCTTCCCCTCATTTCTGCTTCCCAGAACAGAACTGTCCCTAGCAGATGTATCTCTTCTTCCCCTCAGTTCTGCTTCCCAGAACAGAACTATCGCTGGCAAAAGCATCCCTTCTTCCCCTCATTTCTGCTTCCCAGAACAGAACTATCGCTGGCAGAAGCATTTCTTCTTCCACTTAGTTCTGCGTCCCAGAACAGAACTATCGCTGGCAGAAGTATCTTTCTTCCCCTTAGTTTTGGATCCCAGAATAAACCTATCACTAGCAGAAGTATCTCTTCTTCCACTCAGTTCTGCTTCCGAGAACAGATCTATCGCTGGGAGAAGTATCTTTTAGTTCTGGTTCCCAGAGTAGAACTATCGCTGGCAGAAGCATCTCTTCTTCCCCTTAGCTCTGCTTCCCAGAAGCCAGAAGAAAACTATCGCTGGCAGAAAAATCTCTTCTTCCCCTTAGTTCTGATATCCCAGTATAGTACTTCTGTACAACTTCTACAACAAGTTTCGCTTACCTCTTGGCCGCCTGTTGTTAACAAAACTTTGAAGCGTTTCCCTTCAATACTTTCTTCCAGTGTGCTGGCGACGGCGTCTAGAGGAACTGGCGGCTGGCCGCTGAAGGAAGCATCCCCAGTCACTGTTGGCAGTCCCATCAAAGCAAACGAGGTGTGAATACCTTTCTGTTTGAAATCCACCTTGTCGTAAACACAAGAAAAAACAAATTCAACTCAATAAAAATAAAAGTTACCATGCGCCCAACATGTTTACACAAGTGTTATGAGGATTTAACATTTAGATAACCGGTTCGCTCTCCGACACTTGATCTGTATGCTAGCATCTGTATTGAACGAACAGCGTCTACTTGATCCGCTGAAGACATTAGGTTTACAAAACACAGGTAAAAAACCCCGCAGAATGTCAATTAAAAAAACATCAAGCGAAATATTTCTTCAAAGTTACGTTTCTGATCTTCGAGAATTTTTTTACATTTTTTATGTATTAATATTTATTTGCATGTCTTCTGTTCCATAATCCTTTCTGTCTATCGGACCACATCTGATCACGTTAGCTACCTGTACTTCTTGAATCCGCAGAAGAGAGATCTTTTTTTGTAAGCTGACGGCAGTTCTGATGGCGTCTCGGGCGGGAAACAGATCAAAGGAGGGTACCTCATCCTGATCGGCTGCCAGACACAGAGTTGAGATCATTATTAATGATGGAGAAGAGGGATTATTAGAATTGTGATACAAACATGAGTGTATGATAACTCAGCCGAATTACACAGTCGTACTGACCTGTCTCCAAATCGAACTGAAATCGCCGAATCCTACTGTCCTCAAAACACGGAGTGATGTCGAAATCGGAGAAGTCCAGCGGAGAGTCGTCAAAGTCGATAACATTGTACTGATAACCAAGATTACCCTGTAACGAAGAACAAGGTCTAAGAACCTGAAAATTACTATTTGAAAGTTACATTTTTTTTCAACGTTTATTTCTAATAAAGTTCAACGTTTATTTCTAAACCTTTCATGACAAATATAAGTAAACTCAGATGATGTCCATGATCTACTGTACTTTCTCAGTATGAGATCAAGGAACAGGATACATCTAGCTAGACTGCGACTTTAAGTCAGGATGTTTGTCGGATACCTGACAAAGGCCGGTGGTTTACTCCGTGCTCTCCTGATTCATCAAGCCCTATACACCTAACCGTCATCATATACAGTGAACCCATCTTCAGTGGATTAATAACACTGCACACCAATCAAATACACAAACAGATACTTTCATAGCCCTCCTAGAGTCATCTGGTGCCCTCTGGTCACGTAAAGCCACGAGACGACGTCAACATCACTTCCGATCAATCATTTCACGTCTTTCAAGGATTAACCACGTGTGATCGGTGATTGTCGAATCCACCAATGATTGAAATGGTATCGGTCAAAAAAGTTGAACAGAAAGGGCTACAGAAGTAGTTAAGCCATTGTTTACAGAAGAATTATTTATATAGGAAGGTTTTACACTTACCCCCTTCACTGACACAGTAAATCTGACTGGGTGACTTTTGTTAGAATCACCTGTATTAAAGTATACACCTGGCTGAAAAGGAAACAATACGTTGGATATTACCACGCCATCTTATACATGTAGCTAGAGACTGTTCACTGTCAAGCATACGGATAACACGTCTGATACCACGCCATCTTATACATGTAGCTAGAGACTGTTCACTGTCAAGCATACGGATAACACGTCTGATACCACGCCCTCATATACATGTAGCTAGAGACTGTTCACTGTCAAGCATACGGATAACACGTCTGATACCACGCCCTCATATACATGTAGCTAGAGACTGTTCACTGTCAAGCATACGGATAACACGTCTGATACCACGCCCTCATATACATGTAGCTAGAGATTGTTCACTGTCAAGCATACGGATAACATGTCTGACACCACGCCCTCATATACATGTAGCTAGAGACTGTTCACTGTCAAGCATACGGATAACACGTCTGATACCACGCCCTCATATACATGTAGCTAGAGACTGTTCACTGTCAAGCATACGGATAACACGTCTGATACCACGCCCTCAAATACATGTAGCTAGAGATTGTTCACTGTCAAGCATACGGATAACACGTCTGATACCACGCCCTCAAATACATGTAGCTAGAGATTGTTCACTGTCAAGCATACGGATAACACGTCTGATACCACGCCCTCATATACTTGTAGCTAGAGACTGTTCACTGTCAAGCATACGGATAACACGTCTGATACCACGCCCTCATATACATGTAATTAGAGATTGTTTCACTGTCAACCACACGTCTGTACGTATGGTTAAAATGACACCTTAAGCCTGCATGTGAACATACTATCTGACCTGTATTGTAATCGAATTCCTTTTGTATCCAACAAGCAGTATTATAAATCTGTCTGTCTGTTAGTCCGTGTGTCCGTCGGTCGTTCAAATTTTGACATCCTATCTTTACACATGGCCGGTCGATAAAATTTTAATATGGTATTGTTTAGCATAAACCGTTCATTTTTAATGAATAATTAAAACAATTTTAATTCACAATGTGACGATGGGCCTTGGTGTAATGCGACATCAAATTTTGCGAAGTTGTGCTTGATTTTCTTCTTGATATATATAGGATCTTGACCCTGCAGTATTAAATCTATTCACATTAAAGAAATTCATTTGTTTCGAGCCTTTGTCTCTGGAGATTCTGTTTATCCCGTAAATGAAACATCGAAAAAAGTACAAAGGGGTTCAACTTCACATCTACCTTTACAAAGCAAAACTTAGGTCATTTATTTACATTATCATCTACACAATAAACATTGAGTAGCAGACAACTGTTTTCAGTTTTCGAACATAATTGTCAAAGGAAAACCTCGAGGAGTCACTGGATAACCAGAGACGACGACATAAGTGCGTAGTGTGTGAAAACGCCCACTGACACGCCCCTAAACATAGCAGACAAGAACATTCAAAAACTTCGACGGCAACATCCTTCTTACGCAACATCATTTTTACGCAACAACAGATGAAAACGATAAAGAAATTTCTAAAATATCGATGGCTTGGACGTTTGTCCTCCATACAGACGACAAAGTCAAGCAGTAAAACAGAGTAGTTCGGCGTGTGTGTATCTCATGGTTGGCTGATTTTTATCCGTGAACTGTCGTGGAGTCAGTCAAGTAGCTCACAAGGTGTGTTGACGAATGACAGGATAATATATATATGCCACTCTATTTTTCCCATGTCACGGGTCACTGTTACACCATCTCTATTTAACATAATGCCAGGCCCACATGACGAGATACTCACCTTAGAAAAGTGCCACTCCCAGATTGAGGTCAGATTGGAGCCTTCCGGATAGTCCTGTCTCTGGCCAATCCAAACATCCGTTTCAATGTCACGTGCCTTCCTCTGCAGAGAAACGACAAAGACCAATCGCATATGACAGCCTGGTCACAAACCCACATACAACAGCCTTGTCACAAAACCCACATATAACAACCTGGCCACAAATCCACAGATAACAGCCTGGTCACAAACCAACACTTAACCATCTGGTCACAAGCCCACATATAACAACCTGTCCACAAATCCACATATAACAGCCTGGTCACAAACTCACATATAACAGCCTGGTCACAAGTCCACATATAATAGCCTGGTCACAAACCCACATACGACAGCGCCGTCACTAACCCACATACAACAGCCTGGTCACAAACCCACATATAACAGCCTTGTCACAAACTCACATATAATAGTCTGGTCACAAACCCACATACGACAGCCTGGTCACAAACCCACATACGACAGCCTGGTCACAAACCCACATATAATAGCCTGGTCACAAACCCACATATAACAGCCTGGCCACAAACCCACATACAACAGCCTGGTCACAAACCCACACAAAACAGTCTGGCCACAAGCCCACATACAACAGCCTGGTCACAAACCCACATACAACAGCCTAGTCACAAACCCACATATAACAGTCTGGTCACAAACCCATACATAACAGTCTAGCCACAAACCCACATACAACAGCCTGGTCACAAACCCACATATAATAGCCTTGTCACAAACTCACATATAATAGCCTGGTCACAAACCCACATATAACAGTCTGGTCACAAACCCACACAAAACAGTCTGGCCACAAGCCCACATATAACAGTCTGGCAAAAAACCCACATATAACAGCCTGGTCACAAACCCACATACAACAGCCTGGTCACAAACCCACATACAACAGCCTGGTCACAAACCCACATATAACAGCCTAGTCACAAACCCACATATAACAGCCTAGTCACAAACCCACATATAATAGCCTTGTCACAAACCCACATATAATAGCCTGGTCACAAACCCACATACAACAGCCTGGTCACAAACCCACATATAACAGCCTGGTTACAAACCCACATATAACAGTTTGGTTACAAATCCACATATAACATCCTGGCCACAAACCCACATACAACAGCCCCGTCACAAACCCACATATAACAGCCTAGCCGCAAGCCCACATATAACAGCCTGGTTACAAACCCACATATAACAGCCTGGCCACAAACCCACATATAACAGTCTGGTCACAAACCCACATATAAGAGCTTGGTTACAAACCCACATATAACAGCCTGGTCACCAACCCACATATAACAGCCTGGTCACAAACCCACATACAACAGTCTGGTCACAAACCCACATATAACAGCATGGCATAAAGTCCACAAATAACAATACGATGGTCTCTGTAAGCCCACTCTTAACAGCCTAGTGACAAGCCCACATTTAACAGCTTTGGCACAGTCCCACTATTATTAAATGTCGCTTGGTTGTTTTTCGTTCCCAAATCAGTATTGCAGTTTTGAGTGGTATATTAAAAAATATAGTAATTTACTATGGCTCAGTGCATTAGCTCCATCAATACAAGGTCAAAATACTGCCAAGGCTACCAAGACCTAAAGTTGATATGTCTTGTGTTTATGTGCATGTCGGTGGAACCGTTGTTTGCCGTGATACATGTTCTGTCAGTTACATTCATGTAGATGATTTCTTCTTGACCTATCAGACTTGTGTGTCCTATCCTGTCGGGGGCGTGGTGGGAATATTCTGTCTCCAGAACATACCTGTCCCACGTAAGTGAAGTTTGCCACGTCCAGGTGAAAGAAGTCTGACTGGTTTTTTAGAAAGACAATTCCCTTGTCTACAGAGTTCATGATATCCGCGTTGATAGGCGAGACTGTACAATTGCCATAGATCTGGTCAATGGTATAGCGTATACCTGCCCAAACAAAGGTGAAAGATCATAAAATGGTGAATGGTGTACTGGTACGATATACTTATCCAAACAGAGGCGAAAGTCATACGCCATAATTTTTATCGATTCTTATCCTATACAGTGGAAACGCAGAAGGCAAGAATACACTAAAATCCCAATACATGTAAGACGATGCGTGTGTTGCTGTCACGTAATGGTGTGCAGCTCCACTGATTGGGAAGTTGTTTAGGGCACTGGGATAACCTTGATCCGTCTTGATTGATGGATTTAAATACGGAACTATATGTTTCCGCGTATTCACACCTACAATGGCAACAGACATGCGCAGTGACATCAAGAAGTCAGTCGAGCGGGAGGCTCGGAGTCAATTGGTTACACATATATGTGAGGAACCTTTCAAGTAGTCTTATTGTATATCTGTTACAATACAGTACTGGATCAGAAAACTGTATGGTGTCTTGTGTGCATACTTCCCTATGTACTATGACATGAGAACCTGTAATCGGCTGTTTCGGACACCATCCAGCGTGTCCATAAGACATCCCCATGCTCCATACAGTGTCCATCTCCCCAGAACGACTCAGCCGTTGGTGCATGAGTGAAAGGATCCTCAATATAATACAAAACAAAACTGAGATAAGATACAAATGACGTCTGTAGCATAAAAAGCTTGCACTGACCCGCCTTGAAGTCCCTGACCTCTGTGAATGGGTTAGAGCCATACGTTCTTCCTCCTGTGGGTAAGGGGGTTCCCGACAGTCGAGTCAGCTGATTGTCATAATCATACCACATCTACAAGGTAAATAAACTTTTTCAGCTCAAAACAAAATAAAAAAAAACACACACTGTTAAAATTTTGTTACTGAGAAGAAAGCCTCAAGGAAAAAGTGACGATTGCACCAGTTTGATGCATGTATCCCTCATAAGTGATACCAAGGCTATGTGACAAAATAATGACGTCAGATGAACAAAGACTCACTTACGTCATATGACGTCACAAGGGGAGAATAGTCCATCACAGATTCGGCGCGGAATGTAAAATGGCGGGGAATTTTTGGCAGAGGTTTTGTGTTTGACCTTCCAGGGCAGTAAACCATTGGAGGAGTCTGAAATTATAAGAGTTTACTAGAATCAATATTATGGTTTATACTTAAATGAATTAAATAAGCAACACAAAAACTCCTGTACATGCTTACAAGCAAAGATTAACTATATTAACTATTAATTATACGCTTATTATGAAGGGTAAATACTTGTACATACTTACCAGGAAGTGTGAATATATACATATACTAACCAGGAAGTGTGAATACATACATATGCTTACCAGGAAGTGTGAATACATACATATGTTTACCAGGAAGTGTGAATACATACATATACTTCTCAGGAAGGGTGAATACATACATATACTAACCAGGAAGTGTGAATACATACATATACTAACCAGGAAGTGTGAATACATACATATGTTTACCAGGAAGTGTGAATACATACATATACTTATCAGGAAGGGTGAATACATACATATACTTACCAGGAAGTGTGAATACATACATATACTTATCAGGAAGGGTGAATACATACATATACTTACCAGGAAGTGTCAACATACATATACTTACTAGGAAGGGTTCGTTGGAGGGCGGCAGAGAGTCCTGGAAGTAGACATACTCGTAATACTGTATGTAGCCGCCCTGTCCTTCGGTGGTGTATATTGACCGTATAGGGATTGCTCCTGACGACGCCGGAACTGTCCACTGACCGGGCACTGTAAACAAGGTAAAACAGCAGTGACATAAAACCACACGATTTTAAAACGTTTTTCTTATTTTATTTTGAAAATGACCTGGTTTTGTGTATAATTACTGCACAATAACCCACCATCATTTCTAATAAATATTACCGAATATGTATTTACAATTTTTTTTTAATGTGGACAAATTACACAGAATATAATGTTCCTACAGGTGTACATGTAGCTTATGTTACATGCACCTTACGCTACACACGTACACCTTACGCTACACACGTACATTTTATGCTGCTAAATAATATTATATATACTCACACCTTATGTTAAATGCGTATTTACTTAGAAGATCATGTGATGGTATCCAATGAGAAAAATAAAAAATCCTGTAATAACATTCTCTGGCGAATATGTAATTGTTGTTTTCTCTGATTTTATGGTAATGGAATTCACTAAGACGATACTGTAATGAAATCACTAATTCAATATCGTGCAATGGTACTGTGAGAAGTGAGAAGACTGTGTAATGATATTCAATGAGAAGACAACGTCATGAAATTTGCACAGGAAATCTTGCAATGAAATTCCCACAGAAAATCTTATAATGAAATTCCCACAGAAAATCTTGTAATGAAATTCCCACAGAAATCTTGTAATGAAATTCCCACAGAAAGTCTTGTAATGAAATTCCCACAGAAAAGCGTCTAATGGTATTCGCACAGAAAATCGTGTAATGGTATTCGCACAGAAAACCGTGTACCGTAATGGTATTCGTTGTAAAACTGATTGTATAATAGCACTTACCTGCGAAGAAGTAATCAATGGTTGTTTTCTCTGAGTTTTCCATGACACAGGCTTGCCAGTGGTTCACCGGTATATTCCTCACCGTGGTGGGCCCCTTGTACACTTCATTAAACTTCTTACCGAACTCCAGCGATTCTTGGGCACTCATCACGTGATCTGATGGAGGAATGCTACAGGTATATTCCAAATACAGTCTAATTCACTGTAATATTATTTATTTATTGGTATTTTACCAGGGGAAACCCTCAGTTATCCGCAGGATACTGGCCCCTCTCTCCCCTCCCCCACGTACGGCCGGAGAGTAGGCCAGTATGTACTGGATTGGAGCTCACAGCAACCAATTTATAAATTATTTATAAATTTACCAATATTCAAATTATACAAGCCAAAGAATTATCAATTCTTTGGTGATTCAAGGAAACTATGATGTATACACGGTTATATTTTAATACTATCTTACCTTTCCCACCTGTCTGGTTAAACGCAAACACAAATGTGTCGTCATTAGAAATAGCTGTCGTCACACATATGCCATCTGAAGGAGTAAACAGTGTTGTTAGATAAGAATCCTGGCCTCTCATTTCATAATGACGTATGTTTTCCTTTCCGGTAAGCACGATCTTCATAGAATTTTGATGACTGGCGACAGGAGGATTGGAATAGGAATGACTGGTGACAGGTGGTTTTGAATAGGGATGATTGGCGACAGAGGGGTTAGAATAGGGATGTTTGGAGACAGGAGATTTGGAACAGGAATGACTGGCTACGGGGCCTTGGAACAGGGAGGATTGTGGCGACAGGGCGTTAGGAATAGGGATGATTGGACGACAGGAGATTTGGAATAGCGATAAATGGCAACAGGGGTTTGGAACAGGGATGTTTGGAGACCCGGATTTGGAACAGGGATGATTGGCGACAGGAGATTTGGAATTGGGAGCATTGAAGACAGAAGATTTGGAAAAGGGAGGATTGGCGATAAGAGATTTAAAATAGGGATCACTGGCGACAGGGAGTTGAAATTGAAATGTCTGGCGACAGAAGATTTGCAATAGGGGTGATTTTCGACAGGGATTTGGAATAGAGATGGTTGGGGGACACAGGGATTTGGAACTGGGAGGATTGGTTACTGGAGATTTGACAGGAGATTTAAGTAATAGATTCTCACAGAATTGGGATGCATATGGATGTCATGAATTTATGTCTGAGCAGGCCTATAAGGCTCTTTTTCTTACCATGAATACAAAGAGATCAGTATATCAAAATATTTTTAAGAGAATACACCCCTAAATCTTATAAACTATCCTTGTCAAATAAAGGCATTATTTGATAGAGTGATTTTTCTCAGCCGAGTAGAGGGACAGTAAATATCTATCAAACCCCCATCTAGCACATACCTTCTACATCGAATAGCTCGCCGGTGTCGTAGCTGGCAATCAGGCGCGATTCCTTGCCCTGGTCAAACAGACCGATAGCCCGAATTTCAGCACGGTTTCTGATCTGGTCAAAATATTCCTCCAAATATATCGTCTTGCTGGCGTTGACAACCGTGAACTCTACACGAGAGAAGAACTGCTTGGGAAGTGCTGGCAGAGCTGGGCCTGGAGAGAAACACATAGCTCATATACCCAACTGTGAAAGTCCTGAGACCAGTCGTTCAACCGTGAAAGTACTAGACCCAGTCGTTCAACCGTGAAAGTACTGGACCCAGTAGTCCAATTGTAAAAGTACTGGGCCCAGTCGTTCAACTGTGAAAGTCCTGGGACCAGTCGTTCAACTGTGAAAGTCCTGGGCCTAGTCGTTCAACTATTAAAGTATTGGGCCCAGTCGTTCAACTGTCAAAGTATTGGGCCCAGTCCTTCAGCTGTCAAAGTATTGGGCCCAGTCGTTCAACCGTGAAAGTACTGGGCCCAGTCGTTCAACTGTCAAAGTATTGGGCCCAGTCGTTCAACCGTGAAAGTACTGGGCCCAGTCCTTCAGCTGTCAAAGTATTGGGCCCAGTCCTTCAGCTGTCAAAGTATTGGGCCCAGTCGTTCAACCGTGAAAGTACTGGGCCCAGTCCTTCAGCTGTCAAAGTATTGGGCCCAGTCTTCAGCTGTCAAAGTATTGGGCCCAGTCGTTCAACCGTGAAAGTACTGGGAAGAGTCGTTCAACTGTCAAAGTATTGGGCCCAGTCGTTCAACCGTGAAAGTACTGGACCCAGTCGTTCAGCTGTAAAAGTACTGGACCCAGTCGTTCAAATGTGAAAGTACTTAGACCAGTCGTTCAACTGTGTAAGTACTGGGACGAGTCGTTCAACTGTCAAAGTACTGGGATCAGTCGTTCAACTGTGCTGGGTTCAGTCGTTCAACTGTAAAAGTATTGGGCCCAGTCCTTCAACCGTAAAAGTACTGGACCCAGTCGTTCAACCGTGAAAGTACTTAGACCAGTCCTTCAACTGTGAAAGTACTTGGACGAGTCGTTCAACTGTGCTGGGCTCAGTCGTTCAACTGTAAAAGTACTGGGCCCAGTCGTTCAACTGTGAAAGTATTGGGCCCAGTCGTTCAACCGCGAAAGTATTGGGCCCAGTCGTTCAACCGTGAAAGTACTGGACCCAGTCCTTCAACTGTGAAAGTACTTGGCCCAGTCGTTCAACTATGAAAGTACTGGACCCAGTCGTTCAATTGTGAAAGTAATGGGTCCAGTCCTTCAACTGTGAAAGTACTGGACCCAGTCCTTCAACTGTAAAAGTACTTGGCCCGGTCGTTCAACTGTGTAAGTACTAGACCCAGTCGTTCAACCGTGAAAGTACTGGACCCAGTAGTCCAATTGTAAAAGTACTGGGCCCAGTCGTTCAACTGTGAAAGTCCTGGGACCAGTCGTTCAACTGTGAAAGTCCTGGGCCTAGTCGTTCAACTATTAAAGTATTGGGCCCAGTCGTTCAACTGTCAAAGTATTGGGCCCAGTCCTTCAGCTGTCAAAGTATTGGGCCCAGTCGTTCAACCGTGAAAGTACTGGGCCCAGTCGTTCAACTGTCAAAGTATTGGGCCCAGTCGTTCAACCGTGAAAGTACTGGGCCCAGTCCTTCAGCTGTCAAAGTATTGAGCCCAGTCCTTCAGCTGTCAAAGTATTGGGCCCAGTCCTTCAGCTGTCAAAGTATTGGGCCCAGTCGTTCAACCGTGAAAGTACTGGGCCCAGTCCTTCAGCTGTCAAAGTATTGGGCCCAGTCTTCAGCTGTCAAAGTATTGGGCCCAGTCGTTCAACCGTGAAAGTACTGGGAAGAGTCGTTCAACTGTCAAAGTATTGGGCCCAGTCGTTCAACCGTGAAAGTACTGGACCCAGTCGTTCAGCTGTAAAAGTACTGGACCCAGTCGTTCAAATGTGAAAGTACTTAGACCAGTCGTTCAACTGTGTAAGTACTGGGACGAGTCGTTCAACTGTCAAAGTACTGGGATCAGTCGTTCAACTGTGCTGGGTTCAGTCGTTCAACTGTAAAAGTATTGGGCCCAGTCCTTCAACCGTAAAAGTACTGGACCCAGTCGTTCAACCGTGAAAGTACTTAGACCAGTCCTTCAACTGTGAAAGTACTTGGACGAGTCGTTCAACTGTGCTGGGCTCAGTCGTTCAACTGTAAAAGTACTGGGCCCAGTCGTTCAACTGTGAAAGTATTGGGCCCAGTCGTTCAACCGCGAAAGTATTGGGCCCAGTCGTTCAACCGTGAAAGTACTGGACCCAGTCCTTCAACTGTGAAAGTAATGGGTCCAGTCCTTCAACTGTGAAAGTACTGGACCCAGTCCTTCAACTGTAAAAGTACTTGGCCCGGTCGTTCAACTGTGTAAGTTCTGGGCCCAGTCCTTCAACCGTGAAAGTACTGGACGCAGTCGTTCAACCGTGAAAGTACTTAGAACAGTCGTTCAACTGTGAAAGTACTGGGGCCAGTTGTTCAACTGTGAAAGTACTGGGCCAAGTCGTTCAACTGTAAAAGTACTGGGGCCAGTTGTTCAACTGTGAAAGTACTGGACCCAGTCGTTCAACTGTGAAAGTACTGGGCCCAGTCGTTCAACCGCGAAATTATTGGGCCCAGTCGTTCAACCGTGAAAGTACTGGGCCCAGCCCTTCAACCGTGAAAGTACTTGACCCAGTCGTTCAACTGTCAAAGTATTGGGCCGAGTCTTTCAATCGTGAAAGTACTGGACCCAGTCGTTCAACCGTGAAAGTACTGGGACCAGTCTTTCAACTGTGAAAGTACTGGGACCAGTCGTTCAACCGTGAAAGTACTGAGCCCAGTCGTTCAAATGTGAAAGTACTGGGCCCAGTCGTTCAACTGTGAAAGTACTGGGGCCAGTTGTTCAACTGTGCTGGGCCCAGTCGTTCAGCTGTGAAAGTAATGGGCCCAGTCGTTCAACTGTCAAAGTATTGGGCCCAGTCGTTCAACCGTGAAAGTACTAGACCCAGTCGTTCAACCGTAAAAGTATTGGGCCCAGTCTTTCAATCGTGAAAGTACTGGACCCAGTCGTTAAACCGTGAAAGTACTGGGACCAGTCGTTCAACCGTGAAAGTACTGGGCCCAGTCGTTCAACCGTGAAAGTACTAGACCCAGTCGTTCAACCGTGAAAGTACTGGGCCCAGTCCTTCAGCTGTGAAAGTACTGGGCCCAGTCGTTCAACTGTGAAAGTACTGGGCCAAGTCGTTCAACTGTGCTGGGCCCAGTCGTTCAACTGTCAAAGTAATGGGCCCAGTCGTTCAACTGTCAAAGTATTGGGCTCAGTCGTTCAACCGTGAAAGTACTGGACCCAGTCGTTCAACTGTAAAAGTATTGGGCCCAGTCGTTCAACTGTGAAAGTACTGGACCCAGTCGTTCAGCTGTGAAAGTACTGGGCCCAGTCGTTCAACCGTGAAAGTACTGAACCAGTCGATCAACCGTGAAAATACTGGACGCAGTCGTTCAACCGTGAAAGTATTAGCCCAGTCGTTCAACTGTGAAAGTACTTAGACCAGTCATTCAACCGTGAAAGTACTGGGCCCAGTCGTTCAACTGTGCTGGGTCCAGTCGTTCAACTGTGAAAGTACTGGGCCTAGTGGTTCAACTGTGAAAGTACTGGGCCCAGTCGTTCAACTGTGAAAGTACTGGGCCCAGTCGTTCAAAAGGGTGTGACGCGTAGTGCTTAAGCTCTGTAACAACAAAATAATATTTCCTTAATCTTTTTAGTAAGCTTTCATCCTGGCTTAACTTTAGTACGCTTTTTAACAACTGGCACCTGAAGTCTTCAACTGCACACAGGCTGAGAATAGCAGCCGTTTATAAACAACAGGTTAAGGCGATATGGCCCTAAACTACGCGACTTGTGGAAATTTAGTGATGTAACGGCATCTCATTGAATGTTCTTCGCCGCAATTGAAATAGTGAAACTTCATCCATCCCGTATGATTAGAATGCATATGCTAAATATGAACTTACCTGTATTTTTAGCATTTGGGTCACATGGTTTAAGTTTTGATGGGTCTTGGCATTTAGAACAAACCAGGAATCCAACTATACAGAAGACCACTGATGGAAAGGCTGAAAAGTGAAGAGAAGACAACTCTGGCGAGCGCTCTCACGGAAAGAACAAGGGGAATAGCTTCAGGCGAGATTTACACAAACCTAACCAATAGATTTCTGCATTAAACACCCTACTTTTTCAATATTTTAGTAATGTCTGACTATAAACTGTTACATCTACAGGAACCCATTTGTAATGTTAATCAAATGTATCCGTGCCAACAGGAGGTCTACAGCTTATCAAGAGGCAGATTATTACAGTCTTAAACACCGACTACCGTGTAGGCACAGACTATGCACAGACTTTGTGCTCTCTTTCCACACCAGTAGAGCTCCTATGTCGATACTTTCATCATTACCGAATTCAGTGATTCATTCGAGTTGATCTACTGTCACATGAATTAGGAATCTTCTTCCCACTTTCAACCCATGTACATGGATATCTTAATCAGTTATTAATCCTGTCATACGTGTAGAGTCAGGTAACTCTGTACATGGGGTGATAGTTCAGTAAAGTGGTGGTACACCTATGATAATGCATCGGTAAGGCAGCACTTGATATGGTAGTACTATAGCCATGTAACGGTGTAGTCCCTGCGTGTGATAACAATTTATTAAGGTGATAATGAGTCATTAACGTAATTCTACATACACGCAAAGTACATTAGGTATCATTATATTTTAATAATTATTGTTAAATTATAATCATACCTAATGTACTACACGTACCTTACTGAATTACTACCATGAACTATTATCATGCATATGGGTACAGCGCTACGTACCTTACTGAATTATTATGATGTATAGGTCTACAGTGCTAACTACCTTACTGAATTATTATCATCTTGGGCCTACAGTGCTACGTACCTTACTGAATTATTATGATGTATAGGCCTACAGTGCTACGTATCTTACTGAATTATTATCATGCATGGGCCTACAGTGCTCCGTACCTTACTGAATTATTATGATGTATAGGCCTACAGTGCTCCGTACCTTACTGAATTATTATCATGCATGGGCCTACAGTGCTCCGTACCTTACTGAATTATTATCATGTATAGGTCTACAGAGCCACGTATCTTACTGAATTATTATCATGCATAGGCCTACAGTGCTACGTACCTTACTGAATTATTATGATGTATAGGCCTACAGTGCTACGTACCTTACTGAATTATTATCATGCATGGGCCTACAGTGCTACGTACCTTACTGAATTATTATGATGTATAGGTCTACAGTGCTACGTACCTTACTGAATTATTATCATGCTTGGGCCTATAGTGCTACGTACCTTACTGAATTATTATGATGTATAGGTCTACAGTGCTACGTACCTTACTGAATTATTGTCATGCATGGGCCTACAGTGCTACGTACCTTACTGAATTTTTATGATGTATAGGTCTACAGTGCTACGTACCTTACTGAATTATTATCATGCATGGGCCTACAGAGCTACGTACCTTATTGAATTATTATCATGCATGGGTCTACAGTGCTACGTACCTTACTGAATTATTATCACGCATGGGCCTACAGTGCTACGTACCTTACTGAATTATTATCATGCATGGGCCTACAGTGCTACATACCTTACTGAATTTTTATGATGTATAGGCCTACAGTGCTCCGTACCTTACTGAATTATTATCATGTATGGGTCTACAGTGCTACGTACCTTACTGAATTATTATCATGCATGGGTCTACAGTGCTACGTACCTTACTGAATTATTATCATGCATGGGCCTACAGTGCTACGTACCTTACTGAATTATTATGATGTATAGGTCTACAGTGCTACGTACCTTACTGAATTATTATGATGTATAGGTCTACAGTGCTACGTCTCTTACTGAATTATTGTCATGCATGGGCCTACAGTGCTACGTACCTTACTGAATTTTTATGATGTATAGGTCTACAGTGCTACGTACCTTACTGAATTATTATCATGCATGGGCCTACAGAGCTACGTACCTTATTGAATTATTATCATGCATGGGTCTACAGTGCTACGTACCTTACTGAATTATTATCATGCATGGGTCTACAGTGCTACGTACCTTACTGAATTATTATCATGCATGGGCCTACAGTGCTACGTACCTTACTGAATTATTATCATGCATGGGCCTACAGTGCTACATACCTTACTGAATTTTTATGATGTATAGGTCTACAGTGCTACGTACCTTACTGAATTATTATCATGCATGGGTCTACAGTGCTACGTACCTTACTGAATTTTTATGATGTATAGGTCTACAGTGCTCCGTACCTTACTGAATTATTATCATGCATGGGTCTACAGTGCTACGTACCTTATTGAATTATTATCATGCATGGGTCTACAGTGCTACGTACCTTACTGAATTTTTATGATGTATAGGTCTACAGTGCTACGTACCTTACTGAATTATTATCATGCATGGGTCTACAGTGCTACGTACCTTATTGAATTATTATCATGCATGGGTCTACAGTGCTACGTACCTTACTGAAATATTATCATGCATGGGTCTACAGTGCTACGGGGGCCTCCGTGGCTCAGTTGGTTAGCGCGCTAGCACAGCGCAATGACCCAGGAGTCTGTCACCAATGCGGACGCTGTGAGTTCAACTCCAGCTCATGTTGGCTTCCTATCCGGCCGTAAGCGGGAAGGTATGTCAGCAACCTGCGGATGTTCGTGGGTTTCCCCCGGGCTCTGTCCGGTTTCCTCCCACCATAAAGCTAGCCGCCGTCGTATAAGTGAAATATTCTTGAGCATGGCGTAAAACACCAATCAAATGAATAAATAAATCTATAGTGCTCCGTACCTTACTGAATTATTATGATGGATATGGCTACAGTGCTACGTACCTTACTGAATTACTATCAGTTATATGTCTACAGTTTATTTAAGTATTATCATGTACAGGCCTACAGTGCTACCTACCTTATTGAATTATTATCGTGCATGGGCCTAAAGTGCTACGTATCTTACTGAATTATTATCATGCATAGGCCTACAGTTCTACGTACCTTACTGAATTATTATTACACCTAAAGTACTACTAAAATGAAGCTTTATCATTCGTATTGCCCATCGTACTACCGAACTGTATCATCATGTGTATTATCTAGCTATCAGCATACTTATAGTGCTACTGTTATGATCAACTGCTATAGTTAGTTCCTGCACTGAAATATCTCCTTACTTAGAGTGTTTTTCTCGAGTGAGTGTATTATCATTATATTTTAATGCTGCCGTACTGAATTAACTTCATATTCATAGTGATACCTAGTTGAAGTAGAGTCATACTTCAGGTGTTACGTGAGTGAGTGAATTATCATTATATTTATAACGTAAGGGTACTGAATTATCATTATATTTATAACGTAAGGGTACTGAATTATTGTTATATTGATAACGTAAGGGTACTGAATTATTGTTATATTTATAACGTAAGGGTACTGAATCATCATTAATTTAAGCGCATGTTTTATGCGGATATGCATAGCATAGACATATTGTACTGGTCTAGATGATACTTCCTCACACTTCCTCACTTGGTACTTCCTCATACTTCCTCAATTGTTGTTTCCACACTTGGTACTTCCTCTTACTTCCTCACTTGGTGTTTCCTCACTTGGTACTTCCTCGTACTCCTTGATGCTTCCTCACTTGGTACATCTTCACTTGGTACTTCATCACTTGGTGTTTCCTCACTTGGTACCTCCTCACTTGGTATTTCCTCACTTGGTGTTTCCTCACTTGGTACATCCTCACTTGGTACTTCCTCACTTGATGTTTCCACACATGGTACTTCCTCACTTGATGTTTCCACACTTTTTACTTCCTCACTTGATGTTTCCACACATGGTACTTCTTCACTTGATGTTTCCACACTTGGTACTTTCTCTTACTTCCTCACTTGGTGTTTCCTCACTTGGTACTTCCTCGTACTCCCTCATGCTTCCTAACTTGGTACATCTTCACTTGGTACTTCCTCACTTGATGTTTCCACATTTGGTACTTCCTTATACTTCCTCATACGTGGTTCCTCCTGGTGTGGTACCTCCTTACTTGGTGTACTTCCTTAACTTAGTATTGGTACTTCCTCACTTCTCACTTCCTCGCAATGTGCTTTCCCGCTTTGTAGTATCTCGCATGGTACTTCCTCATTTTGTACCTTCTCGTGTGAAATCTCCTCACTTCGTACCTTTCTTACATTTGTTCTTCCTTGTATGGTACTTCCTTGTTCTGGTACTTTTTTACTTCCTGGTTTGGTAAGTCCTCGTTTTGTATATCGCTTGCTGCTTCCTCGTTTGGTACTTCGCGTGGTTCTTCCTCACTTCAGACTTCATGGCTTGGAATTTCCACGTCCTGTTCTGCCTCCTTTGGAACAGAGCCTCGCTTAATTTTGGTATCTGGCTCCTTACTTCTTGGCTGAGTATATATGACATTAAATCAATCCGTAATCGGCCTGATATCTAGGACAAAGTATGTTACCCTGCATATCGATCGCTCGTATGGGCATTTAATTCCCAGGCACATATACATGGATATAAAAACAAACAGGCAGACACACATAAACATCATCAAACAGACAGACACAAATAAACATCATCAAACAGGCAGACACACATAAACATCATCAAACAGGCAGACACAAATAAACATCATCAAACAGGCAGACACAAATAAACATCATCAAACAGATAGACACACCTAAACATCATCAAACCAGCAGACACATATAAACATCTTTAAACATGCAGACACACGTAAACATCATCAAACAGATAGACACACATCAGCATTGTCATGTTGACAAACACATAAACATCATCAATCAGACACATATAAACATCATCAAACAGGCAAACACACATAAACATCATCAAAGAGGCAGACATATATAAACGTCATCAAACAAGCAGACACACATCAACATTATCGAACAGACAGACACGTATAAACGACATCAAACAGGCAGACACAGACATCATTAAACAGGCAGACACATATAAACGTCATCAAACAGGCAGACATAAACAGACTTCATTAAACAGATAGACACACATAAACATCATCAAACAGGCTAACACACGTAAACATCATCAAACAGGCAGATATACGTAAGCATCATTTTTCAGGCAGACACACATAAACATCATCAAAGAGACAGGCACCCACAAACATGATCAAATAGGTAGACAGATAATTATTAAAACAAAATGACTGTACTCACCCTCCATTCTACTTAATTGTAGGTGTTGTTCAAATATAGGCGAGGTTGGTTAAAAGACTGGCGGCGCATTTCCCTATCCCATAGTATCTGTATAGTCAAAGCTCGTATAGCTTATCAAGGCGGGTTACAGTCCAAGATAACAGAAACACTATCATGCAATTCATCTACATGGAGACTTGTATACGTACAGATGCAGAGATAGGCTATGAGGAGGTATCACGTGTTGATGCGAGATTGATCGATTTATTTAAAAACTTATTTACTACATTTAAAATTTATTTTATTTATTTATTTCATGTTATTTATGTTGTGCTTGACAGAAAAATTACAGTTTCTACTGATATAAAGGATAAACTAATCATGCATTTGCACACTACACTACGCCATGCTATTTTTCTGTAGGTGTTATGGACTACCAACAAACCGTGGTATACAGGAATGCGAGTTGCCGTGTACTACAGTCAGCATCACATAGCCGGTGACCTCATTCACTCTGTAAACCACTATATGTCCAGCACTTGATCTATTCCGATCACATTTAAACATGCACACGGCAAACATGAACTACAATTTACAGATAACGAATTGCAGCGTGTAACAGAATAATAAATAAATAACAACGTGAACTGCAGCGTGTCTTCAGAATAACAAATAAATAACATCGTGAATCGTGGCGTGTAACAGAATAATAAACAAATAACAGCATGAATTGCAGAGTGTAACAGAATAATAAATAAATAACATCGTGAATCGCAGCGTGTAACAAAATAATTAATAAATAACAGCATGAATCGCAGCGTGTAATAAAATAATAAATAAATAACAGCATGAATTGCAGAGTGTAACAGAATAATAAATAAATAACATCGTGAATCGCAGCGTGTAACAAAATAATTAATAAATAACAGCATGAATCGCAGCGTGTAATAAAATAATAAATAAATAACAGCATGAATTGCAGCGTGTAACAGAATAATAAACAAATAACAGCATGAATTGCAGCATGTAACAGAATAATAAATAAATAACAGCGTGAATCGCAGCGTGTAACAAAATAATAAATAAATAAGAAAGTGAATTGCAGCATGTAACAGAATAGTAAATAAATAAGAACGTGAATCGCAGCGTGTAACAGAATAGTAAATAAATAAGAACGTGAATTGCAGCGTGTAACAGAATAGTAAATAATTAAGAACGTGAATCGCAGCGTGTAACAGAATAGTAAATAAATAAGAACGTGAATTGCAGCGTGTAACAGAATTGTAAATCAGCAACGGCGTGGTTCGTTATTCACTGCCAAGATAACGGATTGCAGTATATAATACACCTTTATAATGGGTCATACATAAACCAAATAAATAAATAAGGGTCCAAAGTCAAATTCCCAAAACACGCTAGTTGCCGGTTCAAACTTGGGCGTTTTAACGGAGCATAAGTATATATTCCTTGGCCCTCACTGTTTGTGGGGTCTTGATGATAATGAGCGATAATCGATGACGCTACATGATGTGGCAATTTGCGCCGTCTAGCGCTCGATGAAAACAACTTGCCGTCCAACAATATCATGTGCATATACCTCTATACGTGGCACGTCGGAAATATAATAGAATAGATTACGGTTAATAAAGTTCGTCAGTATAGGTGCCAAAGGTCGGTGGTTTACATCAGGCTACTTAGGTTTCCTCCATCCATAAATCTAAAAAAAAATAAAAAAATAAATAAATAAATAAATAAGCACAGTCATTTGCTGCGGGTAACGGACAAAACCTGGTGACAGTGTTGTTAGGGTTTACAGCAGACAGCTGTATCATAGTTCATCAAGTCCAATGGACATTTGTGTCCTCTCCGCACACACACCTTGAGTTCGTTCTGCGGGAGAAAACGTGTGTCAGGGGTAAGGAAAGTTGTTCAGATGCTTGCAGAAGGGCGATGGTTTCCTCCTGAAACACCCTTGAGCAGACCTGAGACAGAGGACAACTTGGTCACAGATCTGGCTGATTTCATATGTCTAAGTTGGCATTAGCTGATTTATAGATTGGCAGCTTTACTGATCAGCAGATTGATTGACTGACTGATCGATTTATGAATGATTTGTTGATTGAATAGTTTCTTGACTGATTAGCATAAATTCAGGTTTGTTTGAGCGAATTTGTGCATTCTTGTAGCTAGACATGATAGTTCTACAGATGTGGCGTCCGGAATGCTGAGTTTACATGACACAGCAATTTGCACCCGTTGCCATAAACGCAGAATGCTGTAAAGATGTTTAACTGGCGTTATTTTGGGATGGCTGCCACAAATATTTCATCTACCGCACGGGGTCAGTATTTGTTACATTCTGGAACATGTAAAAACATGCTCATCTCGGCAGGTTTTATCTCGTACTTTGCCCGCCACTGTGACGGGTTTTGGCATTCCTCACTTGCATGTTTACATTGACTACGAACATAGCTTTCCTGCTCTAACAAGAAGAAGTAGCTTGACAGATGTACACGTGCACCGTAAAGAGGTCTTGAAAGCAGCCGAACTTTGATGCTCTTACCATATCTAGGACATATTAAACATTACTTAGCACGGGAAAAGCGATTTGTTCAGGTCCGTGTTGTTTTGACGCGCTGAAATTGCCACCGCTTAGATTGACAGAGAGAAGATGTAGCGTTTTCGTTGGGTTTAACGGTTTTAGATTTGTCTAACTTAATTATGGTTCCACGTAGAATCGGTGTACTTTTTCTGTGTTTTCTATATTTATAACCTATAACGTTCACTGGTGCCGACCAAACTGCTTCCTCACTCTGCGTCCTGGTTAGCTTATTTTAACCAATCAGATTGTCGAACGGCCTGTGCTGTTTTTCATCACACTTGTACTGTTGATCTTTAAAAGAACATTAGAAACAAACCCCATCTTGGTCCTACTTCTTAAAGTAGATAGGCCTAAGTATCTCCTTCAAATATGGCGGCTTTCCTTAATTTAGTAACTGTCATTTACAAGCAACTTGTCACGTGACTCTCATTTAAAGATATTTTCTTTTCTGTTCATGCATGTATATGTTTGCCAGCGTGGTTTTAATCGTTTATTGCGTATGGATGTCATCTATAGTCCATCAGTTAGGATCACCGAATTATACTGGATTTTAGGTCTGCAGCAACCTGCATATGGTCGTGTGTTTCCCCCGGGCTGATCCCGGTTTCCTCCCACCATAATGCTGGCCTCCGTTGTGTAAGTAAAATATTCCTGAGTACGGCGTGAAACACTAATCAGATGAATAAATTATACTGAATTTCAAGTCAGTTAAATCAGATGAATAAATTATACTGGATTTCAAGTCAGTTATCGTTATAGTATTCTTAATGAAATTTTTTAAAGAAAATTTTTAGTATTTGTAAAGGTGAAATATTTACGTAGGTGGAGAACTTATTGCAGATGAGTATTTCTCAAGAAAAGGTTACAAAGACTTATAATCCTTTCAGAGAAATTCTAAGAGTCTGAATATTAACTGAAATGCACAGAATAGAAAATAATTTGGAATCGAAATCTTACTACCTTCCTGAAGTGTAGCACTGTCAACGTTTTCAAAGATTCGCCATTTGTCAAACACATATTTCGCCCAACGCAAGATTATTATTTATTTATTTATTTATTTATTTATTTGATCAGTGTATTACGCCGTACTCAAGAATACTTCACTTATACGACCACCAGCATTATAGTGGAAGAAACCAATCAGAGCCTGGGAGAAACCAATCAGAGCCCGGGAGGAACCAATCAGAGCCCGGGAGAAACCCACGACCATCCACAGTGTGCTAGATTATTACAAAGAATGTTTTTTGCTTGCTCTGTATAGCAATGAAGAAAGACTTTTTCAGGTGTTTTTCAGGAGTTAACCGGCTTTCTACTCTCGGATCATTGTGGACCATACTGTTCGCATTTTCTAACCTCGGAATGAGGTGATAAGGGACAGCTTACAGCGTATGTATGTAGGCTACTCTAATTAAGAAACGTGTGTTCCGTACTCAGCACAGGTGTTGAGCTCAACTGCCTAAATACATGGGGAACTACTAAGTAACAATCTAGCCCAAGACTTGCCGGTATGACCGTGTCTGGTTTTGAATTTCGCCCACACCCGAAATAAATTTCAGACAGGCTTCTAACCCAAGATTACAGGTTCAAGAACAGCGCAGCGTTGACTACCGTAGTCAAGGTAACGGAACTATCAATTTAACATAAGTACTTTAAAGCAAAGGAAGCATGTCTGTATGGGATCCTCTGTGCGCGATGATTTCATTATAAAAACCGATATAAAAAGTACCCGCCACGGTGGCAAGACGTCTAAAGCGATCTTCAAAGCGGACAGATTACTTGGAAAGGAAAAGTTATATTTTTGGTGAAAGTGGTCTGTTGTATAGTATACGGATCATTGCAGCAATGAAACAATATGCCATGTTCGATTGACCCCGAACTCTCCCTTTAATGAAATGTATGGCCAATTTGTAGATGAAAAAGCCATTGTTCATAAATTCGAACGATCCACAGGGCTGGAATCGCCACGATATATTGCTGATATATTGCAGATGTGCCCTGAAGCCACAGACAATCACATATAAGAACTCGCGGACGTCGGTCTAACGCAAAATCCGCAAACTAACAGAGTAAGACAACGTAAATGAGCGATGACGTAAACTCATCTTGCGAAACAGCAATTCTCACATCCTGTCATGTATGATTTTAATATGTTATTCGGGAATTGGTTAAAGCCTTGCTCTTTACTGCTGTCAAATCTTCCTGACTCTGGCTAGGCTACCACAATGGCCGGGGTACCTTTCCCATCGGAAGTAATAAAAGTTATGTCCTCTGCCGTTTATTCCAGTCGTCTGTTATATGACCTTTAGAGGCAAACTTGTACAGTAGTACTCATTCGTTACAAGAGAACAGTGGTGAAGTCAGCTTGAGTCACAATCGCCATTGCGCGGACTAAGGCATGCCATTAACCCTGTATACACGTTTATAAGGTACCTGGCGGGGTTTCTTCCACTCAAGAGCCAGAACAGCATTACACCCCGATCAAATACATAAATAACTGAACAGAGAATATTCATCCTCAGCTAATTCTTAACGTACTTTGGTGGATTGGTGGTTCGGGAATCATGTGAGACTTAAACTGAAAATATAGGATATGTCATAGTCTTTTTGTCTTCGGACACGATATGGCTGAAATATTGCCGATGTGGCGTTAAACCATAATCATTCATTCATTCTTCGGACAAACTTTTTCTAGTTTCACAAAACCACATCCTTCTATTGAACTTTCATCTCGGTGTAGTCCTGTGTTTTGTGGATTGCAGCCTCTTAACAAAATGTGTCATTGATATATAACTGTGGGAACAGGCACTAAATTGCCTCACTCCGAATGAGAGAGTCTATTGTAATTCTTGACAGTTCTTTGTAAACATGAAGTATACGTACAGCAGATGGCGATAAAAATCGGCTTTATTTCTGTTGTTTATTCTTGTATACAGTTTCCGATCCTGCAATAAAACCACAGTAAATCTCAGCTCTGTATGTCCGACCGGGGAAAAGCGGAGAAAATTCTCATTATAAAACACGACTCAACTTTGTTATCACAAGTCAGGCTATGTCGCGGAGCTGACACTTGCCGTATTACCGCGTTGTTATGTTTGTATCACCCAGGGTTGCCCGTTCTGTTTTCCTACATGTTACAGCTAGGCGAAAAATAATTGGCCTCAGTGGTCGGGTTAAGCTGGAAGGTTCGCTAAGAAAACTTAACAATATAAACAACATAAGGGTAGGTCTGCTGTACTGTGTAAACAACTTTGACGTGTTTCAAAGTTTCCCCAGGTCTCGAACAGATGGAATTGAACAGGCAGTAATATTGGCTACTCTGACAGAAAGCTGAACAACTTCGTCAAGCATCAGCTTTACCGAGTCTTTGATGCAAAGATCATTACAGTGCTTCAAGTGGCATGTTTACCATAATGCTGGCCGCCGTCGTATAAGTGAAATATTCTTGAGTACGGCGTAAAACACCAATCAAATCAAATCAAACATCCCCCACCAACCTCAACACTCCCCCCCCCCCCACCTAAAGCTCCTTTATAGTCCAGAAAAAGTTATTTTTTCACTCTTCACATTTCTGTCTATAAAGGTTGCACAAGAGTGAATACAAGATTTGTGGACCACATATAGGCCTACGTTTGTTTTATGTACAGGCCCTGCGCTTTCATAACACCACAACTCCATGCAGTGCGTCAGCCCATACACACTGCCACTTCAATGTACTCTTGGTTCAATCTGTAAATGCTTTCATCTGTCTAAATTTGATGTTAGAAATAAAAAAATATTTTTTTCTGCCAAGTGCTTAAATTTTCAAACTATTTCAGCGATAAATAAGCCGATGTTTATGCTGACCTATATAAGCATTACCATAAGCCTCAATGACGACTTGATGGAATAAGTTGTACAAGGCTGTTGGCCTGGTTTATCGGGTGGGAACTGGTGGCTGGTTTATCGGGTAGGAACTGCTAACATCGTACGTATATGACGCTGTACATGGTATCCCTGACGTGCTACTGAGAATTATAAATGGAAATCTTCAGACCGTAAACCGTAAACTTTTCAAGTTTTAGTTAATTCGGGCGAGATAAGCGTTTCTGAACCAAGCTTTGGAAAACATGGAGACAGGATACGAGACTGAAAGGTCTCTGAGGAAAGGACACGCTGTTTCACTGCCTGGTTTCGAGTTTTATCCTCTTGAGAACAGTAGAAAAGCTAAAACATATCGAAAAGCAGCGGCGTGTGAAGTGCAGTAGTCACATTTGTCCCATAAATTATCATTTAAATGAAAGGAGGTACACTGGTTTAACACGGTTAGTTAACAAACTTCAATGTAAAACCCAAGTGCTGATGTCGCTGCATGTTAGCCGATATATGTTAAACACAGTAAATGTATACTCGCCCACATGCACGGACTGATCCTTTCTCAATCCATTAATCTGTAATTAACCTTTGGCAGACATGTGCGCTTTGCATTGCATGTGTCTGTTCCACCATCAGTTAATGTCACCAAGGATGTCAGATTTATCGTTCCCTTTTCATCCACCAAATACCTGTAACGCCTGCACCAACCATGTGCGTTTTTTTTAGGGTCGGTTTACTTTTGGGGCTCGAACAGCATGATGACAAGTACTATTAAACTACTTTCATCCAGAAAGGTCGAAAAGAAACATTATTCTGGACTGACTTTATGTTTTCTTCTTGTGCAGGTTCCGATCTCTGTCAGAAGGCACATTATTTACAGTGACGTGCTTGGGAAGGCATAGAACTACTGAGATTGTTGGCCCGTGAATGGTAGAATCTGGAGATTGCCTGCATGGTGTTGTGCGGATTGGCCGTAGATCTGGTACCACATAGCTGTTTTCTCGACGCAGGCATCGACGACAGGCAGATCTCGGGAATACCCTCAGTGATAAATGTTTTAGGGGAGGCCTCCGGACTTATGAGACCCGAAGAATTGTTGATATAACAGGAGCCCCGTGGAATTCCCCGCTGTGCTATGCCCCGCTACTGGCTCCATATATTCTGCTTTATTACACAAGGATTCAGTGGTTCTTTCATTTGCCGCGCGGCCTTTAAGGGCTAAAATTTCTCTACGCTGGGCAGCTTCAAAAATATCCCAGTAAGCATTTCTATTACCGACAGTGCAATGGTGTAACTGTATACAGGAGAACGCTTCATTTACTCTGAGAGTCTCTACACACCATCACAAAAACTCTCAAAAGAGCTGGGGAATTTAGAGCGCAAGAAAAATAAGCCCAATCAAGCGCATGATGTAGGCATATGCACATATTGATGGTTTTCCACCAAACTTTGCTGGCGTCTCTGGAATTTGGAAAGCAATACCATGACAACATGTTAGCTGAGCACAAAAAGTGAAGTGAACGTGAACAAAGTGTGACGGTTGTTTTATTCGTCCAGAATGGAGGCGGCTTACCCAGGGATGTGGGCATGTTTAGGACTAGTTTTGCTGACCTCCACTGTGGCGACCCAGAATTATAGACACAGCCCTCCCCAGAAGATGTCCCCGGACACCAACAGGCCGATGCAGTGTCCCTTGGCTTGTCGTTGTTCGCAGATCCGGCCCGGACATGAACTGCTGAGACGGTGGGAGGACCTCAAGTCTCCGGCTGATATCCGGATGTTGGAAAACGCCATTGATCAAGGTCATTGGTTCCGGAGAGACTTTTCGTCCGGGTCTAGCCGGGCCGTTTCCGGCCGGGACATGATGTGTATGGGGTTGGTAGACCTGCCTTCGTCCATACCTTCAGGTAAGTGTTATATGTGTGATACACGTCTGGTTAAAGAATGCATGCATTGGTATCAATTGAATTTGTATTTTGGAAAAAAAACAGCCATGGTATTTGAAAGACCACGACTGTTTGTTGGAGGTACTCCAAAAACAAACCCTACACAACACCAGGGCTGGATTATCTTACAAATATTTTGTTGTCGGTTTGTGCAGGACCAAAACGATTTCTCCTCTCGCAGATTTTAGGACAAAGTAGGAGAGTTTCAATTTTGACACTGTAAATTATCCTCTCTTGGACAGCAATATACCGAAGGGTCCTGCATATGGCGTGAACATATCTCGCCTTGTGGCATTTGTTAGATCCTGCGTGTTGTGTGGCGATTTCAGTCCACGCCACAAGTCATTACTACAAACACTTGTGTGTCGAGGGTATTTCATCAAACTTTTTTTAATTCAAGTTTCCTAAGTTTTAGAATGAGTATAATTGTCTCGTTAGTAAATATAGACAGAGCGTCCAGAATCTCTCTGGACGCTCTGCTTCGGGATTATGTCTAATTCCGCTTAACCCGAGGCCAGGAAACGGATATTCATCGTGTTGAATTAAATCGTCACGTTGGATATTTCAACAGTTGCAATAAAGCAATAAAACTGGTATACATAGTTTGTTATCGACAATTGATATTCTAGCATGGTACACGATTTGAATACTGATTTTACTCCGTCGCCTAACATTCTTTGCCTCTTTCCAATATTATTGAAAACTGTGGATTGCTTCTCTTTGCATGATTCTGTCCTATTTGTCGTATTTTATATACTTTCTTAGTTCTTTGGTGGTTCGTGTCATACGTCATTTTGGGAGTTGGCCTCGTGATTAGTGGCCTAGAACGTTCTTATTCGTTGACGACTGGTTTACGAATGTCTCTTTCGATGCATAGATTAGAATTCTTCTTACTTCACCAATACGTATAATTCATCCGACCTTTATATTGATTCCACCGAAGATCACGGCTTGGAATAAAATATTCCCCAATACCCCCATTGTTTTAGAATTGTCTTGTTCGTCTGGAACACCTGTCCCTTGCCCTTTTTAGACCTAGGTCACAACTCCGAGAAGCATGGAGTTTTTTCCCCGATGTGTTGGACGGTTGAGCCCATAACGCAAACTGTCATAGAAGTGAACTGTTCTTCAGTGCCACATACAAGAGCAGTCAAATAACAAACTGACAACGAGCATCGTAACCAGCAAGAGATGACTCTAATTGTCTTTTCTCGTGACCTACACCGGTAAACATCAGGGAGTCAGATTTGTTGTAACTGTTTCGTGGTGGGGAAAATTGGGGCGTGCGTGGTGTATGAGACAAAGAGTATGAACACTCGAGTTGAGAATTTGTGGCATAGAACACAGACATTTACATTATTACTTCAGGAATCACAAGAGTCGTGGGTATATGGCAATGGAGGCCAAGCTCGCGCTAACACAGTAGAACAATGATATAAACTGGCCAGAGGACGATTTCAAGCTCCCCATATGTCTGGTCTCTCTGGATAATTGCGCCAGCTTTTGGTGTGGCACTGCGCATGTAGCAATGACCTAGTTTCATGATCTAATATTGTTACACTCTGAATTCCCGTGCGAGATTATGTTTTATTGTTATCATTATGTTCCTACTGAATTATTCCCTGTAACAGTTAGCAGTTCTATTGTTCATCAAGTCAGACCTAATTATGACCATGCCAAACGCGTAACATAATATGACAAAATTGTTACATCATGTAACAATATGCGACATATGATGGTTTGCGTTTTCAGAAAAATATAAAATTGCATTCAGGTTTTTGAACAGTACCGTAAACATTTCGTTATTGTATCTTTATGTTCGTAAGTCAACAGGATTCTCAACATGGATGACAGCTGCATAGCTTTTAGCAGAGATCGGGTTTGTTTGGCAGGCCAGCAGTAGGTCATTAGTTCAGACGAGCCGGTCATCTGCAGAGCTCTGCTAACACCACTGTTATCCTCATTTAAATGTACACAGTTAAATCTCATTAGAGTTCCGCTAGATGCCGCTTTTAGTACAGTTTATACAGCGAACGGCAAGCAAATCTAGTTGGCTGTAGACAGATTTGGAGTTCTAACCCAAAGAAAAAAGGGTATAGTTTACCCTACGAGTGTAACGACTTCTCGGGACATAAACAAGGTGCCACACGGTTGTTAATTACAACAAATTGCAGAATGATTTAACTACAGACGTCTGACGAACCCGTGTTGATTATCACTTGCATAAGATGGAATATCCATGCCAAGGATGTTCTTCACACGTTGGCACTTTTCCAGTACTATCATTTCAGGGTCATTAAATCAAAGGCTAACGCCATAAAAGCATCTGTCATAATGTTTACATGTTTAATTATTCTTGTGTGAAAACTTGGGGTCTCTGCGGCCGAGATGGTTAGCACGCCAGCGCGGCGCACGAGCCTTTCACCAGTACGGTCGCTGTGAGCTCATGGTGGCTTCCTCTCCGCCCTACGTGGGAAGGTCTACCAGCAACCTGTGAATGGTCGTAGGTTTCCCTCAGGCTCTACCCGGTTTCCTCCCATCATAATGCTGGCCGCCTTCGGATAAGTGAAATATTCTTGAGTACGGTGTGAAATACCAATCAAATAAATAAATAAATTAAAAACCTAAAATCTTCTTTACCATTGAAGCAAGAAGCAACTCCCCGGGTAAATGTGCCTGTTCCCACGCAGCCATTTTAGATACAGTCGTTTAGTTACGTATTTATAGTCACAGACTACATGGGTTAGCGTATATGATTAGGGGAGCGTTATGTATCAGCCCAGGTAAAAACGCCTCGTTATCATCGCCTCTCCGTGCACTGACTTGCTAAGTGATAACAGACAGTCTGAGGTACATATCCTTATGATTAAATACCTCCAACATTTTATGCCTAAGTACATTATATAGCCTAGATGGCTAGTTACCTACACCTCGCCGTGGTGCAGTGCTGATGCCGGATTAGCACCCGACTTGGCACATTGACTCTCCACGCTGGCAAAATAGAGTTAGGATTAATCAGATTTTCCCGTATCTACCGTCTCGGATATCTCACTCTCCCTGAGAGGTTTTATAGCTCCACCACCAGGCCGTACTGACCTCTTTTACTACTTGTTAATAAAACGTTGGTTAAAAATACTCTTCCAAATCTTCAGAATCGCACGTAAAGCAAAGATTTTCAGCATGAAGCTTACATACACAGAATGCCGATCATAGGCCTGCAGGCTGGTAAATTCTTGTCAACTGAGCTGATACAGTTTCTTGAAAGTCTGGTCAAACGCTGTCTACGTTAAATCATCTTTCAGAATGATTACTTGTTACTGTTAGACTTGTCTTAAGAAGTGGACTATTTCTTTTCCCTTTAAGCAAGAGCATAACACAGTAAGCATAGAAATATTTAAACTGTCGAAGAATCTCTTTCGTCTTGATTTTAAAAGTTTAAATTAGAGAATTCTGAATATGTTAGCGAATACCACAAATAGATCTGGTTTCCTACACTGAAATCCAAGTATATAAAGTCATATCTATTCCATGTAATCCCTAACGATGATTGATATTGGCAAAAACATATGCTGTGTATTGGACCAATCAAAAGTCTCAGTTGTTAACCTTTATATTGCAGATATCATTCGGCTGTCAATTTTTGGGGAGGAAGGGCAGTCCAATCAGTCACGTGACTCCATTTCCTATGGTCATCCCCACAAACCAAGCAGTATTGCCGCTCGAGGAACAGCTATACACTCAAACAATCAGCTGTCCACAATCAGAAAGAGCGCCTTCATGCGTTCACGTGATTTACTGGAGCTGTCCATTGTTGGGAATGACGTCAGGTATATAAGTCCGGCCGAATTTGAGTACTTGCCAAACTTGGTTTTGTTAAATCTGCAGAATAACAACCTGAAATCGTTGGAAACTCAAACATTCCAAGGACTGTATCATTTAGAAGAGCTAAGGCTGTCCAAAAACGGTCTTCACATCCTCCCGTCTGGTCTGTTGGACAACGTGCCCAGGTTGAAGAAACTTTACGTAGATGAAAATCAGATTCGATCTCTGGATATAGACACATTTCATTCACTAAGGAATCTCGAAATTTTGGATTTGTCCTCCAATAACCTGACGTATTTACCGAGAACTGTGTTTGCCAGAAACCGCCATCTCCGAGAGTTATCCATGGATGACAATATGTTTGATGGCATTCAGTCAGATTGGTTCTCCCATGCCCTTCAGCTGCAGAAGCTGTCGATGAATGGTAACAGGTTACGTAGCCTGGGGCCTGGAAGTCTCACCGTGGTTAGGATGTTGTCAGATCTGTCCTTGTCAGGAAATCGGATAATCCGAATACACGCCCGAACCCTGAACTCTTTCCACAGTCTCCGTAGGTTAGACCTCAGCTATAACAACATCGGTGCAATACCAGCAGGAACATTTCACGGGACGCCCAAACTGACGGAGCTAAATCTGGCCGGCAACAAACTGATTCTGATCGCCAGAGATGTTTTTGGTCGGCCGTCTGCCCTGAAAATACTGGATCTTTCGAACAATAACCTAGATACAGTTTCCAGAGAAAACTTCAAAGATCTCAATGCCTTGGAGAAACTGGATTTATCTGGAAACGGAATAACGGATTTAGTCAACGGCACGTTTTCAGGATTGAGAAAGCTAAGGGAGCTAAATCTAGCTAGAAATAAAATACATGCAATTGAGCATAGTTCTTTAGCAGTTTCTCTCAGTAGATTTGTGTCACAGCTGACTTGGTTAAACCTTCAACATAACCAGATATCGTCAATAACCGGTGAGAGCTTCCGCACTGTTCCTCATTTGAAATTCCTCAACCTGGCTTTTAACCACATCACATTCATCGATGGCAAAGCCTTCCATTCTCAACAACAACTGAACACGCTGCTTTTGAATAACAATTTGCTTTCCTCCCTTCGGGGTGGAATATTTTCTTCCTTAAAAAATGTTCGTCATTTAAATGTTGGTTATAACCAGCTGAAGGATCTATCTGGCACTGTGTTGAAAGGCCTTACACGTCTTGACGAATTAAACGCACAACAAAACCGCTTATCGTTACTGATGAAGGATCTTTTCCATGAAATTCCTAATTTGGTTAGGGCTAATTTCAGTGGAAATTCCATCCATTATGTTAACATGAACAGTCTCTTCCCGAGTTCTTCACTCAGTCATTTGGATTTAAGCAGAAATAACCTCTCCGAAGTGAAGGCATCCCCATCTTTTGGACTACGCCTGAAACACTTATCGTTAGCTGAGAATCGACTTAAGAGTCTTCACAGTGACATCAGCAACAGCATGGCCACAGGAGGGGAGTTAAGTCTGGTGAAGAATCCGTGGCTGTGTGACTGTCACTTGTCTTGGTTTCGATATCTCGTCCCCATCTGGCAGCTCCAGCTGGCAGATGCAGATCAACTGGCATGCGACCAGCCCAGAGAGCTTAGGGGACAGCGAGTGAGTGTGATATCAAAGTTAATATATGCTGAGGATGGTTTGGGGATATAACACTACAGGATTTCGTATATGTTAAACACAGTAGCATACCTAAGATACCAATACCATCAGGAGTATTTCACGGCCATCCAAAGCACACACCATTATCCTGGTTACATGACTTCTCACATTAAAGCAATTCTACTCAAGCGAGTTCAGATAAACCAATCAGTCTGTGATAAAATAGTTAATTCCTTGATAAAGTTGTCGTATTACGAGTGTTATTGATTGTCATGGTTACAAATAAATGATAAACCAAGATTGCTTATAAATGGTATGTCCACCTATGAACTGGTCTACAGGGTATAGAATGTAGTCACAACAACACTATACATTTACCACACTTGAACTCTGTACATTTATCACATTTGAACTCTATATATTTACCACATTTGAACTCTGTACATTTACCAAAAATGCCCTAGGTAAAGGCGATCTATTATGTGCACGTACCCATGCCTTATGTCTTTCAGATTCTATCCCTGGGCCAATCTGACTTTACCTGTAGTTCTCCCGTGGCAAGGCAAGGCTCGCCCGCCATCAGACCTCCTGTTAAGGAGCGCCATAACTACCCAAGCCAAGACAGGACAATAATGGCACCAAAGAGTCGTTATCCCCGTGTGCATCAAAACAACCCCATGTTAACCACTACGCTAAGGAACATCCTGCCTCTATCTACATCAAAATACCAGGGAGACCCGAGGTCAAAATACCAGGGGGGTCCGAGGTCAAAATACAGCAATCGCAACGTCCTTTCAAACCATAACGCAAATCATGGTTCCAAAAAGAATCGTGTGAGAAAGAAATCCGGAGTAACCAAGCCGCTTGTCGACACCTTAAGACGTGCGAATAAACGCTTCATACCGATATCCCCCAGGCCAAACATATTAGTGGACTCCCGTGATCGTTCTAGAATCCACAGTGGTTCGGGACTCTCAGGTCGGACGTTTGATTCTAGAGGAACCACTACGCCTAGTCCCTGGTCTCGTTCTAACCGGAGGAAACCCTTCACCGAGCGGCCCAGACCAACGATATCTACCTCCAGGCCGACTCAGAGGAGCGATGTCCATTATCCAGGGAGACGCCGCTGGAAAACAACACGAAGGCCTATAATACCAAGAGAGTTCACTACTAAGCGACCGCAGGCAAGAAGAGGTTTTTCTACCAGAGGCACATCACAAAACTACTCGTCAAAGAGGGAGTTTGACAAAGAGAGACGTAATCAGAAAGGGGAGTTTGGTGGACCACGGCTTTATGAACACGACTATGATAAGGGCAATAACTCAGGTACAGAAACATGGTGGAACCCACCTTCTCTTTTTCACAGAATACCTTCTCCCACGGTGGGGACAACGACACCTCGCAGACAGATCGTGAAGGTGACGCCAAAAGTGCCAACTAGGATCCGGAATCCTATCTACCCGCGGAAACCCAATCGATCCCCAATCCCTAATCCTCAAACAAAACCTCCATTAAGAGACAGGGCGAACGTGCGCAACTTTAACCGTCTGTCAGCCCTAACACCCAGACCAGACAGATTTCGTCGTCCTTACAGAGTTCCCAGCTATACGTCAAGACCACTGAGTAACAAGAGCTTCAAGAATGAGACATATGACACGGCAAAACCAGGCGCCAACCCGCCCTATGACCAGAAACAACCCGCCGTTCGCCCATATGTCCTCACAACTCTAAAACCTAAACAAACATTGAGGCCAAAGTTTCCAAACGTTTATCCCAGAGGGACATCCACATCGACAACCATTTTTCCACCAAAAGTGGTTACTCAGAAGACAAGGAAAACAACTGACACACGACGCAAGGAAAGCGTGTTGCTTGGATGTCGCTTCCAGTCAAAGTGGAGATTGCATTTTGACAAAGCCCTCATCAGGTCAGTTCAGATAAATCGCTGTCTTCATGTCGACGATTCAATCAAGGTTCAGTACAGATAGTCATTCACCTATTGTCAAACCCAAAGTTTTAGGTCAAAAAACGCAAACTCAACATCCAGAATAACTTCATTGTAAAGCTGTGTTCGGCTTGAACTCGGTAATTAGTGTCAACCAGAAATACAATGTCATTTGTAGAATTTTATTGAACAGTAGGGAAAATTGAGCAAATTTTAGCCTATTTTTAACTCAGTTGTAATGCATGCTACGTTAAATGTGTCTCTTGTCATTTACAGCGACACCAGGTACCGAGAGATTGCTAAGTGTATAGAATTGCATGTGCATGACTTACAGTGTTTATAACAATGTTCTTCTTTTCTCCGCAGACGACATAAATCAGAAGTTAAGAACTATCATGTGACTGTATTGAACTCCCGCCGAAAGCCGACATGTAATGCGGTGCTGCTGACGGATTGGTGGATTCTGACGACAGCTTCCTGTGTGGAAAAGAATTTGGCTAATCCGGGTAAACTCCGAGATCCCTCGTGGTCCCCTAACTACCATGTGAAGATCGGACTTCGGGAGCTGAACAAGGCGACGGGAATTGTGGTACATCCGGCGTACCTGTCACGCCGTTCTCAGGACCACGACTTTGCCTTGCTCAAGCTGAAATACGACAGTCTCATGACCAAAGCGTTCACGCCACCTTGTGTCATGTCTTCGGCATGGTTCCAGGGGCGTTCGGCTTGGGTGGTGCCAGGTGTGGCCTCGGCTCGATTCGACAGCAAGAAACCTCGATCAAATCTCCAGACTATGGCTGTGAAGGTTTGGGAGACTGATTGTGATAAAAACCCGGCCTCCTGTCTCCGTATTACGAACAAAGATTTGAATAGTGAGTCTGCTTTCACTGATGGAGCCCCTTTGTACTTGGGGTACTCCAAGTCTAGGTGGAGCTTGGTGGGCTTGGGTCGGTCGTCAACAACAGCTACGACTGTTAGTAAGTACTTACCTGTCTGGACTGTGCTGGACTGGCTGAGAACAGTCGTCAGCAGTTGAAGAGACACGTTGGACAGGACGTGGTGGGGAATTTGGCAGCCATACAACGGGTCCAGGGTGATACAACGAAGGGCAGCTAACGATCGACGGTTTGGGATGAAGGAGATGAATCTCTAAATACGTGCCTAGAGCCTTTACGTTACGTGTTTGGAGCCTTTACGTCACGTGCTTGGAGCCTTTACGTTACACATATGGAACTTTTACGTATGTTGAGCTGTTGCGTATGTGGAGCCATTACGTATGAGGATTTTTTACTTTTTACCATTGTGGATCCTGTACATTGCATTGTATGTATGTGGAACATTTACGTAATGGACATTGAGACATCCGTGGCCTTGCGCATTTCCCTAAAACATCCAAAATTTCTCCCTGTTTAGAACACATGCCGAGATCTCCCGGAGACCAGAGTTTACCCAGAGCTCAGTGATTTTTACTCCCCCGTCTAAAGGCCTCACATGGTCGGCATTAGTCAGTCTGTCCGCCCGTCTGTTGTTAAAACACTATCTCTTGAATTCATCGCGCAATTTCCATCAAGCATCATGTCACTTATATCTAATCGTGTTTGAGTCGTTAGGCCTGTACTTCCTTTACTTTGTAAACGCACTATGCCTTGAACGTTGTAGGCAATGTTTACTAAGGTTATACCATATGCACTTAAGCATTGGAAGGAAACATACACTTTTTTGTCGGTGACCATGGCCATTTTTTGTAATGCCATTGATGTCATTTGCCCTTTTTTTTGCTCGTATACTCGTATCTCTTGAAGTATTGAAGTATTTGTTTTTATCAAACTTGTGCCTGTGTACACATTGTCATACGCCTGTTATTTTTATTTACTTTTGACTTGTCATTATTATCAAAGTCGTTTGATCTGAGTCTACATTATTGTGCAAACAGACCATCTCTTGCAACTTCTGATCAGATATTTGATTCTGGTTCCCGGTTCAGACATTAATGCATGCAGTCTTCTCATCGAACGCTTGAATCACACACTTCAGATGTGTACACAGATGTCAAACCAAGTCACTAAGGCTCATCTGTCTTCTGACATCAGCGTATTATGTGTATTAATTATGTGTTCACCTTCTGTCGACGAACAACACGACGGAGACATTTGCTTTAGTTTCGTGATATTATGGATCTTATTTTGGAATCAGGTCGCCATGAGTTTAATAGACTCCCTGATAATTCACGTAGTCTCAGCTAGGTGCCTGAATCTTGCCACAAACAGAACCTTGAATACATGTATAAACATCAGTAGTCTTCATATGTGCATGACGATTGTACATGCTGAGCTCCAAGGTGCGGACGGGGTTAACGTTATCGGACTTATTCATAGTTCCTGTGACATTGACATGCCGAAACGTGTTTCTTTTTTTGGGGGGGGGGAGGGAGGTGGGGGGCAGGAGGGAGGAGTTTGGGGAGGTGTTGGGGAGTAGGGAGTTAATCTCTTCAACAGGAACAGGAACAGGAAGTCCTTCAAACGAATAGTAACATTAATGCACATAGCAAATCACTCTCACGGTTATAGGCTTGTAACTCTGCAATCAGACGTCACTCTTCACGGTTATAGGCTTACATCTGCAACCAGACGTCACTCTCACGGTTATAGGCTTGTAACTCTGCAATCAGACGTCACTCTCACGATTATAGGCTTGTAACTCTGCAATCAGACGTCACTCTTCACGGTTATAGGCTTACATCTGCAACCAGACGTCACTCTCACGGTTATAGGCTTGTAACTCTGCAATCAGACGTCACTCTTCACGGTTATAGGCTTGTATCTCTGCAATCAGACGTCACTCTTCACGGTTATAGGCTTATATCTCTGCAAGCAGACGTCACTCTTCACGGTTATAGGCTTATATCTCTGCAAGCAGACGTCACTCTCACAGTTATAGGCGTGTATCTCTGCAATCAGACGTTTCTCTCACAGTTATAGGCGTGTACCTCTGCAATCAGACTTCACTCTCACGGTTATAGGCTTGTATCTTTGCAACCAGACGTCACTCTCACAGTTATAGGCGTGTATCTCTGCAATCATACTTCACTCTCACGGTTATAGGCGTTTATCTCTGCAATCAGACGTCACTCTCACAGTTGTAGGCGTGTACCTCTGCAATCAGACGTTTCTCTCACAGTTATAGGCTTGTATCTCTGCAATCAGCCGTCAGTCTCACAGTTGTAGGCGTGTACCTCTGCAATCAGACTTCACTCTCACGGTTATAGGCGTGTATCTCTGTAATCAGACGTTTCTCTCACGGTTACAGGCGTGTATTTATGCAATCAGCCGTCAGTCTCACGGCTATAGGTGGGCAATCAGACGTCTCTCTCTCACAGCTATAGGCGTGTATCTCTGCAACCAGACGTCACTCTCACAGCTATAGGCGTGTATCTCTGCAATCAGACGTTGCTCTCATAGTTGTAGGCGCGTACCTCTGCAATCAGACATCATTCTCACAGTTATAGGCGTGTACCTCTGCAATCAGACGTCACACAGTTATAGGCGTGTACCTCTGCAATCAGACATCACTCTCACAGTTATAGGCGTGTATCGCTGCAATCAGCCGTCATTTTTACAGTTATAGGCGTGTACCTCTGCAATCAGCCGTCACTCTCATGGTTGTAGGCGTGTATTTCTGCAATCAGACTTCACTCTCTTTGCTAGACGTCGTGATTCGGGTACCTCATGTACCGTCAGGAGCATAAAGACCTAGACGTCATAATTCGGGTACCTCATGTAGTGTCAGTAGCATAAAGAGCTAGACGCCGTGATTCGAGTACCTCATGTAGGCCTACTGTCAGAAACATAAAGAGTTGGACGTCGTGATTCGGGTACCTCATGTAGGCCTACTGTCAGAAACATAAAGAGCTAGACATCGTGATTTGGGTACTTCATGTAGGTCTACTGTCAGGAACATAAAGAGCTAGACGTCGTGATTCGGGTACCTCATGTAGTGTCAGTAGCATAAAGAGCTAGACGTCGTGATTCGGGTACCTCATGTAGGTCTACTGTCAGAAACATAAAGAGCTAGACGTCGTGATTCGGGTACTTCATGTAGGCGTACTGTCAGAAACATAAAGAGCTGGACGTCGTGATTCGGGTACCTCATGTAATGTCAGGAGCATAAAGAGCTAGATGTCGTGATTAGGGTACCTCATGTAGGCCTACTTTCAGGAACATAAAGAGCTGGACGTCGTGATTCGGTACCTCATGTACTGTCAGAAGCATAAAGAGCTAGACGTCGTGATTCGGGTACCTCATGTACTGACAGGAGCATAAAGAGCTAGACGTCGTGATTCGGGTACCTGATGTACCGTCAGGAGCATAAAGAGCTAGACGTCGTGATTCGAGTACTTCATGTAGGCCTACTGCCAGGTGCATAACGAGCTAGACATCGTGATTCGGGTACCTCATGTACTGTCAGGAGCACAAAGAGCTAGACGTCGTGATTCGGGTACCTCATGTAGGCCTACTGTCAGGAACATAAAGAGCTAGACATCGTGATTCGGGTACCTCATGTAGTGTCAGGAGCACAAAGAGCTAGACGTCGTGATTCGGGTACCTGATGTACTGACAGGAGCACAAAGAGCTAGACGTTGTGATTCAGGTACCTGATGTACTGTCAGGTGCATAACGAGCTTCTTGTAGGCATGGAGAAAGTTTATGGGTTTCTTATGTGTACGGTAACATGTTGGGGAGCTTGTTGTCACGGAGCGGGTCAGCAACCCTGGCTGAGAAACTTAACCTGACACTCCAAGATTAGGGACGGTAAATGTTATGAACTACAGTGTTATTTTGCACTTGTTTTATGTATTGTACCACATCGTAAGATTGTTTACAATTATCTAACGTTAATTCTTACGCAAATAAAACAGATGTTCCCGTCTTGGTGGATATGTATCTTCTGTCAGCTCCTTTTAGTGGGTACGGTCAGACATAGTTTCGGGTTTCCATATATTGTGACTTTCTGTGGTCACTTCTTTAATAAGTCTTTAGAAGCAGTGGGAAAACAGGTTGTCAGCAGACGGAATCAAGCTTCTTCAACTGACCATAGCGTTTATACGGCCTCGACTCACACTTTCCCCTGGTGCTTGTCTTTGATCCGTGATATTTGTCTGTTATAAGGACTATATTTAATCACTTGATTGGTGTTTCACATCGTACACAAGAATACTTCGTTTATACGCCGACGGCAAGCATTCATTGGACAGAAAACCGTGGAAACTCACGATCATCCTCAGGTTGCTGCCAGACCATCCCACGTACAATGTCTCTCATATGAAATTTTTAACATCTGATAATGTCAATACCAGAACCTGTCGATGAAGGTTTCATAGTATGGTAAGTTTTTATTGAAGATAGAAGGTAATTATGAATAACAATTGCGTGCTATGCCGGTAAGACTCCAATATTTCTTCACTGTCGAGTTATCGCTGTCTTGCTGGCATATGTCTATTTACTATGAGTTGTGTCACTTATATAAGTTGGTTAATATAAGCTGGTAAGTGGTTTTTTTTTTAAATATTTAGTAAGTTTGCAGTTTTTCAACGGATGTAATGTTTGTGGCCTGTGGAAACCCACTAGTGCCTCATGACTGGAACACGACACTTGTAGATACACATCAACCATGGCTGGAGTTCAAACTGAAGAGAAAACGTAAGTCCATTAAAGAAGTTATTTGTAGGACCCCTTTACTCCGCCTGCTTGCAGTTTCAACAGGCTTATCCAGGAATGTAAGCGACGCGGGCAACATATCACTGTAGATAAGACATCTTTTTTACGCAACTTCTGCGAAGGAAGTTGGTAGACCAGTCTGTTAGGTGGGGAGGTGAGGGGGTGGGGGTAGAAAACAAGACGAATACTCATGTCAGATCATGTCAGATTTCATTATCATCTTCTCGGTCTCTTCAATTTTCCCATTCATTCTAGAGAGAGATGGTATATTGTATATCATGTGTCTGATTAGTAGTATTTAGTCCTCAAACTCGAACTTGTCACCTCAGATGAGAATAAATGAATGAATCAATGAATGAATGCACAATATATACACAATGTCTTTTGGCAGAGCGAGTCCATGCCACTAAAGTCCTGCCGCCACTGAAGTATTATGCCGAAGATACCAGACATGACACCCCACCCAGTCACATTATACTGACACAGGGCCAGCCAGTCATCTTTCCTTGTTTTAACCCTTCAGTGCTGACAACCAAGCGGCGTGGAAAAGTTCCAATTTTAAAGTTTATGGTATAACCTGACCCAGGTTTGTCTCAGATCAGAACCTTTTCCTCAATGTAGAACATGAGGACCATAATGTAGGAGTCTTTTGCGTTAACCACAGAGCTGAAGCTCTCCTCTCACGAAGAGACGTTAACCACAGAGCTTGAGCTCTCCCCTCATGAAGAGACGTTAACCGCAGAGCTGAAGCTCTCCTCTCATGAAGAGACGTTAACCGCAGAGCTGAAGCTCTCCTCTCATGAAGAGACGATAACCGCAGAGCTGAAGCTCTCCTCTCATGAAGAGACGTTAACTGCAGAGCTGCACCTCTCCTCTCATGAAGAGACGTTACCCAAAGAGCTTGAGCTCTCCTCTCATGAAGAGACATTAACCACAGAGCTGCTCTCCTCTCATGAAGAGACGTTAACCGCAGAGCTGGACCTCTCCCCTCATGAAGAGACGTTACCCACAGAGCTGGAGCGCTCCTCTCATGAAGAGACGTTAACCACAGAGCTGCAGCTCTCCTCTCATGAAGAGATGTTAACCACAGAGCTGCTCTCCTCTCATGAAGAGACGTTAACAGCAGAGCTGGACCTCTCCTCTCATGAAGAGACGTTAACCACAGAGCTGGAGCTCTCCTCTCATGAAGAGACGTTAACCGCAGAGCAGGAGCTCTCCTCTCAAGAAGAGACGTTAACCACAGACCTGGAGCTCTCCTCTCATGAAGAGATGTTAACCATAGAGCTGCATCTCTCCTCTCATTAAGAGACATTAACCACAGAGCTGGAGCTCTCCTCTCATGAAAAGACGTTAATCACAGAGCAGGAGCTCTCCTCATAAGAAGAGATGTTAACCACAGAGCAGGAGCTCTCCTCCTAAGAAGAGATGTTAACCAAAGACCTGGAGCTCTCCTCTCATGAAGAGATGTTAATCACAGAGCAGGAGCTCTCCTCCCAAGAAGAGATGTTAACCACAGACCTGGAGCTCTCCTCTCATGAAGAGACGTTAACCAGAGAGCTGGAGCTCTCCTCTCATGAAGAGAGGTTAACCGCAGAGGAGGAGCTCTCCTCTCAAGAAGAAACGTTAACCACAGACCTGGAGCTCTCCTCTCATTACGAGATGTTAACCATAGAGCTGCATCTCTCCTCTCATGAAGAGACATTAACTACAGAGCTGGAGCTCTCCTCTCATGAAGAGACGTTAATCACAGAGCAGGAGCTCTCCTCCCAGGAAGAGAAGTTAACCACAGACCTGGAGCTCTCCTCTCATGAAGAGACATTACCCACAGAGCTGGAGCTCTCCTCTCATGAAGAGATATTAACCGTAGAGCTGGAGCTCTCCTCTCATGAAGAGGCGTTAACCACAGAGCTGGACCTCTCCTCTCATGGAGAGACATTAACCGTAGAGCTGGAGCTCTCCTCTCATGGAGAGACGTTAACCACAGAGCTGCAGCTCTCCATGCACAACACACATTAACCATAGAGCTACAATGTCACCACAAGAACAGACAGGAAAACAGGCAATTCAGCTGTGACATTTTTATTTCCATTGCCTAGTTACATTTATTATGCAGCTTACAAGAAGCATAAATGGTTTGTGTTCAGCTATTAGACAAATGTTTCTGATAAAGATAACACATCAATTCTGGGTTTTAGGATACAAAGTCAGATTCATAAATAAATATGGTATTTCATGTAAAATCCCACAGCAATCTGGTGAAGATTTCAATCAGAATTAAAATTTCCCATGGTTCACATACTGCCAATGTTAGGTATAAACTTACTGGCAATTAACTCAATAGACTGCAGTAGTGTCACCAATTATGAACATGTCACAGAGGCACTTAAGGGGTAATACACAATATCATCTATATGACAGAAGCTGTCATATTAACACTCATTAAGTACCAATGGACTAATTGCATTGTTGTTTGACAGAAATGGAACTGTTTGGTTTCATCTGGGCTCAATATTGTTGCTTTGTATGAGTAATGAAAGTGAAAATGAAGACGTGAACATGATGGACATGGCGCTTGTATAACACCAAGGCACTGGGTTAAACAGTCTTGCACAAAATCCTAGAAAGAGAACCTTCGAAAAGACAAAATGATTTCTACTATACTAATGGCTATACAGGCTTCAAATTACTTTTTCTTAAATATATGTTAGTTAACAATCATGAAATTTGATTAATATCCAACTATAAGAACATATGTCATACAGGCACACAATTTTCATCTAAAGGTAACAAACAAAGCAAATGGCAAACTACATGTACAGGTATAATTTATCAAGAATGAATGACACACTGTTTCAACAATCACCAAAGATACAACTCAATTAGCCACATAATGGACCAATTCCACATTTAACAAAGAATTCTGTGAGCACCTAAATCAGACAGCATATTTAATAAACTGACGTGTTTATTCACAAGATATTAAATATAATTCTAAATATAAATGCTGTGAAGATACTAACAAACAAAAATCTCAACAATACCATGCCAGGTGACTAACCTTGAAATGGTACTATACCATGTCAGTCATCAAGACTGAAAACAGAAATGGTACTATACCATGTCAGTCATCAAGACTGAAGACAGAAATGGTACTATACCATGTCAGTCATCAATATTGAAAACAGAAATGGTACTATACCATGTCAGTCATCAATATTGAAAACAGACATGGTACTATACCATGTCAGCCATCAATACTGAAAACAGTAATGGTACTATACCATGTCAGTCATCAATACTGAAAACAGACATGGTACTATACCATGTCAGTCATCAAGACTGAAAACAGAAATGGTACTATACCATGTCAGTCATCAATACTAAAAACAGAAATGGTACTATACCATGTCAGTCATCAAGACTAAAAACAGAAATGATACTATACCATGTCAGTCATCAATCCTGAAAACAGAAATGGTACTATACCATGTCAGTCATCAATACTGAAAACAGAAATGGTACTATACCATGTCAGCCATCAATACTAAAAACAGAAATGGTACTATACCATGTCAGTCATCAAGACTGAAAACAGAAATGGTACTATACCATGTCAGCCATCAATACTAAAAACAGAAATGGTACTATACCATGTCCGTCATCAAGACTGAAAACAGAAATGGTACTATACCATGTCAGCCATCAATACTAAAAACAGAAATGGTACTATACCATGTCCGTCATCAAGACTGAAAACAGAAATGGTACTATACCATGTCAGTCATCAATACTGAAAACAGAAATGGTACTATACCATGTCAGTCATCAAGAAGACTGAAAACAGAAATGGTACTATACCATGTCAGTCATCAATACTGAAAACAGAAATGGTACTATACCATGTCAGCCATCAATACTAAAAACAGAAATGGTACTATACCATGTCAGCCATCAATACTAAAAACAGAAATGGTACTATATCTTGTTGTTCATCAAGACTGAAACAGTATCATATACACATAGTTTAAGATGAGGTCCAAGCCTATTGCTGATATGACTGTGGCGTTGGTGTCCCAAGGACACAGATACCATGTACATGTATGCCATAGCTACAAAAAGTGCAATACTAACTAATACTGACACTTACATGAAACAGACGAAAGACAAACTGACAATTTGCAAAACACTTTTCTCATTTGCTGTTCCACAATCCATAGTGTTAATGCCTACATTAAAGGTCATTTTCTCACTGTTTATTCAAGGTCAGAGCCTTATGAAGAAACCAGCCTTTGTCCAAGAAGTGAATATCTGTGAGTTGGAGATATGGTACATCTCTGAGACATGCTAAAACATTCTGCAATCATTTACACAAAATTTACAGGTACAGTTAACTTAAGTATTAAGTATAAAGCCAACAGTGCGGGTACATGTGAGACTGAAGTCTACAGGCTGATATCTATCACCACATCTCATCCATGCTGATATCTACCACCACACTTCATACAGGTTGATATCTACCACCACATCTCATTCATGCTGATATCTACCACCACATTTCATACAGGTTGATATCTACCACCACATCTCATCCATGCTGATACCTACCTCCACATCTCATCCAGGCTGATATCTACCACCACATTTCATACAGGTTGATATCTACCCCCACATCTCATCCATGCTGATATCTACCACCACATTTCATACAGGTTGATATCTACCACCACATCTCCTCCATGCTGATATCTACCACCACATTTCATACAGGTTGATATCTACCACCACATCTCATCCATGCATGGTTAGTATGTTATACCTATAACTAGGATTATCCACAATTTAATTTACCTCCAAATAAATGCATGAGCAATGGTGAAAATTAAATAGCAATATTTAGAAGCGATTTCCTACATGTACCAAATTAGTCACTGAGGCATCGTCTGACTATAAAATCCACATTATCCTATTGCATGTATACATGTATGTACATAAAATTGGATTTACATGTTTGCACTACTCTGTGTAATGTGGATAGGATGTCATAAACAAATATATGTACTGTAGATCTACATGTCCTAACATGAAAGACAGAAAACAACAATAGGGAATAACACAGGAATCTGACCATTGTGATGACAAGCATGATCCCGTCACCAGAGATAAACCCAGTCTTGTCTTGATCTTGTGAGTTTGCCCAAGATCTGTTCCCAGGCTCTAAATGATATAATACTGCACATGAAGTGTCATTCCGATGGAGCTACATGAGGATAAGTCTGGATACCACATTACATGGAGCCCTCAGAGGTTTCACAAAGCATCTCTTCTCACCTGTACAGGCAGCATGTTAAAACACAAATATGTTCCAAATCAATGTGTTTTGTCAGATCCAACAGAAAAAGACATGTAATAGTTAACCAACGTTATTAGTTTTCTACACAAACACTGATGTGTATAACATGCAAACTAAGGCAAAGCTGATAACAGTTGGTTATGGACAAATGGTCACTACTTGTGTCTGATATTCAGTCAGCCTTCGTATCCTGCCAGCAGGGATTGGACAATAGCTGAGCACCTTTACTCACCACTGCCACTAATTCAGTAAATGCATAGCACAGTACTGTTTAACACAGGGCTTGCTAATGCTGCAGTTTGTAATTCTGTTGCATGTACAGCTCTCTGCCAGCATGTGGCTCCTAGTTTTGACATGTAAAACCTCTAAGCTATACTCTCAGCTGGTCCAATCTGACTCATGGCTAAGTTCAGAATGTCTCTCTTCTCTTTAGGGAAACGGAGTTCTCTCCCTGCAAGCCTGGCACTCTCTAGTTCCTGTTCTGCAATTTTCAATTCCTGGCTGATGATGTCCGGGTTTTCCTGCTCGCGTGCAATCCAATCCAGCGCCATCTGTGAACGCATGTCATCGTCTAGTGCCCTGTTGGAGTAATGAAGCAGCACCTCCTGTCGTGAACAGTTCCTGTCCCTCATGGCCTTGAGGCTGCCATTCCAGTGTAGCAGCTGGAAGACGGTCATCAGTTCCTGGAACTCCAGCATGGTGCGTGAGTGGTTAGACTCCAGCATGAACTTGAATGCTCCAATACCAGTGCTAGGGTTGTGAGCATCCTCAACACGCCCCTGCCAGCCAATCACACCAGAAATTAATCATACATGGCTAAAATAACTAAAACCACATGTTGGCAATGACAAGGATTAATTCACTTTGCCAAAAGACTAAATTTTAGCAGTTGAAGAATTAGGGTATTGATGTGTTGACATTAACACTTTATAAAGTAGGTCAGCTGACAGCATTCCTTCATTCTGGGTCTGTTGTTTTTTTGCTGCATGAAAAACATAAAATACAGTATTTTTGCACAACAAGGTTGTTTTAGTGCTTGTTATAAAGGTCATGTTGACAATCTATAGAGATTCCTTCAGAAAGACACTGGCCTATATCTGCTTTTCAGGGGAGATAACTGATAACCCCTAACAGTAGCCTAAGCACTTCTTGCTGTCATGAAAACAAAGAACAGGTGTTGAACTGGACAAAGCTTGAAGAGGACGTACCTTGAATGAGGAGAGGGCATCTGTGACAGCCTTCTGAATGAAGTCCTCAGTGATCTTCCTGGATGGATGTTCATTAAACACTGAATTCATCAGAGCGATCTTTGCGGCACTACGTCTTGCCTCAGCTTTTGTTGTGCAATTCTGTCAGAGAAAATGTCAAAGTTTTATCATCTTAATCCATGGCGATTAAAAATCATCACCGGCCGAGATTGCCAATGACACACTGTCAGTCTTGTTGTGCCCCCCCCCCCACTTCTGCCAAAAAAAAATATATATATATATATATATTTTTTTTTTCCTTAGCAAACAAGGACATGTGCTCTAAAAATATTGCACAAGAGGTTTCATGGCTAGAACAATGCAGCATTCAAAAAGATGAATTACAAAAATTGTATCATTTTATCATTTTATGGTGGTCTCAGCATTTAGATTTCCAAAGATCTGTGAATATGTGAAAAATGCTGGATACAATAACAGCCTTGTTTTAAACATCCTTGTTTTCTTATTCTTGTTGAAAGTATGTACAACAAATTTGTTTTCTCATTTATTTGTTGTATTTTTTGATTGGTTTTTAAATCACGTGTTTGACAGCAGTCACGTTAATTGGTTGTGAGCCTTGAACAGAGCACTACCGTTGCCATGTAGGCCTACATGTAACAAACCCAACCTTATGTTGACACCACTACTATTTTCAACTGTTTTAAAAAGAAGGATGAGGTTTAGGCTTTAGAATACATCTAGTTTGTATCTACGATGTAGAGGACATCATGTTTGGATCTACAGGTAATTAAACAGTTTGTCATTAGATCTGTTCCCACACTGATATACACACAGGTGCTCTGGGGGGAAAAAGTTCCATTCATGGGTTCTTGCAAAACTAAATTCCACGATATAATTTATCCACAGAATCCTTACTTTGTAGAAACATCTTAAGTGATGAATAAAAGCCAGAAATCCATGAGCTAAAACATTTCACTACAGCTAAAGTACATAGTATCAAATGAACAGAGGTATATGTGTAGTATACATTTAACTGAACAGACTGGAGTCAGAAACCAGTTAATCTGAAGTCAAAGACAGGTACCTGTTTCAGGTATTCAGTGGTAAGACCCACACACATGGCTCAGCACACCTGACCTCAGAAATCAACCAAGGCCTCCTGACTTAATTCAAGTACATTCACCGTGCATCAGAGACAGGGACAACTCCAGGAAAGAGTAGAGGGGATGAGAGAGCGACTAAAGCCCCCTGCAGCCCTACATCACAAACCTGACCCTGTCTAATGCAGATTTATTCAGAGCAATCCTCTCATGCCATGTTGCACGCAGAAGTTTGAGTTTGAGGGATGAGTGTGTGCAGACTCCCTGTAAACAAATACAGAGATGCTACAAACAAATGGCTCATCCAGCCATCAATTAGGCGCATCTAAAAGCAGAGCAGGGAAAAAACTGCCGTCCCATTTGCTCAGGCCCATGCCTACATCTGAAGACAACTGATTGTGGCGACTGATGGTGTGAACTTCTAATTAGAGGAGCCATGGTAAAGGTCAGGTGAGACCATTACCTACACGACAGCAACCGTATACCTGCAGCTACCCCACAGCCAGACCTACACTCAGTCAGGGGATTAGGATCCTCGAACTCAGCTACGTATATCCCATAACCCTGCATTTCACCGACCGATGCACAGATTCAGGCTTTGTATTTGTCCTCACACAGGTTTTCCCACAGTCAGCCTCTCAGTTGCTGGGAAATATCAGAAACTGAATCCCGTCAAACAGATTACATATACAATGTAGCTGCATGTACAGGTGTACCCTTGTATTAACTCAGGTGACCATCAAAGCTTACCTGAAAACTGCCGAAGCAGCTTCCCCCGGGGAGAGTAACGAAGCAGACATAGGGGGGTGATGTGGAGGGCTGTGATTCGTACACCACCACTGCTCCGTTCTTCAGGTCCGCACCACGTGCCTGTTTCATCTGCCAAAACTCCTGTAACGCCTCCACAACATTCACTGTAACAAGTAGAAGCCAACAATTTAATTAATCTTTACAAGATCACATGCACATATATACTTTTCAAACTCACAAAATAAATAATTTAAATTTCCATCAAACACTCATCTAAGAGCCTTTAACGCGACTGAAATTAACAGAACCCTGAAACGGTACATGCTTAAGCTAATGTTTTATAAAATACATGCACAGCGTACAGTTTGTTTTCTGAAATCCATAAACTGAAATATTAACCCTATTTGAAATCTTATTTAACTGCATTTATTTATATAATGCAGACTAATATTCACAAATCTTATCTCATAACTCTGTATGAACATACTGACTGTACGACAAACCTTTCACTTACATGTACCAGTTTGTACTTGTAATCTAAAGCAAAATGTTCAGCCATTCTCTATGCTAATCCTTCTTATAAAATACTTTTCTTTGCTTTTCTGTTCTTTTCAGATATTGAATTTTACAAAGCCTACTCCTATAGATGTTTGAAAAGGTAACCCCATTTACATGTGCCTTGACACAGACCAAAGTTCAATACCTCTATACTTGTCCTCCAGAAATTCTCATTAGATAAACACACAACTCCGCTCCATCGCAGATCAGAAAATCCGGTGAAAATCACATCTAAAGCATTCCTCTATCCCTTCAAGGAATGGTTAAAAAGTTGCACACATGTTACCGGATCATGCCCTGCCAGGCCAAACAGCTAAAGACACAGCTTCCAGTATTTGTGTACACCTCCTATCTACTGACTCTGTTTTTACCTTGTCCACCCAGGCTGTAACCTGAGCGCTGCATTAACCCTGCTGCTGTCCAGGTTCAAACTACCACTAGCTTCACCATACACCTTCACAGCCTGGCCACAAAAAGGGCATAGAGTTAGGAGACTTGATTTTCTCCACATTCTTACTTCATGCTGCCTGACATGTGGATTCTATTTTTTTAATTGCCCATCAATAACCCAGGAAGGTTGAGAGACTTGATCGAGCTGCCACCTGAATGTGTGCCCAATGAGCTGTCCTGCCCCATCCCCCAATATCTAACAAACACAGCATAATGTCACATCTCAGGTAAAATCAATGGGCAGAAAACAATTACACACAAGGTGTTTATGTCTAATGGCTCGTTAGTGGGATGACAGATGAAAAAAAAAAAACAAAAACAGTAGAGCTACATGTATGACACAGTACACCATTAGACGTCTCTTGATCAAGGTTGAACGATTGTCAGAAGCAGAAAACAGCAATTAGACTGACCACTTTAATAGTGTGGTTCTGACCAAAACTGAGCACCTTAATAGTGTGGTTCTGACCAACAAGAGTACAAGCTGAAGTCTGGCTCCACTCCACGTTAACATCACAAGACAGGTAAAAGTGGTACCCTAAACTTCAGCTGAAATACAGCACACATGTTTGTAAGGCTTGCTAATTAAGTCAGGGGTAAAATACAACTGAGATAATATGGACTGTGGATCTAGGCATCATATCCCATTTTGTCACCCACAAACTAAATGATACCTGACACATTACAAAATATTTATTTATTTATTTGATTGGTGTTTTACATCGTACTCAAGAATATTTCACTTATACGACGGCAGCCAGCATTATGGTGGGTGGAAACCCACGACCATCCGCAGGTTGCTGGCAGACCTTCCCACTTACGGCCGGAGAGGAAGCCAGCATGAGCTGGACTTGAACTCACAGCGACCGCATTGGTGAGAGGCTCCTGGGTCATTACGCTGCGCTAGCGCGCTAACCGACTGAGCCACGGAGGCCCCTTGTGACCGCATTGGTGAGAGGCTCCTGGGTCATTACGCTGCGCTAGCGCGCTAACCGACTGAGCCACGGAGGCCCCCATTACAACATAGAAAATCTTCATCATTCATCAGCTATGCTTTGAAAAATTATTTTCAGGCCTAAGGATAATGTTTTAAGGCTCGTACAAATTCCATCTGAAATTCATACAGTAGAATAGATGCATGCGGAACAGGCTATAAAACTGGTGATGTTGTAATGTTTTAAAGTGTTGAGTCCAAGTGAAATATGGACTGTATTCAAAACTGATGACGCATGACCTGAGAAGTCGTCCAACTGGAACACTAACTTTAAACCAATGCCATAAGGCCACACCAATGAAAATTGTTGTTTTACAGGAAGAATAAATCTTTTTCAAAGTCGCAGGAGTGTATAAAAATAAAACCTAAAAAATTATTTAATTTGTGGAAAACATCGACTATCCCAGCAATTCTTCCTGTTAAGATGTACATATTTAATGCATAATCTTAAAAAACAGGGAAATTCACAAAAAAACACAAGATCAGATAAAATAAAAAGGCGCATTTACAGCTTTATTTTCATTCCATGTTTGAATTTTTTTAGAGTCAACTTGTTCATGAAACACAAAATGAAAGACAGGAAAGTGGTAAATTCCAAATAAAGTACTGACTGTAGGAAAACTAATGGGAGAAGACCATGAAGACCTTGTTGTACCTGTATATTGAGCAGCAGCAGGACAACCTGCAACCTGGCTGTCCAGGTAATGCATGTTGTGCACATGTACATGGCTGTTCAGGAAATGTATGTTGTGCACATGTGCATGGCTGTCCAGGTAATGCATGTTGTGCACATGTACGTGGCTGTTCAGGTAATGCATGTTGTGCACGTGTACGTGGCTGTCCAGGTAATGCATGTTGTGCACATGTACGTGGCTGTTCAGGAAATGTATGTTGTGCACATGTGCATGGCTGTCCAGGTAATGCATGTTGTGCACGTGTACGTGGCTGTTCAGGTAATGCATGTTGTGCACATGTACGTGGCTGTTCAGGTAATGCGTGTTGTGCACATGTACGTGGCTGTTCTGGTAATGTGTTGTGCACATGTACGTGGCTGTTCAGGTAATGCGTGTTGTGCACATGTACCTGGCTGTTCAGGTAATGCATGTTGTACACGTGTACGTGGCTGTTCAGGTAATGCATGTTGTGCACGTGTACGTGTACGTGGCTGTTCAGGTAATGCATGTTGTGCACATGTACATGGCTGTTCAGGTAATGCATGTTGTACACATGTACATGGCTGTTCAGGTAATGTATGTTGTGCACATGTACGTGGCTGTTCAGGTAATGCATGTTGTGCATGTGTACGTGGCTTTTCAGGTAATGCATGTTGTGCACGTGTACGTGGCTATCAGGTAATGCTACATTTACATTCATGAACTACAAGGCCTTACTGTTACACATCAATCAAAGAAAAATACCAAATACAGTAGAGCAGGTACTGTAGACCAAAAATAGAATGAGACATCATTCATGTACATGTATGCACCTAGCCTTGAAGTTGTACACCTATATCTATATAGGCACCTGCAATACACCATAATTCCTCAAACTTTTCCCACATGTAGCTTAAAGTGCAATTTATTCACATTCTTACATTGGTTAGATTTGCCAATTTCTGGGCTTCATCAAAAGTATAATTTTATCAGTTAACACAGAATAATGCCTTCGGAGTATGCTGGAATAAAAACCTTGCAACCATGGGAAAAGATAGAGGATTTACAGGACCTGCATGTTCATGTACACTGCACATGTACCCAATCAATTTATCTATTATAAGGAAACACCCATAAGCAGCCTGAGGGAAGCACATCAACTACGATGATGAATCCACAAAAATAGAATGACGATTGTTAGCTCATCATTACATCTGGTCTGATCCACATGTCACAGGGCTTTAATTAAATGTCCACTCAACCAGGACATTCAAAATTATTATGTACATACATAACAATTCAGTCTATTTTTTATTAGCTCATAATAATGATAAGAGTCTTAATGATGAAACTTGGGCCTCTAGTGTATTGATTTAATTGATCACTATTTTAGCACACCATACTGCAGTATGTGTACAAGATATCACACTGAACATTATGCACTTTTCTGGAAAACAGGTTTCCACAATGGTCTTGAAGTAAACCATCTTTAACAAGCTAAATACATGTAAAACAGCATCATAAGGTGTGATTTTTCAGCTTTAACACGTCAAATGAAAATAGGAAAAATGTTATTTGATACGATTTGTACATGTAGCATTTCTTAGTGTTACAAACGCCAGTGTGTATGCATGTTACGATTTGTACATGTAGCATTTCATAGCATTACAAACGCCAGTGTGTATGCATGTTACGACTTGTACATGTAGCATTTCATAGCGTTACAAACGCCAGTGTGTATGCATGTTACGATTTGTACATGTAGCATTTCATAGTGTTACAAATGCCAGTATGCTTTGTCTACTTTACCCAAACAATCCACAAACATGCACATGCTTAAATTTAAATTCTTCATATACATGTATTCTACATTTGGACTAGATTTCTGTTTTCTTCCAACATTTGATTTAAATTTCAAAAGTGTTTTAGAAATTCAAATGCACCAGTCATTTCACTGCTGTTTGACACTTAATTGCATAAGAAATACACATCTTAAACATAAATGTATTTTGTTGTGTACTCATGTATGTGTCGCAATTTATCTACACCATCCAGGTACACATACATAACCTCTCCTACAGAGCACCAGGTGTGAACAGGTGACATCCCACTGAGGCTCAGTGTGGGTGGCAGGGTATCACACGCCCCATTGAACACTGCCCAAACTGGCCATTTTGCTCGGAGTTCTCCACAGTTTATGGTGCAAACATCACTTTGCCTAATGGAGAGTGTTGATAAAAGGCCTGGTACAGGTATTCCAGCTGACTGGGTGTAAGGCTGGCGTAACCTGGACAATTCTTCTATCAGGTTATCATAAAAAAACATCAAAGGCCAGGCAGGTAAGGCTTTGTGAGGGATTTCGGCATGGACGTGCCAGGTGAAAAGGAGCCTACCTGATGGAATGTGAGAAATCTGCCCAGACAAATAAACACCAGTGATTTAGTCCATTGTCAACAGTGCATTATTGTGATTAGCGTAACACTGGGTCTACAGATGGCAATGTCTTCATTCACTAGCAGCCCCTGTAAGTTCTCCCCACAATGAGTGACTAACAGCTCCTGTGCATTCTCCCCACAATAAATGACTGGCAGCTCCTGTGGGCTCTCCCCACAATGAGTGATTGGCAGCTCCTGTGGGCTCTCCCCGCAATAAATGACTGGCAGCTCCTGTAGGCTCTTCCCACAATGAGTGGCTGAGTCCTGTAGGCTCTGCCCAGCTGCTAGCTGTCTGTCCAAGTGTTATCAGGTACATGTAGCTACATACATCTCCTTCACACAACATGACAAGATACTGTAAGTAGGCCCTCAGCATACCCAGGTACACATTAATCCAGTTCACAGTGGATAAGATCACATGCTTACAAGACACTGACAGAAACAACAGGATATCTACACCAATGGCTTTAATACCATTCATGTAGTGATAATAAACATATACTGTACTACATTTACATATATGTCACATATTTCTATTCCACAAATGGGCAGACATCGCTGATGCAGATACAATTGCTGCTCAGTCATGCATGCATAAGGTTCATTACAACAAATATTTTCTTTGCTATTCCAGTGGGTGCACAATACATGTATGCACCTGTCAGCAGGTAGCCTTTCACTGTGGGTTTTTTATCCTGTGCACAATCTGCTTTATTTGTGACCAGAATTATAATGTAAATGTACACATACATGTAACAAAGGTGAAATGAAGAACTCTACAATGTAACACATTTATAACTCTCAGCTGCCAGAGGCTACATACTAAAATAAAGGACTCTACAATGTAACACATTTACAACTCTCAGTTGCAAGAGGCTACATACTAAAATAAAGGACTCTACAATGGAACACATTTACAACTCTCAGCTGCCAGAGGCTACATGGTAGAATTATTTCAATATTCATCTCTAAAAGTGTAAGCATACTTGACTGCCATGCTGCAAATGTAACTTGTTGATTTTTATGAATTAGAATCAAAATTCCCACTAGACAGAATGCCTGCTACCAAAATTGCCACCAGACAGAATGCCTGCTACCAAAATGCCCACTAGACAAAATGCCTGCTACCAAAATTGCCACCAGACAGACTGCCTGCTACCAAAATTGCCACCAGACAGAATGCCTGCTACCAAAATTGCCACCAGACAGAATGCCTGCTACCAAAATTGCCACCTGTGTTAAGTTAGCTGGAATGTTTACATGTCCATGCCAGAACAGAGAAGTTCTTAAGCCTGGAGTGTCTGCTTAAGCCAGCCAACAACAAGCTCTTGGAATCCACCTTTGTATAAAAACTGTGTAAATGATCTGTCAGACGGACTGTCCAGTGTGCTTCCTGGCAGACCAGACAATATGGTCTGCTGAGACAATGGACAGTGCACACAGAGAGCCAAACTCTCCCTCTAGTCAGTTCTCAGGGAGAAAACCCTCACAAAAGTCAACAGCCCTGCAATCCTGATCATCGCTGTATTGTTTGAGTACAAGCCAGCTTTTGATCCAACTCTTAGGGACTAAATCCCACTTCAGTAGATAAAAAAAAATTAATTCAATAAAGCCCTATATTTGTCTGGCAGTGTCTTTGGGACAATAGCGACATGTGTGACAAATGCAATGATCAGCTAGGGAAGTTTACTGCATACTGCTCTGTTAATACATTCCCCAAAATACATATATGTTTGTAAACTCTTGATCAGTGAGGGGAGTCTACTGCCTACTGCTCTGGTAATAAACTCCCCAAAATACATATATGTACATATATGTTTGTAAACTCTTGATCAGCAAGGGAAGTTTACTGCATACTGCTCTGGTAATACATTCCCCAAAATACATATATGTACATATATGTTTGTAAACTCTTGATCAGCGAGGGAAGTCTACTGCCTACTGCTCTGGTAATACATTCCCCAAAACACATATACGTACATGTATGTTTGTAAACTCTTGATCAGTGAGGGGAATCTACTGCTCTGGTAATACACTCCCATATGTACATGTACAGGTAAACTCTGACATACATGTATACATGTACATGATCTGTCAACAAAACACAGGTGAATCAAAGCTTTCAACATACATGTACTATAATTCTTTCGAATGTTTTCAAGGTGTTCATTCAAGCATATTCTGACGGCATTATTCTGTGCTGACTCATAATTGAAGAATTAGGGTACATCAGATCTTTGGAACAGTAACACTAAAACGCAACATTTACTGGAACAGTAACACTAAAACGCAACATTTACTGGAACAGTAACACTAAAACGCAACATTTACTGGTACATCCAGATTATACATCCATGTACAAATTTCCATCTGTGCACGCAGGTTTACAGATGGGAAGATCAAACTCATATGAGAATGCAAATTCATGTTATTATTCACAGTCATAAATCACAACTAAAGATAACGGCATTTCAAAATCGGCATATAATTCACTTCATAGATACAGGAGAGGGGACATCACTGTACATGAACATTCAAACAAGTGTTATGGCCGGCATCCGATAGCTCTGACATGAAAGCTGCTTTCTCACAATCTCCAAGCAATTCTCAATTCATATTGCTGCATTACATGGGAGTAAAACTGATAACACCTCAACTAACAAGTGTCCATTTTCAAATCATGTTACATTGTTGCTAGGGTGGACTCAGCTGCTCATAATTAACATTACATGCATCTATTTTGACAATATCTGCATATGTTGCTCCTTCTGTTCATTACTGAAACACAAATTAAAGATAACACGGCCAAGCATGCTGTCTATCTTCCTTTCAGTGTTGGTTTTATTCTAAACATTCCATGAGTTTATCTTTTTCCAGGCAATGCAGAATGTGGTCAACCTAAATTGCACACGGTGATCAGCGAAGTTTTCATTGCAGTCAACATGTCAGGTACAATTGTGTTTATTCCGGTCATTATAATTCACGAAAAATCATATGAAGTCATGGGTGATATGAAGTCAGGGTTACATGTACTATTCACAAGAAAGTACACGTGGGTGATATGAAGTCAGGGTTACATGTACTATTCACAAGAAAGTACACGTGGGTGATATGAAGTCAGGGTTACATGTACTATTCACAAGAAAGTACACGTGGTTGATATGAAGTCAGGGTTACATGTACTGTTGACGAGAAAGTATGTGTGTGATATGAAGTCAGGGTTACATGTACTATACACAAGAAAGTACACGTGGGTGATATGAAGTCAGGGTTACGTGTACTGTTGACGAGAAAGTATGTGTGTGATATGAAGTCAGAGTTACATGTACTGTTCACAAGAAAGTACACGTGTGTGATATGAAGTCAGGGTTACATGTACTATACACAAGAAAGTACACGTGGGTGATATGAAGTCAGGGTTACATGTACTGTTGACGAGAAAGTATGTGTGTGATATGAAGTCAGGGTTACATGTACTGTTCACAAGAAAGTACACGTGTGTGATATGAAGTCAGGGTTACGTGTACTGTTGACGAGAAAGTACATGTTCGTGATATGAAGTCAGGGTTACATGTACTGTCCACGAGAAAGTACACGTGGGTGATATGATTTGATTTGATTTGATTGGTGTTTTACGTCGTACTCAAGAATATTTCACTCATACGACAGCGGCCAGCATTATGGTGGGTGGAAACCAGGCACAGCCCGGGGGAAACCCACAACCACCCGCAGGTTGCTGGCAGACCTTCCCACTTACGGCCGGAGAGGAAGCCAGCATGAGCTGGACTTGAACTCACAGCGACCGCATTGGTGAGAGGCTCCTGGGTCATTATGCTGGGCTTGGGTGATATGAAGTTAGGGTTACATGTACTATTCACCAGAAAGTACACGTGGGTGAATGACATCAGGGTTACATGTACTATTCATGAGAAAGTACAGTGGGTGATATGACGTCAGGGTTACATGTACTATTCATGAAAAAATACACGTGGATGATATAAAGTCAAGGTTAAATGTACATGTACTATGGGATTAAAAGAAACAGAAAGCATAAAGCCTTGACATGATGAGGACAGCACACTCCAAGAGACCGAGTTCCAGCCTAGAGAATGGAAGAGTCTGAGGAGAGATCTGTATTTCTGAAAGTCAATCAGGGAAGAATGAAACTGATCCCAGATCTAGGCATCCACATATACTCTCACAACCATCCTTGTCACTCCCTGTTACAAATACATGTAATACCTCCACAAAAGAACATTTCTTGACCCAAGTATATGTAATTCTCTGGAGTACAGAGCTCCTGAGGAAAGTTTCCATGGAATGCAGATCACTAAACACATACTGAACCCTTTGTTCACATTTTCACAATCAACGTGCTCAACTACAAATACGTGTAGCTATGTACAGCAACACAAGTACAGGAACACGGCTGCATTGTGCTGGTTTAACAAGTACATCCACGTGCACAAAGTATGTAGGTTATACAGCAGCCAGTTGGGACTTTAATACTGGCTTGCTCAAAATTTAAAATGTGATTTAAACAATTACTTTTGGGTAACAAACAAGTGTTAAAATAGGGAAATTTTTACGTCAAGGCAAATCTATCAAAACTTCCATTCTGGGTTCAAAATTAAGAGTGCATGGGTGCACATATATGCATCCAACTCTTGGCCAGTAACCCCAAAAAGTTGTGCAGTTGTACCTGTGTCGTCATTTTATAAATCTGCAGGTGCACAATTTTTTTCCCAATTCAACTTCTCAGGGTTCTGCCACACAAACATGCAGACTCGTTTGATTGACTATGGATGCCTCCACACTCATCCTTCCACAACCTAGAACCAATGCATTACAAATTCTTTTTGGTATTTGGGGGTGACATTGTGAACCAACTACCTATACATGTTAAAAAATCAAAGAATGTCAATGTTTTAAAAAAAAAATGGAAATGTTTATCATGTCCAAATATGCCTATGTATGATTAAGTATGATATTGTCTACAATGCACTGCACTGTATATAGTCTTTGATCGTCATATATCAGGTTCATCTATATTTTATATATACTGTAGAGACTTTGTACATAACCTTTTGTGTGAATGTGTGTATGCATAAGGGGCTCAAGGAAGATTGGTTTTGTAACTAATCAATCTCCCTCAGAAAATAAAGTATTATTATTATTACTATACTAGAAGTATTGTACACCTATGGTACTGCATAGCTGTATGCATGCTACATATTGTCAAACAGTCATGGTCTGGGTAGGCAAGTCAAAATGTTAGCAACACTGAACTCAACCATGTACTTTGTACTAGCCTAGAGCCAATGACAAAGTGCTGATGTCTTTGTCATGGTAAGAATGCCCCTAATCATGGTGTCATTTTTGCATCCATCACATCTATTCCTGTCTGGTCTGTGTCCATGTACCCCCTACACCCCATGACCATGACCACTACTTGACCATATGGCCCACACAGTGTAGGTAGGATTTTCATCATATGGGCACCTCAACTGTTCCCGCAGGGATCAACCATACATCCCACATACCCAGTCAGCTGTACAAAGTAAGGTTCAAGCTGAAGCATCTCTAACATGCAGCTGTCATGAGGTGTGCTGGAGCGAGCAGCTAACACATCAAGGTGCATTATACTGTGAGTGACTTAAACAATTAAAAAGGTTGCTCGTTTAATTAAATAAAAAAATCAAACTAGCTTCCAGAGCTGAATTAGTTCAGCTGTTACACAACACTCAAAATGACTCAGCGCCTGATCCTGACTATACACTGGAAAGTTTATATAAATGTATATTTATTGAGTAAGTAATCTCAGTGCATCACAAAACTGAGAAACAATTAATACTATGAAATTAGCCACTACTTAAAACAATATGCCTCAAACACAACAGCTTGTTACCATAGTGTAAAATTAATGAAAGCCTTGTCCTTGAATGTACATGTTCTGTAACAACTAACCCTGTCAAGATTTGCCTTAAGGGCATGGCGACTTTTTAAGAAGTACTCTACAAATGACAATACCATCAGTAAAAACTAAATACATACAAGTACTTGCTATTTATAATCACTGTCCACTGTTACTGTGGGAAAGTATACCATTACTGTGACGGATCATACAAAACACATACCTGTACATGCAGGTGTACACCAAACATACAGGTATACCTAGGACCAGTTTACCTACCCACAAGTTCATGTCAAAGCTGAGCATGTACATATACTCAGAGCACTATTTATTTTAACTGCAAATCTGGCATCAACATACAACAGATAAAAGATTTTCAAAACAAATCAGATCTACATCTCTCACCAATACAAGTAGACAGATTTTACTACTTGAGAATTTTAACAATAGACTCAGCACAAGGTTTTTGAAATTACACATCAATGCCACTCCCCCTGAAGTTGAGACTGATTACAATTTGATTTGATCAAATGATTATGGAAACGCCACGAGTGAAGGTTCAAGCTGAAGCATCACTGACATGAGGTGTGCTGGAGCCAGCACTTAAAACATCAAGGTGCGTTATAGTGTGAGTGACTTCACAATTGAAAAGGTCGCCCCCAAACTAGTTTCCAGAGCTGAATTAGTTCAGCTGTTACACAACATTCAAACTTACATGTATATGTACCAACATGATCACTGTGAATGCACTGCAGTGTGGACAAGCCCGGCACAATAGGGTACACAGTGCAGTGTGGACAAGCCCGGCACAATAGGGTACACAGTGCAGTGTGGACAAGCCCGGCACAATAGGGTACACAGTGCAGTGTGGACAAGCCCGGCACAATAGGGTACACAGTGCAGTGTGGACAAGCCCGGCACAATAGGGTACACAGACTCTACAGCAATCACATTTACCCGGTCCAAAGACTTAGATACATACATGTATTGTGTAACTTTCTGGAATAAAGAACAATTTGTTCTACTCTCTTAATAATAACTTTTATAGATCCAACGGACTGCAGACATGACAGCCACAACCCGACTTTGTGGACATGACAGAAACAACCCGACTTTGTGGACATGACAGCCACAACCCGACTTTGTGGTCATGACAGCCACAACCTGACTTTGTGGTCATGACAGCCACAACCCGACTTTGTGGACATGACAGCCACAACCCAACTTTGTGGTCATGACAGCCACAACCCGACTTTGCGGACATGACAGCCACAACCCAACTTTGTGGTCATGACAGCCACAACCCGACTTTGTGGTCAAGCAGCAGGCATTACTCCCAAAGTTTCCCACATTTGGCGCTAATTTCTGGGCATACATTCTCAGCTGTTGATTAAGATTTTAGCCTCGTCAACATTTACTGATCAAACAAGTGGCACACGATTTGGACAGGGGGAGATATATCATATTGAAACTAGTGTTGCTAACAAGCTGTGTTGTTTACAGGTTGATTTACCCCCTATGTTAATCACATGTGGCCATGTTGACAGGCCAGAGTGGAAATCTCCCATAGCCCATATGATTATACATGTTTGACTGAGCTTCTATTGGGTTTGGACAGAGTCCAGCCCTGGTCAAACAGCATGTGGCCACTGCCAGCTCAAACATCCACAAACCAACACACAACAATGCCGTACACATGGAGCTGTAGCCCTCAAAGTGTTATACAACACAGAGTCATGACCAATGTAAATAATTTCAAAATATCTGAATATGTGTATCTGAAACTGCATGTTGTATGTATAATGCAAAATTGCTTTGCAACATTAAGTTCACCACTAGCATATCATTTACCATCACGTCCTTGTACCATGCACTGTAGTGTACCGTTAGTGACGTGCTTTAATGTACATGTACACAGATTGTATTATCCAGTCAGCACCTATCTATTCATTTCCACACATTTTGTACATGCACATGTGTTATAACAGGCACATGTACAGAGTTTTACATGTAAGGTCTGAATACTATAAAACACCTGTGTGTACATGTACATGTACATACATGTATATCTGTATACTGAATACAAAGCTTGTTTCTTCAAGGACATACATGTATTTTCTGCATCCAACTCCATTAATGGGAAAAGCACGAAAAAAGAAAATAAAAGAAATAGCTAGAAGCTGTTTTTGTCTGAGCCATAATGTGTTCACAAACATACCTCAAAGCTCTACCTAATTACCAGCATGTCAACACAATGTCTGCGTGTGTTCCTGGATACACAGGTGGAGGCAAGCCCTTTAATACTGTGTAACATATCAACAAACAAAATTGCCTCACGATAAAGCTACCTAAACACATGGAAGTATAGTATATATACATGTAGTTTGTTGCCTAAACACTAAAAACACTACATGTACATGCAGTTGGATTGAATGTGTTCTGAAATTTGTCAGCCTAACTTTCACAATTTATCTGTCCTCTCTATTAATGGAATCATGTGATTTGGCAACGTTACCTCTTTGCCAAGTTCAGATGTTGTCTGAGTGGGCACACCAGTTATATTTGTGTTAATTACATGCATAATGTTACGGTCTTATTATTCCTCCAGAGTGAGATGACACGAATTCAGAATTACTTTAAGATTACGGGAAAGCTGTTTTTGTTGCATACAGCTTGGTCACAATGAGGACAGTGCAGGCGACCTAATTCTGGGTTGCCCACAAGTCTAGGACAGTTTCCATCTGAATAATGATGTACAAGTCAAAACAACAACATGCATTATGCCCCCCTGATGCTTTGTGTGCCAGGACAGAATTTTTTCTAAGTCTGATTTTTCTGAAAGATTTTTGTCTGGGATCAGCAGCTTTCCACCTAACTGTGGCCCTGCCATACACAGGATGGGTACTGCACACAGAGGATACCTGTCAGATTACCTCCCTCTAAAAAGGCTCTCTATTTGTGTGACAGTGTTCTCATGAAGGTGCTAACTCTTCTCTCCACAACAAACGCTAACCATGTGGACTGCTCCTAGCCTCTCTGCACTGACACATTTTCTCTACAATGTAAAATAACAGGCCACTTCCACACCTCTTTCCAGGCCATTTTTCACAATTCCCTTTCATAATAAAAAGCACATTCTTCTTCTCAGATATGTCATGTTACAATGACATTTTTCCAGCAGACATCACGTGGTGCATGTATATATACAGTACTTGTCTCTTCACAATATCAACAAAATGAATCCCCTTTAGTCATGACCTGGCATTGTATTACACAAGTATACATGAAGTTGTCAAACAGCAGAAAAATTTAGGCAAAAATATAAGGCAAATGTAGTCTGTTATTAAAAGAAATTCACATGTTTTTGTAACAACATGTTTTTAAAGACTAGACAGCATTCGACAAAGTTTACATGAGGTACATCTGAAGATTTCTTCAGACTTAAACTACTTCTTAATTTCTACTTAAACTACTATTTCAATTGTCAAAAAAGGACCTAAAATACATATATATTTTTATTTTATTTCCAGCTCTTGGTGCGCTGAAGAAATACTGAGAACCTGGTGACAGCAGGCTGTGACATATAAAGCCAAACTTGGCCCACCCATTCAGGCCCTACTGATTTCGCCAGACTTGTACAGATGGGTGTCTCATATAAATTTATCCTGGAACTCCCCACTAATCCTCCCTGCCTCTCAGATTTTAATGTCATCAGAATTGGGTCTCGAAGACATCAGAAGATATGCCTTTACATGTACATGTATCTCTACATGTCTCCTTACACCTTTAACCCTTCTCCAGTAAGCTGGACAGCATTTTGATACTTTGACAGCATTTTGATATTTTTTCAGATGTGTAAAACTCTTTCAAGGAAAGCGTTTAAATGGCCACTGCTGAACCACCTTCATCGACACAGCAAGTGTTTAATGAACATTAAAATTTGATTCCTTCTCGACAAGCTGACCACATTGTGGAGGTCCCATGTTAAGGTACCTTGAATATTGTCCGGAAGATGTTGATCACATGTATATATCTGTTATTCATTTTTAACTTTCCAGAACAAATTTTGAATATTCATAGTTTTGAAGTGTTGTCATAGCTGCTCTGAGCCAATCATCAGCATACTCTTTTGTCAGTTGACTACAGTAACAGTACTAGAGGTGAGACTGGTCTTGACACCTAACATGAAGAGTATAGTTTTTAGGTCAGACATTCTTTCTGAAAAAGTAATCAAAGTTTAACCTTCAAATACGATAGTTTCAGTGTCCTGCAGTACTCTGAACTTTGGGAATAGGCAATAATCAACATTTCATCGTTTAGCTCCATGTTCCATGTGACTGAAGAATTTAAATCTTGTGAACATTTTTCTCCTTAATAAAATGTCTTGACTATCATTTACATGAAATTCAGTTTAGGTGTATTTAGTCATCTATTATTCTTGATCTAAAGAGCAAACACTGAAATTAATACACTCTATTTTCTGTTTTAAGAAAAGCCTCATATTGACTGTTGAGAAAACATATCACACTTTTGCACATAAAGCCTACACGTGCATGTGACTATTACAGCATGCAATTTCAAACTCTGATTAAATTTCAACAATCTGCATGGATGCCAAATGCCAAATTGTCCCTGGTACATTTATTACTTTTCATGTTGTTCTTTTAATACCTGCAGCTTACTTCTAAACACTTCCAATGCATTCATTAGCTGCACATAGACATGTGTGTAATAATAACCATTAAATGTCTTGTCACAGTTTAAACCAGGCCTTTCTTTCATGGAGCAGAAGGAAATAACTCCCTGTAAATGTACTTGTTCAGTATGGCCACCAGGTGTCATTCATGTATGTACATGTACTTAACAATGTTTATCCTATCATTGTTAAATTCTCCCCAGGAGTGTGAAGTGCCCACTGTGAACATCACAGCGAATACAATTAATGTGCCATTGCAAGGGGTGACACAATGCCCTATAACCCTCAAACCAAGAAACCCAGGTTCCTAACTTCTTATCACCAATATTACAAATAGAACACCCTTAATCTACATGTACATGTCAAACCTACATGTACATGTGCAAGCAGGTGGGAGGGTACTACATTGGCAGTACTGTTTTCTCATTAGCTCTGAATATATGAGTATCTGCTTTTAAATACATAAATGAATCAGCAACTTCCCACAACTATAAAATTACACAATGACCAGTCATAGTGCACAAAGAACACTTGCCTGAAGACTATGTCATTTTCAATATGTATGATACAATATTAGTAATACAGTTCTGTATAAACCTTCATCAGCACTTTTCAAGCATAAAACATACATTACCTCTGCCATAGCCATGCGTATGCTTTGCAAAACTGTTCACCACTGCATCTACAGCTTCTTTCAGAACTGTCTTTGCCTTCATGTCTGACATGTGTTGTTGGTTTGGGCCTATGGCACCCTGTAACTGACCAGTTAAAACTGCGGCCACATTTGGTCCTGGTTTTTGTGGGGGGATAGGTTTTCCTGACCCAGGTCGAACTCTGGGGGCAGGCACGGGTCTGCCGTGACTTGTGTTTGGATTCCTTGCTGCCATCATGGGTTCATTTGTTTGCAATATCTCAATCTATACAGCACTTAACATGTTGAACATGACACACACTCCAAGTAAATCAATCGATGTTCGATTTCTGACCTGAATACTTCTCCTAGTATTTTCCCAACGAGTTGAAGAAGGCAATTTGGGCGCAGGTAACTGTTTTAAAATTGATAATAGTCTGGAGCAAATACTACAGAAAGTCCACAATATTGTGCCGGCGTAGCAATTTCACTAAACTTCAATGTAAACAAAAATCGAAAAAGGTACAAAATTTGTTAATGAATCGATTTTCCTCTTAGTTACTTTGTCTTTCTGTCATTTACTTGATCTCTAAGTACACTGCTGCGTCGCAAAAACGGCCTCCAGTTTCAGATGACATGGGAGAGTCCCAAGTCCCCAAACTTTTGTGAAGCCTCCAGAAGTTGACTGTGATCGTCAGTGTTTAGCATCCATGTTGTTGTTTCACGCAGCTGTCTTTCGTCTGGCAAGCTAGCTGTGCAGTCGGCCAGGACAACCGCTGGTATTTACACAAAACACCACGTTTCTGCCACTGATCGTTGATGACTTCAGATGCTAGTGACTCCGCCTGTGTAACGCCACAACACCAACAACGATATTCACTTTCCAACAAGTTTAACCGATCGCTACATTCCTTACACCTCAAACTATCAATTTCTTTAAAGGCCGGCACGTAAGCAGTTGACCTTTGACCAGACGACTGTTATTCCTCCGCTGAGGCAAAATTGACGTTTGCTTACTTGTAATGTAATGACAAGACTGTTGTTTTAATAAACCCACTTACAAGGGATTTGTATTGTAATTCAACTTTGCCATAAATATTTACACTTCAACTGTTGACTAAGCCTTGACAAATCTTGATTAACTATGGAAATATGTTTGTTAAGCGGATGTGTAAACTGCACACAGTCCAAGTTTGAGAAGGGGAGAGAACTATGTCAGAGTGACATAGACGCACCTGCTAGGCTGACACGATGGAGAACAAGCAGACCGCCTTATTTGTCTGTCTTGGTTAGTTCTTCCAGTCTGTTTTGGTATACTCTCTTCCCGAGGGATAGTCTTCAGAAGCATTTCAACCATGAAACTATCAGCAAACTACCAATTCTGTTGACAAAACCCTTTGATTTTGTACAGCACGTGTACTATGCCTGGGTTTGACTATTGAAGTGTGTTCGTAACTTTTATGTTCGAATTAGGTTCGAATCCGTACCATGACCTCACTTTGTCAGATTGTTCATTGTTAGGGGATTGTTTGCTTGTTTGTTCTTCACACGCGAAGTTGAAGCTGTGTTTATATTGAAAATGCATGCGTATTTAGTCAGAAATAAACCACTGGTCAACAGCTGACTACGATAGATGTTGCATAATTTGTGGTTGATGTTCTTAATGGATGTTCAGGGTTACTATCTAGTACATTTCGATTTTGTCATTACAGTGGTAAGATAATTAACCAACCAGAGTGACTTGTTATTACAGGTAACATATGCAGGTCAACCATGGCAGAGGGTATATTCAATCACATACTGAAAGAAAGAGGACTGCAAGACAAGGTCTGAGCATAGTTGATCCATGGTGTCTTCAATTTCTATTGAAAAATATGTGTACTTCTTTACAAAAATAAAATTACGTGGAGACTTCCCTGCCTGAAAAGTCTGATTTGTATAATACACAGGTGATCTTATTAAAGACTTAATACAGCTGTTATGTACAATATACACGTAGCTGAGTGCTCTAGCTATGCCCTTCTCATCACATTTTTATTAAATACAGATCAATATTTTACCTGGTACTTAACACAGTGTTAGTTTGCATATACGGGTACATGAACTGTATCTGGTATCATTTGTTGATATGGCTGGTTTTGCCCTGATATGGTGCTGTGCCTTTTCAGTGGCTGGTAGACAGTGCAGCTACATCCACATACCAGATAGGTAATCCTCCAGATGATAGAGCAATCGCGGTGATGAAGAAACATGGCCTGAGCATGGATCATACAGCTAGACAGGTAAGCATGGATCATACAGCTAGACAGGTAAGCATGGATCATACAGCTAGACAGGTAAGCATGAATCATTCTGCTAGATCGGTAAGCATGGATCATACAGTTAAACAGGTAAGCATGAATCATACAGCTAGACAGGTAAGCAAGGATCATACAGCTAGACGGGTAATCATGGATCATACAGCTAGACAGGTAAGCAAGGATCATACAGCTAGATCAGTAAGTATGGATCATACGGGTAGACAGGTAAGCATGGATCATACAGCTAGACAGGTAAGCATGGATCATACAGCTAGGCAGGTAAGCATGAATCATACAGCTAGATCGGTAAGCATGAATCATATAGCTAGACAGGCAAGCATGAATCATACAGCTAGACAGGTAAGCATGGATCATACAGCTAGACAGGTAAGCATGGATCATACCGGTAGACAGGTAAGCATGAATCATACAGCTAGACAGGTAAGCATGAATCATACAGCTACACAAGTACATGTGTGTAAAGATGGATTACACAGCCACTGGTAAGGGGTGGGCAAGTACTGAATAGACTAAAGAGTATTGGCTGAGGGATTAGATTACAGAACATGCGTAATGGAGATGACAGAATAAAAGGTAAGTGTGGAGGTGCTAGAATAGACAGTAAATGATAGGGGTGCTAGAACTTATGATAAGTGGTAAAAGCTCCTAATTTGAAGATAAAGTGATGGAAGTGCCACAAAAGATGTGGTGATGGGGGTACCAGAATATTTTATTTATTTATTTGATTTGTGTTTTACGTCGTACTCAAGAATATTTCACTTATACGACGGCGGCCAGCATTATGATAGGAGGAAACCCAGGGAAACCCAGGCCCACCGCAGGTTGTTGTCAGACCTTCCCACTTACAGTCGGAGAGGAAGCCAGCATGGGCTGGACTTGAACTCAGAGTGACCGCTTTGGTGAGAGACTCCTGGGTCATTACGCTGCACTAGCACACTAACCAACTGAGCCAAGGAGGCCCCCAGTACCAGAATAGTTCAGTGATGGAGGTGCCAGATTAGATAAGTGATGGAGGTGTCAGAATGGAGGTGCCAGAATAGATAAGTGATGGAGGCGCCAGAATAGATAAGTGATGGAGGTGTCAGAATGGAGGTGCGAGAAATAGATAAGTGATGAAGGTGCGAGAATAGATAAGTGACGTAAGTGGCAGAATAGTTCAGTGGTGTAGGTGCCAGAATAGATAAGTGATGGAGGTGTCAGAATGGAGGTGCGAGAATAGATAAGTGATGGAGGTGCCACAATAGATAAGTGATGGAGGTCTGAGAATAGATAAGTGATGGAGGTTTGAGAATAGATAAGTGATGGAGATGTCAGAATAGATAAGTGATGGAGGTGGCAGAATAGAGAAGTGGTGGAGGTGCCACAATAGATAAGTGATGGAGGTCTCAGAATAGAGAAGTGGTGGAGGTGCCAGAATAGATAAGTGATGGAGGTGTCAGAATAGAGAAGTGGTGGAGGTGCCAGAATAGATAAGTGATGGAGGTGTCAGAATAGAGAAGTGGTGGAGGTGCCAGAATGGAGAAGTGGTGGAGGTGCCAGAATAGATAAGTGATGAAGGTGCCAGAAGAGAGAAGATAAGTAACGTAAGTGGCAGAATAGTTCAGTGGTGTAGGTGCCAGAATAGATAAGTGATGGAGGTGTCAGAATGGAGGTGCGAGAATAGATAAGTGATGGAGGTGCCACAATAGATAAGTGATGGAGGTTTGAGAATAGATAAGTGATGGAGGTGTCAGAATAGATAAGTGATGGAGGTGGCAGAATAGAGAAGTGGTGGAGGTGCCACAATAGATAAGTGATGGAGGTCTCAGAATAGAGAAGTGGCGGAGGTGCCAGAATAGATAAGTGAAGGAGGTGTCAGAATAGAGAAGTGGTGGAGGTGCCAGAATATATAAGTAATGGAGGTGTCAGAATAGAGAAGTGGTGAAGGTGCCAGAATAGAGAAGTGGTGGAGGTGCCAGAATAGATAAGTGATGAAGGTGTCAGAAGAGAGAAGATAAGTGATGGAGGTGGCAGAGGAGAGGAGAATTGATGGAGGTGCCAGAATAGATAAGTGATGGAGGTGTCAGAATAGAGAAGTGGTGGAGGTGCCAGAATAGATAAGTGATGGAGGTGTCAGAATAGTGAAGTGGTGGAGGTGCCAGAATAGATAAGTGATGGAGGTGCCAGAATAGATAAGTGATGGAGGTGTCAGAATAGAGAAGTGGTGGAGGTGCCAGAAAAGATAAGTGATGGAGGTGCCGGAATAGAGAAGTGGTGGAGGTGCCAGAATAGAGAAGTGATGGAGGCGTCAGAATAGAGAAGTGGTGAAGGTGCCAGAATAGATAAGTGATGAAGGTGGCGGAATAGAGAAGTGGTGGAGGTGCCAGAATAGAGAAGTGGTGGAGGTGCCAGAATAGATAAGTGATGAAGGTGGCAGAATAGAGAAAATAAGTGATAGCTGAGCCAGACTAGTGAAGTGATGGAGGTGACAGAACAGAAGGCAAGTGATGAAGGTGCTAGAAAAAAGATTATTATTGAAGCCTAATTATTATGTAAAGTAGGACGGAAACATTTTGAAATGAATTTTGGTGTTGAGATGTCACGGTAACGAAAGAGTGAAGTGACTTGTTGACATTGACGGGAAACACCCTCGCGTACTGTACACTGATGTATGAGGATGTAAGTGTAAACATTTACTGGAGCATTTGTCAGCCCTAACAAGAAGCTGATTAACTTACCACTTTGTAGAGATTGCATGCTGTAGTTCTCCTCAGAGATTTGCCTCCACGTGTCCACCATGGCTAACTTGTCTTATCCTAAACTGTGTCCTAACTGGCACACTCAGGGACAACAACTACAACACATTCGGCTGGGACAAATACTCCACCAGTGTTAATGAAATATTATCATTAGCTGTGTGAGAACTTTGTCAGGCATGTAAACACAGAGAGCGTACGAACCCTTTGCAGTTTTATGTACAAATGCCAGCTCATTAGTTTAGTAAGAGGAAATGCCAATAATTGTTCTCTGGCATTGCCCATTAATTGGGCAAAATCTCTTGACCACTTGTACAACAGATCAGTAATTAAATTTGCGCAGAGAAATTCCTGTGAGATCTGCAGAACCAAGCAGATTTTATAACTCTGAGGTCAATTAAGATATGTGTGTTCCATCATCTTAAATTTCATGACTACACCATTTATCATTTTCAGCTTTGCATGTGATTTTGTAAACATGAGTTTTAAAAATGATGTAGACAAGGTGTGAGCTGAATGTTAGCAATAATATCAACATTAGGCTTGAGGTCAGACAACAGAAGTTCAGCCACCTTATCCTGCATGTTGATGACATAGTAATCATACACTCCTATTTATTTATGTTTTTCTTAATGTTAGCAAAGTGCCAAAGACTCTAGGGAGTTGTCGACATACATATTGATACAAATATTTTAACTGTGTTTGTGTGAAAAAGTCTTTTTTTTCTTAAAACTAATGTTTAGTAAGAATTACAGTGTAAGCAAGCTTACACAGGTGAGGGTTTTCCTGCCAGCCATGTTGTGTAGTTTCCTTGTCAACTTAACTACTAGAAAACCACACCTTAATACACATATCAAAAGTGGCTGTTTTCAACTCATGTCCGCATTGTACAAATAATGACATGGAATACTTACAGATTGAACAAAAAGTGGTTTTAGACATTAGTCCATGTACTGTGTTGTCATAGAGATACAAAAGAAAAAGCTTGAAATTTTAGGTGAGTGTCAGTTCTGTCCTCTCTAGCCTTTCTCATCCAAGCTGGGTATGAGGATGTTCTGTCCTCTCTGGCCTTTCTCATCCAAGCTGGATATGAGGATGTTCTGTCCTCTCTAGCCTTTCTTATCCAAGCTGGGTATGAGGATGTTCTGTCCTCTCTGGCCTTTCTCATCCAAGCTGGATATGAGGATGTTCTGTCCTCTCTAGCCTTTCTCATCCTAGCTGGGTATGAGGATGTTCTGTCCTCTCTGGCCTTTCTCATCCAAGCTGGGTATGAGGATGTTCTGTCCTCTCTAGCCTTTCTCATCCAAGCTGGGTATGAGGATGTTCTGTCCTCTCTGCCCTTTCTCATCCAAGCTGGGTATGAGGATGTTTGTCAGGATTATGTATTGGGTGTCCAGGATCCACCTCCAGGGGATCATCTAAGTCATTTAATGTGGACCACTCAGATAGTGGTATATGTGACATAAGCAAGATCCGTAAACTTCATAATTAGAATGAAGATATCAGACATAACGTGCACTCGGGCAGTTACTTCATATAATTATGTTCCATTTCAGATCACTGCTGAAGATTTCACCAAGTTTAAATATATTTTTGGAATGGATAAGGAGAACATACAGTGAGTATTACATTGTACAGGTGTGACTTATGCATACCCTCAGCGTCGGCGTCCAGTAACAGGTAAAACCATGCTAAACAAAATGTATTCAGCTCAGGGCTTGCACACATGTAGAGCACAATAACACGAGGGGGATATTCCACACATGTAGAGCACAATAACGTGAGGGGGATATTCCACACATGTAGAGCACAATAACATGAGGGGGATAGTCCATACATGTAGATCACAATAACACGAGGGGGATATTCCACACATGTAGAGCACAATAACACGAGGGGGATAGTCCACACATGTAGAGCACAATAACACGAGGGGGATATTCCACACATGTAGAGGACAATAACACGAGGGGCATATTCCACACATGTAGAGCACAATAACACAAGGGAGATATTCCACACATGTAGAGCACAATAACACGGGGGGGATATTCCACACATGTAGAGCACAATAACACGAGGGGGATATTCCACACATGTAGAGCTCAATAACACGAGGGGGATATTCCACACATGTAGAGCACAATAACACGAGGGGGATATTCCACACATGTAGAGCACAATAACACGGGGGGGATATTCCACACATGTAGAGCACAATAACACAAGGGACATATTCCACACGTAGAGCACAATAATACGAGGGGGATATTCCACACATGTAGAGCACAATAACACGAGGGGGATATTCCACACATGTAGAGCACAATAACACGAGGGGGATATTCCACACATGTAGAGCACAATAACACGAGGGGCATATTCCACACATGTAGAGCACAATAACACAAGGGAGATATTCCACACATGTAGAGCACAATAACACAAGGGGGATATTCCACACATGTAGAGCACAATAACACGAGGGGCATGTTCCACACATGTAGAGCACAATAACACGAGGGGCATATTCCACACATGTAGAGCACAATAACACGAGGGGCATATTCCACACATGTAGAGCACAATAACACGAGGGGGATATTCCACACATGTAGAGCACAATAACACGAGGGGGATATTCCACACATGTAGAGCACAATAACACAAGGGGGATATTCCACACATGTAGAGCACAATAACACAAGGGGGATATTCCACACATGTAGAGCACAATAACACAAGGGAGATATTCCACACATGTAGAGCACAATAACACGAGGGGCATATTCCACACGTAGAGCACAATAACACGAGGGGCATATTCCACACATGTAGAGCACAATGACACGAGGGGCATATTCCACACATGTAGAGCACAATAACACGAGGGGGATATTCCATACATGTAGAGCACAATAACACGAGGGGGATATTCCACACGTAGAGCACAATAACACGAGGGGCATATTCCTTTGTTGATTCGGTGTGTGCGTATTAAATACTGTAAATTCCTGACTTAGTGTATTGTGTTGCAGAATTAACGTTAAACAAAATGTTATAGGTGATATCTGAAAAAAATACAGCATGTATTGACCTTACATGCATATAAAGCACAATGACACAAGGGGGATGTTCCATGCGCTGTGTGCATATGAATTAGCGTAAGTGACCAAATTCACGATTTCATTACTTTATGTACTGAGCTGAAGTTTGAATTCATGTGTCTCCTACAGGTGAGCAGGGCAGCCAAATGCATAATTCAAAATCCATATTGAATTTAGTGGTTTGCTTTTAATTTGTTAAGTTGATTTTGTTTAATTGCTAGTGACAACATTATGAACATGTGAAGTTGTGTGAACTTACATTTGATACCAATACTAATTTTTATTCTGCATATGTTGTGACCAGAGATTTGAAGAGAGTTAAACCGAAAGGGAGTCCATCTGAAATTCTACTTCTGGGAAAATATGATCCAAGAGGAAAATCAGACATTATAGAAGATCCCTATTTCGTAAGTACATAGATGGTGTATACCGCGCTATTATGGGAGCATTTATGGGAAAATGGAAGGGGCGGGAACATTTGGATACTTTGAATGGGTGCCTGAACAAAGAAGATAAGTGATACTTGTGCCATAATAGAGAGGTGATGGAGGTGACACAACAGAAGGTAAATTATTGAGGTACCAGAAGAGAGAAGATAAGTGATGGAGGTGGCAGAGGAGAGGAGAAGTGATGGAGGTGCCGGAATAGATAAGTGATGAAGGTGCCAGAAGAGAGAAGATAAGTGATGGAGGTGGCAGAGGAGAGGAGAAGTGATGGAGGTGCCAGAATAGATTAGTGATGGAGGTGCCCGAACAGAGAAGATAAGTGATTGTTGTGCCAGAATAGAGAAGTGATGTAGGTGCCAGAACAGAAGGTAAGTGATGGAGGTACTAGGAAAAAGGTTATTATTGAATACCGGTAGGTGTCTGGTGTCTTTGAGATGGTGTCTAGATATTTTGAATGGGAAGGGTCACGTGGCAGGATACTTTCACTCTGAGAGTTGTCTGGTGTCCATGACATAGTATTTGGATATTTTACGAGGTGTCCGATGTCTTTGGCATGGTGTCAGGATACTTGGACTCTAAAGGGACGTCTGGTGTCCATGACATCATACATGTAGTATCTGGATACTTTGATACTGGGGTAAGGGAGGAGGAGCGGTGCGGCACTGATGGCTGTGACCTTGGCTAATATCTGGATAGTTTGATTGTGGCGGCGGTGGGGTGGGGTGGGGGTGGATATCTGATGTCTATGACAAAGACTATTATCTGGATACTTTGATTCTTGGGAGGTGGGGAGGTTCTGATGTCTGTGACATGGACCAGTATCTGGATCCTTTGATTCTTCGGGAAAAGATCTGATGTCTGTGACACAGACTATTATCTGGATACTTTCGTTCTGGGGGAGGGGTCTGATATCTTTGACAGACTAATATCTGGATACTTTGATTCTGGTGGGGGGGGGGCTGATATCTGTGACATAGGTTAATATCTGGATACTTTGATTCTGGTGGGGGAGGTCTGATATCTTTGACAGACTAATATCTTGATACTTTGATTTGGGGGGGTGGGGTGGGGGGGGCTGATGTCTATGACATAGACTAACATCAGCATACTTTGATTGGGAGGGGGCTGATATCTATGACATAGGTTAATATCTGGATACTTTGATTCTGGCGGGGGAGGTCTGATGTCTGTGACAGACTAATATCTGGATACTTTGATTCTTGAAGGGGGGGAGGGGTCTGATGTCTATGACATGGACTAATATCAGGATACTTTGATTCTGGTTGGGGGGGTGGGGTGGAGTCTGATGTCTATGACATGGACTAGTATCTGGATCCTTTGATGCTTCAGGAGAAGATCTGATGTCTGTGACACAGACTATTATCTGGATACTTTGATTCTGGGAGAGGGGTCTGATATCTATGATAGACTAATATCTCGATACTTTGATTTGTGGGGGCTGATGTCTATGATAGACTAATATCTGGAAACTTTGATTTGAAGGGGAGCTGATGTCTATGACATAGACTAATATCTGGATACTTTGATTTGGGGTGATGTTTATGACATAGACTAATATCAGCATACTTTGATTTGGTGGGGGGGGGGGCTGATGTCTATGACATAGACTAATATCTGGATACTTTGATTTGGGGGGACTAATATCTGGATACTTGAATTTGGGGGATTTGTGGGGGGGCTGATGTCTATGACAGGCTATTATCTGGACACTTTGATTTGAGGGGGAGCTGATGTCTATGACATAAACTAATATCTGGATACTTTGATTTGGGGGGATGTCTGTGACATAGACTAATACCTGGATACTTTGATTTGTGGGAGGCTGATATCTATGACAGGCTAATATCTGGATACTTTGATTTGGGGGGGGGGGGCTGATATCTATGACATAGACTAATATCGGCATACTTTGATTTGTGAGGGGGCTGATGTCTATGACATAGATTAATATCCGGATACTTTGATTTGGGAGGGGCTGATATCTATAACATAGGTTAATATCTGGATACTTTGATGGGGGGGGGACTGATGTCTATGACAGGCTAATATCTGGATACTTTGATTTGAGGGGGCTGATGTCTATGACATAGACTAATATCTGGATACTTTGCTTTGTGGGAGGCTGATATCTATAGCATAGACTAATATCTGGATAATTTGATTTGTGGGTGGCTGATGTCTATGACAGGCTAATATCTGGATACTTTGCTTTGGCAGGGGCTGATGTCTGTGACAGGCTAATATCTGGATACTTTGCTTTGGGGGGCTGATGTCTATAGCATAGACTAATATCTGGATAATTTGATCTGTGGGTGGCTGATGTCTATGACAGGCTAATATCTGGATACTTTGCTTTGGCAGGGGCTAATGTCTATGACATAGACTAATATCAGGATACTTTGATGTAGGGGGGGGGGCTGATATCTATGACATAGACTAATATCTGGATACTTTGAATTGGGGGGGGGGGGATGACGTCTGTGACATAGACTAATATCTGGATACTTTGATTCTGGGAGTTGCCTGATGTCTGTGACATTGTATCTGGATACTTTGACTATCGGAGATTTCTGGTGTCTTTGAGCTGGTGTGTGAATATTTTGACTTTGGGAGGCGTCTGGTGTATTTATTTATTAGAATGGTGTTTTACGCTGTGCTCAAGAATATTTCCCTTATATGATGATGGCCAGCATTATGGTGGGAGGAAACCTGGGGAAGCCCACAACCATCCTCAGGTTGTTGTCTAGTGCTGAGCAGCACTATAAGTCTGATGGCCTGGGATTTGTAACTTGTAGATTCCCCTGTTCTCACTGCTGCTGAGGGCTTGGTGACAAGTGGGCGATGATGCTCTTTGTGGCCATTTTTGAAAGGTATTTGGTCTCCGCCTGTATAGTTTACAGACATGTATCTGTTACATGTGAGAAAGTGTGTCAGTCACTTGCCAAAGGTTGGTGGTTTCTCTTGGGCAGACGCAGTCTTATTTACTCCACCAAGAAAACTGACTGCAATTATTGCCAGGGAAAGATTCTGGAATATGGCATCAAGCTGTAATGAAATAAACCTGGTATCGAAACGTCTGCTACTAGGTGACACTACTATGATCAGTCGATAGATCAGTGCATTATATTTATTTATGTTATTGACACTGAAAAACATTTAACTTGTGATGTCAGTGTTATGGCTTGAGTAGGCTGAAGAAACTACTGCACCATTTTTGTCACATCCCTCCTCATGTGCTAGTGTCAGTCACACTTTTGTGCTTACATCTGGCTTCCTGTATAGCACACATGTACAAGTGTCAGTCACAGTTTTGTGCTTACATCTGGCTTCCTGCATAGTACACTAGTGTCAGTCACAGTTTTGTGCTTACATCTGGCTTCCTGTATAGCACACATATACTAGTGTCAGTCACAGTTTCGTGCTTACATCTGGCTTCCTGTATAGCACACATATACTAGTGTCAGTCACAGTTTTGGGTTTACATCTGGCTTCCTGTATAGCACACATGTAGTAGTGTCAGTCACAGTTTTGTGCTTACATCTGACTCCCTGTATAGCACACATATACTAGTGTCAGTCACAGTTTTGGGTTTACATCTGGCTTCCTGTATAGCACACATGTACTAGTGTCAGTCACAGTTTTGGGTTTACATCTGGCTTCCTGTATAGCACACATGTACTAGTGTCAGTCACAGTTTTGGGTTTACATCTGGCTTCCTGTATAGCACATATATACTAGTGTCAGTCACAGTTTTGGGTTTACATCTGGCTTCCTGTATAGCACACATATACTAGTGTCAGTCACAGTTTTGGGTTTACATCTGGCTTCCTGTATAGCACACATATACTAGTGTCAGTCACAGTTTTGGGTTTACATCTGGCTTCCTGTATAGCACACATATACTAGTGTCAGTCATAGTTTTGGGTTTACATCTGGCTTCCTGTATAGCATACATATACTAGTGTCAGTCACAGTTTTGGGTTTACATCTGGCTTCCTGTATAACACACATGTAGTAGTGTCAGTCACAGTTTTGTGCTTACATCTGGCTTCCTGTATAACACACATGTAGTAGTGTCAGTCATAGTTTTGGGTTTACATCTGGCTTCCTGTATAGCATACATATACTAGTGTCAGTCATAGTTTTGGGTTTACATCTGGCTTCCTGTATAGCATACATATACTAGTGTCAGTCACAGTTTTGGGTTTACATCTGGCTTCCTGTATAACACACATGTAGTAGTGTCAGTCACAGTTTTGTGCTTACATCTGGCTTCCTGTATAGCACACATATACTAGTGTCAGTCACAGTTTTGTGCTTACATCTGGCTTCCTGTATAGCACACATCTACCAGTGTCAGTCACAGTTTTGGGTTTACATCTGGCTTCCTGTATAGCACACATGTACTAGTGTCAGTCACAGTTTTGGGTTTACATCTGGCTTCCTGTATAGCACACATCTACCAGTGTCAGTCACAGTTTTGTGCTTACATCTGGCTTCCTGTATAGCACACATGTACCAGTGTCAGTCACAGTTTTGGGTTTACATCTGGCTTCCTGTATAGCACACATGTACTAGTGTCAGTCACAGTTTTGGGTTTACATCTGGCTTCCTGTATAGCACACATATACTAGTGTCAGTCATAGTTTTGGGTTTACCATCTGGCTTCCTGTATTAGCACACATGTACTAGTGTCAGTCACAGTTTTGGGGTTTACATCTGGCTTCCTGTATAGCACACATGTACTAGTGTCAGTCACAGTTTTGGGTTTACATCTGGCTTCCTGTATAGCACACATGTACCAGTATCCAGTCACAGTTTTGGGTTTACATCTGGCTTCCTGTATAGCACACATCTACCAGTGTCAGTCACAGTTTTGGGTTTACATCTGGCTTCCTGTATAGCACACATCTACTAGTGTCAGTCATAGTTTTGGGTTTACATCTGGCTTCCTGTATAGCACACATGTACTAGTGTCAGTCACAGTTTTGGGTTTACATCTGGCTTCCTGTATAGCACACATGTACTAGTGTCAGTCACAGTTTTGGGGTTTACATCTGGCTTCCTGTATAGCACACATGTACCAGTGTCAGTCACAGTTTTGGGTTTTACATCTGGCTTCCTGTATAGCACACATGTACTAGTGTCAGTCACAGTTTTGGGTTTACATCTGGCTTCCTGTATAGCACACATGTACTAGTGTCAGTCACAGTTTTGGGTTTACATCTGGCTTCCTGTATAGCACACATGTACCAGTGTCAGTCCACAGTTTTGGGTTTACATCTGGTTTCCTGTATAGCACACATATACTAGTGTCAGTCACAGTTTTGGGTTTACATCTGGCTTCCTGTATAGCACACATCTACCAGTGTCAGTCACAGTTTTGGGTTTACATCTGGCTCCCTGTATAGCACACATGTACCAGTGTCAGTCACAGTTTTGGGTTTACATCTGGCTTCCTGTATAGCACACATGTACCAGTGTCAGTCACAGTTTTGGGTTTACATCTGGCTTCCTGTATAGCACACATGTACCAGTGTCAGTCACAGTTTTGGGTTTACATCTGGCTTCCTGTATAGCACACATGTACTAGTGTCAGTCACAGTTTTGGGTTTACATCTGGCTTCCTGTATAGCACACATGTACCAGTATCAGTCACAGTTTTGGGTTACATCTGGCTTCCTGTATAGCACACATCTACCAGTGTCAGTCCACAGTTTTGGGTTTACATCTGGCTTCCTGTATAGCACACATATACTAGTGTCAGTCACAGTTTTGGGTTTACATCTGGCTTCCTGTATAGCACACATATACTAGTGTCAGTCACAGTTTTGGGTTTACATCTGGCTTCCCGTATAGCACACATGTACCAGTATCAGTCACAGTTTTGGGTTTACATCTGGCTTCCCGTATAGCACACATGTACCAGTGTCAGTCACAGTTTTGTGCTTACATCTGGCTTCCCGTATAGCACACATATACTAGTGTCAGTCACAGTTTTGGGTTTACATCTGGCTTCCTGTATAGCACACATGTACTAGTGTCAGTCACAGTTTTGAGTTTACGTCTGGCTTCCTGTATAGCACACATGTACCAGTGTCAGTCACAGTTTTGTGCTTACATCTGGCTTCCTGTATAGCACACATGTACAGTATCAGTCACAGTTTTGAGTTTACATCTGCTTCCTGTATAGCAACACATGTACTAGTATCAGTCACAGTTTTGGTTTTACATCTGGCTTCCTGTATAGCACACATCTACCAGTGTCAGTCACAGTTTTGTGCTTACATCTGGCTTCCTGTATAGCACACATATACTAGTATCAGTCACAGTTTTGAGTTTACGTTGTATACATGTATGTATTGAACCAAAAATGCCCTCATTGAAATTGTTTATTTCTGTCTCTTTAGGAATCTGGAATGAAGCCATTTGAAACAGTATATGAACAGTGCACGAGCAAGCTGTGAGAACTTTCTGGATTCTGTGCAAAGTCATGACTGGTACACGTAGGACTTGTCACAAGTATCTTCGTATTACCAGGTGTACATTGCCAAGGATTATTGTCACATCAGTATAGGAGATCCCTGGACAGTGTCCAGTAACTACAGGAGATCCTTGGACAGTGTCCAGTACCACAACTTGTTCAACACAGCTTATTTTAGTCTGCCAGTGGAAATCTCTCAGCACATATATATGTTTTCATCATGTGATGTGTTTAAATTGGTGTTGCATGATTATGTGACCTCTAGTCTACCTTATACACTTAAGACAGATTCTCTGATTGGCCATAGCAGCTCTTTCCCTCTGGCACTTTACTAGTTGAAACATGTTACTTGCATTTGTACTGAACTCGGATGACCCACCAAATGGCTATGCCTCTATGGATGATCCTTGTGGTAGGGAGAAGGCTTAATGTTGTCTTACTAACCTCCAAAAATATTGTGTGAGGTCTGAATTTCCAGGACATCCCAGGGTAAAAAAATCAGAAAACACAGTGGACCTTCCTATATGAGGAAACAAAACCTGTTTCTATTTCTTCTACCATTTCATGAGCTGTACAAGTCTTGAGAAAATTATGTTGTCTTCACATTTCTATTTATGTATTTGTAAATTGATTGTGAAGGTCAACCCAATAAGTGCTATTTGATGTTCATAAAAATTCTCTCGTATAAAGATTAAATGAACAATTGCCTCAATAAATTGCTTATGAAGGTCAAGGCATTAAATAATATTTATGTCCATGAAAAGAATTCTTATCGCTAAGATTTCCTGAAAAGTTTTTTGTTTTAAATTGGTAATGAAGGTAAAGTGCCATTTTAAATTGTAAAAATTTGACAAAGGACTGGTATACACCTTTATAGAAGGTTACTCCAAGGTGATCGCAGATAGCTTTATAGCTGGACTGCTAAATTGTGCTGAACAGAAGCAAGATAAATTCCTTGTGTCAGGGTTTACTACATGTACTGCTGATATTTGCTATTCAGTGAAGGTTTTAATATTTCCTGCGGACATATGTAGTAATTTACCATTATGAACCCTGTGTTAGTCTGAGAAATAAACTATGCAGCCACTGCTTTGTATTATATCCTTCTGTATTGTTTTTATTTCTCAACTTTGACATCAAATCTGCACTATCATGCTGAAAAGATTGGTATACAAAACATAGGAATATTCATGTTGCTATGGTTACATCTGGATGTGGTCCAATCATACTTTCATATACAGACCCATTATGCACATTAGTATTCAGTCTTCTCATATTTACATAGGAACATATTGCACAGTTCTCTTCACAATAAATTACACTTCTTGTTGGTGAATGGTTCATGTGAAATAAACATTTCCTGTTAGACAAATTTCATCAAAATCTAGTTGAATATTCAGCACTGCCATACAGCAGACTGTGGTACGCTGTTGACTGTGGCACACTGCCATGCTGCAACTTGTGACATCCAATGCTGGACATGTCTGAAGTTTGAAACAGCTGCATCCCTGTCAAGCTTTGATAATAGTATTATGTTTGTGTTTTAATTACAGTATTCATCTTGGGAATTGCTGGAGTCACTTGAGTCCAATTTTCTGGAATTTCTTGCCACTTGTACCAATCGCATGTTTTTCTCTGTGGATGACCTTGACACTTGTGCCACTCTGTGGATGACGTTCATTAACCAGCTCTTCATCACATTTCAAATTCATCTCCTTCCACAAACTCCTTGTCCACATTCCTAAGAAAAAAAATTTACTAGTGTATTAATGTTTGTTTACCACTTAAAAATAGCCACGAAATTTTTTGGGAAATTATATTTATTATATTGAAAAAGTTGTGGGAACTGACATGGACTCTTGTATCTGACAGCAGTGAAAGTAAGTTACAGAAGTAGATCATGTGTGTAAATATAGTAATGATAATTACCTGATCATGAAATCTCCACAGTACACACACTCTGAGGCAATGATGTCATCCAGCTCAGCCTGAAAGACAAATGAATGGACACACAATCAGGCATACTGTAATGATACACAGATCTATACAGTACACACACTGAGGCAACAATATCATCCAGCTCAGCCATTTACTGTCATGATACACAGATATCTACACTAGACACACTGGGACAACAATATCATCCAGGTCGGTCAATTACTGTCATGATACACAGATATCTACACTAGACACACTGGGACAACAATATCATCCAGGTCAGTCATTTACTGTCATGATACACAGATATCTACACTACACACATTGAGGCAACAATATCATCCAGCTCAGCCATTTACTGTCATGATACACAGATCTATACACTACACACACTGAGGCAACAATATCATCCAGCTCAGCCATTTACTGTCATGATACACAGATATCCACACTAGACAAACTGGGACAACAATATCATCCAGGTCGGTCAATTACTGTCATGATACACAGATATCTACACTACACACACTGAGGCAACAATATCATCCAGCTCAGCCATTTACTGTCATGATACACAGATATCTACACTACACACACTGAGGCAACAATATCATCCAGCTCAGCCATTTACTGTCATGATACACAGATATCTGTACACTACACACTGAGGTAACAATATCATCCAGCTCAGCCATTTACTGTCATGATACACAGATATCTACACTAGACACACTGGGACAACAATATCATCCAGGTCAGTCAATTACTGTCATGATACACAGATAACTGTACACTACACACTGAGGTAACAATATCATCCAGCTCAGCCATTTACTGTCATGATACACAGATATCTACACTAGACACACTGGGACAACAATATCATCCAGCTCAGTCAATTACTGTCACGATAACACAGACAACTGTACACTACACACTGAGGTAACAATATCATCCAGCTCAGCCATTTACTGTCATGATACACAGATATCTACACTAGACACACTGAGGTCACAATATCATCCAGCTCAGCCATTTACTGTCATGATACACAGATATCTACACTACACACACTGAGGCAACAATATCATCCAGCTCAGCCATTTACTGTCATGATACACAGATATCTACACCACACACACTGAGGTCACAATATCATCCAGCTCAGCCATTTACTGTCATGATAAACAGATATCTACACTAGACACACTGGGGTAACAATATCATCCAGCTCAGCCATTTACTGTCATGATACACAGATATCTACACTACACACACTGAGACCAACAATATCATCCAGGTCAGTCATTTACTGTCATGATACATATCTGCAAAGCCTGTTAACCTAAACTGTAATACAACAGAAACATTAAATTTTCATGACAGACAACATGGTCTTTGGATATCGGGCAGTCACGTTTTTAAACCAAGCTCTCCCTATTTCAGATCCAGCTGTAAAGTCAAGTTTGTCTGGAGCCTGTTGCCGCTGCAGTTGGTGTGTCGTTCCAGGGAGTCAGGTTTCCCCCACCTTAAGTCTACCACTATCATATTTATTTATTCATTTGATTGGTATTTTATGCCGTACTAAAGAATATTTAACTTATACTACAGCGGCCAGCATTGTGGTGGAAAAAAACCAGACACAGCCAGGGGGAAACCCACGAACATCCACTGGTTGTTTCCCACTGGCTGAGTTTCCCACATACGGCTGACCACTGTCATAAGTGAAACATTCTTGAGAAGGGTGCTAAACACCAAAGAAATGTATAAAGTGGTTTTTGGACTAAAATTGGTGCCTACACAACATCTTGCGACCAACAGACCTGGAACAGTACTGAAGAACACACCTTGACGTCCTGCTCCTTGGAGCTATGCATGGGGACAGGTGTGGTGGTCAGGTGTGAAGTGTGACATGGGCCATCACATGTTACATCTACAGAACAACTCACCTTGATGTCCTGCTCCTTGGAGCTGTGCATGGAGGCAGGTGTGGTGGTCAGGTGTGATGACCTCACCTTGATGTTCTGCTCCTTGGAGCTTTGCATGGAAGCAGGCGTGGTGTTCAGGTGTGAAGTGTGACATGTACCATCACATGTTACATCTACAGAACAACTCACCTTGATGTTCTGCTCCTTGGAGCTGTGCATGGAGGCAGGTGTGGTGGTCAGGTGTGAAGTGTGACATGGACCATCACATGTGACATCTACAGTACTCACCTTGATGTTCTGCTCCTTGGAGCTGTGCATGGAGGCAGGTGTGGTGGTCAGGTGTGAAGTGTGACATGTACCATCACATGTTACATCTACAGTACTCACCTTGATGTTCTCCTCCTTGGAGCTGTGCATGGAGGCAGGTGTGGTGGTCAGGTGTGAAGTGTGACATGGACCATCACATGTGACATCTACAGTACTCACCTTGATGTCCTGCTCCTTGAAGCTGTGCATGGAGGCAGGTAAGGTGGTCAGGTGTGAAGTGTGACATGGACCATCACATGTGACATCTACAGTACTCATCTTGATGTTCTGTTCCTTGGAGCTGTGCATGGAGGCAGGTAAGGTGGTCAGGTGTGAAGTGTGACATGGACCATCACATGTGACATCTACAGTACTCACCTTGATGTTCTGCTCCTTGGAGCTGTGCATGGAGGCAGGTAAGGTGGTCAGGTGTGAAGTGTGACATGGACCATCACATGTGACATCTACAGTACTCATCTTGATGTTCTGTTCCTTGGAGCTGTGCATGGAGGCAGGTGTGGTGGTCAGGTGTGAAGTGTGACATGGACCATCACATGTGACATCTACAGAACAACTCACCTTGATGTCCTGCTCCTTGGAGCTGTGCATGGAGGCAGGTGTGGTGGTCAGGTGTGAAGTGTGACATGGGCCATCACATGTGACATCTACAGTACTCACCTTGATGTTCTGCTCCTTGGAGCTGTGCATGGAGGCAGGTGTGGTGGTCAGGTGTGAAGTGTGACATGGACCATCACATGTGACATCTACAGTACTCACCTTGATGTTCTGCTCCTTGGAGCTGTGCATGGAGGCAGGTGTGGCGGTCAGGTGTGAAGTGTGACATGGACCATCACATGTGACATCTACAGTACTCACCTTGATGTTCTCCTCCTTGGAGCTGTGCATGGAGGCAGGTGTGGTGGTCAGGTGTGAAGTGTGACATGGACCATCACATGTGACATCTACAGTACTCACCTTGATGTTCTGTTCCTTGGAGCTGTGCATGGAGGCAGGTGTGGTGGTCAGGTGTGAAGTGTGACATGTACCATCACATGTGACATCTACAGTACTCACCTTGATGTTCTGCTCCTTGGAGCTGTGAATGGAGGCAGGTGTGGTGGTCAGGTGTGAAGTGTGACATGGACCATCACATGTGACATCTACAGTACTCACCTTGATGTCCTGCTCCTTGGAGCTGTGCATGGAGGCAGGTGTGGTGGTCAGGTGTGAAGTGTGACATGTACCATCACATGTTACATCTACAGTACTCAACTTGGTGTTCTGCTCCTTGGAGCTGTGCATGGAGGCAGGTGTGGTGGTCTGGTGTGAAGTGTGACATGGACCATCACATGTGACATCTACAGTACTCACCTTGATGTTCTGCTCCTTGGAGCTGTGCATGGAGGCAGGTGTGGCGGCAAGACGTGAAGCGTAGCGTGGATCATCCTTCTCCTGAAGCTGTCTCTGTAAGTCCTCAACACGAGCCCGGATAGACAATGTCAGGTTAGGCAACACCTGGACAAGACACAGCAAAGGCAATAGTAACTGATTTAAGCTAATTAACCAAGGACAGTTTCAGAATGCCCAACAAGCATAGCCATTAACATGGGCAAACTCTCAAAATCATCAATCTTGAAAACCGTTCCAGCACTGAAGACAAACTCTGTGAAATATACACAGGTACCACATATACTCTAAATACACATGTACATTTCTAACTCAACATTTACATCTTGCAATATACAATGAGCACTACATGTACATGATTTAAGTTGAATCCCTGCATTTTAAATGGTTAGTCATGCAACAACCTCTTGAAAAGCTGTACTATAATTATTGAAGATACAGTACATGTGCATAGATGTATATGTATATATATGTATTTGTATACATATTGTTTGAACAGTTATTTATGCTAGTGCATGCAGTTAAAATCACACAAGTGGATGTCGGAAAATATTACATCCTTACCTCTCCTATAAGACAGTCATTATGGAACTTGTGTTGGCATGGGAACAGGTAAAATGTCCTGGTCAGTAAAGGGAAGTTACAGGCTGAACATTTGTCCTGAGTCCTCACAAACGCATACCTTAGAAAAGTAAACAATGGTCAATGTTATTTGTTATTTATGTAAAAAGGAAGGGGCTATAAACAGGAAGTATTATGGCGATGCACTACACAAGACTGCAGCACCGAGTATAGAAACAGAACAGCGATGAAACATACTTTGCCAGGTTAAATACAACTGAGTTACTTCTCACATTATCAATGTTTGGTGACATGGCAAAAAGAATTTTACATACTGACATGAAACAGATATCCTGAATTTGAGTAATTAGAGCAGAGTCTACTGACGGCCACTGCTGTTCCTTTATGTACACCTTCCTGATATAAATGTGCAAATATGTGAGAGGTTAAACATACACCTTCCTGATATAAGACAGGTGAAAACAGGTGCAAGGCTAAACATACACCTTCCTGACATGACACGAGGCTAAACACGCAACCTTATTAACTCAGAGCTTATCAATGATAAAGTTTTGACAATTACACATCTATGACCCTGAAATGCCAATACCCAGTGTTGCATATTGGTCAGACTGACTAAATATCACAACATGACAGCCAATCCCAGTGTTGCATATTGGTCAGACTGACTAAATATCACAACATGACAGCCAATCCCAGTGTTGCATATTGGTCAGACTGACTAAATATCACAACATGACAGCCAATCCCAGTGTTGCATATTGGTCAGACTGACTAAATATCACAACATGACAGCCAATACCCAGTGTTGCATATTGGTCAGACTGACTAAATATCACAACATAACAGCCAATACCCAGTGTTGCATATTGGTCAGACTGACTAAATATCACAACATGACAGCCAATCCCAGTGTTGCATATTGGTCAGACTGACTAAATATCACATGACAGCCAATCCCAGTGTTGCATATTGGTCAGACTGACTAAATATCACAACATGACAGCCAATCCCAGTGTTGCATATTGGTCAGACTGACTAAATATCACAACATGACAGCCAATCCCAGTGTTGCATATTGGTCAGACTGACTAAATATCACAACATGACAGCCAATCCCAGTGTTGCATATTGGTCAGACTGACTAAATATCACAACATGACAGCCAATACCCAGTGTTGCATATTGGTCAGACTGACTAAATATCACAACATGACAGGAATGTGTATATTTACTTGTTTCTGAAGCTCTGGATCTCCTTGCGAATCTCTTCAGCGCTCTGCGTCGCTTCCTCCATCTCCTCCTTCAGGGTGTCTATGTGCTGGTTGTACTCCTGTAGGGACTGGATGATGGCGTCCTGACAACAGATATCACATCACAGACTAGTGCTTACCTCTGTCACATCACAGACCAGACTACAGGAGGTACTTCAGCCAGAATCCCCCTTCAGCATGTCTATGTGCTGGCTGTACTCCTGTAGAGACCGGATGATGGCACCCTCACAACAGGCATCACACCACAGACCAGACCACAGGGGGTACTTCAGCCACACCCCGCTTCAGAGTGCTTGTGTGCTGGCTGCACCCCTGTAGGGACTGGGTGATGGGGTCCTGACAACACACATCACATCACAAACCAGACTACCGGAGGTACCTCAGCCACACTCCCCATTCAGGGTGTCTGTGCTGGTTGTGCCTCTGTAGGGAATGGGTGATGGGGTCCTGAGAACAGACATCACATCACAAACCAGACTACAGAGGGTGCCTCAGCCACACACCCTCCCTCCCCCCTTCAGAGTGTCTGTACGCTTACTGTACCCCTGTAGGGACTAGGTGATGGAGCCCCGACAACAGGCATCACATCACAGACCAAACTACAGGAGGTACCTCAGCCACACTCCCCATTCAGGGTGTCTATGTGCTAGCTGTACTCCCGTAGCGGCTTGGTGACCGAGTCCTGACAACAGACATCAAACCACAGACCAGACTACAAGAAGTAACACAGCCAAATTCCCCTTCAGGGTGTCTATGTGCTGGCTGTACTCCCGTAGGGGCTGGGTGACCGAGTCCTGACAACAGACATCAAACCACAGACCAGACTACAAGAAGTACCTCAGCCACACCCCCCTTCAGGGTGTCTACATGTATGTGCTGGCTACATTCATGGAGGGACTGGATAATGGCGTACAGACAACAAACATCACATCTGAATAAGTTATTGATAAATTCCTGACATAATACTTATCACATAATAGCTAAGTTTTTCGCAGATTACAATACCAGTAACCACACAATCAGTTTGACTCATGGATACAAGAAATCAGCAACACACAGGTATAAGCAAGATCATCTGTTAGGGGATGGTGGCCTGGAACATAACACCTTAAACCACTGAGTCAGTGCCCAGGTGACACTGGTACCTCAGTCACGCACTGTCCCTGTGAAGCCTGACATGTACCTTACCTTGAAATGGTCAATGGTGACAAAGTCTGGGAAGAATGGAAGAATGTCCTCAATCTTGAGGAGCTCACACTCATGCAGGAATGCCATGGCTCTTTTAACATCCTTTTCTTCTTCCACAACATGGCGGGCTACAAACAAAGAGGTCAGTTCAAAGAAATGTTGGCAAATTATGTGCATGTATATGTAAAGGGTACATGAAAAAAGAAAACTCCATACCAAAGAGTACGGTTTGAACGAAATTTTTAAAAGCTATATAACCCCTCTATATTATGCATACTGTCCATCAATGGTCAAAACATACAATGTAATTGATGAATTTACTGGTAAAATGGAAACAGCTCTTCATTACATACATTCCATGTATTGGCATTTCGGAGTCATATGTGTGTAATTGTCAAAACTTTATCATTGATAAGCTCTGAGCTGATAAGGTTGCGTGTTTAGCCTTACGCATACATACATTACATGCTGAATATACTGGAACGTGTACTGTTAGGTGCAAAATACTGATACATGTATTACTAGTGGGTAGGTGACCTGGAGAGTACTGACCTGTACCTGTATTACTAGTGGGTAGGTGACCTGGAGAGTACTGACCTGTACATGTATTACTAGTGGGTAGGTGACCTGCTAGATACTGACCTGTACCTGTATTACTAGTGGGTAGGTGACCTGGAGAGTACTGACCTGTACATGTATTACTAGTGGGTAGGTGACCCGCTAAATACTGACCTGTGCCTGTATTACTAGTGGGTAGGTGACCCTCTAAATACTGACCTGTACCTGTATTACTAGTGGGTAGGTGACCTGCTAAATACTGACCTGTACCTGTATTACTAGTGGGTAGGTGACCTGGTGAGTACTGACCTGTGTCTGTATTACTACTAGTCGGTAGGTGACCTGGTGAGTACTGACCTGTGCCTGTATTACTAGTGGGTAGGTGACCTGCTAGATACTGACCTGTGCCTGTATTACTAGTGGGTAGGTGACCTGCTAATACTGACATGTGCCTGTATTACTAGTGGGTAGGTGACCTGGTGAGTACTGACTTGTATCTGCATTACTAGTGGGTAGATGACCTTTTGATTACTGACCTGTGCCTGTATTACTAGTGGGTAGATGACCTGGTGAGTACTGACCTGTGCCTGTATTACTAGTGGATAGGTGACCTGGAGAGTACTGACCTGTGCCTGTATTACTAGTGGGTAGGTGACCTGCTAAATACTGACCTGTGCCTGTATTACTAGTGGGTAGGTAACCTGCTAATACTGATGTACGCTTGTATTACTAGTGGGTAGGTGACCTGGTGAGTACTGACCTATACCTGTATTATTTGTGGGTAGATAACCTGCTAAATACTGATCTACACCTGTATTCCTAGTGGGTAGGTATCATGTGTTAAGTACTGACCTATACCTGTATTCCTAGTGGGTAGGTATCATGTGTTAAGTACATGTACTTACCTATCCGTAACCAGAGTTTCTTCCTCAACTCCTCATCATCTTCATCAGGTTTGTCTGCCTGGTCCTTGGCCAATTCCACGTCCACCTGACATGAACAAATATCACACAGGAAGATTACAATACCAACCAGGTCAAACAATTTCACGAGTGTGCCAGTCGTTCACCACTTGCTCACCCCTAGCTCACCCCCAGCTCATCATTAACTTTTCAGTAGTATACCTTGAGCTGGCTTCTACCATACCACTATGATTTCTCTAACCTACAGTTTTGTCAATAATGTATATGACTCATGTATATATGTATGGTTGGGGTTTTATGTCATACTTAACAATTTTTAAGTCGTATGGCAATGTGTCAATAGGTGTGTGTACACATACTGTGGTTTGCTGTGGCAGGGCGATTCTGATATTGACAGATAGTCAAAGTAGTAATAAACACATATAAAATAAATGTAAAAAAAAATGTAAAAAAAAAATACTAATGTATTTCAAGGGCCAACTCCACTCTCAAAATTCTAGGAATTAAGACATAATTTTTTTCATACGGCCTCATGACAGATAACACCCCTTCCTCCCTCCATCAGGCATAAGTCTTGCTCACCTGTAAAGCCAAGTTAGCCTCCTCATGTAGCCCCATGACAGAGTAGATGTGAACACCCCCTCCCCTTTCCCCCAGGTATGTCTTGCTCACCGGTAAAGCCAAGCTGACAGCCTCCTCATATAGCCCCATGACAGAGTAGATGTGAACACCCCCTCCCCTTTCCCCCAGGTATGTCTTGCTCACCTGTAAAGCCAAGTCGACTGCCTCCTCGTATAGCCCCATGACAGAGTAGATGTGAACACCCCCTTCCTTTTCCGCCAGGTATGTCTTGCTCACCTGTAAAGCCAAGTCGACTGCCTCCTCATATAGCCCCATGACAGAGTAGATGTGAACACCCCCTCCCCTTTCCCCCAGGTATGTCTTGCTCACCTGTAAAGCCAAGTCGACAGCCTCCTCGTATAGCCCCATGACAGAGTAGATGTGAACACCCCCTTCCCTTTCCCCCAGGTATGTCTTGCTCACCTGTAAAGCCAAGTCGACTGCCTCCTTGTATAGCCCCATGACAGAGTAGATGTGAACACCCCCTTCCCTTTCCCCCAGGTATGTCTTGCTTACCTGTAAAGCCAAGTCGACAGCCTCCTCATATAGCCCCATGACAGAGTAGATGTGAACACCCCCTCCCCTTTCCCCCAGGTATGTCTTGCTCACCTGTAAAGCCAAGTCGACTGCCTCCTCGTATAGCCCCATGACAGAGTAGATGTGAACACCCCCTTCCCTTTCCCCTAGGTATGTCTTGCTCACCTGTAAAGCCAAGTCGACAGCCTCCTCGTATAGCCCCATGACAGAGTAGATGTGAACACCCCCTCCCCTTTCCCCCAGGTATGTCTTGCTCACCTGTAAAGCCAAGTCGACAGCCTCCTCGTATAGCCCCATGACAGAGTAGATGTGAACACCCCCTCCCCTTTCCCCCAGGCATGTCTTGCTCACCTGTAAAGCCAAGTCGACAGCCTCCTCGGTAAGCCCCATGACAGAGTAGATGTGAACACCCCCTCCCCTTTCCCCTAGGTATGTCTTGCTCACCTGTAAAGCCAAGTCGACAGCCTCCTCGTATATCCCCATGACAGAGTAGATGTGAACACCCCCTTCCCTTTCCCCCAGGTATGTCTTCCTCACCTGTAAAGCCAAGTCGACAGCTTCCTCGTATAGCCCCATGACAGAGTAGATGTGAACACCCCCTCCCCTTTCCCCCAGGCATGTCTTGCTTACCTGTAAAGCCAAGTCGACAGCCTCCTCGGTAAGCCCCATGACAGAGTAGATGTGAACACCCCCTCCCCTTTCCCCCAGGTATGTCTTGCTTACCTGTAAAGCCAAGTCGACAGCCTCCTCGGTAAGCCCCATGACAGAGTAGATGTGAACACCCCCTTCCCTTTCCCCCAAGCATGTCTTGCTCACCGGTAAAGCCAAGTCGACAGCCTCCTCATATAGCCCCATGACAGAGTAGATGTGAACACCCCCTTCCCTTTCCCCTAGGTATGTCTTGCTCACCTGTAAAGCCAAGTCGACAGCCTCCTCGGTAAGCCCCATGACAGAGTAGATGTGAACACCCCCTCCCCTTTCCTCCAGGTAAGTCTTGCTTACCTGTAAAGCCAAGTCGACAGCCTCCTCGTATAGCCCCATGACAGAGTAGATGTGAACACCCCCTCCCCTTTCACCTAGGTATGTCTTGCTTACCTGTAAAGCCAAGTCGACAGCCTCCTCGTATAGCCCCATGACAGAGTAGATGTGAACACCCCCTCCCCTTTCCCCCAGGTATGTCTTGCTCACCTGTAAAGCCAAGTCGACAGCCTCCTCGGTAAGCCCCATGACAGAGTAGATGTGAACACCCCCTCCCCTTTCCCCCAGGCATGTCTTGCTCACCTGTAAAGCCAAGTCGACAGCCTCCTCGGTAAGCCCCATGACAGAGTAGATGTGAACACCCCCTCCCCTTTCCCCCAGGCATGTCTTGCTTACCTGTAAAGCCAAGTCGACAGCCTCCTCGGTAAGCCCCATGACAGAGTAGATGTGAACACCCCCTCCCCTTTCCCCCAGGTATGTCTTGCTTACCTGTAAAGCCAAGTCGACAGCCTCCTCGGTAAGCCCCATGACAGAGTAGATGTGAACACCCCCTCCCCTTTCCCCCAGGCATGTCTTGCTCACCTGTAAAGCCAAGTCGACTGCCTCCTCATATAGCCCCATGACAGAGTAGATGTGAACACCCCCTTCCCTTTCCCCTAGGTATGTCTTGCTCACCGGTAAAGCCAAGTCGACAGCCTTCTTGGTAAGCCCCATGACAGAGTAGATGTGAACACCCCCTCCCCTTTCCCCCAGGTATGTCTTGCTTACCTGTAAAGCCAAGTCGACTGCCTCCTTGTATAGCCCCATGACAGAGTAGATGTGAACACCCCCTTCCCTTTCCCCCAGGTATGTCTTGCTTACCTGTAAAGCCAAGTCGACAGCCTCCTCATATAGCCCCATGACAGAGTAGATGTGAACACCCTCTCCCCTTTCCCCCAGGTATGTCTTGCTCACCTGTAAAGCCAAGTCGACTGCCTCCTCATGTAGCCCCATGACAGAGTAGATGTGAACACCCCCTTCCCTTTCCCCTAGGTATGTCTTGCTCACCTGTAAAGCCAAGTCGACAGCCTCCTCGTATAGCCCCATGACAGAGTAGATGTGAACACCCCCTCCCCTTTCCCCCAGGTATGTCTTGCTCACCTGTAAAGCCAAGTCGACAGCCTCCTCGTATAGCCCCATGACAGAGTAGATGTGAACACCCCCTCCCCTTTCCCCCAGGCATGTCTTGCTCACCTGTAAAGCCAAGTCGACAGCCTCCTCGGTAAGCCCCATGACAGAGTAGATGTGAACACCCCCTCCCCTTTCCCCTAGGTATGTCTTGCTCACCTGTAAAGCCAAGTCGACAGCCTCCTCGTATATCCCCATGACAGAGTAGATGTGAACACCCCCTTCCCTTTCCCCCAGGTATGTCTTGCTCACCTGTAAAGCCAAGTCGACAGCCTCCTCGTATAGCCCCATGACAGAGTAGATGTGAACACCCCTCCCCTTTCCCCCAGGCATGTCTTGCTTACCTGTAAAGCCAAGTCGACAGCCTCCTCGGTAAGCCCCATGACAGAGTAGATGTGAACACCCCCTCCCCTTTCCCACAGGTATGTCTTGCTTACCTGTAAAGCCAAGTCGACAGCCTCCTCGGTAAGCCCCATGACAGAGTAGATGTGAACACCCCCTTCCCTTTCCCCCAGGTATGTCTTGCTCACCGGTAAAGCCAAGTCGACAGCCTCCTCATATAGCCCCATGACAGAGTAGATGTGAACACCCCCTTCCCTTTCCCCTAGGTATGTCTTGCTTACCTGTAAAGCCAAGTCGACAGCCTCCTCGGTAAGCCCCATGACAGAGTAGATGTGAACACCCCCTCCCCTTTCCCCTAGGTATGTCTTGCTTGCCTGTAAAGCCAAGTCGACTGCCTCCTCGTATAGCCCCATGACAGAGTAGATGTGAACACCCCCTCCCCTTTCACCTAGGTATGTCTTGCTTACCTGTAAAGCCAAGTCGACAGCCTCCTCATATAGCCCCATGACAGAGTAGATGTGAACACCCCCCTCCCCTTTCCCCTAGGTATGTCTTGCTCACCTGTAAAGCCAAGTCGACAGCCTCCTCGGTAAGCCCCATGACAGAGTAGATGTGAACACCCCCTCCCCTTTCCCCCAGGTATGTCTTGCTCACCTGTAAAGCCAAGTCGACAGCCTCCTCGTATATCCCCATGACAGAGTAGATGTGAACACCCCCTTCCCTTTCCCCCAGTATGTCTTGCTCACCTGTAAAGCCAAGTCGACAGCCTCCTCGTATAGCCCCATGACAGAGTAGATGTGAACACCCCTCCCCTTTCCCCCAGGCATGTCTTGCTTACCTGTAAAGCCAAGTCGACAGCCTCCTCGGTAAGCCCCATGACAGAGTAGATGTGAACACCCCCCTCCCCTTTCCCCCAGGTATGTCTTGCTTACCTGTAAAGCCAAGTCGACAGCCTCCTCGGTAAGCCCCATGACAGAGTAGATGTGAACACCCCCTTCCCTTTCCCCCAGGTATGTCTTGCTCACCGGTAAAGCCAAGTCGACAGCCTCCTCATATAGCCCCATGACAGAGTAGATGTGAACACCCCCTTCCCTTTCCCCTAGGTATGTCTTGCTTACCTGTAAAGCCAAGTCGACAGCCTCCTCGGTAAGCCCCATGACAGAGTAGATGTGAACACCCCCTCCCCTTTCCCCTAGGTATGTCCTTGCTTGCCTGTAAAGCCAAGTCGACTGCCTCCTCGTATAGCCCCATGACAGAGTAGATGTGAACACCCCCTCCCCTTTCACCTAGGTATGTCTTGCTTACCTGTAAAGCCAAGTCGACAGCCTCCTCATATAGCCCCATGACAGAGTAGATGTGAACACCCCCTCCCCTTTCCCCTAGGTATGTCTTGCTCACCTGTAAAGCCAAGTCGACAGCCTCCTCGGTAAGCCCCATGACAGAGTAGATGTGAACACCCCCTCCCCTTTCCCCCAGGCATGTCTTGCTCACCTGTAAAGCCAAGTCGACAGCCTCCTCGGTAAGCCCCATGACAGAGTAGATGTGAACACACCCTCCCCTTTCCCCCAGGTATGTCTTGCTTACCTGTAAAGCCAAGTCGACAGCCTCCTCGGTAAGCCCCATGACAGAGTAGATGTGAACACCCCCTCCCCTTTCCCCCAGGTATGTCTTGCTTACCTGTAAAGCTAAGTCGACAGCTCCTCGGTAAGCCCCATGACAGAGTAGATGTGAACACCCCCTCCCCTTTCCCCCAGGCATGTCTTGCTCACCTGTAAAGCCAAGTCGACTGCCTCCTCATATAGCCCCATGACAGAGTAGATGTGAACACCCCCTTCCCTTTCCCCTAGGTATGTCTTGCTCACCTGTAAAGCCAAGTCGACAGCCTTCTTGGTAAGCCCCATGACAGAGTAGATGTGAACACCCCCTCCCCTTTCCCCCAGGTATGTCTTGCTTACCTGTAAAGCCAAGTCGACAGCCTCCTCGGTAAGCCCCATGACAGAGTAGATGTGAACACCCCCTCCCCTTTCCCCCAGGTATGTCTTGCTTACCTGTAAAGCCAAGTCGACAGCCTCCTCGTATAGCCCCATGACAGAGTAGATGTGAACACCCCCTTCCCTTTCCCCTAGGTATGTCTTGCTCACCTGTAAAGCCAAGTCGACAGCCTCCTCGTATAGCCCCATGACAGAGTAGATGTGAACACCCCCTCCCCTTTCCTCCAGGTATGTCTTGCTTACCTGTAAAGCCAAGTCGACAGCCTCCTCGTATAGCCCCATGACAGAGTAGATGTGAACACCCCCTCCCCTTTCACCTAGGTATGTCTTGCTTACCTGTAAAGCCAAGTCGACAGCCTCCTCGTATAGCCCCATGACAGAGTAGATGTAACACCCCCTTCCCTTTCCCCTAGGTATGTCTTGCTCACCTGTAAAGCCAAGTCGACAGCCTCCTCGGTAAGCCCATGACAGAGTAGATGTGAACACCCCCTCCCCCTTTCCCCTAGGTATGTCTTGCTCACCTGTAAAGCCAAGTCGACAGCCTCCTCGTATAGCCCCATGACAGAGTAGATGTGAACACCCCCTCCCCTTTCCCCCAGGTATGTCTTGCTCACCTGTAAAGCCAAGTCGACAGCCTCCTCGTATAGCCCCATGACAGAGTAGATGTGAACACCCCCTTCCCTTTCCCCCAGGTATGTCTTGCTCACCGGTAAAGCCAAGTCGACAGCCTCCTCGGTAAGCCCCATGACAGAGTAGATGTGAACACCCCCTCCCCTTTCCCCCAGGTATGTCTTGCTTACCTGTAAAGCCAAGTCGACAGCCTCCTCGGTAAGCCCCATGACAGAGTAGATGTGAACACCCCCTCCCCTTTCCCCCAGGTATGTCTTGCTCACCTGTAAAGCCAAGTCGACAGCCTCCTCGGTAAGCCCCATGACAGAGTAGATGTGAGCACCCCCTTCCCTTTCCCCCAGGTATGTCTTGCTTACCTGTAAAGCCAAGTCGACAGCCTCCTCATATAGCCCCATGACAGAGTAGATGTGAACACCCCCTCCCCTTTCCCCCAGGTATGTCTTGCTTACCTGTAAAGCCAAGTCGACAGCCTCCTCGTATAGCCCCATGACAGAGTAGATGTGAACACCCCCTTCCCTTTCCCCCAGGTATGTCTTGCTTACCTGTAATGCCAAGTCGACAGCCTCCTCGTATAGCCCCATGACAGAGTAGATGTGAACACCCCCTTCCCTTCCCCCCAGGTATGTCTTGCTTACCTGTAATGCCAAGTCGACAGCCTCCTCGTATAGCCCCATGACAGAGTAGATGTGAACACCCCCTTCCCTTTCCCCCGGGTATGTCTTGCTTACCTGTAAAGCCAAGTCGACAGCCTCCTCGTATAGCCCCATGACAGAGTAGATGTGAACACAAGCCTCTTTATGACTGTGTTCTGCACACAGCCTCAGGCCATACTTCAGGTCATAGCAAATACTGTCAGCATCCTGGGTACAGATAATACCAACAACATTCAACACTGATGATAAAAATTTATCATGAAATTAAGAATGTTCTGCACCAAAGAATGACCTCACTAATTGCCTCTGATGTATATGTTACATGTGCATTGGGTACTTTGAAATGTATGAACAATTTTGACAGGGCTTCGCAGTTCCATATCCCAATGCCTACGTATACAGAATCATATATTCAAATTTCAACTCTATCATACGTCAGATTTTCCTATTACATGAACCACTGAATATCAATGCATCTGAAATGAGAGATATATGTATTACACCATACTTGTGCATCTCAACACTTTACCTGGGGCAAGTCATTAGACTAAAATTAAAACTTTTCCATGTTAACTGTTCTATGATCCACACTTAGTCTGACAGAGGTAATCCTGCAGAGATAACACAAAGCAAACAAAGTTACCTGCCCCTGGGACAACAAGTACTTCATCAGGTGTTTGGGCTGCAGCTTGGCATAAAGTGACAACATGTAGTTGTGAATAGCCTGATCTTTGTTGTTCAGCTTCTGGATACAGAACTCTAAATACCGGATAGCCTCGTTGCCCTGAAAACACACACACACAGACACACTTTGAGTAATAGCAAATGTTATGGCCAAGCTGAAAGACTAAGTTTTCAACAGTCATTAATTAAAGGTGGAGAAAACATGACACAAAGTTCAGATGAAAGAGTGTGAAAAGTTATTCCTCAACATGGTCTTCAATAGTTTTTCCGATTTTTCCTTAAGGAGAAAAAGACACTTGAAAATAATTTTTGTATGGTGGTTATTTGGGACCACCCTTTGGTATTTATAGTCTTTGTTTAATAATGTCATAAATGAGGATGTAACACAGGTTTAATAAATATTTTTGCACTAGAATTTGTTCTTTTCAGCTAACGAATGTATTAAACCTCAATTTGGATCATATTTACATTTTTAATATGTTCATAAATATTATCATAAGTTAGGTTAAATGCATGTTTCGATATAAACAACAAATTTACATTCAAATAAATTGATTAGAGAAGCATCACATCCTTATTTAGAACATTATTATGCAACAAGATAAATACCAAATGTTGGTCCCAAATACCTACCATACAAAAATATTTTCAAATACTCTTTTCTACTGAAAAAAAAAATCCCCAAAAATATTAAAGATCATATTTGCAAATAAGCTTTGACACTCTTTCATCTGACTTGGCATCATTTTTATGTTTTCTTCTCCTTTAAAACAGTATTTCATATTTCCCTGTTCCCTGTACATCCCAATGCTGTATTCCAGGTCTTACCTGTTCTGTGTACTTCTCATGGTCATACAGAACCAGACTGATATCAGTCAGTGTCTTACCTGCTCTCTGTACTTCTTATGATCACACTGAACTAGGACTGATATCAGTCATTACCACTGTGTCTTACCTGTTCTGTGTACTTCTCATGGTCATACAGAACCAGACTGATATCAGTCAGTGTCTTACCTGCTCTCTGTACTTCTCATGGTCATACAGAAACAGGACTGATATCAGTCATTACCACTGTGTCTTACCTGTTCTGTGTACTTCTCATGGTCATACAGAACCAGACTGATATCAGTCAGTGTCTTACCTGCTCTCTGTACTTCTTATGATCACACTGAACTAGAGCTGATATCATTCATGAACACAGTGTCTTACATGTTCTCTGTACTTCTCATGGTCATACAGAACCAGACTGATATCAGTCAGTGTCTTACCTGCTCTCTGTACTTCTTATGATCACACTGAACTAGGACTGATATCAGTCATTACCACTGTGTCTTACCTGTTCTGTGTACTTCTCATGGTCATACAGAACCAGACTGATATCAGTCAGTGTCTTACCTGCTCTCTGTACTTCTTATGATCACACTGAACTAGAGCTGATATCATTCATGAACACAGTGTCTTACATGTTCTCTGTACTTTTCATGATCACACTGAACTAGGGCTGATATCAGTCATGAACACAGTATTTTACCTGTTCCCTGTATTTCTCATGGTCAAACTGAACCAGGACTGATATCAGTCATTACCACAGTGTCTTACCTATTCTCTGTACTTCTCATGGTCACAATACTAGGGAAGATATCAGTCATGAACACAGTATTTTACCTGTTCCCTATATTTCTCACGGTCACAATACTAGGGAAGATATCAGTCATCAACACAGTATTTTACCTGTTCCCTGTACTTCTCATGGTCACAATACTAGGAAAGATATCAGTTATGAATGCAGTATTTTACCTGTTCCCTGTATTTCTCATGGTCATAATACTAGGGAAGATATCAGTCATCAACACAGTATTTTACCTGTTCCCTGTATTTCTTACGGTCACAATACTAGGGAAGATATCAGTCATGAATGCAGTATTTTACCTGTTCCCTGTATTTCTCATGATCACAATATTTATTTATTTATTTGATTGGTGTTTTACGCTGTACTCAAGAATATTTCACTTATACGACGGCGACCAGCATTATGGTGGGTGGAAACCGGGGCACAGCCCGGGGGAAACCCACGACCATCCACAGGTTGCTAAAAGACCTTCCTACATATGGCCGGAGAGGAAGCCAGCATGAGCTGGACTTGAACTCACAGTGACTGCATTTGTGAGAGACTCCTGGGTCATTATGCTGCACTAGCGCGCTAACCAACTGAGCCACGGAGGCCCCTCATGATCACAATACTAGGGAAGATATCAGTCATGAACACAGTATTTTACCTGTTCCCTGTATTTCTCATGGTCATACTGATCCTGGACTGTTATCAGTCATAAACACAGTATTTTACCTGTTCCCTGTATTTCTCATGGTCATACTGATCCTGGACTGATATCAGTCATAAACACAGTATTTTACCTGTTCCCTGTATTTCTCATGGTCATACTGATCCTGGACTGATATCAGTCATAAACACAGTATTTTACCTGTTCCCTGTATTTCTCATGGTCATACTGAACCTGGACTGATATCAGTCATAAACACAGTATTTTACCTGTTCCCTGTATTTCTCATGGTCATACTGAACTAGGGCGGGTATCAACTTCTTGGGGTCCAGTTTAGTGTCTTGCTCTATCCAGGCATTCACAGTTTCCTTGGGCACGTACTGCATCAGCAGAGGAGAGAACTTGTAAAACAGCTCCACATCACTCTAAAATATAACACAACATCGCATTTATAACAAAGCAATAAAATAAAACTTCTACACAATAGTCCAATCTTTAGTTACAATTTTCTTACATGCATACATCAATCCTTGTTGCAAATTTCTCCAAAATGTGTTTTTATAGCAAATTAGAAATATTTTTAGAGATATGAGGTAAAAACTTTCAGAAATAACAAAACCCCAAATTAGCCTGTAAGACATACCTGCTTCCTGAGCACATCCAAAGCCCCTGTGTAGTTGTCATGTTGGAGATGGTGGCTGATTACACGCTCAAAATCTGCAAATACAAACACTCCATAAAAGTCTGCAAACACAAACACTCCATCAAAGTCTGCAAACACAAACACTCCATCAAAGTCTGCAAACAAAAACACTCCATCAAAGTCTGCAAACACAAACACTCCATCAGTCTACAAACACAAACACTCCATCAAAGTCTGCAAACACAAACACTCCATCAAAGTCTGCAAACACAAACACCCTATCAACATCTGCAAACACAAACATTCCATCAATGTCTGCAAACACAAACACTCCATCAAAGTCTGCAAACACAAACACTCCATCAAAGTCTGCAAACACAAACACTCCATCAAAGTCTGCAAACACAAACTCCATCAAAGTCTACAAACACAAACACTCAATCAGTCTACAAACACAAACACTCCATCAAAGTCTACAAACACAAACACCCTATCAACATCTGCAAACACATACACTCCATCAAAGTCTGCAAACACAAACACTCCATCAATGTCTGCAAACACAAACACTCCATCAAAGTCTGCAAACACAAATTCCATCAAAGTCTACAAACACAAACACTCCATCAAAGTCTGCAAACACAAACTCCATCAAAGTCTACAAACACAAACACTCAATCAACGTCTGCAAACACAAACTCCATCAAAGTCTACAAACACAAACAATCCATCAAAGTCTACAAACACAAACACTCCATCAAAGTCTACAAACACAAACTCCATCAAAGTCTACAAACACAAACTATACACACTGAATGATTCAATATGTATGGTTGAAACGATGCCATTATAGGGTTCGTACAGGTCTATGAAAATGAAATTCAAGTTTTCCGGGAGTTTTCCCGGAGTTTTTTGTCATTTTCAAGGCTAGTTTAAACATACCATGGTGCAAATTATAGACTATATTTTAAGTCTGAATTATAGATGCTTTAATTTGCATGCATGTATATTGAATAGTACACTTGCTTTTGCAAGAAATATCTGCCCTTCACCTCTGTAATGCGACACATTCTTTGAATGCTCAGTAAAAAAAAATGAACGCCATATATCATCATGCAGGGCTTCCTCTGGGTCAGTATTTTTTTTTAGCCAGTCATTTTAGCCAGTCATCAGATTTTTTCAGACTACTTTTTTTCTTTAGCCATACTTCCTTAGCGGCCATGACTCTTGTTGGTCTCCTTCTGTAATTCGTTTTTATCTGCCTTGGTGTAGCTGCTAAAATCAGTTTGGTCTCTTCCAGCTATATCTGGAATTTATCCTCCTATCTGTACGATCCTAGTAAAATGTAATTTCCTCTATCAGAAAACTTCAATTAATTCAATTTGTTATGAAATTAATTTGTGATCAGTACACTGGAGTACACTGGAGTACACTGGAGTAAACAAAGTCTGACAGGAGAAAACCAGACGGACGGTACATATTCCGAAACATTTAATTTTCTTCAGATCCCCCCAAAAAATAGTTTATTAAGTGGAAAAGTTTAAATTTTTCATGGGCGGTAACTTTATTTACAGGTGTAAGTGTACCTTGATTTATCTCCATTGATAATGCTTTTTTTTTTTTACAATTGGCTATGAAAGGCATCCCACAAAATGCCATGATTCTCATTTGTTATTTAACATAAATGATTTCAAGCGTTATTTAATCTCAGTCAACTTGCAACAATGCTGAACCCCCTTTGTAGATTCTCTCAAGTAATCGCCATACAACTGTGTTGATGTTGTTTCGCCAAGATGAGGCTGGTTAAAATGAAAATAAGTGGATTATTTTCATTAGAAAAAGTAAGAAAATCTGCTTAAAACCCCTGAAAACTCTCATGCTAAATTTTGTATAACGTTTGTATTTTTTCTTAGGTAAATAAATTTGTCGCCAAAAACATTCGCATTTTTCAAATTTTATCGCCATTTCAAACAATTGTTCTAAATTTGCGACAATGGCAAGTGCCAGCGGAAGCCCTGATTGTGGGAGAATTATCAGTGAGCTCCCGATATACAGGTTCGGCCGTCAGAAGACAATATTGAAGTTCAGGACAAACTAAGATTTTCAAGGAGTTTCCAGGAGTATTTGTCTTTTTTAAGGACTTTCAAGTACTTGAAAATGAAATTGTATTTTTCAAGCACTTTCAAGATGTTTCAAGGACTGTGCGCACCCTGCATTAAGTATCACAAAAAAATTGCTCGACTCAATTCACCAGGAAGACTGCTGCAAAAAGACAAAATTTTATGTTGAAAGTTTATCTTTGACCTTTTTTTTTTTTTTAATTCATTGAAATGAATTGCTGAATTGGATGCCAAAATGACACAGACCTTGCATGAGGACAGCAAAGTAGATCATGTCCTCAATATCCCCATGGCTGGCTATCAGATCATACACCGTGCTCCTGTTGTTACTCACACATTCCTGTAAACAACATCACGCATGTTCACAATCTAAGTTATTTTATTTATTTGATTGGTAGTTTACACCATACTCAAGAATATTTCACTTATATGACAGCAGCCAGCATTATGGTGGGAGGAAACCGGGCAGAGCCTAGAGTAAAACCATGACCATATGCAGGTGGCTGGCAGACCTTCCCACATACAGCCAGAGAGGAAACCAGTATGAGCAGGACCAATGTGACTGTATTGGCAGAACCAAAACCAGAGATACTGTACACAGGAATAGATATAATCTAAAACTGTAAATTTAACAACATTTCTATTTATACATCTACATGAACCTGTATGAACAGGTGATGATCTTGGAAGAGTGGAAGAGAAACCTGTGAAACGACTCCTGTACACAATGCACTCAATACACTCAAGAGTATTACAGAAATGTGCAGGTAGGTGGCTTAGTACCTGTCCTGTAGTGCCTGACCCACCTTGACCTTGGAGTGGAAGAGGAGCCTCTGAAACGATTCCTGTACACAGTGCACTCAATACCTCAAGAGTATCACAGTAACGTGCAGGTAGGTGGCTTAGTACATTAGTCCTGTAGTGCCAGATTCCACCTTGACATTAGAGTGGAAGAGCAACCTCTCAAACGACTCTGTACACAGTGCACTCAATACACTCAGAGTATCACAGAAACGTGCAGGTAGGTGGCTTAGTACATTAGTCCTGTAGTGCCTGACTCACCTTGACCTTAGAGTGGAAGAGCAACCTCTCAAACGACTCTGTACACAGTGCACTCAATACACCTCAGAGTATCACAGAAACATGCAGGTAGGTGGCTTAGTACATTAGTCCTGTAGTGCCTGACTCACCTTGACCTTAGAGTGGAAGAGCAACCTCTCAAACGACTCCTGTACACAATGCACTCAATACACTCAAGAGTATCATAGAAATGTGCAGGTACGTGGCTTAGTACCAGTCCTGCAGTGCCTGACTCACCTTGACCTTAGAATGGAAGAGCAACCTCTCAAACGACTCCTGTACACAATGCACTCAATACACTCAAGAGTATCATAGAAATGTGCAGGTAGGTGGCTTAGTACCTTAGTCCTGCAGTGCCTGACTCACCTTGGCCTCAGAGTGGAAGAAGAAACTCTAAAACGACTCCTGTACACAATGCACTCAATACACTCAGAGTATCACACAAATGTGCAGGTAGGTGGCTTAGTACATTAGTCCTGTACCTTGACCTTAGAGTGGAAGAGCAACCTCTCAAACGACTCCTGTACACAGTGCACTCAATACACTCAGAGTATCACAGAAACGTGCAGGTAGGTGGCCTAGTACCAGTTCTGCAGTGCCTGACTCACCATGACCTTAGAGTGGAAGAGCAACCTCTCAAACGACTCCTGTACACAATGCACTCAATACACTCAAGAGTATCACAGAAATGTGCAGGTAGGTGGCTTAGTACCTTAGTCCTGCAGTGCCAGACTCACCTTGATCTTAGGGTGGAAGAGGAACCTCTCAACGACTCCTGTACACAGTGCACTCAGTACACTCAGAGAGTATCACAGAAATGTGCAGGTAGGTGGCTTAGTACATTAGTCCTGTACCTTGACCTTAGAGTGGAAGAGCAACCTCTCAAACGACTCCTGCACACAGGTGCACTCAATACACTCAGAGTATCACAGAAACGTGCAGGTAGGTGGCCTAGTACCAGTTCTGCAGTGCCTGACCCACCTTGACCTTAGAGTGGAAGACCAACCTCTCAAACGACTCCTGTACACAATGCACTCAATACACTCAAAGAGTATCACAGAAACGTGCAGGTAGGTGGCTTAGTACTTTAGTCCTGTAGTGCCTGGACTCCTCCTTGACCTTAGAGTGGAAGAGGAACCTCTCAACGGCTCCTGTACACAATGCACTCAATACACTCAAACAGTATCACAGTACCTTAGTCCTGTAGTGCCAGACTCACCTTGACCTTAGAGTGGGAGAGAACCGCTGGAACTCCTCCTGTACAGCGTCATACTTCTGACTCATATCTTCCCTTGCTCCTCAGCTCACCATGTTGTTCAGGTAAATTTCTATCAGCCAAATTACCAGCATCGTCACCTGAGTTTTGTCTGAAACAGGTACAGAGGTCTTTGAAGAGTGAAGAGAGGTGGATGAGGGCAGAAGGAGGATGGGATGGGGCGAGGGAAGAAGGATAGGATGGGTTGGAGAAGGATTTTGGGATGGGGCGAGGGAGAAGGATAGGATGGGGTGAGAGAAGGATTATGGGATGGGGCGAGGGAAGAAGGATAGGATGGGTGGGAGAAGGATTTTGGGATGGGCGAGGGAAGAAGGATAGGGATGGGGTGAGAGAAGGATTTTGGGATGGGGCGAGGGAAGAAGGATAGGATGGGGTGAGAGAAGGATTATGGGATGGGGCGAGGGAAGAAGGATAGGATGGGGTTGGAGAGGAGATTATGGGATGGGGCGAGGGAAGAAGGATAGGATGGGGTGAGAGAAGGATTATGGGATGGGGCGAGGAAGAAGGATAGGATGGGGTGAGAGAAGGATTATGGGGATGGGGCGAGGGGAGGCGGATGGGATGGGGCACAGGAAGAAGAATGGGAAGGGGCGAGGGAGGAATGGAAAGAGGGAAGGAGGATGGATGGGTCAAGGGAAAGGAGGGTGATATAGAGCAAGAAAAGGAGGAGGATGGGATGGGGCAAGGGTGAGATAGGGCAAGAAAAGGAGGAGGATGGGATGGGGCAAGGGTGAGATAGGGCAAGAAAAGGAGGAGGATGGATGGGGCAAGGGTGAGATAGGGCAAGAAAAGGAGGAGGATGGATGGGGAAAGAAAGGAGGGTGGGATGGAGCAAGGAAAGGAAAATGAGATGGGGGTCCAGTTGAGATGGAGAGAGAGGAGAAGGATGGGATGAGGTGAGGGAAAGAGAACGGGGGTGAGTGAGGGAGGGGAGGATGAGGATAGAATGGGTGAGGGAAGGATGTTGGGGGGGAGGGATGGAAGGTGTAGTGCAGGAGCCAGCGGAATGATAAACTGGAGAGAAAGACAGTACACTAAACTACCCTGGCAAATGTATTCTCCACAGTAAACAAGGCTCAAATAATGAAAGAGATATTGCAATACAAATGCCTACTGGTTCTGTATGTGTAGTATACATGTCAATTCAGAATGGCTCTCAGGTTTCTTGCCTAAGCATTACTTCACGTAGGCACATAAGGCCGTCATGAGTAGGACAAAGACGAGGGCCATCATGAGCAGAACACACACTAGGGCCATCATGAGAAGGACACAGATTAGAGCCATCACAAGCAGGATGCAAGACCAGGGCCATCATGAGCAGGACAGACTAGGGCCATCATGAGCAAGACACAGATGAGGGCCATCATGAGCAGGAGAGATGAGGGCCATCATAAGCAAGACACAGATGAGGGCCATCATGAGCAGGACAGATGAGGGCCATCATGAGCAAAGACAACAGATGAGGGCCATCATGAGCAGGACACAGACAAGGGCCATCATGAGCAGGGACACAGACGACAGCCATCATGAGCAGGACAAAAACTAGTGCCATCATGAGCAGGACACAGACGAGTGCCATCATGAGCACGACAGACTAGGGCTATCATGAGCAGGACACAGACGACAGCCATCATGAGCAGGACAAAAACTAGTGCCATCATGAGCAGGACACAGACGAGCGCCATCATGAGCACGACAGACTAGGGCCATCATGAGCAGGACACAGATGAGGGCCATCATGAGCAGGACACAAACTAGTGCCATCATGAGCAGGACACAGACGAGCGCCATCATGAGCACGACAGGACTAGGGCCTTCATGAGCAGGTCACAGACTAGGATCACTCTCATTATACACTGGCTTCATTGTTTCACAGACTTCATTGGGCATGGGTGTCCATGCCAGATGATCATCAGTCCTGGCAGTTTTTTGTCACCTTAGTCACTTCGCGACCTCTGTGAAAGACAGCCTGGGCTGGTTGATTGGATACCGAAACCCGAAACTTGGACACTGAAAGGCGGTAACTGTAACTTACACATTGCTGACACTTGAACAGTCTGCCTGAGCCTTCAGGTGTACCCATCATGTCACAGACCACTGGGGACAAGTTAATCTCACGCCTCACTGCTGACACTTGAACAGCTTACCTCAGCATTCAGGTAAACCCATCATATAATAGACCCTCCCACAAATAAGTCACTCTCATGCCACACTGCTGACGCCTGAATAGCCTACCTTAGCCTTCAGTGAACCCATCATATCACAGACCCCTCCCACAAATAAGTCACTCTCAGGCCACACTGCTGACACCTGAACAGCCTACCTTAGCCTTCAGTGAACCCATCATATCACAGACCCTCCCACAAATAAGTTACTCTCATGCCACACTGCTGACACCTTGAACAGCCTACCTTAGCCTTCAGTGAATCCATCATGTCACCAGACCCGTCCCACAAATGAGTCAACATTGCTGACACTTAAATAGCTTCCTTAGCTTTCAGTGAACCCATCAAGTCACTCTCATGCACACTACTGATATTTTAAAAGTCTACTTGAGCCTTCCGGTGAACCCCCACGTCATACGCTCCTCCCACAAATAAATCACTCCCATGCCACACTGCTGATACTCTCATAGTTAACATGTACCTGAGCTTTCAGTGAACCCATCTTCCTCTGCAGGAATGATTTCAAGGCCTCTTTCTGTTCCAGTTTGATAAACTTGAGGGTGATCTCCTCAAAAGAGTTCTGAGCATGGCAAACGTCAGGCACTCTTTTCATACCTTCATAAAACAAAATTCTCCTCATAATGTTTCAGTGAAACTTTCTTTCATTTCACCAAGTACATAAACTGTTAGGCTCAAGAACTGTGTTACAAAATGAGTGTAGGGAAGGAACTATTGCAGTGAACTAGTGTGAAGTCTAAATAAAAGACTGAGAAATTATTTAAGTGATGTCCCAAATCAAAATAATAATAATCAAACTTAAATAATCTCTGCATGATTTAATGTTTTCACAAGATTGCAGATTAACTCAAGTAATAATAGGCTAAACATGATGTTTTTAGCAGGACATAAAGTAGCAGTGCTGATGGGGTTACTCACTCAGAATGGTTGAAGAAATACTCTGCCTGCCTGGTCAGAACCTTATCCATGTATACAGGGTTGTCCTGAAACACAAGATGTGTGAAACATTGGGGGTCGGTGCTTCAGGTGTAGCAGAGTGGCCAAACACATAGGCAGACCTACACCCTATCTGTGTACATATACATGTATACAGGGTTGTCCTGAACACAAGATGTGTGACACATTGGGGGTGGGTGCTTCAGGTGTAGCAGAGTGGCCAAACACATAGGCAGACCTACACCATATCTGTGTATATATACATCTATATAGGGTTGTCCTGAATACAAGATGTGTGACATATCCGGGGTGAGTGCCTCAGTGGAAGAGGGAAATCTTGTAGGAGCAGTCAATGTATGAGTGCCAACACCATAGATTTTAAAGCCTTAGATATGACTGGACATGGGTGTGCTACATGTATGTGCCTCCCCAAGAGGTGGACAATACATGGACATGTATAATTACAGCGGGATATTTTGTTTATTCAAATCAGCTTCTACCAATTTGTGCCCATACATTTAAGCTATACATATACATAACTGCCAAGATGACACATTATTTATGGATAACTTCTTCAGTTACTGCTGGCGTTATCCATGGTTAACGTGTGACCCTGAAATGTTAGCCCTCTTCCTGAATTCCCCTCAAGAAGATGCACCTCACGCATTTGACATATCACACCGTATGATTAGTAGCTTTCAATTTTCATCCCACTTTCCAAAATCAACACAATTATACTAAAAATCAGGTCATGATAATGCAGCTTTTAGGACAATGTATACCACAATGCACCAGACACACAGGCAGACAGACATGCAGACAAACAGACATGCAGACACACCAGGCACGCAGACACAGACACACCAGACAGACAGACACAGAGACAGACAAACAGAGAGACATGCAGACACACCACACAGACAGACAGACAGACAGACAGACACACACACACACTCATCACTTGCCTACCTTACAGTACTCCTTGGCCAGCTCAAACTCCTCTTTGTCCAGGTACATCTGCCATACATCCCTACAATCATTGCGTTTAACAATTAACAGACAACCAATGTAGTTTGTCTCTAAAATCAAATGAAAATGGTTCATAAATTGTACTGTAAGTTGCTCTTTCATATGAGACAAGGTTAAGGAATTACTGTAGTTATCTATCTGCCAGAATGGTGTACTGTACTCAAGAAACTTGTTCATTTCACATCCAACATGTCAGATGTACATGTACCTACTGGCCTTACCCCTGCTAAAGTATGTGATACCCAGCGAGCCTGTTCTTACCTGGCCTCTCTGACTACCTTATACTTGAACACACACTGAGGGGTGTACGCCCAGATGGTGCCCCGGAGAGGGTCCTTACACAGACCTAACAGCCTGCCAAATCTCTGTCACAAACATAAAAACATACACTTTCAGGAAAGAAATCAAGTGATCAAACAGCGTTTTGTGGACATGGATTAAAATGCCAATGAAGAGTGGGTAAAGAACAGCAAAGATATATACAGTTACCTTATTATTACTCAGCAAGTTTTACATAATCTTTCTTTTCTGTTATCTGGTTTTTATTATGGAATATAGATGACTTACAACATACTATGGCGCACAAACCTCACTGCTTCACCGGCCATGCATTCTCACATGTACAAGTATGTCATGCCTGTTCAACCCCCAAAACACAATGGTGGTATTCTCACCAAATAAAGATGAGACATTGATAGAAGTGACGTGTGTGAGATGGTTGAGATGACTTACATCAGCATACAGGTCATCATAAATCAGCTGGTCATTCAGCGAACAGATGGCCTTCAGTCTGAAACAACACAACACCAAAGTGGCATATTCATTCATTTGATTGGCGTTAACTGCAGTGCTCAGTGACTGTCCATTTATAATGGAGCTCAGGGTTATTGCCAGATAGGGCCAGAGAGAGTTTGCAGAACACAACCCCCCCCCACCCCCAGCCTGAATTTGCCAGGCACTACAGGGAAATGACAAGATTGAAAGTAACATGTAACATGATGACCAGTATGACAAAATATTTATCTTTTTTCAAGAAATCCCTGTGTCATTATGTAATAATGTAGCAATTTTACAACTGAACTAATGATTTGAGACATTTGGACAAACACACTTTGTTGACTGACCTTTCTTGAAACAGAATTAAGATATGGAATTCTGTGGTGACTATTGCTATAGGGGGGCTGGATCGCTCATTCTCCTCTCGTGGGTAGCTATGCACAGTTAAGATGAAACATCCCAACATTCTTGTGGATATGTGACAGAATGACACATCAGAACAGAACATAGAATTATACTGACAAAGCTGAAGTGCAGTGCTTCAGCTGAGTTAGGAAAACCTTACAGTACTGTACACCACTGACCTATGCTGAGTTAGGAAAACTTTACCAGTACTGTATGCCACTGACCTAGGCTGAGTTAGGAAAACTTTACCAGTACTGTATGCCACTGACTTATGCTGAGTTAGGAAAACTTTACCAGTACTGTACACCATTGACTTATGCTGAGTTAGGAAAACTTTACCAGTACTGTACACCATTGACTTATGCTGAGTTAGGAAAACTTTACCAGTACTGTATGCCATTGACCTATGCTGACTTAGGAAAACCGTACCAGTACTGTATGCCATTGACCTAGGCTGAGTTAGGAAAACTTTACCAGTACTGTACACCACTGACTTATGCTGAGTTAGAAAAACTTTACCAGTACTGTATGCCATTAACCTAGGCTGAGTTAGAAAAACTTCACCAGTACTGTATGCCACTGACTTATGCTGAGTTAGGAAAACTTTACCAGTACTGTATGCCACTGACTTATGCTGAGTTAGGAAAACTTTACCAGTACTGTACACCATTGACTTATGCTGAGTTAGGAAAACCGTACCAGTACTGTATGCCATTGACCTAGGCTGAGTTAGAAAAACTTTACCAGTACTGTATGCCACTGACCAAGGCTGAGTTAGGAAAACTATATCAGTACTGTACACCATTGACTTATGCTGAGTTAGGAAAACCGTACCAGTACTGTATGCCACTGACCTATGCTGAGTTAGAAAAACTTTACCAGTACTGTATGCCATTGACTTATGCTGAGTTAGGAAAACTATATCAGTACTGTATGCCACTGACTTATGCCGAGTTAGGAAAACTTTACCAGTACTGTACACCACTGACCTAGGCTGAGTTAGGAAAACTTTACCAGTACTGAACACCATTGACTTATGCTGAGTTAGGAAAACTTTACCAGTACTGTATGCCATTGACCTAGGCTGAGTTAGAAAAACTTTACCAGTACTGTATGCCATTGACCAAGGCTGAGTTAGGAAACCTTTACCAGTACTGTATGCCACTGACTTATGCTGAGTTAGGAAAACTTTACCAGTACTGAACACCATTGACTTGTGCTGAGCTAGGAAAACTTTACCAGTACTGAACACCATTGACCTATGCTGACTTATGAAAACTTTACCAGTACTGTACGCCACTGACCTATGCTGAGTTAGAAAAACTTCACCAGTACTGTATGCCATTGACTTATGCTGAGTTAGGAAAACTTTATCAGTAGTGTATGCTACTGACCTATGCTGAGTTAGGAAAACTTCACCAGTACTGTATGCCATTGACCTAGGCTGAGTAAGGAAAACTTTACCAGTACTGTACACCATTGACTTATGCAGAGTTAGGAAAACTTTACCAGTACTGTACACCATTGACCTATGCTGACTTAGGCAAACTTTACCAGTACTGTACGCCACTGACCTATGCTGAGTTAGGCAAACTTTACCAGTACTGTATGCCATTGACCTATGCTGAGTTAGAAAAACTTCACCAGTACTGTATGCCATTGACCAAGGCTGAGTTAGGAAAACTTTACCAGTACTGTATGCCACTGACTTATGCTGAGTTAGGAAAACTTTACCAGTACTGTACCCCACTGACTTGTGCTGAGCTAGGAAAACTTTACCAGTACTGTGCACCATTGACTTGTGCTGAGCTAGGAAAACTTCACCAGTACTGTACGCCACTGACTTGTGCTGAGTTAGGAAAACTATACCAGTACGGTGCACCATTGACTTGTGCTGAGCTAGGAAAACTTTACCAGTACTGTACGCCACTGACCTATGCTGAGCTAGGAAAACTTTATCAGTACTGTACACCATTGACCTAGCTTTGTTAGTCAGGTATACATGTACTTTAATTCCTCAACCTTTTCACACATGAAAGAGCAATTTCAGTGCAACTGATGCACACTTTTAATTTGGTTTTGGAGACTATATTGGTTGGATTGGACATTTTCAGGGCATCAGTATAAAAGTATAATTTTTATCAGTCCACACAAAATAAAGCCTTCAAAATATGCTTGAATAAACAGATTTCAAACATGCGAAAGGTTGAAGAATTACAGTAACAATGGACACATGAGTAAGTACACATCTACCAATAATATGCATGTGTGACAAACATCTGATAAACATGCTTCACAAAAGAATATTCAATGGATCTATAAGGCAGATGAATCAATCAACACCTAAACTTAGGTGAAGTACAGTCACCAGAGAGATCTCTGAATCTCTGGTAATATCAGCATAGCATCACCCATACTTCACTTCTACATGAAATACAGAAACCAGAGAGATCTCTGAATCTCTGGTAATATCAGCATAGCATCACCCATACTTCACTTGTACATGAAATACAGTCACCAGAGAGATCTCTGAATCTCTGGTAATATCAGCAAAGCATCACCCCTACTTCACTTCTACATGAAATACAGAAACAAGAGAGATCTCTGAATCTCTGGTAATATCAGCATAGCATCACCCATACTTCACTTCTGCATGAAATACAGAAACCAGAGAGATCTCTGAATCTCTGGTAATATCAGCAAAGCATCACCCATACTTCACTTCTACATGAAATACAGAAACCAGAGAGATCTCTGAATCTCTAGTAATATCAGCAAAGCATCACCCATACTTCACTTCTACATGAAATACAGAAACCAGAGAGATCTCTGAATCTCTAGTAATATCAGCAAAGCATCACCCATACTTCACTTCTACATGAAATACAGGAACCAGAGAGATCTCTGAATCTCTGGTAATATCAGCATAGCATCACCCATAATTCACTTCTACATGAAATACAGAAACCAGAGAGATCTCTGAATCTCTAGTAATATCAGCAAAGCATCACCCATACTTCACTTCTACATGAAATACAGTCACCAGAGAGATCTCTGAATCTCTGGTAATATCAGCAAAGCATCACCCATACCTCACTTCTACATGAAATACAGAAACCAGAGAGATCTCTGAATCTCTAGTAATATCAGCATAGCATCACCCATACTTCACTTCTACATGAAATACAGAAACCAGAGAGATCTCTGAATCTCTGGTAATATCAGCAAAGCATCACCCATACTTCACTTCTGCATGAAATACAGAAACCAGAGAGATCTCTGAATCTCTGGTAATATCAGCATAGCATCACCCATACTTCACTTCTGCATGAAATGCAGAAACCAGAGAGATCTCTGAATCTCTGGTAATATCAGCAAAGCATCACCCATACTTCACTTCTGCATGAAATACAGAAACCAGAGAGATCTCTGAATCTCTGGTAATATCAGCATAGCATCACCCATACTTCACTTCTACATGAAATACAGTCACCAGAGAGATCTCTGAATCTCTGGTAATATCAGCAAAGCATCACCCATACTTCACTTCTACATGAAATACAGGAACCAGAGAGATCTCTGAATCTCTGGTAATATCAGCAAAGCATCACCCATACTTCACTTCTGCATGAAATACAGAAACCAGAGAGATCTCTGAATCTCTGGTAATATCAGCAAAGCATCACCCATACTTCACTTCTACATGAAATACAGGAACCAGAGAGATCTCTGAATCTCTGGTAATATCAGCAAAGCATCACCCATACTTCACTTCTACATGAAATACAGGAACCAGAGAGATCTCTGAATCTCTGGTAATATCAGCAAAGCATCAACCATACTTCACTTCTACATGAAATACAGGAACCAGAGAGATCTCTGAATCTCTGGTAATATCAGCAAAGCATCACCCCTACTTCACTTCTACATGAAATACAGAAACAAGAGAGATCTCTGAATCTCTGGTAATATCAGCATAGCATCACCCATACTTCACTTCTGCATGAAATACAGAAACCAGAGAGATCTCTGAATCTCTGGTAATATCAGCAAAGCATCACCCATACTTCACTTCTACATGAAATACAGAAACCAGAGAGATCTCTGAATCTCTGGTAATATCAGCAAAGCATCACCCATACTTCACTTCTACATGAAATACAGAAACCAGAGAGATCTCTGAATCTCTGGTAATATCAGCAAAGCATCACCCATACTTCACTTCTACATGAAATACAGGAACCAGAGAGATCTCTGAATCTCTGGTAATATCAGCAAAGCATCACCCATACTTCACTTCTACATGAAATACAGGAACCAGAGAGATCTCTGAATCTCTGGTAATATCAGCAAAGCATCACCCATACTTCACTTCTACATGAAATACAGAAACCAGAGAGATCTCTGAATCTCTGGTAATATCAGCAAAGCATCACCCATACTTCACTTCTACATGAAATACAGGAACCAGAGAGATCTCTGAATCTCTGGTAATATCAGCAAAGCATCACCCATACTTCACTTCTGCATGAAATACAGAAACCAGAGAGATCTCTGAATCTCTGGTAATATCAGCATAGCATCACCCATACTTCACTTCTACACGTCTATGTCACTGCAGAGAAAGGATACGCAATCAGCTTGGTGTTGGTAGTGACAGAGTGCTGTCCTGCCCCTCCTGTGACATCAATGGTACCATAGTACACTCCCGGGCCAGTCATCCAGGCAAAGCTGCGAGCTGGTTCACGGAATTTGGGCTGGTACAGACGTAACTCACTGTAGCCGAAGTTACCTGGCAGCTCCAGGAACTGTTCTGTACAACAGACAGGTAACAAAAGGTAATCTACAGGTCTTAACTGACTATAGCCAAAGTTACCAGGCAGCTGGTCCAGGAGTACTTCTGTACATCAGACAGATAATAAAAGGTAATGTACAGGTATCAGTTGACTATAACCAAATTTACCTGGCAGCTCTGGCACTGTTCTGTACATCAGACATGTAACAAAAGGTAATCTACAGGTATTAACTGACTATAGCCAAAGTTACCAGGCAGCTGGTCCAGGAGTACTTCTGTACATCAGACAGATAATAAAAGGTAATGTACAGGTATCAGTTGACTATAACCAAATTTACCTGGCAGCTCTGGCACTGTTCTGTACATCAGGCATGTAACAAAAGGTAATCTACAGGTATTAACTGACTATAGCCAAAATTTCGAGGAAGCTGCGGAAACTGTCGTGTACATCAGACAGGTAACAAAAGGTAATGTACAGGGTATCAGCTGACTATAACCAAATTTACCTGGCAGCTCTGGCACTGTTCTGTACATCAGGCAGGTAACAAAAGGTAATCTACAGGTATTAACTGACTATAGCCAAAGTTTCCTGGAAGCTCTGGCACTGTTCTGTACATCAGACAGGTAACAAAAGGTAATCTACAGGTATTAACTGACTATAGCCAAAATTTCGAGGAAGCTCCAGGAACTGTCCTGTACATCAGACAGGTAACAAAAGGTAATGTACAGGTATCAGCTGACTATAACCAAATTTACCTGGCAGCTCTGGCACTGTTCTGTACATCAGGCAGGTAACAAAAGGTAACCTACAGGTATTAACTGACTATAGCCAAAGTTACCAGGCAGCTGCTCCAAGAACACTTCTGTACATCAGACAGATAATAAAAGGTAATATACAGGTATCAGCTGACTATAACCAAATTTACCTGGCAGCTCTGGCACTGTTCTGTACATCAGGCAGGTAACAAAAGGTAATCTACAGGTATTAACTGACTATAGCCCAAGTTTCCTGGAAGCTCCAGGAACTGTTCTATATATCAGACAGGTAACAAAAGGTAATCTACAGTAACTGATACTGACTTGTTTTGTGAACATTACAAAACCCAAATACACCACCAAATACAACAAAAACAATGTCAGTTACTGGGACAGAAGACATGTATATACATCAGAAGGGTAGGTTGTGAGTTAGTGATACAAACCTGTCATCTGTTCATATTGCTGGAATATGTGCAGAAACATGGGAGGTTCAGCAGATGCGGAGATGTTCCCAATAAATTGGTACAGGCGGCTGTAGACAGAAAGACACGACTGGTCAGCATTTAGGTCAAGCCAAATAATGTTAACACACCTCCTACTGAGGTGAAGATGTTTCCAATAAACTGGTACAGGTGGCTGTAGACAGGAAAACACGACTGGTCAGCACTTAGGTCAAGCTAAATAATGTTAACACACCTCCTACTGAGGTGGACATGTTCCCAATAAACTGGTACAGGTGGCTGTAGACAGGAAAACACGACTGGTCAGCATTTAGGTCAAGCTAAATAATGTTAACACACCTCCTACTGAGGTGGAGATGTTCCCAATAAACTGGTACAGGTGGTTGTAGACAGGAAAACACGACTGGTCAGCATTTAGGTCAAGCTAAATAATGTTAACACATCTCCTACTGAGGTGGAGATGTTCCCAATAAACTGGTACAGGCGGCTGTAGACAGGAAAACACGACTGGTCAGCATTTAGGTCAAGCGAAATAATGTTAACACACCTCCTACTGAGGTGGAGATGTTCCTAATAAACTGGTACAGGTGGCTGTAGACAGGAAAACACGGCTGGTCAGCACTTAGGTCAAGCTAAATAATGTTAACACACCTCCTACTGAGGTGAAGATGTTCCCAAAAAACTGGTACAGGCGGCTGTAGACAGGACAACACAACTGGTCAGCATTTAGGTCAAGCTAAATAATGTTAACACACCTCCTACTGAGGTGGACATGTTCCCAATAAATTGGTACAGGTGGCTGTAGACAGGAAAACATGACTGGTCAGCATTTAGGTCAAGCTAAATAATGTTAACACATCTCCTACTGAGGTGGACATGTTCCCAATAAATTGGTACAGGTGGCTGTAGACAGGAAAACACGTTTGGTCAGCATTTAGGTCAAGCTAAATAATGTCAACACACCTCCTACTGAGGTGGAGATGTTCCTTCTAAACTGGTACAGGTGGCTGTAGACAGGAAAACACGACTGGTCAGCATTTAGGTCAAGCTAAATAATGTTAACACACCTCCTACTGAGGTGGAGATGTTCCCAATAAATTGGTACAGGTGGCTGTAGACAGGAAAACACGACTGGTCAGCACTTAGGTCAAGCTAAATAATGTTAACACATCTCCTACTGAGGTGGAGATGTTCCTTCTAAACTGGTACAGGTGGCTGTAGACAGGAAAACACGACTGGTCAGCATTTAGGTCAAGCTAAATAATGTTAACACATCTCCAACTGAGGTGGAGATGTTCCCAATAAATTGGTACAGGTGGCTGTAGACAGGAAAACACGACTGGTCAGCATTTAGGTCAAGCTAAATAATGTTAACACACCTCCTACTGAGGTGAACATGTTCCCAATAAACTGGTACAGGTGGCTGTAGACAGGAAAACACGACTGGTCAGCACTTAGGTCAAGCTAAATAATGTCAACACATCTCCTACTGAGGTGGAGATGTTCCTTCTAAACTGGTACAGGTGGCTGTAGACAGGAAAACACGACTGGTCGGCACTTAGGTCAAGCTAAATAATGTTAACACACCTCCTACTGAGGTGGACATGTTCCTTCTAAACTGGTACAGGTGGCTGTAGACTGGAAAACACGACTGGTCAGCATTTAGGTCAAGCTAAATAATGTCAACACACCTCCTACTGAGGTGGAGATGTTCCCAATAAACTGGTACAGGTGGCTGTAGACAGGAAAACACGACTGGTCAGCATTTAGGTCAAGCTAAATAATGTTAACACACCTCCTCCTGAGGTGGAGATGTTCCCAATAAACTGGTACAGGCGGCTGTAGACAGGAAAACACGACTGGTCAGCATTTAGGTCAAGCTAAATAATGTTCACACATCTCCTACTGAGGTGGAGATGTTCCTTCTAAACTGGTACAGGTGACTGTAGACAGGAAAACACGACTGGTCAGCATTTAGGTCAAGCTAAATAATGTCAACACACCTCCTACTGAGGTGGAGATGTTCCTTCTAAACTGGTACAGGTGGCTGTAAACAGGAAGACATGAATGTTCAGCATTTAGGTCAAGGTAAGTAATGCTCCAACGGCTGTAGATAGGAAAACCTAGGTACATGTATTTCCTGGTAAACCTGCACACAATGTGTATTACCCTGGGGTGGTGGCCAGTATGTAGTACTTGTACTCTGTCACTGTACTGGCCAGCAGTCTGTCACACTCCAGACTAAGTCTGTACACAATGAGTATTACCCTGGTGTGGTGGCCAGTATGTAAGTACTTGTGCTCTGTCACTGTACTGACCAGCAGTCTGTCACACTCCAGACTAAGTCTGTACACAATGAGTATTACACTGGTGTGGTGGCAAGAATGTAGTACTTGTACTCTGTCACTGTACTGGCCAGCAGTCTGTCACACTCCAGACTAAGTCTGTACACAATGAGTATTACCCTGGTGTGGTGGCCAGTGTGTAAGTACTTGTACTCTGTCATTGTACTGGCCAGCAGTCTGTCACACTCCAGACTAAGTCTGTACACAATGTGTATTACCCTGGTGTGGTGGCCAGTATGTAAGTACTTGTACTCTGTCACTGTACTGGCCAGCAGTCTGTCACACTCCAGACTAAGTCTGTACACAATGAGTATTACCCTGGTGTGGTGGCCAGTGTGTAAGTACTTGTACTCTGTCATTGTACTGGCCAGCAGTCTGTCACACTCCAGACTAAGTCTGTACACAATGTGTATTACCCTGGTGTGGTGGCCAGTATGTAAGTACTTGTACTCTGTCACTGTACTGGCCAGCAGTCTGTCACACTCCAGACTAAGTCTGTACACAATGTGTATTACCCTGGTGTGGTGGCCAGTATGTAAGTACTTGTACTCTGTCATTGTACTGGCCAGCAGTCTGTCACACTCCAGACTAAGTCTGTACACAATGAGTATTACCCTGGTGTGGTGGCCAGTATGTAAGTACTTGTACTCTGTCACTGTACTGGCCAGCAGTCTGTCACACTCCAGACTAAGTCTGTACACAATGAGTATTACCCTGGTGTGGTGGCCAGTATGTAGTACTTGTACTCTGTCATTGTACTGGCCAGCAGTCTGTCACACTCCAGACTAAGTCTGTACACAATGAGTATTACACTGGTGTGGTGGCCAGTATGTAGTACTTGTACTCTGTCACTGTACTGGCCAGCAGTCTGTCACACTCCAGACTAAGTCTGTACACAATGAGTATTACCCTGGTGTGGTGGCCAGTATGTAGTACTTGTACTCTGTCATTGTATTGACTGGCATCCTGTCAAACTCCAGACCTGTCACAGGTACTGCCTTCTCCTTCCCCAGGTTGAACAACTGTCAAGTATAACACAACTTATTATATTTATTTATATAATTGGTGTTTTACACTGTACTCAAGAATGTTTCACCTATATGACAGAGGCCAGTCTCATGGGTGGAGAAATTGGGCACAGCCCAGGGAATTCCACGACCAGAGGTTGCTTGCAGATGTTACCACATATGGCGAGAGAGGAAGCTAGCATGAGCTAGACTTGAACTCACAGCAACTCATTTTCTTATTGATACCTGTATTTCTAGCTTCTAATTACACATACAATAAACCCAGATTATAATGTTCAAATAAGTTTAATATGTGGTCTAGCTATGCCTCAACACATAGGACCATCTCTGATACATCTCTGAGTATCTATGTATGTTTGCTTGGGGTTTAATGCCGTTGTATGACAAGGATTATTTGACGTGTTTAACCTACTGAAGAAAATTTCATTATACATGTACATGTATGTCATATACATGTAAGGTTTATGGGTAGAGATTAGCCTAAAGAAAATCCCCACCCTTGGCTAGTTATCTAACACATGAAACTTAAAACAATAGCCTAATACCTTCATTCTTCAACCTTTTCAACCACCTCTTCAACCAATATTTTGAAGCATTTAGAAATATTTAAAAAACTATGGAGTGTAGAGAAATAATTTCCACAGATTTATGAAGCTTACTTCTTTAATGACATAAACAAACAATGTTTAGTATCACATTTGTAGTAATAGTATGCATAAATTCCACTGAAACAGTGTTTGAGTGGTTGAAAAGGTTGAAGATTTACAGCTGTATCAGCTGCGTTCCAGTACATCCATGTAATGCATGCTGTAGAAAAAGTCTTCACAGGCAGGTCAGCTGAAGTGATGGTGACCCATTAGATGAATAAGCCAGCGAAGACCATCCAAGCCAAGTTTTTTTACAGCGATAAATTTTGAATCCCCATTGAAAGACATGACCTACTGCCCATTCATAAAGCGCCATAAATGTGCTATGGGAAGTGCTTTGTATATGAGAAATACGTACAGGTATGCATGTACACTGTATACAAACCAACACAATAGGACATCAAACTGACAAGGAATCATCAGTGAACACAGTACAGCATATGTAGTTCTGATCTATACACAGTACAGCATGTGTAGTTCTGATCTATACACAGTACAGAACATGTCGTTCTGATCTATACACAGTACAGCATATGTAGTTCTGATCTATACACAGTACAGCATATGTAGTTCTGATCTATACACAGTACAGCATATGTAGTTCTGATCTATACACAGTACAGCATATGTCGTTCTGATCTATACACAGTACAGCATATGTAGTTCTGATCTATACACAGTACAGCATATGTAGTTCTGATCTATACACAGTACAGCATATGTAGTTCTGATCTATACACAGTACAGCATATGTAGTTCTGATCTATACACAGTACAGCATATGTAGTTCTGATCTATACACAGTACATCATATGTAGTTCTGATCTATACACAGCACAGCATATGTCGTTCTGATCTATACACAGTACAGCATATGTCGTTCTGATCTATACACAGTACAGCATATGTAGTTCTGATCTATACACAGTACAGCGTATGTAGTTCTGATCTATACACAGTACAGCATATGTAGTTCTGATCTATACACAGTACAGCATATGTAGTTCTGATCTATACACTTTATAATGGACTGTAAACTCAATTGTGGTTACTATAAGCAGAAACTGCTAGGACTGTGCATCCAACTTTCTGAAATTGTTTTCTATCTGGGTTTTTTTTTTTGTTTTGTTTTTGTTTTTTGCACATTTTCACTTGTGTGTCATACAAATGACATGAATAATACAAACAACATCACGTGCAAAACACTTTAACAGGTGAGATAAGTGATATACACTACCTCCTGGGGTTTCATTGGCAGCTTTAACTAAAGAAAATGCATTTTAAAATCAATCATAAATTCACCACAAAGGTAAATTGGTAGCACATAAAGAGATAACATCATCACACCTCATTGATATTAATGGCTTTTATGCAGTTTATGGACTTCCTTTCAGCAGTAACAGTCATATTATGACTGATATTATGATATTATGTCATATTATGACTGACATTATGATATTATGTCATATTATGACTGACATTATGATATTATGTCATATTATGACTGACATTATGATATTATGTCATATTATGACTGACATTATGATATTATGTCATATTATGACTGACATTATGATATTATGACTGTTACCATAATTTGTTGACCTTTTCAACCAGCTGGCATCAACCACCAGCTGTGTGCCAAACCATGAAATTTGCCACTTTTACTTCAAAGGATCGAAACTTAAAATCATGCTGCAATGGTGGGTTGAGTGATTGTTTTCTTGCCTCGACTGATAGCTGGACAAACGTCGCCAGGGGAGGCTAGTGCACATGACTGGTGAGATGAAAGTAGTCCAGTGGATACAGGCTTGAAAAATTCTAGACAACACCATTATTTTTATCGATGAATTACAATGATGAAAGTATCAAGCTACGGTTGTTTACAAACCTGTTCAAACCTAGTTCTCGTATTATCTTGACAGCCCATTGCCATGTGTGTACATCACTAAATTTGCATTAAGCCTGTATAGGTAGGCGAGGACAATCTCCAGACATTCCTGGTTTCATAAAATGGCGATCATAAGCAGAACGTGCATGGATTGAACATTGTGTTGGCATGTGTGGAAATGAATGCCCCTTACCAGCTTCATATTGCAACAATTGTAAACACTGTGTTAATGCAAGGCTAAATCTATTCCTACTCCCATTTTTGGGGAACTCAGTGACTGTGTAGTCTTACAGATAACTGACAGCTTACAGAATTCAACACTGACCAATTATTTTTGACTAGCCCCTTGAAAAAAAAAAGTCAAAACGAATGTGAAACCTCCATGTGTGAAGACCCATGTATGTTTTGATGAAAAACAAAGTGGGTGAAAATAGATTTTCTTATGAGAAGAAACACTGTAATGATGAGTATTTACTTGCTGTATTTAAAGGCAGAGGAGTGCAGTGGCTCATTTTTATTATGGAAGGTTGGTCCGATTACATGCAACAGACGACTAATTTCACCATACATTGCATTGGCTGAAGATACCGAGACTGACCAAGGTCGAGTAGAAATTTACTGTGTCGTTCACTAGACCGGCAAGTGTTGTCGGTTAGACATGTTGCTCAGGGAATCACACACGCTACGAAGCCTAAATTTTTGGCCTTGCGCGTTGACAGACTAACCACTCAAAGCCTACGCGGCCCCTTCACTGGCAAAAGTGTATCCATGCACATAGCCAGCCAGTTGACACGTGCCGACTTTCTATACTGTCTATAGTTATTTGAGTGAGAACATCAACTGTACGCAGAGGGCTATTCAACCTTTCTGATCAGATTCCCCTACAGCCCTTGATCTTGTTCTGCCAACTTTCCCTCAAGCCTTCTGACCATGAGTGCTGGTCAGCTGGCCCAAAAAGTCAACCAATTACAGTATGTTCTCCTAGTATGCAAGTGATAGCAGTTGTTTCATTTATTTTTTTTTAATTATCAGCACTAAATCAATATAACTTTGAAATGTAACGTCAGACTAGGACAAAGAAAGACATTTACCAAAACTGACCTGTTTTAAATACTGGTCTAAACTTCCCTGGAAGAACTTTGTCTCCTCATTTGCTGTCAGCTCTGTCTCAAATATCAACCCTGTGGAAACAGATCACATTTGTAGAACAACAGCTGTTAAACAAGAGCAGGAAACATTAAATACCCAGCAGTACATGTATGTCCTCTATGGTATTGATGGTAATTGGACTTACATCACTTTGCCTGCTTCAATCACCTTTACTGGTCCCCAGCAGTATGTCCCCTGTGGCATTGATGGTAACTGGACTTACATCACTTTGCCTGCCTCAATCACCTTTACTGGTCCCCAGCAGAATGCCCCCTGTGACATTGATGGTAACTGGACTTACATCACTTTGCCTGCCTCAATCACCTTTACTGGTCCCCAGAAGTATGTCCACTGTGGCATTGATGGTAACTGGACTTACATCACTTTGTTGGTTTCACTCACCTTTACCGGTCCCCAGCAGTATGTCCCCTGTGATATTGATGGTAACTGGACTTACATCACTTTGCTGGTTTCACTCACCTTTACTGGTCCCCAGAAGTATGTCCCCTGTGACATTGATGGTAACTGGACTTACATCACTGTGCTGGTTTCACTCACCTTTACCGGTCCCCAGAAGTATGTCCCGTGTGGCATTGATGGTAACTGGACTTACATCACTTTGCTGGTTTCACTCACCTTTACCGGTCCCCAGAAGTATGTCCCCTGTGACATTGATGGTAACTGGACTTACATCACTGTGCTGGTTTCATTCACCTTTACTGGTCCCCAGCAGTACGGCCCCTGTGACATTGATGGTAACTGGACTTACATCACTGTGCTGGTTTCACTCACCTTTACTGGTCCCCAGAAGGATGTCCCCTGTGACATTGATGGTAACTGGACTTACATCACTGTGCTGGTTTCACTCACCTTTACCGGTCCCCAGAAGTATGTCCCGTGTGGCATTGATGGTAACTGGACTTACATCACTTTGCTGGTTTCACTCACCTTTACTGGTCCCCAGAAGTATGTCCCCTGTGACATTGATGGTAACTGGACTTACATCACTGTGCTGGTTTCACTCACCTTTACCGGTCCCCAGAAGTATGTCCCCTGTGACATTGATGGTAACTGGACTTACATCACTGTGCTGGTTTCACTCACCTTTACCGGTGCCCAGAAGTATGTCCCGTGTGGCATTGATGGTAACTGGACTTACATCACTTTGCTGGTTTCACTCACCTTTACTGGTCCCCAGCAGTATGTCCCCTGTGACATTGATGGTAACTGGACTTACATCACTGTGCTGGTTTCACTCACCTTTACTGGTCCCCAGAAGTATGTCCCCTGTGACATTGATGGTAACTGGACTTACATCACTGTGCTGGTTTCACTCACCTTTACTGGTCCCCAGAAGTATGTCCCCTGTGACATTGATGGTAACTGGACTTACATCACTGTGCTGGTTTCACTCACCTTTACCGGTCCCCAGAAGTATGTCCCGTGTGACATTGATGGTAACTGGACTTACATCACTGTGCTGGTTTCACTCACCTTTACTGGTCCCCAGAAGTATGTCCCCTGTGACATTGATGGTAACTGGACTTACATCACTTTGCTGGTTTCACTCACCTTTACTGGCCCCCAGAAGTATGTCCACTGTGGCATTGATGGTAACTGGACTTACATCACTTTGTTGGTTTCACTCACCTTTACTGGTCCCCAGAAGTATGTCCCCTGTGACATTGATGGTAACTGGACTTACATCAGTTTGTTGGTTTCACTCACCTTTACTGGTCCCCAGAAGTATGTTCTCTGTGACATTGATGGTAACTGGACTTACATCACTTTGTTGGTTTCACTCACCTTTACTGGTCCCCAGCAGTATGTCCCCTGTGACACTGATGGTAACTGGACTTACATCACTTTGTTGGTTTCACTCACCTTTACTGGTCCCCAGAAGTATGGCCCCTGTGGCATTGATGGTAACTGGACTTACATCACTTTGTTGGTTTCACTCACCTTTACTGGTCCCCAGAAGTATGGCCCCTGTGACATTGATGGTAACTGGACTTACATCACTTTGCTGGTTTCACTCACCTTTACTGGTCCCCAGCAGTATGGCCCCTGTTGTATTGTCGTTGGCATTCTGCCAATTCCAGCCCACGGAGTCAATATGATGACCCTGTGGACAAGAGCATAAACCGTCAACATACGTCAGGCAGATTATATGAATACTTAAATAAGGTTTTCACATTTGGACAATTGTATGCACATTTGCTAACACACTTTAGCGACATCTTATCAGTGTTTTGGTAGTGTGACAATATAAATAATCACCCAGATATAAATGGATATGCTTATTATCATAGAGACAAGTGTGAGAGAAAACCACATTCATACCTGTCACTCGTTCTTGTACAAGATAAGCTAGCAATTCAGCTATTCAATGATGTTCAACTGCTCTCCATTCCTTTGATTTTCTCAAGAGAAAACAGCAGTGTTCAACAATCACCAGAACAAATTAAACTACACAGAGTAGTCTTCAGCACTAAACAGCAGCAAACTATTCACTATTATAACTTACTTTTAATTTTCCAATATTTTTGGGTTTCTTGGAGTTTCTGGAGAGATAATAATTCTCTGTGGACTCCATGCTGATTATGAGATGACGTCCTGTAGGATCCAGGAATATCTTATGTACTCTGTCCTCTACTGCCTTTGTTACTTCCACCTCTGTAAATGTACAATGTATACACATCAAATACAGTACAGGTACACGGACAGGTAAATACTGTGTTACACACAGCATTCCACTCTCATCAAATGTCCTTGCAAGCACTAACTAATACTGTGGCATGTGTTACTTGTTTCATTGCTCATACCATACATACCATACAGAATGTCCATGCAAGCACTAACTAATACTGTGGCATGTGTTACTTGTTTCACTGCTCATACCATACATACCATACAGAATGTCCATGCAAGCACTAACTAATACTGTGGCATGTGTTACTTGTTTCACTGCTCATACCATACATACCATACAGAATGTCCATGCAAGCACTAACTAATACTGTGGCATGTGTTACTTGTTTCATTGCTCATACCATACAGAATGTCCATGCAAGCACTAACTAATACTGTGGCATGTGTTACTTGTTTCACTGCTCATACCATACATACCATACAGAATGTCCATGCAAGCACTAACTAATACTGTGGCATGTGTTACTTGTTTCATTGCTCATACCATACATACCATACAGAATGTCCATGGATAGATTCTACATTTTCAAAATGAAGGCTGATGTTTCCTCTATGATGTAGGGTTTCTCTCTGCTGGCTGGCTGTACATGTACTTGTATATGACAGATCATAAAGTAGTACTTACCGTCTGGCTGGTCAGGGCGTTCAAGATCCAGTCTCAGTAGGATATTACTACTCATGGCCATCACCAAGTAGTTGTTACACACCGTCAAGTGAACAATTGGGTCTGGAGGTCTGAAAACACAATCCAACAAAACCTAAACTTTTTGGATCACTGAACAAATATAAAAAAAACAAAAAACAAAAAAAAATTCAAGGGGACTATATCAAATAATCTATAGAGGGTGAGTAAAGAAGCTTTGTTTCATTTAATTGTTCACCATTACACTAAACATGGAATTCTTCAATTTTAGTTGATGAAATAAAATGACAAAAATTGTCTGGGTAAAGCACTCAGTTATCTCTTTTCATCAATTATTTTGCTTTGTGCATCATCTCACTATTAATTTTTGACACTGACTGAGATTAACACTACTTCAGACCAACAGGAGAAACCCCTTTCACTGACACCACTACTTCAGACCAACAGGAGAAACCCCTTTCACTGACATCACTACTTCAAACCAACAGCAGAAACCCCTTTCACTGACACACACTGGAACCTTCTTACTTGAAGTTAACTTTTTTCTTGCTGAAGATAGGTTGTTCTGTTTCCCTTAGACGAGCATCAATTATCCCTGCACCTCCAATCTGCAAATGTACAACAACAACAAACTGTCAGTAATACACACTGCTCACAATTATCCCTGCACCTCCAATCTGAAAATGTACAACAACAAACTGCCAGTAATACACACTGCACACAATTATCCCTGCACCTCCAATCTGAAAATGTACAACAACAAACTGCCAGTAATACACACTGCACACAATTATCCCTGCACCTTCAATCTTCAATGACCAGCCCCGATAGCACACTTGGAAGATCCTCGGTTGGGTCACACCTAAGACCTTGAAAGGGAAAGTTGTAACTCCTTGTTTGGCGTTCAGCATGAAAGGGATAGTGCAATGACTGGTTGACCCGTATCAGTATAATGGCTCGGGCGGGGCGGCTTACTTGCCTTCAGTAAGGCATCTCAGTGAAGCAGCACTAGATATGGAAATCCGTCCTGCAATAAGGAGGCACATTACATGCACTCCAAGGATTCCTTCGTCGTCATATGACTGAAAAATTGTTAAGCAGGATGTTAAACCCCCAAGCTCTCACTCACTCACTCATCTTCAACGTACAACAACAGCGTGGGAGTAGGCCTAATACACACTGCTCACAATTATCAATGCACCTCCAATCTGCAATAAACCTGTGGATGGTTGTGGGTTTCCCTCGGGCTATGCCCGGTTTCCTCCCACACCAATCAAACAGATAAATAAATAATGTACAACAACAAACCTGGAAGTGATACACACTGCTCATGAATACTGTAGAATCAGATTTCTAGTAACAAATTCCCTTATATCTTATCACCATCAGCCAGCCTTGTTATTTATTTATTTGATTGGTGTTTTATGCTGTACTCAAGAATATTTCACTTATACGACGACAGCCAGCATTACAATGGGAGGAAACCGTGCACAGCCTGGGGGAAACCCATGACCATCCGCAGACTGCACCAACCCTACTCATGTATAGCCAGAGAGGAAGGCAACATGAAGCCAGCCTTGTATCTTGTCACATCGGTACATACATGTAAGTCCAGTTTTGTCCAGTGTCTACACTTACTGTATGTACATTTAATTACATGTGTAATGAGATAAAACAAGTCCAAGTGAATAACTAAACAAACAAACAAACAAAAATAGCTGCAGAACTGCAATGTACACCTACAAGTTTGTTTACATTTATTTATTTATATGACGGGTACTCAAGAATATTTCACTTATACATTATTATGGTGGGAGGAAACCCGTGAAGAATCTGGAGTAAACCTACTACCATCTGCAGGCTGCTGGCAGGCCTTTCCATGTGTTGCTGGAGAGGAGGCCATCATGAGCTGGACTTCCACTCACAGAACCTGCACAATGGTATTAGGCTCCTGAGTCACTGTGCTGCACTGGCACGCTAACCATTCGGCCAGGGAAATTTGTTTCTGTGCTAAGTGCTGTTGTGACAATAGCTGTATGCACAATCAAACAGGATCCAACCATGGTCGGCCCGCAATAGCTGGCCCGCATATGCAGACCGTGCAGCCCAGATGGACGTGAAATATTCAGCTATGACATGGCTGTCCTCTGCATGTGGACATACTTACGGGCTCTGTTACGCTCTGAGGAGATGTCAGACTAGATGCTGCTCGTGCAGATTCCTGCTCATACTGATCCAAGATTGATGCCATTCTTCAAAATGTCAATTTTATGACGCCTTTACACAATAACTGAATGGCTGAAACAAAACACAAATTACTAAGAACAAATATATACATCAATGTTCAAGTCATATTATATAGTAGTTATCCATCTTCTAACAACTTGAAATCAAGATAGGCCTATACCGGTATCTCAACATTTCATTTTAATAAACATACTTTACAGAAAATGAGCGCTCATCATGCAGTTTCAAGTGTCTAAAATTCTATCGCTGGAATCAAATCGTAAATCAAACATTTTTCATGGCTAAGTTGCAGAAACATCTGCATCTCTGGCGTGTATGTCATCCCTTCGCAAAGAATATATGCCGGTGTCAGTTCATGACCATCACTCATCAATATGACTGTCAGAAACAACAAGGAACCCCTCCCCCTCCAGTGTTTTTAGCGAGTATTGGAGAAATTCTTTCAGAAAATTATTAGCACCTGCAAGATCTGCAAACTGTGCCAACTTACGACACACTTCCAATATGCAAAAAATCAGTTCCACCGCCAAATTACATTTCTTTTACATGATTTGCCGGGTATTAACCAGAAACATCCGACGTTCGTGATGGACATTAAACTCCAAAGTTAAGATTTCCTGGACGCGGTTTTATGCGTTTTTTGCTTGATATAACAGTAACTCAGAAGACAAAAACCGAGTCAACGGAGAGTAGCTAGACACAGCCTTCCTGTCCATATCACAAACATGGCGTCTGCTGGAATGCTGATAGACCGGGGGACGGTGTTTCTCCTCTGTAGATATCCGTTTATTAATGCTGTCACTTTGCTCATGCTTCTGGGAGAGCGCGCAAAAAGGGAGAGGTAAAGTTGCGAGTCAATTTATAAAGTTGCATGGGTGTGCATAAGGTTTTCAGTGATAGTTACGCGCCATTGACTTAACGAAAACTGCGCACACTATGGTTAAGTAAATGCATCGTGCGCTCGCATTATATAACTGTATAAGTCTCCAGTTATGTAGACACAAATCACTTTGTGAAAATGGTTTTTGGGCAATTGTAAAGACTAGGGTGATATTTACGTGTTGATTTCCACGTGCAGTCGGACGCCATTTTTTTCACATGCTTTAACTGATTTTCATTGATTAAAATTGAATGGGGAGATGTTGACTTCGCATAGCCTACAGAGAAAAACAGTGTAAATAAGATGTTTATCATTTTAGACTCTGTCATGCGTCACCATTACATATGAGAATTCTGCATTGTATAATTCACGGTTGATACATTTTTGAAAGGATTTCAGTAGTTTCTTGTGAAACGAGCTGGATTTGAACTTCCATGAGACAGCCTGTCGGGATCCATAGAGGATTGCTTGTACTCAGGTTGTTGTACTTAGATGTGGTTTTTAGACGTCTTGAAGACAGATGGTAAGGGTTGAATGCACGTGTGTGTATCACATGCTTTGTCACGTGGACTACATCTTTAAAGGGTCTCTTGTATATTTGGCAAGCCTCATTCAGGAAAGCATTGATGTAATTAATGTAAGCAGTGATATAGAAAGTTACACATAAATATCACTCTAGTCTTTACAACTTCCATTGTTTTACGAAAGCAATACGAAAGGCGAGCATTGAACTTAACCCTGTGCTGACTTAAATTACCATATAGACCTCAAACATATTTGACAGGATTTGGGCACATACGTTTTTGACAAAATGTCACAAGAATGGGCTAGCAGGACTGTGAGTTCTGTAGGCAGGAGAATTGGCTGTCTCAACTACAACTTGAACCACAGTCTGTTTCCACCATGAAATGTCAGTCAAATAATTAGATCACTGTCTCATTGCAAATTTCAGTCTTGAACAATGAGGTTGAATGTTCAAATCCAGCTCTCACTCCTTGAGCTGCAGCTTTAAGGCAGGAAGTTTATCAGGTACCTGACCAGGGCCATATCTGGAAAAAAATTGAAATTTCTGACCACAAACTTCAAAGGTGACATTGGACAGGGTGCAAAAAGAAATTTTATCAAACAAAGCTCAAACATTTTCCACAACTAAAATGGTCCTAGATATGGCCCTGCTGACAAAAGGTGCCTGTTTACTTGAGGCACTGCAGTTTTCCTCACCCATCAATCTGTCTCCCTCATTCAGATAAGTTTTGATGTGTATTTTTCTATGTTTTTGGCTTGAAACCATGCTTGAGTCCATGCAAAGTTTCAGTATTCAAGATTTGCATAAAATGATGCAATGTCCTGAACTACATGTACATGTGACTGCCAAGAGATACAATTCAAGTTCCAGGAAATCCTGACCATGTGCACTTGACAGCTGTCTCACTAGTAGGAGTTTTGCAAGTGAAATATATGTGGGAAAGTTGGTCCTGTCTTATGCAAGCCTGTCTATATATTTTGTATCTGTATTGTGATTTTGTGCTTTCAGTTTCACATGTATCATTTCATAATGAAATCTGAACAGAAGTTAGCATTGTTTTATGTGAATGAAAATGGATCTTTTGTATTCACCAGGCAGTTTCACCTGTCATTTAGAAGTAAACCTGTTTTGACTTTGCTTCTTCACAGCTATCCTCCTGTAGAGCCAAGATTAATCTATATTCATGTTGGCTTGTACGTTATTTGTGGATTCTTCATGTCATTGAGATGGAAAAGAAAGGAAGCCACAGTGGTTTATGCTGGCCAGCTGGCATTCTTCGCCTACAATATGTACACTAACAGTAGCTTGAAATACAAGGAATGGATGAGGGTATGTACATGTATACCTGTGATATACCTACCTTGAAGTTTTCAAAACTTTATTCACTCGCTACAAAGAAGTCCTATTTACATAGAAGTGTTAAGAATATGCGGAGTCATGATTTGAAAAAAAGTGTGACAAACTCAGCTTACTTGATTTAGCTGACTAGTTTCACTGTATCTCAAAGGTTTTTCAAAGTTTTTGATCAATGTATATCAATGTGTGTAGGTAAATAGTTGAACTTTCTGATTTGGAGAACAGATAATGATGTAAGAAAAACAAGAAAACCATGACAATTTCTACATCGTAGTATTCCGATTGCAGTTTTGAAGTTCTGATTCTCATCTGGTGTACTAAGTTTTCAGCTATGAGTGTTAAATCATGATTATATGCAGTACAGTCAGTCGGTCAATTTACTGGCCATCATCGTATAGGTTAAATATTCTTGAGTACGGTGTAAAACACCAATGAAAGTACTAAATAAATAAATCATTGGTCAGTGAAGTAATTTTTTCTCAACTGTCAATTACATCGGTATTAAAATGTGAAACTCTGCTTATTGATGGTGGTCCAGTATATGGGGGGAGGAAACTGAAGTGTCCGAAGTAAACCACAACCCCTGATCACTTACATAACACACCTGTTGACTTAATGTCGCTGCCTAAGCATTTAGAGCTGGAGCTGAATGTTTGGACTGTAACTAAATGTACCTCCTGAGCCAGGATCGAGGAAGGGCCTTTACCACATGTATGAATTATACGTTGCTAGGAATTAGAACTTAGGAATTATATGGTTATATATATATATAATTTATATACTTTTAAGTGAAACAGCACCTCAATTTGCATGATGTATTTAACAGTCAATGAAGTTCAGATTCCGGGTGTTTGGAATAGGCATTTACCTTATGTATATCTTCATTCTTGTTGAGTCTTGGGGTTTATTTATTGTTGTCTCATCCAGGAGGAGGTAACTCATGTTATGTTATAACTGGTTATTCCCCCTAGTGTCCAACTTTGATTGGAGGATTTCTGCTGTGCTAATCTACCAATTTTTTTGCGTTTTACAGGTAAGAATGGCAACAAGACATGTTGGAACAATTGGAATGTGTCTGCTGTTTGCTCACCTGAATGACCCCAAGCGTCAGGGGTTCTTACGAAAATTGGGCGAGGGTTTGGTGGGGATCTACCTGTTCTGCTGTGCGTACCTTCTGAACAGCACGACTGAGGACAAGAAAGCATTCCTGTGGCATGTGCCAGGTGGGGACTGGAGTCGTTATGCCATCACCATCATGTACCTGACCAGTTCACTGTGCTTTATGTCAGGCTATTTTCTCAGAGACATTGCCTTGTGTATGGTGATCACCACCGCCTTCATGACCTCCTTTGTGGAAAGTGACATTTCTTACTGGACAGTGCGTCTCCACATGGACTACTGGAACCAAGTCAGACTTATTGCTGATAACATCCTCATTTTGACTGGTTTTATTATGATCTTCAGGAAATTTGGTAACAGAGTTATGAAATCAGATTAAGTCTGTTTCCATCAGGTGAAAATATCTTGTTATCATGGTGGAGGTAATCTGCATGGAAGGCACTGGGCTGATGAGTTTTGTACACAAATTTCCAACATTAACCCTCTTATGGCAGTAATATTCTTTGTCGCATAATTCTTGGCATTTCTCAATGATTATCATTACATCTATGCATCAAATTTTTAATGTTTTTTCTGTTCTCATGTGGATGTCAAATAAAGCTTATTTAATTAACTTACTTGTAATCAGTGTGGGATATACATGTAGAAGTGAAAACATCAGTGTGGGGAATAATAGGTAGTTTTCAAGTTAGGTCATTATGACAACAGGATGATGTCCTAATGCAAAGTGATGCACTGCTTCACAATTACAGTAGGGCTACTTCCCTATCTGTTAACATTGTGATTTCATTTGGATCAAACTACCAAGAAAATCTAATTATTTTTGCAATACTGGGAAGACATACCCACCCAAGAAGATAATTCAGTTCTTCAATGTAACCTTGTTTAAGTAGTATTGTATAGTATATTCTGTATACCACCCCATGTTAAAATTGATTGACCCTACTGGGGAACATAGTGCCATCACAAAGGGACAGCACTCTTTGTCGTAATCTTAAAAGCTGCATATTGCACCATAAAGAGTGAACCCTCAACTACCTCTTTTGAAAGAGCTCACAAATCTGATAGGGACTGCTAATTAATATAATCCAGAATGACCATATCATTGTAATCCTTAATATGATGTTGTTGAAACATGACTGGGACTAAAAAATGCAGGAATGTGAGTATGGGCCAAATTTTACCAAATTTGTTGGAGATGATGTTTTGAGCATGGAGAATATTTTATACGGTTCACATTGTTGAGGTAGTTTTCATTTCTTTGGGAATGCAGGATGTGGTAGTCAACACCTTAAAAATAATTAGATAGAAAAAAAGCAAGTGATGAATCTAGAAGGTAAAAAAAAAATGAAGAACAGGACAAACATGCAGTTTATGCAGGCTTCCTATATCTAATTTTAGTCATCAGTCATGGCATAAATTTCACCTCTGGCTATTTTAAAGACCAGAGCCTCAGGGCACAAGAGAGCCTCTAGAAGCTTGCCTGTTTATCTGCTGCCAGCTGGGATAGTAATTTTGCAAATGTCCCCCAACCCATCGACTTTGGATGAAACTCCAACAATGATGTAGATAGGCACACATATATACATATAACCTTGGTCTAGGAATTTGTAGACTCCAATTATCTTACAGTTTGTCGTGCTTTGCGACAATAACAGCTACTACTACTGTCTTTCATGTGCATATTGGTGTGTCATGTGGGAAAGTTTGTCTGTAACTTGCCAAAGGACAGTGGTTTATGCCAGGCAGCTTGGTTTCTTCCACCCTCAAATATGACAGTCTTTGTGTTAAGTTGAAAATTAAGTTAGAAAAGTATGATATTCAGCAACAATCCAGTAAATAGATGTTTACCATGAAACAGAAATATAAGAGGAAATCTTGTAATTTAGGGCTTTAATTATGATGAGCCACAGCAGCGATGCTGCACAAATTAACACAGTAAAATGAGATACAAATGACTTTTTCTACCTGCACTGTGATCTTCACATACGACCACAAGAAGGGAAAACTGACTGCACAGTTCCAGGCACTGGTTCATGTATGTACATGCAAGTAGCAAAGTTTATCTATAAGCTCAAGACATGTATGTCAGACATTTTCTTGTTCTAAAAAGTACAGTATCACCCTACAACATGCCATTATTCACCTTATGCAAGATTTTGATGTTCCAGACTCACTATGGTGGCTTCATTGTTTTCACAGAACAGGTTCATTGTTGATTTCATAAACAAATTGGACTAACTTCACTCTGCACGGCTGATATAAAGTTTGCTTGAGGCTGGTCCCATTGGTCAAGCTCGGACTAATTGCCTTTACCAACTGTATGTGCATACACATAATAAAGTCTGCTTAAAGCCGGTCCCATTGGTCAAGCCTGGACTAATTGCATTTATCAATTGATTGCAGGCATAGTAAAGTCTGCTTGAATGAATGATTGAATGCTTTGGGTTTAATTGAATGCACACATAGTAAAGTCTGCTTGAATGAATGATTGAATGCTTTGGGTTTAACGTTGTACCTAACAGTTTATCAATTGAATGCACACATAGTAAAGTCTGCTTGAATGAATGATTGAATGCTTTGGGTTTAACGATGTACCTAACAGTTTATCAATTGAATGCACACATAGTAAAGTCTGCTTGAATGAATGATTGAATGCTTTGGGTTTAACGTTGTACCTAACAGTTTATCAATTGAATGCACACATAGTAAAGTCTGCTTGAATGAATGATTGAATGCTTTGGGTTTAACATTGTACCTAACAGTTTATCAATTGAATGCACACATAGTAAAGTCTGCTTGAATGAATGATTGAACGGTTTGGGTTTAACGTTGTACCTAACAATTTTTCAGTCATATGAAGCCAAGGAGTCATTAGGTGTGTGTATATATACTGTGTCTTCTTGTGGCAGGGTGCCAAAGTGCTGCCTCCACTGAAGTATCGTGCTGAAGACACCAGACACGACATCCCACCCAGTCATGTTATACTGGGTCAGCCAGCCCTTTTTCCTTGCCCTAACCTCTAAGTGCTGAGCACCAAGTGAGGAAGTCTGTTGCCTTTACCAACTGTATGTGCATACACATAATAAAGTCTGCTTGAAGCTGGTCCCATTGGTCAAATTGTCTTTATCAACTGTATATGTGTACATAATCAAAACGAGTAACTAATGTGAAAAAGTCTTCAAAAGGAACACACTCAAGCCCAAGAGGTAGTTCTGCTACAATACTTTTTTGTTTTTTACTCCATCCTTTAACTACACATCCATTTCATAAAACATATTCTTGTATTTGTACTTTAATAATCTACATACACTTTTGCACACACAAATATTATTTCTGTACCTCTATTCAACATTCTCAAAACCTGTACTTGACATATATTTTTATTTTATAACATTGGTTCATAAAGTAATCATTTGAAATATGATAGATTCAGTGGCAGGTCACTGAAAGAACACCAAATACGTAAATGTAACTCACAATCATTGTGTACATCAGATGCTCCAGCAGCCTGTCTGAACTATGGGATAATACAATACATATGTATGAGGTAAAGCTGCTTTGTATGGGCTGGATTGCCAACTGCAGACCTTCACAAAGTGCATACATTCATCAATTAATAACAAATATTTACATCGTTATTTGATGAGTGTTGTCTACAGAATATCTGACTAATTTGGCAGTGGCCAGGTATATGGGTGGTGTGACCTCCTGAGTCAGGAGCTGGTGGTTAGGTGTATGGGCGAAGGACACCACACGTGGGCAGCAAGCTGGACACACACACCACCTCCTGAGTCAGAAGCTGGTGGTCAGACCACACGGACAGCATTGACCATGCTGTCAGCTAAGAAGACATTGTCATTGAGTATCTAAATAAGGGAGTTTACAGTGAAGTGATCTGATATGGTGCCCAGGAATTGTGGTATACACCCCTGCAGGGCATGTGGTACATGTATACCTGCCTGCCCAGGATTTGTGGCATATACCCCTGCAGGGGGCATGTGGTACATGTATACCTGCCTGCCCAGGATTTGTGGTATACACCCCTGCAGGGCATGTGGTACATGTATACCTGCCTGCCCAGAAATTGTGGTATACACCCCTGCAGGGCATGTGGTACATGTACACCTGCCTGCCCAGGAATTGTGGTATATACCCCTGCAGGGCATGAGGTACATGTATACCTGCCTGCCCAGGATTTGTGGCATACACCCCTGCGGGGCATGTGGTACATGTATAAATGTATGCCCAGGATTTGTTATATATGGACCTGTCGGGCATGTGGTATATCTCTATGGTTTGTAGTGTATGCCCAGGATTTGTGGTGTATGTTCATAATTTACGGTGTATATTCAGGATTTGTGGTATACGTCCAGGATTTGTGGTGTATGTTCAGAATTTATGGTATATGCCCAGGATTTGAGTGAGTGAGTGAGTGAATGGGGTTTAACGTCGTGCTCAACAATTTTTCGGTCATATGACGACGAAGGAATCCTTAGGGGGTATGTAATGTATGTACCTCCCTTTTGCAGGACGGATTTCCACCGCTCTTTTATCTAGTGCTGCTTCACTTACCGAAGGCAAGTAAGCCGCCCTGCCTGAGCCATTACACTGATACGGGTAAACCAGTCATTGCACTATCCCCTCCACGCTGAACGCCAAGGGAGGAAGCCACAACTTCCCCAAGATTTGAGGTATATGCCCAGGATTTGTGGTAATTTCCAGAATTTGTGGTGTTTACCCAGGATTTGTGGTAAATGCCCAAGATTTGTGGTATATGTTCAGAATTTGTGGTGTATACTCAGGATTTGTGGTATACGTCCAGGATTTGTGGTATATGCCCAGGATTTGTAGTGTATGTCCAGAATTTATGGTATATGCCCAGGATTTGTGGTATATGCCCAGGATTTATGGTAAATGCTTAGATACATGGCGTACGGAAATCACATTTATTTTAATGTTAATACTGTTATATTTCACCCAGTGATTTTCTTTTCTTTTACTACATATAATATTTAATATAATATAATTCAAGAAATTCTGACCAAGACCTCTTTTATAACTGCCGAAAGTCACAATCATCCTATTCAAAGAACAAATGTATTTGTGTTTTTTATTGTTTAGTAATATTTTCATCACAGATTATGTTGCATGTATTTCTAAAATTCTTCATTTTATTTGCACAAGCATTGTTCAGGGTATCATGATCGGGTATGTGACTGTGCTTAAAATTGTACATCGTGTAGCCTACAGTTGGTGAATTTCTTTCAAGACAATGTTGCAAAATATGTCACAAATCAATGTGTGGATAAACACCAACTACCTGTTCTACCTTCTTTTGAGAATCTGCCATTATGTTTATAGAAGGTCAATAACTCATTAAACTGAAAGTTCCCTCTGACTATGAAAATAACTACCCCATTGTAATTAAAAATAGGAAATAGGTTCCATACTTTAGGAAGAGTTGCGTGGACAAAATCTGAAAGCACGAAAAGTCCAAAATGGGGGTACCGTACCTTCTCAATAATTACACACGCATTTCCAGAACGCTAATTATTCATAATTACGGGATTGCCATTAAACTTAAGCACGCAAAAGTCCAGATGATAGGCAACATGTACATGTAAGTTACACCCAGATGAGTGCAGCAGTTGGGAGGAGAGGCCCAGACAAAATCATACCTAGAGGCAGACAGGGTGATTCCAGTATACATCCCCTCCCCCCACCCCCTCTCAAATCCACGAGGAAAAAAGGACGAGCCTGTGACAAAGTCATAAATGTGAGAAGTTTAAGAAGTTTACAATATTACCATTCAGTGTAGTTATGTGTGACAATATTCCCAGATGTGATAACCTTACCTTATCACAAACAGATCTCATTGCAGTCTTTGTGTAGGAAATAAGACAATATACAAGAGGAGACTGATGTATGTACACATACTTAAAATTACTTAACAAAAATAACAAACAATTTATTAAATACCCTGTATACATTACGCATATTACGTATGGCTGTGGCTCAGTGATGATTTCACATGACTAACAATGAGGATTGCACATGACAGGGGCTTACTGTGAGGATTGCACATGACTGGGGCTTACTGTGAGGACTGCACATGACTGGGGCTTACTGTGAGGACTGCACATGACTGGGGCTTACTGTGAGGACTGCACATGACAGGGGCTTACTGTGAGGATTGCACATGACAGGGGCTTACTGTGAGGACTGCACATGACAGCGGCTTACTGTGAGGATTGCACATGACTGGGGCTTACTGTGAGGATTGCACATGACTGGGGCTTACTGTGAGGATTGCACATGACTGGGGCTTACTGTGAGGATTGCACATGATTGACCTAACATGAGGATTGCATGACTGACCTACTATGAGGATTGCAAATGACTGGGACTTACCGTGAGGATTGCACATGACTGGGACTTACTGTGAAGATTGCACATGGCTGGGGCTTACTAGGAGGGTTGTATATGACTGGGACTTACTGTGAGGTCTGCACATGGCCGGGACTTTACTGGCAAGATTACATATAACTGGGACTTACCGTAATGATTGCACAACTGGGACTTACCGTGAGGATTGCACATGACAGGGACTTACTGTGAGGATTGCATGACTGACCTACTATGAGGATTGCACATGGCTGGGACTTACTAGGAGGGTTGTATATGACTGCACATGGCCGGGACTTTACTGGCAAGATTACATATAACTGGGACTTACTGTGAAGATTACACATACACTGTAACTGGGACTTTCTGGGTAGACTGCACACGTAGGGTGAGGACTGCACATAACGGGGACTTTCTGTGAGGGCTATAATAAGTGATTGTGAAACATGGTAGGACTTACAGAAACACAAACTCACAGAACATATGATTGGTACATACTGTCAGGATTACAGATACATGTGATTAATTACAATGGGCAATGGACTACATAATGAAGCTGACTTACAGAGGTAGTCACATACTGGTGATGTCAGGAGAACTGGGAGTACGCAGATATGGACATTTTGAGGAAACTCATTGGAGAGCGAATCCAAATGACAACATTAGCAACTATGAACATTAGATTCACAATGAGTTTCTTCAACTCAAATGAAGATATGTACTGTTAATATTTAGAGAATGGGTACTAATTATAATGGTGGTGTTATGCCGTGAACCATAACTTACATAATTTTCTGTAATATTTATAAACAGACTGTGCCTCTCAGTTGCGTTGTACATAACCATTCCTGCCAATGATGACATCAGAGATGTGCATTAACCCTGTGGGGTGGCTTCAGTAAAGTACCAACCTCACAAAGTACCCACCTCACAAATATTAAACACCACCAAATAAACATAAAACTAATACTTAAATAACCAAAAACTAAGCACAACAATTGAAGGAATGCTTAGAAAGAAAAAATCTCCTCAGTTTATATAACTATGTACGAACGAAAGTTACTGACTTTTACTATCATCACCAATATCCCAAACCATGGATTTTTACAATTTTGAAAACCCATTGAAACTTGAAAATATACTTCACAATTTTATTTGTGGGAGTGTAAATACATGCATACAACAGCTGCCTGTTTGAGAGGAGAACTTGAACATTACTGTGGTGCTTGTCCACTCAGGGCAGTTTAAATGTGTGAAGAGTACAGTCATATCAAGTGTCTGCAGTTATGTATGCTGGAGATTGGCACAATATCAGTCATAGTCTCTTAGTCCTATTTGGCTCGAGACAACGGAGACACCAACCCACACATCAATTCTTGGAGGAAAAGTTGAGGGAGAGGAGGGGTTTGACTGTGGATTGACTATGGATATATGTAGGTCACAAACCAACATGTTAACATGCACAGTTCTGAAGGGAAACCCATTCCTAATATTAGACATTTCTTGTAGTCCACTGTCTTACAATATATACAATTCTACATACAGTGTACACACATGTACCGACAGAACACCAAGTTACAACATACAGTGTACACAGAATATCACATCAACATGTTCACATACATCCTAAATCAACAAACATAACAGTCCCAATGGGTCACGCAATATCAGATCACAATGACAGATTCTGTCTTCATATATACTTGGGGTATACCCAGATTTTAGTCTAATGCACATTTTACCTAAACTGACATATGCTATATCACTGAGATAACACAACATGTAGAATTGGGTTGTTCCATGGTTTAATATATAAATTGCATACCGTGCCCAAGATCCCACCATTTTGGATGCTTTCAGTCTCCTTGTCACATATTTAAGTAGCTGTTTAACAGAGCTTAGAAAGGTGCTATCCACTGACCTGTCTTGAAAATTCAGGTCAAATGCAAAGTTACTGTACATACAGTAAAGTTGTTGCTGACAGGTGTATAACTACATCAATGTTTCCCTGTGGTTACAGGTGACTTGTTGCTGACAGGTTTCCTTGTCCCTGTATGTGAGTTGTTGCTAACAGGTGTGTAACTACACCAGTATTTCTTTGTACCTACAGGTGAGTTGTAGATGTATAACTACACCATTATTTACTTGTCCTTACAGGTGAGTTGTTGCTGACAGGTGTGTAACTACAGCAGTATTTCCTTGTCCCTACAGGTGAGTTCTTGCTGATAGATGTATAACTACAGCAGTATTTCCTTGTCCCAACAGGTGAGTTGTTACTGATAGATGTATAACTACAGCAGTATTTCTTTGTCCCTACAGGTGAGTTGTTCTGACAGGTGTGTAACTACAGCAGTATTTCATTGTCCCTACAGGTGAGTTGTTGCTGACAGATGTATAACTACAGCAGTATTTCCTTGTCCTTACAGGTGAGTTGTTACTGACTGGTGTATAACTACAACAGTATTTCTTTTTCCATACAGGTGAGCTGTTACTGATAGATGTATAACTACAGCAGTATTTCCTTGTCCCTACAGTTGAGTTGTTCTGACAGGTGTCTAACTACAGCAGTATTTCCTTGTCCCTACAGGTGAGATGTTACTGACAGGTGTATAACTGCAGCAGTATTTCCTTGTCCCTACAGGTGAGTTGTTGCTGATAGATGTATAACTACAGCAGCATTTCCTTCTTTACAGGTGAGTTGTTGCTAACAGGTGTACAACTACAGCAGTATTTCCTTGTCCCTACAGGTGAGTTGTCGCTGACAGATGTGTAACTAGAGCAGTATTTCCTTGTACCTACAGGTGAGTTGTTGCTGACAGGTGTATAACTACAGCAGTATTTCCTTGTCCTTACAGGTGAGATGTTGCTGACAGGTGTACAACTACAGCAGTATTTCCTTGTCCCTATGGGTGAGTTGTCGCTGACAGATGTGTAACTAGAGCAGTATTTCCTTGTACCTACAGGTGAGTTGTTGCTGACAGGTGAATAACTACAGCAGTATTTCCTTGTCCTTACAGGTGAGATGTTGCTGACAGGTGTACAACTACAGCAGTATTTCCTTGTCCCTATGGGTGAGTTGTTGCTTACAGGTGTACAACTACAGGAGTATTTCCTTGTCCCTACAGGTGAGTTGTTGCTGATAGCTGTATAACTACAGCAGTATTTACTTGTCCTTACAGGTGAATTTTTGCCGACAGATGTATAACTACAGCAGTATTTCTTTGTCCCTACAGGTGAGTTGTTACTGACAGGTGTGTAACTACAGCAGCATTTCCTTGTCCCTACAGGTGAGTTGTTGCTGATAGATGTATAACTACAGCAGTATTTCCTTGTCCCTACAGGTGAGTTGTTGCTGATAGATGTATAACTACAGCAGTATTTCCTTGTCCCTACAGGTGAGTTGTTGCTGATAGATGTATAACTACAGCAGTATTTCCTTGTCCTTACAGGTGAGTTGTTGCTGATAGATGTATAACTACAGCAGTATTTCCTTGTCCCTACAGGTGAGTTGTTGCTGATAGATGTATAACTACAGCAGTATTTCCTTGTCCCTACAGGTGAGTTCTTGCTAACAGGTGTATAACTACAGCAGTATTTCCTTGTCATGACAGGTAAATTTTTGCCGACCGATGTATAACTACAGCAGTATTTCCTTGTCCCTACAGGTGAGCTGTTGCTGACAGGTGTATAACTACAGCAGTATTTCCTTGTCCTTACAGGTGAGTTGTTACTGATAGATGTATAACTACAGCAGTATTCCCTTGTCCCTACAGGTGAGTTGCTGCTGACAGGTGTATAACTACAGCAGTATTTCCTTGTCCCTACAGGTGAGTTGTTGCTGATAGATGTATAACTACAACAGTATTTCGTTGTCCCTACAGGTGAGTTGTTGCTGACAGGTGTATAACTACAGCAGTGTTTCTTTGTCCATATAGGTGAGTTGTCACTGACAGGTGTATAACTAGCAGTATTTCCTTGTCCCTACAGGTGAGTTGTTGCTGACAGGTGTGTAACTACCCGTACAAAAGTATTTCCTCTTGTTAAAGGTGAGCTGTTGCTGACAGTTGAATAACTACAGGAGTATTTCCTTGTCCCCACAGGTAAGTTCTTGCTGACAGTTACACTGGTCTTCCTGCCTCATCTCTGTGACCTCTGTCTCCTTCACGGTTTCCCAACAGTATCTACGGCGTTCCAGGGGTTCCGGGGGCTCTGGGGAGTAGACAGGGGATTTGGGAGAGTGGGAGCGAGCAGTGCTGGTCAGCGCCATCTGTAAGGCTTCAGGAGTGACTAACTTCTCCTGTTTGTCAGGAGAAAAGGACGGTGTTCCTGGTCGACTTGGAGTCTCGCTGTGTAGCGTGAAGCGAATAGGCAGCTGGGGAACACCCACCTCGGGACAAACGGCTGAAGCAAAAACAGGTTTTAATGAGAGCCAATTATTCACTGTGCATTGCAAGCATATCCCCCTTTGTTTAAATATGTTAAATGCTAATTATACGTCATACAAAAGTTATTCAAGAAGCTGCTTGTCAGATAATAAACTAAGCTGTTTACCAAATGAGAATAATGACAGTTACCAGGTTAGATTTGTGGCCACAGATAAACCTGTCAACTGCCTTAATCGTGGAACCCTTACAGCTTTAACATCATCCAAAATACATAAATAACAGTAATGACATATACTAGATTACTGCTAAGCTGACAGTTCATGCAGTTCTCTCACTTTGTCCACTTTCCAACATTTCTTTACCATAGAAACGCATGGATGTCAGCAGGAGAAGAAAGCAACAATTACCAAATTGGTCCGAGCCACAAATGCCATCCTCCTGAGCAGGGCCATTTTCCTCTGCTATGCCCTCCTGAGGTTCACCAACAGCAGAGGCTAAGTTACAGCTGCTTATGTTGGTGTGCATGCCGTGGAGATCATACCCATTCTCCACAGGTCTACAAACAGAGACAAATTAATGGATTATGTAACATGCTAAATACATTCATTCAAGATAATTCAAAATAATAATGAAACACACAAAAAAATATGCATGTTTTGAGATTCATGTTACAACAAGCAAGAGTCATCCTTTGCAACCAACCCAAGCCTTGCTGGATTAAAAATAAACTGAGCAGTTGTATCAAAACAATGTCAATTTTGAGATGGATTCTAGCTATGCACAAGCAAATATATGGCACTGCCATATCACACATTTCTTTACTCCTTCTTACACTAGTTTATGGCCACATTTCTTTACTCCTTCTTACACTAGTTTATGGCCACATTTCTTTACTCCTTCTTATAATAGTTTGTGGCCACATTTCTTAACTTCTTTTAACTTTTTACTTCTCCTTTTATGACCAAACTTCTTTAATAACTCCTTTTTACACTCATTTATGGCAGCCTTCCTTTAAAGCCTCCGACTTCAGTGTTATGACAAACTTCCATCAGAAAGCCCCCACCAGAATCAGTTCAGTTCATTAAAACAAGCTTTGGGTCCAAAGTGTATTGTATTTTCAAACTAAAAGTCACAACACGTCACATGATTTCTTTTTTCTTTTCAATATTTTTTACTGCCCACGCAATTTTGAAAATTTCCGAGTCAGTCTGGATAAAGGCCTTGCTCAAGAATATTCCCCTTTTAGATCACCAGTAAAGAAGGTGTGGCACACCAGCTATCCCACTCTGAATGCAGGTACCTACATGTAGCTGACATTCCTCTTGACCTTAGTCTGACCATTTGCACGTTGACCATAAGCACAACAATCACTGCTCAGCTAATGGTGAGTGACAAAAATAAACCTACCTTTCTGGAGATAATGCATCTGACAACTTTAGTCTGTGAATAACAAGAAACGGAAATTGTTTTGTACGTCTATATACATATATATGTACATGTTTGTATCACATTTTCTGTCAAATAATATTTGTTCCAAAACCAAATTTAGTCTAAGAAATTAGACAACAAGAATACAAACCTTCTGTAAGCTGCACAGATGTATGTTTATCACCTCTCACAGAAAATTCTATTGATTTGATTGGTTGAAATGCCAACCATAAAAGACCGCTAATGACATTTTCATGTACCGCAGGAGTCATCTCCCTTCACTCCTTGTCTTTGCCTTGGAAAAAATATTATCAACTTCCTCCAGATATGTACCCGTATGGCCTGGGTTGTCACATAACTGTTTATCTACCTACATGTAAGTAAACCGTATGATGCAGGTCAAAACAGTAACAGTGTAACAAATTTTACTTAAATATGCTATGCGCAAGAAATACTTTAAGATGCACTTACATGTACATGTATATGTATTTATTTCAGCGCAGCTGTGCATACACGTAGGTACAGAAGTGTTAAATATCAGACACAATAGGCGTCAAGGAAACTTTTGTACAGATAATGTGACAGAGGGGTAGTACTTACAGCTGTTTCTGTTGCTGTAGGTAATGCTGGCACCTCTCTGCCCTAAGGCCAGCACACACCTGTTCTAACTGAGGGTCATCCTTCCTCCCTGCTAACCAGTACGTCTTCATCTCACCTTTACCCTGTCAATATATGACATAATGATAGTCACAGCCTGGCATAAGCACACATCCTCTCAGCCTGGCACAAGCACACATCCTCTCACAGCCTGGCACAAGCACATATCCTGTCACAGGCAGACACTAGCACATATCCTGTCACAGCCTGGCACAAGCACATATCCTGTCAAAGGCAGACACTAGCACACATCCTGTCACAGCCAGATATAAGCAAACATCCTGTCACAAGCACATATCCTGTCACAGCTACACATCACACATCCCCCGACAGCCTGGCTCAAGCACACTTCCTGTCACAGCCAGGCATAAGCACACATCCTGCCACAGCCAGACATAAGCACAGACACACATCCTGTCACAGCCAGACATAAGCACATCCTGTCACAGCCAGGCACAATCACATACCCTGTCACAGCCAGACACTTGCACACATCCTGTCATAGCCAGACAAGAGCACATCCTGTCAAAGCCAGACACAAACACACTTCCTGTCATAGCCTGACATACGCACACACCCTTTCACAGCTAGACACAAGTACATATCCTGTCACAGCCAGGCTCAAGCACACATCATGTCACAGCCAGGCATAAGCACACATCCTGTCAGAGCCAGATAAGCACACAGCTTGTCACGCCCAGACATAAGCACACAGTCTGTCACACCCAGGCTCAAGCACACAGCCTGTCACAGCTAGGCACAAGCACACATCGTTTCACACCCAGGCACAAGCACACAGTCTGTCACAGCCAGGCATAAGCACACAGTCTGTCACACCCAGACATAAGCACACAGCCTGTCACAGCCAAGCTTAAGCACGCATCCTGTCATAACCAGGCACAAGCACATATCTTGTAGCTAGCTGCTAGCCCACCCCTCAGACTGCTTTACCCACAGTGAACACAGAGTTACATCTAATGTGGAATACTACAGGGAACCCAGTCGCCAGCTACTAGCCCACAACTGGTTTGCCCATGGAGAACTTAAAGTTACTGTGGAACACTACAGGAAGCCCAGTCACCAGCTACTAGTCCACCCCTGGTTTGCCCATGGTGAACAATGGACACTCTCTGCTAGTCCACCCTTCAGACTGTTACATGTAGTGTGGAACACTACAGGAAGCCCAGTCACCAGCTACTAGTCCACCCCTGGTTTGCCTGTGGTCAACCTAGAGTTATTGTGGAGCACTACAGGGAACCCAGTAGCCAGCTACTATCCACCCCTGGTTTGCCTGTGGTCAACCTAGAGTTATTGTGGAGCACTACAGTGAACCCAGTAGCCAGCTACTAGTCCACCCCTGGTTTGCCTGTGGTGAACCTAGAGTTATTGTGAAGCACTACAGGGAACCCAGTCGCCAGCTACTAGTCCACCCCTGGTTTGCCTGTGGTGAACCTAGAGTTATTGTGGAGCACTATAGGGAACCCAGTAGCCAGCTACTATCCACCCCTGGTTTGCCTGTGGTGAACCTAGAGTTATTGTGAAGCATTACAGGGAACCCAGTCGCCAGCTACTAGTCCACCCCTGGTTTGCCTGTGGTGAACTACAGGGAACCCAGTCGCCAGCTACTGGTCCACCCTGGTTTGTCTGTGGTCAACCTAGACTAAATCTACATGTACATGTAGATTGTGACAGAGGGTTTCATGACTTGTATGTAGCTAGCTCGATATACAACCAGTACCTGAAAAATACAATGACATCTTGAACCCATAGCTTTCAGGTCTTGAATAGTTCTGAACGCAACAGTACCAGTTAAAAAACACACCAACCACAGACAACTGCACCCACATGTGAAGGCTTTAGGTACTGTACTGTGGTAAGAGTCATTTAACACATAGCCTATAGCCACATGGAACAAATTATGGTTGATGGTTGGTAGAAAGGTGAAATGGCATTCACCTTTCAAGAGTATTGTCATATCTTTGGTATTGTAGGGCATATATTACTAGCAGATGTTTAAAACTGCAATTACAATGCATTGTCAACCAATCATTGTGTATGCACTTCAACTGGTCTTGATAAACATGTCTAAAGTAGGGACTCACAGAAATGAACTACTGATTATGACATGGTGGAGAGTACTGAAAGACAGTAACACTGATACTCTGTACAGAAGAATGGATGAATGAATGCTTGGGGTTTAACCTTGTACATGTACTTAACAATTTTCCAGTCATATGACGAGGAAGAGCCATTAGGTGTGTGTACATATACTGTGTCTCCTTAAGACAGGGCCAGTCCATGTTGCCAATGTCTTGTTGCCACTGTAGTGTCATCGGTCCCTGTGAGTTCAAGTCCATCATCAGACAAGTGAAATATTCCTGAGTAGTGTGTTCAATCCTAGTGAAATACTATAATAAAGGAAAAAAAAGCTAGGCCAGATCAGCATGTAGTTTAGAAGCACCAGTAGTATTATTCACATAAAAGACATAGTCAGAACAATACACAAAGATGTGTGGTTCCTAGACTTTCAAAAGAAAATTATTTTAATGAATTTGAGTTATGTTTTTCTAACTTCCTTGTTAATGATTTTCATCAGATTTTAAGTAGTCAAAAAAAAGCAATACCATACACTGGCAAATGCGCAGTAAACTCCTAGCAATGACAAAGAGTAGAGTAGTAAAACCACAAGACTGTATGTTTATATTTCTTGTTGTTTTGCTATGATTTAAACAGAGTTTGGAAGGAGAGACTGACTGAAGGCACCTGAGTACACACAGGGTAGAATTCCTGTGGGGTGGTGGTTCTGTAAGCACATGTGCTGGCCCCAGGATGGTCATGGATGGGGACATGGGGAAGGTGCTGTGGATAGGCTGTATACTGGGTCTGTGTCCCCAGGGAAACTGGGGCAGGCCTGTGACCCACAGTACGCCACACATACTGGCTGGCGCTGGACCAGCATTGTGATAGTATGTGATGTACAACAGTTAGCAGAAGAATGGTCCTGCGCCATGCACATCTGGTAACTCTTTGAGAGGACTGGGTCTGCTTAAGCAGCTAGTAACAAGAGCTGCCTTCTTTTGTTCCCAAACAGCAAAGTTTTTATCAAAGGCCCAAGGAGCTAAGCATCATCTCACAGCCTGTGAGGAAACACAGAGAGACCGAGGCAGGGAGACAGAGGACTATGGTGAACACCTAACTCTCCCAAACAGGTAAGAGCGTTTGTCTTTTATTAATATTGATCACCTGATACTGGCAACTGTTTGTGCCATACTGACACAAGGCTGCCAGAGTGTAATTGGTTCCACACCAAACACAAGCCAACAAAAGCACCAAACGGCAAGAAGGTTTCCTGTACAAATGGTATTTCCATGTAGTTGTAAGGGCCAATGTCGGCTTATCCGTCACCTTGATATCAAGAAGAAAACACTCCACTTTTCCAAATATCCATAAAAAAGCCTCTATCTTTTGAATTATGCATATGATCAAATGGTTCTAGGACTTCCAAACACTGATTTAGGATGCATATTTACGCCAGCAAACCTGAATCCATATGTGCTTTTGAATGAATGTTTAGTTTGAAATACTGAATACTTTCCTAATCAAACAGCCAATCTGTCTCCAAACGGAAGAATGTTCTTGAAACTGGAGATGTCAATGAACATGGCATTCTCGCTACAGGCTCAGCTGACAAATGCTTCCAGTTCTACAAACCCTTAACTTACCATATGAAATGACATATAGTGGCATCTGGAATTAATTCATTCCGGACAGTTTTACAAATTGCTTACTCTACAAGTGGAGTTCAGTTCCCCAATTGCAACTATTTTAAAGATACAGATACTTTTTCCAGCGCATATAAAAATGTGCTAAGCAAGCCAACTGGAGAAAACTAGATAACTGAATGATAACTGCCACGAAATTTTGTAACACATTAAACTTTGGTCAAATATTTACCTCCACAATAATAAATCACTTTCCTTAATTGTTATTAACAAAAGAAGGCAAATAACGGAACCCTAGACACAAGGGGAACATACTTTTCACTAGAAATTGAGTGAGTGAGTGAGTGAGTGAGTGCTTGGGGTTTAACATTGTACTTAACAATTTTTCAGTCATATGACGAAGATATCCTTAGAGTACACGTAATGTGCCTCCTTATTGCAGGACGGATTCCCCCCTCTCTCAAAGCCATCTTATAGAGTTCAACTACATAACAAATGGCTTGCAGATAACAATTCCTTCATTTAATTGTGATGATGTTTAATGAATTTGTTACATGTATGGTCGGTCACCAACCAAATTTTAACCATACCTTAACCAAAACTTACATGTAATTCAATTTATTCTAAATAATTATTAATTTTAGATCATGAGGTGAAAATAAAGAATACTGTCATATCATGATTCATAAAATAACAGCAAAGGACAGTAACTGCAAAATTAGGTAAACTAGGCCACAAAGCTGTGCCAATTTGCCATCTTCACCTGAGATTAGATTCTAAACACGGATCAATCAATCTTAAATCAATCTTCACTGATGAGGATGAGACTCATGCCGTATGCCTGGAAGAACTGAGACAGATCTTCACATAACAAATGTGGACAACTTTAATGGAAAGCCTTTAGTTGTATTCTAACTGAGGAGTGCACTTCCAATGGGAAAATGCCCTGTGAACGGGCTTGTGCAGCTTGCTGTGATGTCGTCACACAAGAGCGTTACAGTACTCATCCATGCCACTTACTGCGCAGTCAAATGCTTGTACTCTTAGCTTTCCTCTATCCTCCCCCTCTTTGCAGGACACTATGAGGGAGTGTGTCCACTCGCTGCTCCCAGCACTGACCTGTCTGCTGGCAGTCTGGGTGGGGCCAGTCAACCCCCAGGCAGACAGCATCTGTAACAGCCTGGAGTTCCGCCGCCTGACTGTACCCCTACAGAATGAACACCAGTGTATGGTGCTAGAGAAGTTACAGACAGAGCTGGGACAGGACAAGAGGCTCAGGGATTCCCAGTACAATGAAATCATTGGGTGAGAAGTCCTAGTGCATACCACACTTTCAATCATTATAACTCACATTTTATATGACCAAATCCATGCTGACTTTCACTTATGCTCTGAAAAACCTCAGTTGATTTGGTGCTCTGGATAATTACATATAGTCACAGTATATCTTTGTATTCCAAGAAATGCTTCAAAATGATCTAAAAGTATCCTGCTAAAAGATATAACCCCTTTACCTGATAGAATAATGAGCACATGCATTTCATCCCTGATGGATTTGTCAGCAAATAGCAAGCTTTGTTAATAAACTCTACATCTGAGAGATTAATATGAGCACACCAATTTCACCCCTGATGGATGTCAGCAAATAGCAAGCTTTGTTAATACACTCTACATCTGAGAGATTAATATGAGCACACCAATTTCACCCCTGATGGATGTCAGCAAATAGCAAGCTTTGTTAATACACTCTACATCTGAGAGATTAATATGAGCACACCAATTTCACCCCTGATGGATGTCAGCAAATAGCAAGCTTTGTTAATACACTCTATATCTGAGAGATTAATATGAGCACACCAATTTCACCCCTGATGGATGTCAGCAAATAGCAAGCTTTGTTAATAAACTCTACATCTGAGAGATTAATACGAACACACCAATTTCACCCCTGATGGATGTCAGCAAATAGCAAGCTTTGTTAATAAACTCTACATCTGAGAGATTAATATGAACACACCAATTTCACCCCTGATGGATGTCAGCAAATAGCAAGCTTTGTTAATAAACTCTACATCTGAGAGATTAATATGAACACACCAATTTTACCCCTGATGGATGTCAGCAAATAGCAGGCTTTGTTAATACACTCTATATCTGAGATATTAATACAGATTTGTCAGCAAATAGCAAGCTTTGTTAATACACTCTACATCTGAGAGATTTGTCAGCAAATAGCAAGCATTGTTAATACACTCTATATCTGAGAGATTAAAATGAGCACACTAATTTCACCCCTGATGGATTTGTCAGCAAATGGCAGATGTTGATATACTCTCTCTCTTTCAGTCTACTACAGATGGTTGAAAGACGGATGAAGACTGGTTTTAGAAAGTCAGCTGTCATTGTGGATGACCCAAGAGCAAAAGTGAAAAGTTTCCCTGGTCTGAAGGGCATACCAATGAGCCGAGGTAGGTGCAGAGCAACAAAAGACCAAACATGAAATGTATTCTCATACAGAATTTAGTTCAACATATTGTAACATTTTCTCGGCTCACAGCCCATGTACATATATGTATATGGCATGGAGACCAAGTCACAGTATAATTCTGTGGGTATACTCTACATGGTGCAGTAGGTTTTCCCTCTTTTTTGTCAGATTCTGTTAAGAGATATGAACTTTATATTCTTCACTACGTGTATAAATGTGTCATTTAACCACATGGCACTGGAATATGCAGTACTGCTGAGAGAGGTCTGGAAAATGGGCAGTATGGTGCAGCTGCCGATCACTATTACGCTACCTCACAGTTTAACACTGACTACCTTCCGGTGCAGCCAAGAAACCGCTGTACTGCACAGCTGCGATAGCATCTGGCTGCTGTGTACTACCACAAGCTTTAACATGGTCTGGAGCTTACTGTTCAGTACCTTGCACTAACCACACAGAGCAATGCTATCAACGTTTTGCTGTGTGGCAACTATAAGGCCGATCTCACATTGTGTCATTGTTTCTGGTTACCAGATTGCTATGAGCTACACAAGAGTGGTATTAACATCAGTGGTGTGTACCCCATCAGGCTGAGCAGTGAGGCCATCGTCAATGTCTGGTGTGACATGGAGACGGATGGTGGCGGGTGGACCATCGTCCAGAGACGTATTGATGGATCCATCAACTTCACACGTAACTGGAACGAGTACACATTTGGTTTCGGCAACACAAACACTGAGTATTGGCTGGGCAATCAGCACCTACATGACATGACATCTAAAACCTCCTACACGCTGCGTGTGGACATCTGGGACTGGGAAGGCAGTCAAGCTTCCGCCTATTACGACAAGTTTAAAGTGTCCAGTGAGTCAGATGGCTTCAAACTGACTGCCCAAGACTACCACGGCGATGCAGGCGACGCATTTAACTTTTACCACAATGACATGAAGTTTAGTACGTATGACAAAGACCAGGATGCCTGGTATGGGAACTGTGCCCAGAAGGATCAGTCCGGCTGGTGGTTCAGAGCCTGCGGCTTCTCCTCCCTCAACGGGCTGTACCACCCAGGGGGACAGGCCAACATCGCCCCAGACGGACTCATCACGGGAGTCACGTGGTACCACTGGAAGAACGACTACGCCTATTCCATGAGGCGAACAGAGATGAAGCTCAAGCCTAAGGTGGCTCTCTCTGTTGAGGGGGAGGAGAACGGAGAGGAAGACGATGAAGATGAGGACTATGACGATGAAGATGAAGACTATGATGATGAAGAGGATGAATATGAAGAAGAAAATCTAGTTCGTGAAGATCGATATGGCCGGCCTGCACCAATAGGTTAAGCCACAGAGGTTTATTGTCCATGTACTATAGATGGCTGTATGGCCAAGTTCACTCCAAATACAGACTACCTTCCACTCTGACCAACAAACCTTTACTAACCCCAAATGTGAAAAGGCCACAGGCTGGTTTTACACTCAAGTCAATTAAATATATAGATATGGCACAGGGAAAACAAATTTTGTGATAGTTACCTGTAGACGGGACTTCATTTCACCGAACTAGTTTTTGGAATTTGATAGGTGTCATATTTTATCTAATTGCATTAAGACTTCAGGACAATACATAAATGTGTAGCACTGACTAGATTAGGGTCAGCTGACAACATTTATGTGTGTTATATCCAGAACACGATAATATAAACAACTATTCTAATACTTAGACTGGATGTTGATGTTGGTTTATTTACTGGTAGAGGTGTTACACAGATGATGTGTCTCAGATCTCACTGTACCATAATATCACTGCTTGGTCCTAATGTAGTATCTGGTTCAATGCACAGGGCCAAGTTGTCCAAAAGTGTACTGGAAATTCAGCCTGGTCTTAACCACATCTTGCATTAAGATAACACTTATATTTAAATTTATGACAGCTGGCTCCAGGTGCTTAGACCCTGTTAACCAGACCCATACTAAAATACACGCTACTTTATATATATATATATATATATATATATATATATATATATAGGAAAAAATAATAAAACGCCTTCTTAATTTTCTACATTCTGTTATATTCCAACTGCAGTTTCAAACATCATTTTATTTTCAAGGAATATGAATATGGATGTCTACAAAGGTCTTTATATAGGATATGTGTTACAAGTAACTAAGGAACATGTTACGTACACGTCGAAACAGGCAGTGGTTTAGTTACATGGCGTAATATATGGATAAACAGTTGCTGGGAATAAGGTCATACCAGTATAAAGCTGTTAAGTAGCGAACAATAGATTAATCAGTACCCCAGAGTGTCTATCTGCAGGGCAACTAGTGACAATGTGTCTTTTTTAATGTTCGCTACTTAACAGCTTCATACATGTACGACCTTGTTTCCAGTAATGGAAAGTTCAGCTCAGCGCCAGATACAAGATTCAGACTTGCTGAGGATACAAATGTCAATGACACATGTATGTTGCCATTACAAATTTCAATCCCAGAAAGCAACAAATCTTGAATTTGAATGTAAACATGATCTGATTAGTCATGAACCACTGCTGTAATTCCCCCAATTTAGTATGAATATTGGGTAAATTCTCACCTTAATATTTATATGGCCCCTGAAAACGGTGACAAAGTCTGATCCCTTCAAACACCTGTGGCACGGCTCACTGATATGTATTCTGCCACTCTGAAATGAAGCAGAAATCTACTGTACAGAAAATTGTGAACAGGCCTTCAGACCTATGGTTGTTAACAGTTATTTCGTTCGCAACCTTAGTGTAGAGATCATATACAGTAAGATTCACGAAATTTGAAATAATCATTTACTTAGAAACTTGGTAAACAGATTTCAGCCCATGAGAGACATTTCAGTAACCTTGACCTTCAACTTTGACATGACATGTATGAAACAGTTCCACCGGTTTATACTGTCACATATATGAAATAAAAAAAACATACCAGAAATGCGTATTTTTCCATAAAAATGTCCAGTTCTGCATTATTTTAGCCAACATACCAATTTTCATCATTCACTTCACAACTACAGTATAGAAATGAAATATTATAACAGAAGTCCTTAAGTCTGAGGAAGGGGAGAAATTCTCCACACAAAACATGGTGGCAGATGATAAATCATGACAAAAGCTCTAGATAGCCTTGTAACAGGTAATATGGTCAGCGAGTGATGAGACTGAGTGATGTGAACAGCTCCCTGTCACCCAGATATCGCAGCTCTCACATTTCCTTAGCTGTCAACTCACCTCACTGTTGGTTTGCATACGAGAAGCTGTATTGACAGCATCACCAAACAGGCAGTACTGAGGCATCCTCTTGCCCACCACCCCTCCCACTACACCACCTGTGTGCATACCTGAAAAACAGCATAATCTCACATTATACATCTAACAACATCAATATGTGATGAAAATACACTGAGGTTAACATGAAAATACAAAATGTCTACAATAAGTCTGTTTTACAGGGAATACTAGTATTGGTTACAATTATGCATTACAACCTGGGTAAACAGATTTGGTCAAGGGGGGATAACTCTCATTCGCTCATTCGCAGGGTGATGACTGGAAATCTCTCATACCCAACTCTATTTTCATCACAAATACATACATACTTTTCAGCAAATTTCAACTTTATATATCTATACTTTTATTTTTCAATTTGAACCTACACATATCTTTCAATTTTTATTTTGTGCATGATATATATGTGAGTAGTGAAATATGAGAAATGTCCAATATGAACTCTGAAGCCAACTCATCCATGAGACAATATTAGATATGATACAGAGCTGTTTCATACATTTGTTTCATCCCAATTTGGTAGCAGTTTTTATCCACATTTTAAAAAGACTTTTACCCAAAAAAACACACACACAAAAAAAAAGCATTGTGGGTTTGGTGTGTGGGTTGGTCACCTCCCCTACCCCCCAACTCACCTATTGTGATGTTTAGTTTCTGTTTGGTGTGTGGGTTGGTCACCTTCCCTACCCCCCAACTCACCTATTGTGATGTTGAGTTTCTGTTTGGTGTGTGGGTTGGTCACCTTCCCTACCCCCCGACTCACCTATTCTGATGTTGAGTTTCTGTTTGGTGTGGGGGTTGGTCACCTTCCCTACCCCCCAACACCTATTATGATGTTGAGTTTCTGTTTGGTGTGTGGGCTGGTCACCTTCCCTATCGCCCCGCTCCCCCCAACTCACCTATTCTGATATTGAGTTTCCGTTTGGTATGTGGGTTGGTCACCTTCCCTAACCCCCAACTCACCTATTCTGATGTTGAGTTTCTGTTTGGTGTGTGGGTTGGCCACCTTCTCTACCCCCCAACTCACCTATTCTGATATTGAGTTTCCGTTTGGTGTGTGGGTTGGTCACCTTCCCTACCCCCCAAGTCACCTATTCTGATGTTGAGTTTCTGTTTGGTGTGTGGGTTGGTCACCTTCCCTATCGCCCCCCCCTCCCCCCAACTCACCTATTCTGATATTGAGTTTCCGTTTGGTGTGTGGGTTGGTCACCTTCCCTACCCCCCAACTCACCTATTCTGATGTTGAGTTTCTGTTTGGTATGTGGGCTGGTCACCTTCCCTATCGCCCCCCACTCCCCCCAACTCACCTATTGTGATATTGAGTTTCTGTTTGGTATGTGGGTTGGTCACCTTCCCTAACCCCCAACTCACCTATTCTGATGTTTGTGTTTCTGTTTGGTATGTGGGTTGGTCACCTTCCCTATCGCCCCCCTCCCCCCAACTCACCTATTGTGATATTGAGTTTCTGTTTGGTGTGTGGGTTGGCCACCTTCCCTACCCCCAACTCACCTATTCTGATGTTGAGTTTCTGTTTGGTGTGTGGGTTGGTCACCTTCCCTACTCCCCAACTCACCTATTGTGATGTTGAGTTTCTGTTTGGTGTGTGGGTTGGCCACCTTCCCTACCCCCCAACTCACCTATTCTGATGTTGAATTTCTGTTTGGTATGTGGGTTGGTCACCTTCTCTACCCCCCAACTCACCTATTCTGATGTTTGTGTTTCTGTTTGGTATGTGGGTTGGTCACCTTCCCTACCCCCCTACCCCAACTCACCTATTCTGATATTGAGTTTCTGTTTGGTATGTGGGTTGGTCACCTTCCCTACCCCCCAACTCACCTATTCTGATGTTGAGTTTCTGTTTGGTATGTGGGTTGGCCACCTTCCCTACCCCTCCACCCTCCCCCCAACTCACCTATTCTGATGTTGAGTTTCTGTTTGGTATGTGGGTTGGTCACCTTCCCTACCCCCCAACTCACCTATTCTGATGTTGAGTTTCTGTTTGGTATGTGGGTTGGCCACCTTCCCTACCCCTCCACCCTCCCCCCAACTCACCTATTGTGATGTTGAGTTCCTGTTTGGTGTGTGGGCTGGTCACCTTCCCTATCGCCCCCTCCCCCCAACTCACCTATTGTGATATTGAGTTTCTGTTTGGTATGTGGGTTGGTCACCTTCCCTAACCCCCAACTCACCTATTCTGATGTTTGTGTTTCTGTTTGGTATGTGGGTTGGTCACCTTCCCTATCCCCCTCCCCCAACTCACCTATTGTGATGTTGAGTTTCTGTTTGGTGTGTGGGTTGGTCATCTTCCCTAATCCCCCCCCCCCCCCCCAACTCACCTATTCTGATGTTTGTGTTTCTGTTTGGTATGTGGGTTGGCCACCTTCCCTACCCCCCAACTCACCTATTCTGATGTTGAGTTTCTGTTTGGTGTGTGGGTTGGTCATCTGTGTGGCTTTACTCAGCAGCTCCAGGGCTAAGCCGGCCACGTTCAGCGCATGGTCAGGTGTCCTATCAGGTACGCCTCCTGCCACCATGTATACAGCGTCACCCAGAGTCTCTACCTGAATGTCAAACAGTGAAAAAGACAAGCAGACTACTGATTAGTCCTCAAAACAGTACTTGTCACAAGAAGAATCTGGTCTGAATTTATACTAAAACTGCTTTTTTTAATGAGTTTTTGACGAGAAACTTCTACTCTTGTCTACTCTTACCTACAATGTCTCCACAAGTTGTTGTCGATTTTTATACGTACATGTCATCAGCTTTGTTTCGCTTGAAGTCATTTACAATTTGCAAACAACATACCCAGACATCAGCACGTATGTAACATTTAAGGATTAATATCCAGATTTAGTATCTATCCATAATTAGAGACCCCCTTGTGTATTGTTAATTTGAGATTTAAAAAATACTCAGAAATGGTACATTAATCGTAATAATGAGTAATAAAATCACAAAACAATGAGGCTGATTTTATGCATATTTTCTGCCAAGATTCTTCGTCTACCAACGTCATACAGGACCAACCTTGACAAAATGTGAGGGCTTGGCCATATACATGTAGCTCAGTGTTAAAAAGTTACAAGAGTGACAACACGCTTATTGAATTTCATCCAAAATGGATTGCTGTTCTACATATGATTGTAAAAACAGGTTATCGAAGGACTAAGAGTTAGTTTTTTATGTTTCCAGATGATCTGACACTGAGGAAGGTGTAGATATACAGGTTTAATTCTCCTTCCAATCCTATCAACCTCACAGACTGCAACACACACAAAACATTGCTGGAATGTCTACACACTTTCCAAGCTGGCACGTCTACACACTTTCCAAGCTGGCACGTCTACACACTTTCCAAGCTGGCATGTCTACACACTTTCCAAGCTGGCATGTCTACACACTTTCCAAGCTGGCATGTCTACACACTTTCCAATCTGGCACCTACACACCAAGGTTATAACATACCATAAAATCTATGTACACGGACACTGACATCCACGCAGTATTCATGAAGTACACAACTATATAGGCAGAGGCTATTTGAAATACTAGCAATAACAGTTATCATTACATATACGCATGAATTTAGAAACTCTCAGGTAAATGAATGATGTTTACCTTTGAAGCTAGCAGAGGCAAATAACTTATATCAGTCCATATTACCATTACGACTGTGGTCAGAGATGTCAGTGTCATCAATTCGAACTGCATCATCATCCACTGTTGGTTCGAATTAATACTGCAGTGTATTTCCTCCATCTCCAAAAGGACTCCAATTCCCAGATTATATAGGCCAGCTGGCCTTGCTTTGGCCATCTATGACATCCCTAACACTAAACATGCTAAAGGCCATGGGAGCGGGGGAACTGCAGTGCCTCTGAAGGCCCTACAAGCAATGAGAGCGGGGAAACTGGAGTGCCCACAACGGCCCCAAAGGCAGTGAGAGCAGGGAAACTGGAGTGCCCCTGAAGGCCCCAAAGCAGCAAGAGTGGGAAAACTGGTGTGCTCAATGAAGGCCCTACAGAGAGTGAGAGCAGGGAAACTGGAGTGCCCCTGAAGGCCCCAAAGGCAGCAAGAGTGGGGAAACAGGTGTGCCCTATGAAGGCCCTACAGGCAGTGAGAGTAAGGAAACCACAGTGCCCCTGAATGCCCCAAAGGCAGCAAGTGTGGGGAAGCTGTTGTGCCCAATGAAGGCCCCAAAGGCAACGAGAGCAGGGAAACTGCAGTGCCCCTAAAGGCCCCAAAGGCAGCGAGAACAGGGAAACCAAAGTGCCCCTGAAGGCCCCAAAGACAGCGAGAGTGGGGAAACTTGTATGCTCAATGAAAGCACCAAAGGGACCGGGTTTGAACCTGTAACTCCTGAGCCCTTAATGACCAATTTCCCCATATGTGATGTACACCAATGTACTATATTTTGGGTCTTCAACATGCATTAGAAAAAAGCCTCAAAAGCTGTGACAGCAGGGAAACCGACAAATCCCCTGTACAGGGTATGGCTTACACCTGCATATACCTCCTGAGCTCTAGCAATTGGAAAGTCAGCACATTTAACCACTAGACCATGGCTGGCTACCTACATTGTACTTACCTTAAAGGCATTGTATTTATCCACAATAAGATCAAAGAGGGTAAAGACCTTATTGATGCACTCGACGACCTTTAAAGCACTGACATTCACACAGATGTCCATGAACCCAATGATGTAGCTGAACAGGATGGTCACTTGGTCAAATGTCTACCAAATAACAAGAAAATACATCCAATACATACAGCAACAATAATAAAATAAATGTTCATACCCAAATACAGACTACCCTTCACATTTATGCAGCTTTGAATCAATGCATTAGAGACACTTCAGTTTGTGAAAGCGTTATTCACTATGAATTTTTTTTCTGTGAATTCTAAATTTTGACAAGTAATATGGCTCTTTACATTAACTTGATTATCAACAGAAACTTAAACTAGAGTTGTCTTCTTTATGACACAGATACGTGAGCCTGCACTTCTACCCCAATGCCAATTCCATCTATAAACAGAAGAGTGCTGCCTAATGCACAAGATAAATGAGGACCCTAATTTAATTAAGTATTAGAGCATATCTTACTTGAAGCATTTATATGGGGAAAAACATTTGCAATCATCTCCTAGAGATCTTGAGGATTAATCAGGTTGACAACAGTCATAGAAAAAGAAGAAATGGAGAGCTGCAGATCTGCAAGAATTTGTACAACTGATGACTGGTGAATAATGATTAAAGAACGTGGTTGCTCAAGGGGCGCCAAAACATCCATGCTAATTTTGATGTATAGCCAAGACAAACACAGACCACTTCCGTTTCAGCTTTCCCTGTTGGATAACTACACGGTTTCTTTTGCTTACATACTCACCAGGCAAAGTGCTACCTTCAGTATTAATAACTTGACATATTTATCAGAGAGTTAACCCTCACTGACTTGAGGTTTGAATTCTGTCCTAGATATTTAACAAGCTGTCTAGAGGTTTACATCACACTTATGTACAAATGTAGCTCCCACTCCACAACAAGAATATGTTACATATGATGTAGTGTCTCTATATATACAGAGTATTAACCCAGTTGACCCTATATAATATATACAACTATAAAACTCTTCTCAAATAACATATGTACATGTAAAATTAAGTCCACCCGGGTCTCATGTTCTTACTTCACAGGCATCCACAGGGTCTACCCAGGTCTCATGTTCTTACCTCACAAGTGTCCACTGCGTCCACTCGGGTCTCAGGTTCTTACCTCTCAGGTGTCCACAAGGTCCACCTGGGTCTCATGTTCTTACTTCAAAGGGTCCATCCTGTTCTCAGGTTCTTATCTAAAAAGTATCCACAGGGTCCATCCTATTCTCAGGTTTTTACCTCACAGGTGTCCACAGGGTCCATCCTGTTCTCAGGGTCTTACCTCCCAGGTGTCCACAGGGTCCATTCTGCTCTCAGGTTCTTACTCACAAGTGTCCACAGGGTCCATCCCATTCTCAGGTTTTTACCTCCCAGGTGTCCACAGGGTCCATCCTGTTCTCAGGTTCTTACCTCCCAGGTGTCCACAGGGTCAATCCTGTTCTCAGGTGTCCACAGGGTCCATCCTGTTCTCAGGTTCTTACCTCACAGGTGTCCATAGGGTCCATCCTGTTCTCAGGTTCTTACTCACAGGTGTCCACAGGGTCCATCCTGTTCTCAGGTTCTTACCTCACAGGTGTCCACAGGGTCCATCCTGTTCTCTGGTTCTTACTCACAGGTGTCCACAGGGTCCATCCTGTTCTCAGGTTCTTACTCACAGGTGTCCACAGGGTCCATCCTGTTCTCAGCTTCTTACCTCACAGGTGTCCATAGGGTCCAACCTGTTCTCAGCTTCTTATTTTATAGGTGTCCACTGCATCAACCCTGTTTTCAGGTTCTTACCTCACAGGTGTCCACAGGGTCAACTCCATTTTTTAACCGCACGGCAATGGACTTTGGTATCATTGCATACAGCAGTGATTCACTTTTCTGCTTCCACAGATCCAGCTTGTGTAAGTTTTCCGCTATTAGCTTGCTTTTTTCCATTTGCTGCAACAGAGAAAACAAACAGAGGTACTCAAGACAAAACTACTGATCACAAAAAAAAAGAAATCTTGATTTTCATTAAAAAATTACAAGCGATATCATAAACAATCTCACACAAGTTTCATACAAATGAAAGAATTATGTGTACTGTGTTTTTTCAAGAACATGCATAGAGACGGTAGAGAAAACACAGACTTAGTTATTACATCGTTACAACTAGGAAGTAAATATCAATGCAGCAGTCCATGGCAAACTGACCATTTTTATTTATTTTATTAGTACTTTTCTAAATATTTTCTAAAGTCATAAAGTGTTTTACAAACAACTTTACAATTATCGACTTAAAAGTAAAAGTACAGTACATGTGTAAATTGGTGCTCTTGGAAGCATGGACAGTTCAGAGTTTAAGACTAATAAGGCAGGTAGTTATGGATAATAATAATTGCTAGAAAAACTACTATCCCGGCCTACATGTACACTGTACATTGTGCAAGTACATTTCGGATGGCTTTTAATTTTCCTTTACTACATAAATAGGATGAACATTTGTGAGAAGCTCAAATATTCGATGCATCATGGTGATACCAACTGATCACAATCTGTCTATTACTTAAAGTTCAAGGCAGAAGTACCTACTCAATCCTTCCCTAGTAGACAGGGTTAATTTATTCATTTATTTGATTGGCGATCTATGCCGTACACAAAAATAGGAAACCAACAACCATCTGCAGGTTCCTGACAGACCTTCCCATGTATGGCCGGAGAGGAAGCTATCATGAATTGGACTTGAAATTCACACAGGATTACATACTTTACACATGACACAGACATATGTCATTTTACACCTGACACAAACATCTATCACTTTACACCTGATAAAGACATTTGTCACTTTACACCTGACACAGACATTTGTCACTTGACACCTGACACAGACATTTGTGACATTACACCTGACAAAGACATTTGTCAATTTACACCTGACACAAACATTTGTCACTTTACACCAATAACCAATACAACAGTACAGCATAACCAATGTGGGGGTACAACAGTACAGCATAACCAGTGTAGAGATACAACATAACCAGTGTAGAGATACAGCAGTATAGCATAACCCATGTGGAGATACAACAGTACAGCATAACTTGTGTGGAGATACAACAGTACAGCATAACCAGTGTGGAGATACAACAGTACAGCATAACCAGTGTGGAGATACAACAGCACAGCATAACCAGTGTAGAGATACAACAGTACAGCATAACCAGTGTAGAGATACAACAGTACAGCATAACCAGTGTGGGGGTACAACAGAACAGCATAACCTGCTGAGAAGGTAAACAAAGCAATATTAACATGCTATCAAGCTTGCTGCCTGATGAACGGTTTGCACTTGCTATATAACTGGCACACCAGTATCATAAATGCCAAAATGGTGAAAACACAAGCTCTACAACTTGTTTGCATTTTCATTTTATTCATTATTTTTTGGCATTATTGCCAAACCAACTAGATATACAGCCTGATCCAAAATTAACTGGGGAGCCTCACTGGTTGAGTGCCTTAAAGCATTTAGGGTCTTCTTGCAGCCAGTAAGTCAGGAGGTGTGTCAGGTACCTGGCACAGGGCTGTGGTTTATTCCAGGCACTCTGGTCTCCTCAACCAATACACCTCATAACTTTTATTCAAGTGAAGAATTTTTTTTATTCAAGTGAAGATATACTGTTGAACACCGCAAGCATAAGCAAGCATTTTGTATATCACAGATCATTTAGCATTTAGATATCGGCTGGAACAAATGTGCGCATGACTAAAAAAAATGTGTGCATGACTAAAAAAAACAAACACCTAGCAGACATGCAAGTATGGGGTTGTATAACAACACTGACATGTGCTTCAGAGACCAACAACGCCCAGGGTGACAGGTGTTGTGTTACAGTACAGTGTTGTAACCTACAAAAGGTAGCTACAAACCTGATGTAAATGGTAACATGGCCTCAAGTGTATTACTAACTATATATCACAGACTATCCTGAGCAAACTAAGAAACTGTTCTGAGACTCAGATGCTGCTCAGAGGCTTAACTCAACACTTGTGGGCCATTTTCCAGGTTCAAGGAACTAACCAGTCCTTTTGATAGTTGCTCCATCATTCTTCATTTGTATTTTAATCCAGTCCACAAGCCAACAAATGATTCGGCAGTATGATTACAATAAAAAGGCCTGGAGCACAAAAGGATCTTAAAGCATATCCACAGCTGGTCGGCTAAAAGAAACATAATGGTGGAATTGACCAGCTGAGAAGCCATCACCCAAAGCCATAACTGCAAAGGAATATCAGCATTTTCCAGAACACATAAGTTTTATTGACGAAATGTCTGCTACATGAAAGATTCTTTTCTCAACCATAAGGTTACAGTATTTTTTAAAAAAGCAAACATATCATATTCAGTAAAGTCAATGATGCTGGTTTTTCCTAAGTCAGAAATAGGTAATGGGTAGAGTGATTGCTCTCCCACGGCATCCCTAATCATGTGTGAGAGAGGCTTGCTTCAACTATCTGATGAATGTAGCTATAGTGATCTGGCATGATGGGCAATGTTGATCATCACACACAAAAACCAGAACCATTTGTCTGCGGTAACAGCTTCACAAAGCGAATACTCAGCGTAAGTGATAGCAATTTGTCAGAATACACAAGGAAACAGTCAAAGCTTCTCAGGGAGTCTGAAGTCATAAAAGCCATCCCATCAACTGTCCATGAGTGATTTCAGTATTGTGATCAGAGCTCCATGGTTCAGCATGCCCAACAGCATGTACCTCACAACGGTGGAGCACGTGGCCTGGTCTAGACAGGGCAGTACAGCATGTACACCGCCACGGTGGAGCACATGGCCTGGTCTACACAGGGCAGTACAGCATGTACACCGCCATGGTGGAGCTCGTGGCCTGGTCTAGACAGGGCAGCACAGCATGTACCTCGCAACGGTGGAGCACATGGCCAGGTCTACACAGGGCACCACAGCATGTACACGGCCAAGGTGGAGCACGTGGCCTGGTCTACACAGGGCAGTACAGCATGTACACTGCCACGGTGGAGCTCGTGGCCTGGTCTAGACAGGGCAGCACAGCATGTACCTCGCAACGGAGGAGCACATGGCCAGGTCTACACAGGGCAGCACAGCATGTACACGGCCAAGGTGGAGCACGTGGCCTGGTCTACACAGGGCAGTACAGCATGTACACTGCCGTGGTGGAGCACGTGGCCTGGTCTACACAGGGCACCACAGCATGGACACCGCAACGGTGGAGCACATGGCCTGGTCTACACAGGGCAGCACAGCATGTACACCGCTGCGGTGGAGCACATGGCCTGGTCTACACAGGGCAGCACAGCATGGACACCGCTGCGGTGGAGCACATGGCCTGGTCTACACAGGGCAGTACAGCATGTACACTGCCGTGGTGGAGCACGTGGCCTGGTCTACACAGGGCAGCACAGCATGTACACTGCCGCGGTGGAGCACATGGCCTGGTCTAGACAGGGCACCACAGCATGTACACCGCAACGGTGGAGCACATGGCCTGGTCTACATGGGACAGCACAGCATGTACACCACCACGGTGGAGCACATGGCCTGGTCTACATGGGACAGCATAGCATGTACACCGCCATAGTGGAGCTCGTGGCCTGGTCTACACAGGGCAGCACAGCATGTACACCGTCACGGTGGAGCACGTGGCTTGGTCTACACAGGCCAGAACAGCATTTACAGCACCACAGTGGAGCTCATGGCCTGGTCTGCACAGGGCAGCATAGCATGTACACCGCTGCGGTGGAGCACGTGGCCTGGTCTACACAAGGCAGCACAGCATGTACACTGCCACGGTGGAGCACGTGGCCTGGTCTACACAGGGCAGTACAGCATGTACACCGCCACGGTGGAGCACATGGCCTGGTCTACACAGGGCAGTACAGCATGTACACTGCCACGGTGGAGCACATGGCCTGGTCTACACAAGGCAGTACAGCATGTACAATGCCACAGTAAAGCACGTGGCCTGGTCTATATGGGACAGCACAGCATGTACACCACCACGGTGGAGCACGTGGCTTGGTCTACACAGGCCAGAACAGCATTTACAGCACCACAGTGGAGCACATGGCCTGGTCTACACAGGGCAGTACAGCATGTACACCGTCATGGTGGAGCACATGGCCTGGTCTAGACAGGGCAGCACAGCATGTACACCGCCATGGTGGAGCACGTGGCCTAGTCTACATGGGACACCATAGCATGTACACCGCAACGGTGGAGCACATGGCCTGGTCTACACAGGGCAGCACAGCATGTACACTGCCACGGTGGAGCACGTGGCCTGGTCTACACAGGGCAGTACAGCATGTACACCGCCACGGTGGAGCACGTGGCCTGGTCTACACAGGGCAGTACAGCATGTACACCACCACAGTGGAGCACGTGGCCTGGTCTACACAAGGCAGCACAGCATGTACACTGCCACGGTGGAGCACGTGGCCTGGTCTACACAAGGCAGCACAGCATGTACACTGCCACGGTGGAGCACATGGCCTGGTCTACATGGCACAGCACAGCATGTACAATGCCACAGTAAAGCACGTGGCCTGGTCTATATGGGACAGCACAGCATGTACACCACCACGGTGGAGCACGTGGCTTGGTCTACACAGGCCAGAACAGCATTTACAGCACCACAGTGGAGCTCATGGCCTGGTCTGCACAGGGCAGCATAGCATGTACACCGCTGCGGTGGAGCACGTGGCCTGGTCTACACAGGGCAGCACAGCATGTACACTGCCACGGTGGAGCTCGTGGCATGGTCTACACAGGGCACCACAGCATGTACACCGCCACGGTGGAGCACATGGCCTGGTCTACATGGGACAGGACATCATGGGTAATACAGTAAACTGATATCACACTTGAGAACGGAAAATACCAAACTGAGGATTGACTTACCAGCAACACTCTCCAATTCCAGATAACACTGAGAAGAACAAAGAATATGGCTCCATGGAAGAAATGCCCAAAGAAAATTGTTTCTTATGAGCTCTGGGAATTCACATCAATGCATTTGTTCTCTTCACAAACAGCCAATATATGTATAAAAAATATATATCATGGAAACAGAGCCAATATCAGACAAACTTGAGAGCAGTCATGAGTAAATTAAAGATAGCCTCGTACCTTGTCAAATCCCTGGGGCGCGTTCTCGGCTAGGTGAAGTGGTATCTAGTGTTTGTTTAACGCAACACACCAAGACAAAGAAGTAAATCACCAAACTTTGGCAAGTTACTAACAGACTGTACAAGTGGTTTTAAAGGGATGTTCAACTTTATAAACAACATCATGAACCACTTATTTCACCACCAATGACCTACACAGTGACCATGGACCCTTTGACGACAATCCTTGGTTTGTTGTATTGATTGTACATTATGTGGAGTACATGTACAATATACACGTAAAGTGTATTTTTGATTTTAGTGAACTAGACTTTACACTTGCTTTGTTTCAAAAATTTTGTGATGTGAAAGATGGTTCTATTTTTAGCTTATCAGCACATGTAGTATCAGTCCCATCGGTCAAGGAGAATCGAAATATTTGTTCATCACTTGACAAATTTGACAGCAAGTGTGAGTACAACTCAACTAAAATTCTTAAAGAAAACACGAACATTAATATATGTCAGAGGAAAGATTATTAAACACTGTCCACAAAAAATAGTTATATTCATATTTTTATAATTTTTTCAACCAAGTAGAATGCATTTGAAAGTTTGGACTCTAAGGTGGCCTTTTTTGACCATACTGGAACCAGTGACCTATTGAAATTAAGAAGCTTCAAAACCCTAAAAGTAGTTTTGTGACTATATCTCAAACAATTACAAATATAGACAAACTAGTAGCAGAATATATTTATTTATTCATATATTTGATTGGTGTTTTACGCCGTACTCAAGAATATTTCACTTCATATGACAGCCGCCAGCATTATGGTGGGAGGAAACCAGGCACGGCCTGGTGGAAACCCACAACCATCCGCAGGTTGCTGTATGCCTTCCCATGTACAGCCGGAAAGGGAGGCCAGCATGAGCTGGACTTGATCTCACAACGACCGCATAGGTGAGAGGCTCCTGGGTCGTTACGCTGTGCTAGCGCGCTAACCAACTGAGCCACAGAGGCCACCCCCCAAACTATTAAAGACCTAGAACAACAACCTTCAAATCAAATTAAACTACAACAGACAACATCCCCAACAATTTTACTACTAGATTTCAAACAGCTTTTGCAGCTTTGTAGAAAAATGACAAGAAAAGCTGTCTGAAAAGAATTTTTTAATCATCACCTACTACCTCTAATGGACTTCTAATAATAAACAAATCCTTGCCACTGTGAGAAAGAAATCAGGCAGAAATTAAAAAAACTGAAGTTGTTTAGATTTTTCTACCAACTTAAAAATGTTGCCATATTGTGGAAGAGATGACAAAACTCCAGAGCATATTGTAGTATTGGAGGGTTACATGAAGAGAGCAATATCTCCAGTCTCACATGACGGCTGTACCAGCAAAGGAAATATGCACCGATCCCCTTAAATGGGGTTCCCAAGTCCATCAAATGGGGCAATGATGAAAGGCACAGCAACTGAACAACTGCAAATGGCTCAAACTATGCAGACAGCAACTGTTCATGGCTGAATGAAAGCATATTGCACATTATGGCGTACAGAGAGAGTGTACTGTGAAAGGACTGACAACATAATAAATCGGACATTGACATAATAAAAGACAGGCTCCAACTGTCAGGAGAATGGTGACCTGACAAGAAGACAGATTGCTGGAGCAAGACATGCAGAAAGTGAATCTGCAGAGAAGGTTTGGAGATTGGGACACAAACCATCAAAGCTAATCACAGACTACACAGCCAGCCCATATTCATCAAGAGCAGTCGCCAAACTAGATGTATCTATAAAAGGTCCTATCTCACAAATTGATCTGACTTTTCACTAGAGTTGAAAGTTTAGTATGATATACTGGACATGTCGACTACAAAGGAACATCCCTGTAATCTGATTCCTTTTATTTTGTGACCAGTTATCAGTGTTTAATTGCCCAGCAGGCCCACAAAGGTGATTATCCTCTGATTATGTTATGGATGGATGACAAACCATGAGCACTAACCTCAATAAAGTCTCAATAAAATGGAATCATTGCAAATTAAAGACAGCAACTTTGTGACTAAAGGTCTTCATTAGTTAGATTTTCCTTGAAACCTACAGCTACTAATGTACCACTAACCAACCATACACAGATGAGACATAAATACATTGTGCTGGAAACAATAGTGACAAAAACATGCTTCTCTGATTCAATACCAGAAGTACATGTGCTGGAAACAATAGTGACAAAAAGATGCTTCTCTGATTCAATAGCAGAAGTACATGTGCTGGAAGCAATAGGGACAAAAACATGCTCCTCTGATCAATACCAGAAGTACATGTGCTGGAAACAATAGTGACAAAAAGATGCTTCTCTGATTCAATACCAGAAGTACATGTGCTGGAAACAATAGTGACAAAAACATGCTCCTGTGATCAACACTAGAACCAAATGTATCCTGATCCCTACTAAACACAATACTCCAGTAGGTCATGCCTGGTAATAATAATACACACCAAATTAATGCCATATTTAATAACAATCATCAAGTCATGCACCAATCAAACAGCAGGTGCCATCGACATACAACTGAAGCGACTTTCAACTGCTGTGCTTTTATAGCTTCACCCAGGGTTTTAGTGCATGCATGTCAACATGAATACAGTGGTTACAGGGGGCGAGAACAAAATCAATGTGGGGATAATGTACTACCTTGTCAATGGAGTACTCCAGCTGGGAAGCATGTTGGAAGCCGGCTAGCACCATGTCCCGACTGTTGTCATGAAGACTGAGATCATTGATGTACAGGCTTAACCCTTCCATCTCTTCTAAGCTTCCTATCCTGTGAAACAACAACAATGAGAATGACTAGAAAGTTTACATGTACACAGAAACTATATGGATTCCTCTCAAACAGGTAAAAACTGAATACTGTATACTGCATACAAATGGTACATACATTTAGGACACATTCATTCCGAAATATACATACACACATAGGGCTTGAATAAGGGCAGAATTCTAAGCTTATTATGCACATGTGTAGAGGATAAACACTTATAAATCCTGACAATACAATCCTGACAATACAAATCCTGACAACACAAATCCTGACAACACAAATCCTGACAATACAATCCTGACAATACAAATCCTGACAACACAAATCCTGACAATACAAATCCTGACAACACAAATCCCGACAACACAAATCCTGACAAGACAAATCCTGACAATACAAATCCTGACAACACAAATCCTGACAATAAAAATCATATCCTGTTGGAAATGGGAATCTGGAGCAGCTGGGAGTGGCTTTAGCAAGTTACAGTGCTAGAATTCTACATTTCTACACTGTTCTGGGTGACATTTATCATACTGGTAGAAGGCAAACTGTTGCCAGTAAACTTCATATAACACTACATCAACTCAGAGCACCTACAGCCACTTATCGACACCAAGGAACTGACTTAAAGCAAAGGGAATCTTGCCAAGAAAATTTCACCTGTACAATAGTGTTCAAGTTTTATGAGAGTGACTGAGTGCTTGAGGTTTAACCTCGTACTTAATAAGTTTTCAGTCATATGACGACGAAGGAGTCCTTAGACTCCTCACTGCAGGACAGTTTTCCATCACTTTTTATCTAGGGTTGCTTCCCTGAGATGACTTACTGAAGGAAGGCAAGTAGGCTACCCCACTTGAGCCATTATACTGATACAGATCAACCGGTCGTTGCACTATCTCCTTAATGCTGAACGCTAAGCGAGGAAGTTACAACTTCCTCTTTTACAGCCTTAAGTGTGACCCTACCCAGGAATGACCCTGGATCTACCGCTCATGAAGCAGACACTCTACCAACTGAGTCATCTAGGCCAGTCAGTTTTATAGGTAAAATAAACATACAGCATAGGTCTTGTCATAGTCAGAGATACACTGAGGGCTTGTATCTGTCTCATGTGATAGTTACAACGCAAAAATCATCAGATGATATATCAGCCTGAATCATTCGGAATGCATATTACTGCTGACCCAACTGCACCCCTCCCTAAACAGCTCATCTGCCTGGAGTAGCATTACTGACAGAATATACTGGCCAAATGTAACCCTAATATATAGCATTATTCATGGCCCTTTGGTTCATGCCTAAAATCACTGTTCAAACCTGTACACACACGTACATGTACTACCTCATCTAGGATATTGCCATCAAAAACACATCCCACACCCACAAAATTCTCGAAACAAAGCTTAAGATAATCTGGAGCTAAGATGTGATTGCCCCCAGTGAAGCATCCAAGGCCTCATTTAAATTTGTGACGCCTGCGATGTGCGAATTGTTGCTTTTGTGTTTTTTGTACATGTATAACTTTGTCTTATGTCATGGCATGTCGTCAAAGAATATCAAAATATATCACAGGCACAGGCCACGATGTACAGTTTGCTGTCAGAACGTACATGGTATCACAGGCACAGATCACGATGTACAGTTTGCTGTCAGAACGTACATGGTATCACAGGCACAGGCCACGATGTACAGTTTGCTGTCAGAACGTACATGGTATCACAGGCACAGATCACGATGTACAGTTTGCTGTCAGAACGTACATGGTATCACAGGCACAGGCCACGATGTACAGTTTGCTGTCAGAACGTACATGGTATCACAGGCACAGGCCACGATGTACAGTTTGCTGTCAGAACGTACATGGTCTCACAGGCACAGATCACGATGTACAGTTTGCTGTCAGAACGTACATGGTATCACAGGCACAGATCACGATGTACAGTTTGCTGTCAGAACGTACATGGTATCACAGGCACAGATCACGATGTACAGTTTGCTGTCAGAACGTACATGGTATCACAGGCACAGATCACGATGTACAGTTTGCTGTCAGAACGTACATGGTATCACAGGCACAAGTCACGACGTACAGTTTGCTGTCAGAACGTACATGGTATCACAGGCACAGGCCACGATGTACAGTTTGCTGTCAGAACGTACATGGTATCACAGGCACAGATCACGATGTACAGTTTGCTGTCAGAACGTACATGGTATCACAGGCACAGGCCACGATGTACAGTTTGCTGTCAGAACGTACATGGTATCACAGGCACAGATCACGATGTACAGTTTGCTGTCAGAACGTACATGGTATCACAGGCACAAGTCACAACATAAAGTTTGCTGTCAGAATGCACATGGTATCACAGGCACAAGTCACAACATACAGTTTCTTGTCAGAACGTACATGGGATCACAGGCACAAGTCACGACGTACAGTTTCTTGTCAGAACGTACATGGTATCACAGGCACAAGTCACAACATACAGTTTCTTGTCAGAACGTACATGGTATCACAGGCACAAGTCACAACATACAGTTTCATGTCAGAACTTACAACGGTGTGCACAGAAAGGCGACAGAATGCCAGTCGTCTATGGCTTTCATCTGCCCCCTGAGTATAACTGTCCGTCTTGCTAGGGCCCTATGGTCAGGGGCGCTCCTACACTGACACACGGCCTCTTTGGTCAAGGGACACAACTTCAAACTTGTCTGTGTCTCTAGCTCAAACACCACCTTCTGTAGGCACAACACCTGTCAGGAAAAACAAAAATATAACCTTAGTCAGCTGGAAAATGGATGTAATTCTCTCGTACAGAAGCACAACTTGAACAACACTACTTGACTTGTACACAAATCTACTGCAAAGCCCACAAACTACATGTACTTGACTCATACACAAATCTACACCAAACTTTACACTCTACTTGACTTGTACACAAATCTACTGCAAAGCTCACAAACTACATGTACTTGACTCATACACAAATCTACACCAAACTTTACACTCTACTTGACTTGTACACAAATCTACTGCAAATCCCACGCACTACATGTACTTGATTTATACACAAACCTACACCAAACTTTACACTCTACTTGACTTGTACACAAATCTACTGCAAAGCTCACAAACTACATGTACTTGACTCACACATAAATCTACACCAAACTTTACACTCTACTTGACTTGTACACAAATCTACTGCAAAGCTCACAAACTACATGTACTTGACTCATACACAAATCTACACCAAACTTTACACTCTACTTGACTTGTACACAAATCTACTGCAAAGCTCACAAACTACATGTACTTGACTCATACACAAATCTACACCAAACTTTACACTCTACTTGACTTGTACACAAATCTACTGCAAATCCCACGCACTACATGTACTTGATTTATACACAAACCTACACCAAACTTTACACTCTACTTGACTTGTACACAAATCTACTGCAAAGCTCACAAACTACATGTACTTGACTCACACATAAATCTACACCAAACTTTACACTCTACTTGACTTGTACACAAATCTACTGCAAAGCTCACAAACTACATGTACTTGACTCATACACAAATCTACACCAAACTTTACTCTACTTGACTTGTACACAAATCTACTGCAAAGCTCACAAACTACATGTACTTGACTCATACATAAATCTACACCAAACTTTACACTCTACTTGACTTGTACACAAATCTACTGCAAAGCCCACGCACTACATGTTCTTGACTCATACACAAATCTACACCAAACTTTACACTCTACTTGACTTGTACACAAATCTACTGCAAAGCTCACAAACTACATGTACTTGATTCATACACAAATCTACACCAAACTTTACACTCTACTTGACTTGTACACAAATCTACTGCAAATCCCACGCACTACATGTACTTGATTTATACACAAACCTACACCAAACTTTACACTCTACTTGACTTGTACACAAATCTACTGCAAAGCTCACAAACTACATGTACTTGACTCACACATAAATCTACACCAAACTTTACACTCTACTTGACTTGTACACAAATCTACTGCAAAGCTCACAAACTACATGTACTTGACTCATACACAAATCTACACCAAACTTTACACTCTCCTTGACTTGTACACAAATCTACTGCAAAGCCCACAAACTACATGTACTTGACTCATACACAAATCTACAACAGACTTTACACTCTACTTGACTTGTACACAAATCTACTGCAAAGCTCACAAACTACATGTACTTGACTCATACATAAATCTTCACCAAACTTTACACTCTACTTGACTTGTACACAAATCTACTGCAAAGCCCACAAACTACATGTACTTGATTCATACATAAATCTACACCAAACTTTACACTCTACTTGGCTTGTACACAAATCTACTGCAAAGCTCACAAACTACATGTACTTGACTCATACATAAATCTACACCAAACTTTACACTCTACTTGACTTGTACACAAATCTACTGCAAAGCTCACAAACTACATGTACTTGACTCATACACAAATCTACACCAAACTTTACTCTACTTGACTTGTACACAAATCTACTGCAAAGCCCACGTACTACATGTACTTGACTCATACACAAATCTACACCAAACTTTACACTCTACTTGACTTGTACACAAATCTACTGCAAAGCCCACGCACTACATGTACTTGATTCATACACAAATCTACACCAAACTTTACACTCTACTTGACTTGTACACAAATCTACTGCAAAGCTCACAAACTACATGTACTTGACTCACACATAAATCTACACCAAACTTTACACTCTACTTGACCTGTACACAAATCTACTGCAAAGCTCACAAACTACATGTACTTGACTCATACAAAAATCTACACCAAACTTTACACTCTACTTGATTTGTACACAAATCTACTGCAAAGCCCACGCACTACATGTACTTGACTCATACACAAATCTACACCAAACTTTACTCTACTTGACTTGTACACAAATCTACTGCAAAGCCCACGTACTACATGTACTTGACTCATACACAAATCTACACCAAACTTTACACTCTACTTGACTTGTACACAAATCTACTGCAAAGCCCACGCACTACATGTACTTGATTCATACACAAATCTACACCAAACTTTACACTCTACTTGACTTGTACACAAATCTACTGCAAAGCTCACAAACTACATGTACTTGACTCACACATAAATCTACACCAAACTTTACACTCTACTTGACCTGTACACAAATCTACTGCAAAGCTCACAAACTACATGTACTTGACTCATACAAAAATCTACACCAAACTTTACACTCTACTTGATTTGTATACAAATCTACTGCAAAGCCCACGCACTACATGTACTTGACTCATACACAAATCTACACCAAACTTTACACTCTACTTGATTTGTACGTAAATCTACTGCAAAGCCCACCAACTACATGTACTTGACTCATACACAAATCTACACCAAACTTTTTTCACACTCTACTTGACTTGTACACAAAATTACTACAAAGTTTACACATTTCTTGACTGGTACACAAATCTACTGAAAAGCTTACTCACCACTTTACTGACCTGCACAAAAATCTACTGCAAAGCTTTAGTTCCAGTCTACTTCACTTGCACACAAATCTATTACAAAGCTTTACAATTCTATTTGACTTGCACAATATATATTATAATATATACTATATATAACAGTATTCAGTATCACCATTTGACTTGAACAAATTTTTTGCACAATTTAATGAGCAGCTATTTGACTTTTGACTCTCTAACCTCTCTACTATCCTTGCACAAATCTATTGCAAACCTTTACTTGACCTCCGTATAAGACTATGCCTGGCACAACTTTACATGATGAGTACAAAACCACTGCACAACTGTACACATGCTGTGTGTGACCAATGTACAAAGAAAATCATCTAATACTGCTGAGACTTACATTATCCCACGTGAAAGACATGACAGGTCGCCGCAAGTGGAACCTCTCCGTGACATCTGTGCCCACCAGGTGGCTCTGAAACAGCCGAAGTAAACTGGGGCCCACATTCTGTATGTGCATGGTGTGGTCAAACACAAGGCAAAATGGAAACACCTGCCAATCAAATCAAAGAACACCATTTTCAGATCCAAAAAAAAAAAACAAACCTCTGTCAAAAAATTGATGAGAAATTTGTTTTTGCAAGGTAAAGACATGGAGACTGTACACATCACTGTAGGAGTCCAACATTTCAAAAACTGTATTCTAATGCCAGTTTTGCTGATCATGAAAACAATCCAAACTGATCCCTGAAACCAAAGTGCACACACAAGAGCCTGTTCTGAAAACAAGCAGCCCAGGATATGCCACCAGCTAAAATCATTGATGTTCATACAGCTGAATGTATATAATTTATGTACATGTATATATAAAGGTATAACAAGTAAGATCAGTTTTTCCATTCTAAACGTTATATGTGATATATACTCTCTACTTGTACATGTAGTTATATCAATAACTCCATCACTGACAAATAAATGCACCAGTTACAGCTATTCTAACTCTATACTAAATAAGGACAATATTATAATTACCATTACAGTTACTGTCACTGTACATCAACCTTATTAAGTGTACATACTAGTATCTTAAAAATAATCCTCATAGTCAATATCTTATGTGTACTGTCCAAAATTACATGTAACCATGACATTTTACGCTGACGGTCATACCAATCTCCGTCACTAGAGGGTAAATTACACTGCTGGCCGGTTGTGCACTCTTATGAAGAGAACAGTAGTTCCAACTACCGTAACTCCACGACCAGAGTTATTCTGCAGCTAAATAGATATGTGGACAAAATTGCTTCCCGATAAATACCTAGATACCCTATCAACAGACAATTTCTTCAATGAGTCGACTTAAAATGGGTTTATGATGGTATTACAAACATGGAACATTAATGTCAAGTGATAAAGTACAACCTCAAATCACCTGGATGATTCACCCAGATGCCATGCTGGAACTTTTTCAGTACAATGGTGCCTGCCTGTACACCAGCAATCAGTAATATGGTGCCTGACTGAACACCAGTAATCAGTACTATGGCACCTGACTGAACACCAGCAATCAGTACTATGATGCCTGCCTGTACACCAACAATCAGTACTATGATGCCTGACCAAACACCAGCAAGCAGTACTATGGCGCCTGCCTGAACACCAGCAATCAGTACTATGGTGCCTGTCTGAACACCAGCAATCAGTACTATGGCGCCTGTCTGTACACCAGCAATCAGTATTATGATGCCTGACCAAACACCAGCAATCAGTACTATGGCGCCTACCTGAACACCAGCAATCAGTACTATGGTGCCTGTCTGAACACCAGCAATCAGTACTATGGCGCCTGTCTATACACCAGCAATCAGTACTATGGTGCCTGTCTGAACATCAGCAATCAGTACTATGGCGCCTGTCTGAACACCAGCAATCAGTACAATGGCGCCTGAATGAACACCAGCAATCAGTGCTATGGTGACTACCTTAACATCAGCAATCAGTACTATGGTGCCTGACTGAACACCAGCAATCAGTAATATGGTGCCTGTCTGAACACCAGCAATCAGTACTATGGTGCCTGACTGAACACCAGTAATCAGTACTATGGCGCCTGCCTGAACACCAGCAATCAGTACTATGGTGCCTGTCTGAACACCAGCAATCAGTACAATGGTGCCCGAATGAACACCAGCAATCAGTGCTATGGTGACTACCTTAACATCAGCAATCAGTACTATGATGCCTGCCTGTACACCAGCAATCAGTACTATGGTGCCTGACTGAACACCAGCAATCAGTAATATGGTGCCTGTCTGAACACCAGCAATCAGTACTATGGTGCCTGACTGAACACCAGTAATCAGTAATATGATGCCTGTCTGAACACCAGCAATCAGGACTATGGTGCCTACCTGAACACCACCAATCAGTACTATGGCGCCTGCCTGAACACCAGTAATCAGTACTATGGTGACTACATTAACATCAGCAATCAGTACGATGGTGCCTGCCTGAACACCAGCAATCAGTACTATGGTGCCTGTCTGAACACCAGCAATCAGTACTATGGCGCCTGCCTGAACACCAGTAATCAGTACTATGGTGACTACCTTAACATCAGCAATCAGTACTATGATACCTGCCTGTACACCAACAATCAGTACTATGGTGACTACCTTAACATCAGCAATCAGTACTATGGTGCCTGACTGTACACCAGTAATCAGTAATATGGTGCCTGTCTGAACACCAGTAATCAGTACTATGGCGACTGCCTGAACACCAGCAATCAGTACTATGGTGACTACATTAACATCAGCAATCAGTACGATGGTGCCTGCCTGAACACCAGCAATCAGTACTATGGTGCCTGTCTGAACACCAGCAATCAGTACTATGGCGCCTGCCTGAACACCAGTAATCAGTACTATGGTGACTACCTTAACATCAGCAATCAGTACTATGATGCCTGCCTGTACACCAACAATCAGTACTATGGTGACTACCTTAACATCAGCAATCAGTACTATGGTGCCTGACTGTACACCAGTAATCAGTAATATGGTGCCTGTCTGAACACCAGCAATCAGTACTATGATGCCTGCCTGTACACCAGCAATCAGTACTATGATGCCTGACTAAACACCAGTAATCAGTACTATGGCACCTGACTGAACACCAGCAATCAGTACTATGATGCCTGCCTGTACACCAGCAATCAGTACTATGATGCCTGACCAAACACCAGCAAGCAGTACTATGGCGCCTGCCTGAACACCAGCAATCAGTACTATGGTGCCTGTCTGAACACCAGCAATCAGTACTATGGCGCCTGTCTGTACACCAGCAATCAGTACTATGATGCCTGACCAAACACCAGCAATCAGTACTATGGCGCCTGCCTGAACACCAGCAATCAGTAATATGGTGCCTGTCTGAACACCAGCAATCAGTACTATGGCACCTGTCTGTACACCAGCAATCAGTACTATGGTGCCTGTCTGAACATCAGCAATCAGTACTATGGCGCCTGTCTGAACACCAGCAATCACTACAATGGCGCCTGCCTGAACACCAGCAATCAGTGCTATGGTGACTACCTTAACATCAGCAATCAGTACTATGGTGCCTGACTGAACACCAGCAATCAGTAATATGGTGCCTGTCTGAACACCAGCAATCAGTACTATGGTGCCTGACTGAACACCAGTAATCAGTAATATGGTGCCTGTCTGAACATCAGCAATCAGGACTATGGTGCCTGCCTGAACACCACCAATCAGTACTATGGTGACTACCTTAACATCAGCAATCAGTACTATGGTGCCTGACTGAACACCAGCAATCAGTACTATGGTGACTACCTTAACATCAGCAATCAGTACTATGGCGCCTGTCTGAACACCAGTAATCAGTACAATGGCGCCTGCCTGAACACCAGCAATCAGTACTGGCGCCTGCCTGAACACCAGCAATCAGTACTGGCACCTGCCTGAACACCAACAATATTAACATGTACCAGAGAATAGGAATATCAATTACCTGGCATGTGTACTGTGTATAGCCAGCGCGCTGATTGGCACCCGCTGTCTGCAGATTGCCACATGTAACATTTACACATGAACATATTTTTGTTGATATGAAGACAAGATTTCACCTGTGGAATAAGCCTAACGCGATCCATGTTTGTTATATACGGTATACCTGCACATGTACAGCTTTATCCGACAGATGAGAACTTGGTTCAAAAAGACACATGTAGTCTAGCCCTGATCACTCCACCTTTAAACACCTCATGCTTGGCAAATATTCTCAGACTTTAGTATAAATTAAACCATCAGCTTACTACAGGGACCTGGACATCAGCGATGTTGGAAAGTCCCCAGTAATTCTAATCGTGTGAAGTCTGTCTGGCTCGTGTCAAATAACCCGCTTAAATCTCTGCCATCATGTCTGGCTACTGCCACGGGAGAATGCCAACGTATTACATGGGATATATTTTCACACTCAGGTGTTAGAAAACGGACTATCTACCTGGATAAGTAACAGTCAGCGTAAAACTTAAACATTCTAATTCAGACTAAACTTTTGACAAATTAATTAATTATTAATTAATTATGGATTTATGACCAGTTAAACAATGACCAGTTAAACAATGACCAGTTAAACTGTCCACAGAGATTTGCTTCCTAAAGGTATGTGTAGACTGCTTTCTCCCAAAACAGGGACAAATTGTACTCTCTAGAAAGATTATCATTGTTATACAAACATAATGGACTTAAACCTCCAACTGAAAGGAAAAAAAACTATAGAAGCTATTTGTAAAACTACATGAATGTTTTTTTCATAAATTACCTCTATACTTACAGTTCATTTGGATAATCACTCCTCATGCACACAAAATAAGTTATTTCAACATGAAATACAGTATACAGGACTGTGAGAAGTCATGAGAGCCCAGAGATACATGTACCTCATCAGTTAGAGATGTCACAAAACTGCAGCAGCCAATGAACAAAAAATTGTATCTAACCTGCCTAGCTCAACCCTCAAGATACACCTCTGACCTCAGACACAACACACAACAATGGCTTAGATACATCTACATCAATATACACAGTATATACTCAACCAAGGCTTTAGAACCAAAAATGTCAAAATGACACCAACAATACCACTTTCCAAAAATATAACAAAATCTTGTCTGACGTACTTGGTCCACAAAGCCCACATTACAACAATATCACAAAATCTTGTCTGACGTACTTGGTCCACAAAGCCCACATTACAACAATATCACAAAATCTTGTCTGACGTACTTGGTCCACAAAGCCCACATTACAACAATATAACAAAATCTTGTCTGATGTACTCGGTCCACAAAGCCCACATTACAACAATATAACAAAATCTTGTCTGACGTACTTGGTCCACAAAGCCCACATTACAACAATATAACAAAATCTTGTCTGACGTACTCGGTCCACAAAGCCCACATTACAACAATATAACAAAATCTTGTCTGACATACTTGGTCCACAAAGCCCACAATACAAATAAAACATTTCACATCATATTATTCAAGCTAAAAAAAAATCTAAAAAGAAAAAAGTAAACATCATCAGGGGTATAGTGTTCTAAGTTATTCCAGTAAGGTTTTGACTTAACCATTAGTTAACCATTTACTGATGAACAGTACCATTCCTGTTGAGGACAGAAGTTTTCCGCTTAAATCTCTGCCATCATGTCTGGCTACTGCCACGGGAGAATGCCAACGTATTACATGGGATATATTTTCACACTCAGGTGTTAGAAAACGGACTATCTACCTGGATAAGTAACAGTCAGCGTAAAACTTAAACATTCTAATTCAGACTAAACTTTTGACAAATTAATTAATTATTAATTAATTATGGATTTATGACCAGTTAAACAATGACCAGTTAAACAATGACCAGTTAAACTGTCCACAGAGATTTGCTTCCTAAAGGTATGTGTAAACTGCTTTCTCCCAAAACAGGGACAAATTGTACTCTCTAGAAAGATTATCATTGTTATACAAACATAATGGACTTAAACCTCCAACTGAAAGGAAAAAAAACTAAAGAAGCTATTTGTAAAACTACATGAATGTTTTTTTCATAAATTACCTCTATACTTACAGTTCATTTGAATAATCACTCCTCATGCACACAAAATAAGTTATTCCAACATGAAATACAGTATACAGGACTGTGAGAAGTCATGAGAGCCCAGAGATACATGTACCTCATCAGTTAGAGATGTCACAAAACTGCAGCAGCCAATGAACAAAAAATTGTATCTAACCTGCCTAGCCCAACCCTCAAGATACACCTCTGACCTCAGACACAACACACAACAATGGCTTAGATACATCTACATCAATATACACAGTATATACTCAACCAAGGCTTTAGAACCAAAAATGTCAAAATGACACCAACAATACCACTTTCCAAAAATATAACAAAATCTTGTCTGACGTACTTGGTCCACAAAGCCCAATTACAACAATATCACAAAATCTTGTCTGACGTACTTGGTCCACAAAGCCCACATTACAACAATATCACAAAATCTTGTCTGACGTACTTGGTCCACAAAGCCCACATTACAACAATATAACAAAATCTTGTCTGATGTACTCGGTCCACAAAGCCCACATTACAACAATATAACAAAATCTTGTCTGACGTACTTGGTCCACAAAACCCACATTACAACAACAATATAACAAAATCTTGTCTGACGTACTTGGTCCACAAAGCCCACATTACAACAATATAACAAAATCTTGTCTGACGTACTCGGTCCACAAAGCCCACATTACAACAATATAACAAAATCTTGTCTGACATACTTGGTCCACAAAGCCCACAATACAAATAAAACATTTCACATCATATTATTCAAGCTAAAAAAAAATCTAAAAAGAAAAAAGTAAACATCATCAGGGGTATAGTGTTCTAAGTTATTCCAGTAAGGTTTTGACTTAACCATTAGTTAACCATTTACTGATGAACAGTACCATTCCTGTTGAGGACAGAAGTTTTCACAAGTCCGTCGAGAGCTGCGAGACAGAAACTGGTCTGTTGCTCCCTATTATAGTGAGGCTGGGTATTCGTCTGCTTATCACAGAGAGGGCCCAGCAGCCAGACAGCTAGTACCCCTGCCACCCACTGACTCCATCAGTTAAGCCAGCACTTTTTCAGCCAGCTAAACACCCTCAGCTTTCCTTGTCAGACAATCAATAATTACTGTTATTGAGGCCTTGCACATTAAGCCAAGCTTATGGTCGCAAACAACTTGTAGCAATCATTAACCCACTAATCACAATGTCAAGCACATGATCCGCAGTCAGTCTATAAGGGATCAAAACCCTATCACAACAGTGGCTCGTCCAAGGTAACCTCATACATTGTCCAATCTACAAACTAATGTCTTCTTTAAGAAGCAGTTGGAGCTTGGAGAAGATGAAACAGGAACACTTTTCACTGGTAACAGCTTCTAGAATTTAACTTAATATAACTCCATGTCAAAGACATTTCCAAAGTGTTTGAAATTTGAGATAAACAAAAGCCATGAAGTGTCTGTTGGTCTATGAATAGACAATATTAAAGAGCATGTAGTGGAATGTGATTAGCAGCAGATAACAGGCAGTAACACACCTGCCAACGAGACCGCCCATACAAATGATGATGGTAGATGTATCTGATCACTCCATAATAGCCTGTAAGGCCAGTTTATAACCGGCTTCAGTATGATGAGAGACATTCAGAATGAACCCTATGTGTAAACACAGATGTCTAGGTAGTAAGCAGATTGCTTCCTACATGCACTGTTACATTTTCTCAATGACAAGACAAAGTGGCCATATATTCCACATACTGTACAAACCATTACATCAAGGCCATAATCATTGCCTCGAGTTTACTTTTTAGTATGGCCGAAAAGTTGTTTTATGGAATCAGAGAGAAAAAAAGAAGATTCTTTGACACTTCAGCCTCATGGATCACCCTCAATCCAACTCACTGATTTCCGGCATTTTGGTGAGGTGCCAGCAGATTCCGTTTTGCCAAACCCTTACAATCACACCTGTTGGCAGCAAACCGCAATTATACCCTCAGAAATAAGAGGTATAAATTAGAGCCGCCACTTACTCTTTGTCAACCTTCCAGACACATCCATCAAAACTTCATCAAAACTCTCAAAGCGTCCAATTATCTGGTAAAATTCTGGCCTTACATATTATGTACACTTATATACACTTATGTATATGTCTATTATACATGCAATACACTGCTGCAGTCCTGGATGTACACATATGTATGAACCAGCTGTCATCAGGTAATGGTATCTCCCCTGGTATCTACACTCAACCTACTGTATATCACAGCTGACTAGTACTACAGCATTGCTTCTTCGTATATCTATTCTCTCTTTGGTATTAGTCTTTGGTATTATCTTCTGACCTTCTGGACATGTCTTGTAGATAGGTCAGCTTAATAATTAGATAAACTGCTCAACCAGAAAAAAACACAAGAAAGGGCTCTAATGTAGAGTAAGAGAAAAGGAGAGAAACTGGATTCCAACGGTCAGTCCGAGCTGAGCACTGCTTGACCACACCAGCAGGAGGTGCCATATCCTTCACAGCTGATAATCAGTTTTCTTTGCTTTGGTTCAGTACTTCCAAGAACAGTTCCTTCAGGGTAGAGGCTTTCCAGCTGAATTCCATTACAGGTCAGACCCATTCATTCACTGATCCACACACAAGCTAAAGGCTAGAATAAGCTTTTTAAATAGGTCATTTGGTAAGAACACTTCCAGTCCACCATATGTAGAGAATAACCCTCATCCTTCTGCTACTGAGTTCTAGTTTGCTTGAGTGGAGGGCTTTTTTTTTCTCTCTGATCTATTTATTATATTTGTCAAACTGTCAAAGTTTCTAAAATTAAATCCCCTTTCTGTTTTTTCTAACTTATTTCTTGTAAAAAGGTTAGGATTTTTTTAAATTTCTTCAGTTCTTTCGCCATTATTTTTAAATATTGTATCTTATATTCAAAATACCATCCATTCTCCAGTAAAGGGACTGCAACATGCAGTGAAACTAAGAAATTCACACTGTAGGCAAAGTTTTGTAATATGTGACCATACAGGAAGTTAATGTATGCATCAGAACTGCGCAAACTACATGTAACAAAGTAATTTCGTGCAGTGACATAATGTGAACTTTAATTTTAACACACCCGAGAATATTGCCTCTACAAAAACAGACTTAAAATCTGTAATTATATACTGATTCTTATGATAAATTCTGAATTCACATTCCAGTTTTAATTCTAAAACTACTAACTGTAAAATAAGCAATTTTACACTTGTAAATGATGAAACTTGTACACATCGATATCAATTCTAACCATCTAAATACACACTACAAAAAATGCTCAAGTAACAAAATTATTTCTATGTACAGCACATCTGCTCTATTTACTTAAATCTAAAAAACACATTTTGATTGTCAGCACAAATTCTTATTTTTCATGAAACCTTTTTCCAAGATACATGTACTGGTATATATAATGTATGTACAGTTAAGCCTATCATGGAGGAGTACATATATACATTGTACATGCAGATGGGCTGTTTCAGAAAAACTGTGAGATTTTCTGATCACTTGTGGAGGTACATGTAAGAGGTAGTTGTTGTTGAAGCCTTGACAAATGAGAAGAATCACGTCATTGTAGAATCAGGCAGAAACATGAGAGCACAATTACCCCTATTACACATGTACAAAATCAGATTTGATGCATTTCAGATCTACCAGGTTTACATTACACCTTCACCACATTAAGATCAACAATTAGACAGACTATGTATTACACTGTTTCCTATTTATCTCTATTTAGACAAATTTAGCAGGCACACATACATGTAGTCTGATAATCTCTTCTTGTGCATGTATCACGTCAGCAATACCACATGGATCAGCAATATCACATGGACCAGCAATACCACATGGGCCAGCAATACCACATGGACCAGCAATATCACATGGACCAGCAATATCACATGGATTAGCAATATCACATGGGCCAGCAATACCACATAGATTAGCAATATCACATGGGCCAGCAATAACACATGGACCAGCAATACAACATGGACCAGCAATACCACATGGGCCAGCAATATCACATGGACCAGCAATATCACATGGACCAGCAATACCACATGGGCCAGCAATACCACATGGACCAGCAATATCACATGGGTCAGCAATACCACATGGACCAGCAATATCACATGGGCCAGCAATACCACATGGACCAGCAATACCACATGGGCCAGCAATACCACATGGACCAGCAATACAACATGGGCCAGCAATATCACATGGGCCAGCAATACCACATGGGCCAGCAATATCACATTGGGGCAGCAATATCACATGGGCCAGCAATACCACATGGACCAGCAATACAACATGGACCAGCAATACCACATGGACCAGCAATATTACATGGACCAGCAATATCACATGGACCAGCAATATCACATGGATTAGCAATATCACATGGGCCAGCAATACCACATAGATTAGCAATATCACATGGGCCAGCAATAACACATGGACCAGCAATACAACATGGACCAGCAATACCACATGGACCAGCAATATCACATGGATTAGCAATATCACATGGGCCAGCAATACCACATGGGCCAGCAATACCACATGGACCAGCAATATCACATGGACCAGCAATATCACATGGATTAGCAATATCACATGGGCCAGCAATACCACATAGATTAGCAATATCACATGGGCCAGCAATAACACATGGACCAGCAATACAACATGGACCAGCAATACCACATGGGCCAGCAATATCACATGGACCAGCAATATCACATGGACCAGCAATACCACATGGGCCAGCAATACCACATGGACCAGCAATATCACATGGGTCAGCAATACCACATGGACCAGCAATATCACATGGGCCAGCAATACCACATGGACCAGCAATACCACATGGGCCAGCAATACCACATGGACCAGCAATACAACATGGGCCAGCAATATCACATGGGCCAGCAATACCACATGGGCCAGCAATATCACATTGGGGCAGCAATATCACATGGGCCAGCAATACCACATGGACCAGCAATACAACATGGACCAGCAATACCACATGGACCAGCAATATTACATGGGCCAGCAATACCACATGGACCAGCAATACCACATGGGCCAGCAATATTACATGGGCCAGCAATACCACATGGACCAGCAATACAACATGGGCCAGCAATATCACATGGACCAGCAATATCACATGGGTCAGCAATACCACATGGACCAGCAATATCACATGGGCCAGCAATACCACATGGACCAGCAATACAACATGGGCCAGCAATACAACATAGACCAGCAATACCACATGGGCCAGCAATACCACATGGACCAGCAATAGCAATACCACATGGACCAGCAATACCACATGGACCAGCAATACAACATGGGCCAGCAATACCACATGGACCAGCAATACCACATGGACCAGCAATACAACATGGACCAGCAATACCACATGGGCCAGCAATACCACATGGACCAGCAATACATGTGCCAGCAATACCACATGGACCAGCAATACCACATGGACCAGCAGCAATACCACATGTGCCAGCAATACCACATGGACCAGCAATACCACATGGACCAGCATCAATACAACATGGATCAGCAATACCACATGGACCAGCAGCAATACAACATGGGCCAGCAATACCACATGGACCAACAATACCACATGGACCAGCAATACCACATGGACCAGCAATACAACATGGGCCAGCAATACCACATGGACCAGCAATACCACATGGACCAGCAATACAACATGGACCACATGTGCCAGCAATACCACATGGACCAGCAATACAACATGGACCAGCAATACCACATGGACCAGCAATACCACATGGACCAGCAGCAATACCACATGTGCCAGCAATACCACATGGACCAGCAATACCACATGGACCAGCATCAATACAACATGGATCAGCAATACCACATGGACCAGCAGCAATACCACATGGACCAGCAATACCACATGGACCAGCAATACCACATGGACCAGCAGCAATACCACATGGACCAGCAATACCACATGGACCAGCAATACCACATGGACTAGCAGCAATACCACATGGACAAACTTCGTTACAAACTGAAACTAGGTAAAAGCCATTTAGTAATACAATGTACACGTAATATACGTCAATCTATGCAAAATAAGGTCAACTAAGAGTAATCCAGCAAACAAAAATGTAAATAGCATGAAGCTTTATATATTTATACTACTACAACTGGCTCCACGGTGACAGTTATAGCTAACTGGCAGTGATGGGTTTGCAAACACAGTGATAAAGCCTCTACATGTACTCACAGGAGAGGACACTTAGCATCACGCACCGCACCATCATTTGATTTGATAGGCTCATTGATCATTTTCGAGGCTTTTTCCCTGCGCTAGTCAGGTACACATGTACACTTTATCTCCCCATTTCAGGATGGTACGCAGACACGTACACTTCAAGCTTCATATCAGGACATTCTAGCTCACACCAACAGCCAGAAAAAGCTATCAACTCTGTATCTGTGCAAATAGCATAGTGAAGACATTCTGCCGAGGGGAAACGACCGGTCAAGAAGTAGATAGCTCACTCAGCTACATTAAAGACAGTGAGTCGTCCAGGAACAATCATATCGGAGCCTCCATTTAGACATTAGCAAAGAAGGCCATGCAGAAATCAGCACAGATGGCAATTCCAGACAATATATATGTAGTTCCAGGGGTCTATGACTTTGGCCCAGGACATACGTACCAAGCTGGACAGTACATGTAGTTCCAGGGGTCTGTGACTTTGGCCCATGACATACCGAGCTGGTCAGTACATGTAGTTCCAGGGGTCTGTGACTTTGGCCCAGGACATACGTACCGAGCTGGACAGTACATGTAGTTCTAGGGGTCTGTGACTTTGGCCCAGGACATACCGAGCTGGACAGTACATGTAGTTCCATGGGTCTGTGACTTTGGCCCAGGACATACGTTCTGAGCTGGACAACACATGTAGTTCCAGGGGTCTGTGACTTTGGCCCAGGACATACCGAGCTGGACAGTACATGTAGTTCCAGGGGCCTGTGACTTTGGCCCAGGACATATGTTCTGAGCTGGACAGCACATGTAGTTCCAGGGGTCTGTGACTTTGGCCCTGGTCATATTTACTGAGATGGACAGTACATGTGCATGTAACTGAAAGTGCACCTGAACCAAACAATGCGATATATTGTTTTTTGTTTTTTTTTTTCGAATGAAAACATCAAATGTGGCAAAGTTTAAATTTTAGAATGAAATCTGCACAACCAAGCATTCAGTAACTGATCACAATCTTCTTGTATTGTTATACTGGTTCTTCTAAGCCTTCCATTAAGATTGCTTGGCAGTGAACTAACTTCTGAACACATTGCACTGCTCTCCTTAATAGTTATTTCCCTTGAAATGTTTCTTTCTTCAAAACCCATTCCACACCATCATCTATAAAAGTATGCTAAAGAAAAACCAAAATGTTCCACAACAAATGTATGATGTCTAACAAATACATGTACCCTAGCTCTTCTGACCCTAGATATGAACAAAAAGTTTTTCCAAGCACCAACACATAAAGCAGAACGTTTAGGAATGATGTGCAATATATCCTGATTTAGCTGTGCATGTATCAGTATCCATATAATTATGAGGTGACTGTGAGGACACTCTCAGTAAAGGAGAGAGACTGGTAATACAGGTGTCCATCTGGCCAGACAATATGACGGGGCCTCTCGTTCCCTGTCACATCAATCTGTATAAACCAATAAAATCTGTGTCTCTGTATGAAATATAATTGGATAACTGAAAGCTTCCCTTAGGCCACCAAACTGAGACTGGTAGGGAACATGAGATATAGTCAGCTTAGTATCACCAGCACAAAACCCTCAGTTCACAGGGAGCCTGGATTCTCAGGATTTGTGATGGTGGTTCTGTTGTCTTCTGCCAGGTTCACTTGTCAACTGATTTCCCACTGTACAAAGCAACACTTCAAAATCGACATGGACCTTGATTAGCCTGTTACATGTTACAATACAATTTAGATGCTGCCTGGATTGGATTGTTAACTTATTTATTTGATTGGTCTTTTATGCCGTACTCAAAAATATTTCACTTATACGACAGCAGCCAGCATTATGGTGGAAAGAAACCAGGCAGAGCCCGGGGGAAACCCACGACCATCCACAGGTTTCAGGCAGGCCTTCCCACATATGGCCAGTGAGGAAGCCAGCATGAGCTGGAAATGAACTCACAGCGACCACACTGCTGCGAGATTCCTGGTTCATTATGCTGTACTAACGCACTAACTAACTGAGCCACGGACACCACTGGATTGAATTGTGTTTGGTGAGTCACTAGAATACAATAAATATTAACATGCAGTTGTAGCAGCATGAAATCATGAACAATTCATTAACCTGTTAGCCAATGCTATCATCACACTTACACTTGGCTTTATCACTTAACACTGTGTTGTAGAGGCTCACTTCATATAGGGAGTTATGATCAGGGAGTTCAGATCAGCCGATGTATGTATTCTAATACTGTGAAAATCTGGGAAATAAGTCTGGGAAATAAGCTCTGCACATGGACATGTTTTTTCTTTTTAATGTTGTAATTACATAACAAGCTCGATTTGGCAATATCTGCAACATTTCCCGTATAAGATTTTGCGTTCCCTTGCATCCAGAACCCTCTTTAAATGAATGGCCTATGTTAAAAGATAGGAAGCAAATACTGTTACAGTCAAAAATGTTCATTATACAATACCTTAGATTCAAAAGGAGCCACTATAACATTCCAAGAAAAATCCACTATAAAATACCTTCTCAAAAGATTCTGTATAAAACACCTTCACGGAAGGGTTCACTATAGAATACCTCCACAGAAAATTCACTATAAAATACCTTCTCAAAAGATTCTGTATAAAACACCTTCACGGAAGGGTTCACTATAGATTACCTCCACAGAAAATTCACTATAAAACACCTCCCCACAAACGTTAACTACGAAATACCTTCACAGAAAGGTTCGCTATAAAACACCTTCACAGAAAGGTTCACTATAGAATACCTCCACCATTCCAATACAATTTTTTGCACCCTTCCTACTTGTTGGGGGTGAGGAGTCTTCACCCTGGCAGAAACTTATTACAATTTTCACATAATTCAATATATACCTCTTTCAGTCTGCTATGACCATCCAAGCATAGCTTGATTTCACACAGAACATTTTTATGTAGAATTTATGTTGCCATCTGATATCACCATTTGTTCGGAAACCTTCACCTATATGATGTGACTATTACCTCACCGAACATCAAACTGGAGAGATACTTGCCAACTTACCTTGAAAAATACTTTTCCAGGTAAAAGTGAAGCTGTAATGTTCCCTGAGGTAGCTACTTTTTGCACTGGTGGCTTATAACCCTGATTGTCAAAGTTTAACCTGAAGATCACATGACAACCATTTGCAACTATCCTTTCTTCAATCACTAGTATCTCCACATCCACACCATAGAAATTAATGGCACATTGCTGAAGCTGACCCACAACATAGTGTGTGAAGCCTTGCCGCTTAGTCCTGTAGTTCAGGATACAACCAAAGCGGTCCTCTTTTTCCACGTAGAAGGACGGACTCTGAAGACGAGGATAACTAAATCTCATAGTTTCGTGAAGATTATCAATTCCATTGAGGAAGTCACGATAGTGACGACCAGATATGCGTAGAATTTTGTCATATCCATAATGGCTGAAGAACTTGACGAACCAAGTCCGAAGTAGAACATGTAATAATCCTTTGTTCCCTTTTGCAGCACGTGCGCACAGCTGGCCGCAATGTCGGACATGATGTTGTCTGGATAAACCTTGTGCGTGGCAAATATCATGTTACGTAAGCCAGCGTGCTCGAGAATTTCCTGCCACTTTGTCTCTCCATACAACTCCTTTACATAATGCTGGATGCTTTCCAGAAGCATACCATACATGGTCCCACTTTTGGGAGTCCGGAAAAAACTGGAGGTCTGAAAAACAACAAAAGAAATGTTAATGTACATATCTATATTTATTTACTATTTATTTATTTATTTCACTGTTGTTTAATGGTAATGTTCACTTCTCCAAACTGGAGAGAGCAGGGCAAATTATCAACCTGTGGCAAGTTACTGAGGAGTCACATGAACCTAAGCTGTATTTGGCTGTGGCAAGTTACTGAGGAGTCACCATGAACCTAAGCTGTATTTGGTGTGCCGCTGTTTGAGCCAACCTTCTTACATTGTGTGGCTCTGAGTAGATTCCAAAGCTGTTTTTTGACTTAAGTCAGAATTTTAAAACTCTGTACAATGCTTAGTTTTTATACTGGCAGTTGAAATTTACACACATTTGTTTCTAGATAGCACTGATGAAGGGGATAAAATTTAAATTCCCAATGCACAAAAATAAACCTTAAGACTGCATTTCAAATCTTAATTTTTTGGAATAGAAAAATATAAATAATTTTAAAAACGCTTTTCGAATTAAAATGAAATGTTCTTTATAAATTGCAAAATTTGATTGTCTAAGGGCCAAATGGCCTGTTAAAATGTGCGCGTAACTGAACATTCCTGTTTTCATTACTACACTAAACATGTTTTCATACATACCTGCAGATCAGTTTTACACTACAGCCATAATTTTACAAAACCTCAAGTAATCCGTAAATCATCTCAGGCTGCATCAGATATCACCACAGAAAACAACCTCCTATTAAAGAGCTTTCAGTAACCCCATAACCCCAAGGAAAAATATCACTTGCTTTGAATCGCTCACCTGGACAAGAGTCCCAAACTCTGCCAAGAGTTCAGGCTCACAATACTGTGGAAGCCAAGTGGTTTTCAATGAATTAAAGATTGTGCAAACAATCCCACAAACGCTGTCAACCATGATTAACCTGCTGCTGCCGCCCCAGCCAACAGTTGTGGCTGATTGTAAGCCTGTGTAGACTGACTAAAACCCTGATCAGATGACCTCAGCTGATTCTGGGTCGCCAAAAAACCCAGCTGATCCCAGTTATAAGGTCGATCTATGCCTGAATTTATACTGGACTAAAACCCTGATCAGATGACCTCAGCTGATTCTGGGTCGCCAAAAACCCAGCTGATCCCAGTTATAGGTCGATCTATGCCTGAATTTATACTGGACTAAAACCTGATCAGATGACCTCAGCTGATTCTGGGTCGCCAAAAACCCAGCTGATCCCAGTTATAAGGTCGATCTATGCATGAATTTATACCGGGCAAACTACATTACGAGCTGGAAAAACCAAAAAATGAAATGAACCTGTACCTTATCATAGTTCTTACCATTTACAGCCACAATGCACTTTGCCTGATCAGGGCAAAGTAGGCAAGATTCATGTACAGTAGTCTAAGAACTAAGATGTTTTTGGTTACTCCTAATAAAGACATTTTAAGCATGACCTGAGCCATAACCAACTTTACACTATAAGAACAGCAAAAAATTGTGTTCATTGCAGGTGCATGTAACGGTGGGTTAACAGAAATCTCTTAAAGACCACAGACATGAATTTTTGTCAGATACTCAATAACAGCTTGAGCTTCTGCCATTAACATTGTTACAATAGAATTTATGTGTGGTTTCACAGAGATTTCTGGGAAATTTTGACAACCTGTCATCCATTAACATTTGGAATAGAAATGTTGGAACCTCATAAAATAACCATGCTGGATGACTCCATCTTCAGGCTGCCAAAGCAACCAAAGTATCCTGACCTTGAACAAATAAGGTTAAAAGATTAATATTATTGTCTCATATCTGATAACATTGGAATTGATGAAATAAAACATAAGGCTAAAAGGTAACCAAAAAACCTTAACATAACAAGTAGCTCTGGGCCTCAACATTTCCCAATACCTCTCCTCCAATCCTCTCCAGTCACTCTGATCAGTCATGTAAACTTTTGACGTATTTGTGACCAAACTTCATCTGAACTGATTACAATCTTATCGATTCTGAGGAACCCAGCCACCAGGAATCAAGTTTCATTGCATTTGGCTCTGTGCTTTTGTTGAGATAAAGTTTGCGAGTCAAAACATGAATTATGATCCAAGTAGAAATAAAATATTCTTTAACAATGTTCATTTTACCTAACACTCCCACCCATAGATACATGTTTGACGAAAATGACATCAGTTTTAATCTTTCACACATGATCAAAATGGTTTTTCAGTCCATTTAGAACATTAAATTCATCTATCACTGCATTAATAAATGAACATTTACATGTATGCTGTTCCTGTATAAATACATTTAATTATTTTCATTATTTTTTCGTCTACCCATGAATCATGTACTGATCTTAGCCAGAATTGTTTATTATCATTGCACAACTCATTGTTAATCCAGAGCCTCTGGCAAGAACAGTCTATAATCTGAAAAAGAATGTGGCTGGCTTTCAAACTTGAAATAATAATCCTCGCTTTTGGCAAAAGTGTGGGATAAAAACAAGATAAGTGGGTTGGCATAGTGTGGAATAAAAACACGATATAGGTGGGTGGGCACAGTGTGCGATAAAAACAAGATAGGTAGATGGGCATAGTGTGGGATAAAAACAAGACAGGTAGGTGGGGACAGTGTGGGATAAAAACAAGATAGGTGGGTGGGCAAGATGTGGGATAGAAACAAGATAGGTGGGTGGGCATAGTGTGGGATAAAAACAAGATAGGTGGGTGGGCACAGTGTGGGATAAAAACACGATATAGGTGGGTGGGCACAGTGTGGGATAAAAACAAGATAGGTGGGTGGGCACAGTGTGGGATAAAAACAAGATAGGTGGGTGGGGATAGTGTGGGACAAAACCAAGATAGGTGGGTGGGCAAGATGTGGGATAGAAACAAGATAGGTAGGTGGGCATAGTGTGGGATAAAAACAAGATAGGTGGGTGGGCATAGTGTGGGATAAAAACAAGATAAGTGGGTGGGTATAGCATGGGATAAAAACAAGATAGGTGGGTGGGCAAGATGTGGGATAGAAACAAAATAGGTGGGTTGGCACAGTGTGGGATAGAGTCAAGATGGGTGGGTGGGTACAGTGTGGGATGAAAACAAGATAGGTGGGTAGGCATAGTGTGGGATAAAAACAAGATAGGTGGGTGGGCACAGTGTGGGATAAAAACAAGACAGGTGGGTGGGCATAGTGTGGGATAAAAATGATATAGGTGGGTGGGAAAAGTGTGGGATGAAACAAGATAAGTGGATGGGCAAAGTGTGGCATACAAACAAGGTAGGTGGGTGGGCAAAATGTGATATTAAAACAAACTAGGTAGGTGGGCATGTGTGGGACAGATACAAGATATGTGGGTGGGCAAAGTGTGGTTTAAAATCAAGATTTATTTATTTGATTGGTGTTTTACACTACAAATTAGATGCTACCTGATTGAATTGTTTATTTTCATTTATTTGATTGGTGTCTTATGCTGTACTCAAAAATATTTCACTTGAATGACAGCGGCCAGCATTATGGTGGCAGGAAACCAGGCAGAGCCTGGGGGAAACCCACGACCATCTGCAGGTTGCTGCCAGACCTTCCCACGTACGGCCAAAGTGGAGCTGGACTTGAACTCACAGTGACCGCATTTGTTCCTGGGTCATTCTGCCGTGCTGGCGTGCTAACCAACTGAGTAAACCAGTGTGACAGCCTACAGTCCTTCCCACTCCTGTGTGACAGCCTCCATCTCTTCCCACTACAGTGTGACAGCCTCCACCCCTTCCCACTCCAGTGTGACAGCCTCCATCCCTTCCCACTCCAGTGTGACAACCTACAGTCCTTCCCACTCCTTTGTGACAGCCTCCATCCTTTCCCATTCCAGCGTGAAAGCCCCCATCCCTTCCCATCACAGTGTGACAGCCTCCATCCCTTCCGACTCTAGTGTGACAGCCTCCAGTCCTTCCCACTCCAATGTGACAGTCTCCACCCCTTCCCACTCCAGTGTGACAGCCTCCAGTCCTTCCCACACCAGTGTGAGAGCCTCCATCCCTTCCCACTCCAGTGTGACAGCCTCCATCCCTTCCCACTCCAGTTTGACAGCCTCCATCCCTTCCCACATCAGTGTGAGAGCCTCCACCCCTTCCCACTCCAGTGTGACAGCCTACATTCCTTCCCACTCCAGTGTGACAGCCTCCATCCCTTCCCACTTTTGTGAGACAGCCTCCACCCCTTCCCACTCCAGTGTGACAGCCTCCATCCCTTCCCACTCCAGTGTGACAACCTACAGTCCTTCCCACTCCTTTGTGACAGCCTACAGTCCTTCCCACTCCAGTGTGACAGCCTCCACCCCTTCTCATTCCAGTGTAACAGACTCCATCCTTTCCACTCCAGTGTGACAGCTTCAATCTTTTCCCACTCCAGTGTGAGAGCCTCCATCTTTCCCACTCCAGTGTGACAGCCTCCATCCTTTCCCACTCAAGTGTGACAGCCTCCATCCCTTCCCACTCCAATGTGACAGCCTCCATCCTTTCCCACTCCAGTGTGACACCCTCCACCCCTTCCCACTCCACTGTGACAGCCTCCATCCCTTCCCACCACAGTGTGACAGTCTCCACCCCTTCCCACTCTAGTGTGACAGCCTACAGTCCTTTCCACACCAGTGTGAGAGCCTCCATCTTTCCCACTCCAGTGTGACACCCTCCACCCCTTCCCACTCCAGTGTGACAGCCTCCACCCCTTCCCACTCCAGTGTGACAGTCTCCACACCTTCCCACTCTAGTGTGATATCCTACAGTCCTTCCCACACCAGTATGAGAGCCTCCATCTTTCCCACTCCAGTGTGACAGCCTCCATCCCTTCCCACACCAGTGTGACAGCCTTCATCCTTTCCCACACCAGTGTGAGAGCCTTCATCTTTCCCACTCCAGTGTGACAGCCTCCATCCCTTCCCACACCAGTGCGACAGCCTTCATCCTTTCCCACTCCAGTGTGACAGTCTCCATCCCTTTCCACACCAGTGCGACAGCCTTCATCCTTTCCCACACCAGTGTGAGAGCCTCCATCTTTCCCACACCAGTGTGAGAGCCTCCATCTTTTCCCACTCCAGTGTGACAGCCTCCAGTCCTTCCCACACCAGAGTGACAGCCTCCATCCCTTCCCACTCCAGTGTGACACCCTCCATCCCTTCCCACTCCAGTGTGACAGCGCCCATCCCTTCCCACTACATTGTGAGAGCCTCCATCCCTTCCCACTCCAGTGTGAGAGCCTCCATCCCTTCCCACTCCAGTGTGAGAGCCTCCATCCCTTCCCGCTCCAGTGTGACAGCCTCCATCCCTTCCCACTCCAGTGTGAGAGCCTCCATCCCTTCCTACTCCAGTGTGACAGCCTCCATCCCTTCCCACTTTTGTGTGACAGCCTCCATCCCTTCCCACTCCAGTGTGACAGCCTCCATCCCTTCCCACTCCAGTGTGACAGCCTCTATCCCTTCCCACCATGGCCATAATTCACCATAATCACCTGTATACAATCCCCTAATCATTTCTAACCAATGACCATCACATCCAACATCACAGAGGACATACAGTCTGGTCCCACCATAAATAAACACACAGAATACTCATTCCAGTACCACAGTGGGTGCACACTGCAGACACATTCTATGCTCACCATATCATGTGTCCGTGTTTATGATATTATGCCTAGTCCTTGATAAATGGGGTTGTAATGTAATGAGATAAACAGCTGAATTTCTCCTCACACTCAGTAGTTAGCCCTATCCTCCCACCAGTACACTGAATCTGTTGTATATATGGCTATAACAACACTGTTCAGTGGGCACAACTTGTTTTCTCAATAGAACCTATCACTATTTTGATCATCAAAATTACATTCACTTGACACTATCTGCTACCGTAACAATCAGCTGGGCAGTTCTGCTTATGGCTCATGAAGTGTGATAAGAATAGAAAAGTGTGTGATATCAAGTTTTATACCTCACTCCGACCCCCACCCACCAGATACAATGTCTCCACCCCACATGCACAGAGTCTCAGACAAAGCAGTACGGGTGCCAGTAATATGAAAGCCTATCACTAATTGGTTTATGGCCCCCCTGCAGAGACAAAGGACCATGCCTTTATTAAAGCTTGGAATCTTTCCAACAGCAACCCTCAATACCTGCAGAACAGATGTCTGGAGACCTATCATACAGCTTAATATGATATGAGTTGGTTAGCACGCTAGCTCAGCGTAATGGAGCCTCTCACCAAAGGGGTCGCTCTAAGTTCAAGTCCAGCTTATGCTGGCTTCCTCTCCGGCCGTAAGTGAGAACGTCTGCCAGCAACCTGCGGATGGTCATGGGTTTCCCCTGGGCTCTGCCTGGTTTCTGCCCACCATTATGCTGGCTGCCGTCATATAAGTGAAATATTCTTGAGTACGGCGTAAAACACCAATCAAAAAAAAAAAAAAAATCAAAAAAAAATAAAACACCAATCAAATAAATAAATAAATATGATATGACAGACATTCCAATAGACACAAATCTCCTAAAAGACAAAAAAAAACCCCACAAGATAAATCAAGGAAATGTGAATAAATAATGCATGTCATGTTAGTTAATAAAAGGGACTAACTAAGACCATTTAATATTACGGCCATTTAACTCACTGAAGGCAGTTAATCTTGTCTAAGCTTCCCTTATAGTTAACAGGGCGCCTAATGCAGACATAAAAATGTCATCAAAGAAGTATTACACCTTTACAGCGTTGAATACTCATCCTTAAATTGAGTAACTGATGGCTGAAATACAAGCATGTAGCAGGATGCATTGTACATTTGTATATGATGTCAGATACAGCTGAAATCTAGTCTTACTTAAGAAGAATATTCACAAAATCTCTAATTTTTTTAAAATACATTTCAACAAATTTTGATTCAAAATGATTACATGTATTAGCCCATCAAACCATTTACACCAGATTGTGCTGGCTTGCTAATGTTGACAGTAGTGCCCACTACACTGTAATTCACAACACGCACATGTAGTATATTCAATGTATGTTTTCTTGTGCTTTCTGACACTGAATGCCCGACAGAGATCTGTAGGTGAGCAATCAACTGCTTCACATCCTCAGCGAGTGTACTGTACATTAGTATCAGAAGGATCAGATCACATAGCTGAGAAAAACAATGGGATAACGATGTGCACATCTGCAATCCAGATCTGAGCCCCAACTGGAAATATGACCACCCATTTTAGGTTGTTATTCCACAATGGTTTTTAAAAAGAAAGAATTTTTAAAAATTTAAAAAGAAACCTCGTCTGATTATTAAAAGCAATCGATAAAGGTTTTATTGGAGCTGGAAAGGATTCCCTGAAGCTATTATATTTGCACTTGATGGGTATCTTACATAACTACATGCATTATATTAAAGACTATATGCCAGCTCATTCATCGCATCAGTCAGAAGGTCGTATATATGTATCTCAATTCAGTCAAATGTGTTTGCATACAGAAGCCATTACTGGAAATAGGGTTAACAGGTGACAAAGTTTGCGGACATTTGGTGCCACACCTACAGAGATGGCAGTCCTGTCCTGCTTAAATAAGATCAGCACAGATGTATAATCCTGTGGACACCAACAGAACTAGCATGACAGTGCCCACTTGACACTTGTCGTTAATGAAACAACTCTAAACACATCAATTTAAGGAAAGACCGTCTTTCCGAGTTGCCACCAATGCTGTTACAATCTCTTTTAATGGACACATACATGCAAGCACCAGATATCTCTGCACTGTACTGTCTATCAATTTTAACCTATCAGTGTGAGCACTGATATCCCTGTAAGGACAGCTGCCACACTGGCAATGTGCCTCTAACAAACCCATACTGTTGTAGAAGGTGGAAAAGTTCTAAGGACACAGTGCTAAGGTCCTGCATTGACTTGGGGCATAATCTTGTATTCTGGAGAAAATACCCTGCTGAATACTTAAACATAGTTCCTCATACACACAATTATATTATCAAACTGTGTGAATTTAGTGTTCAATGTACTTAAAATGTAAAATGATCTAAATTGGATTTTGGTTCCTTTGCTTTATTGACTGAGATTCCCAACTGCGGCAAAAAGCTATTTCAGTTCACGCATGAAGCTCATTTATTCAAATGTACTTGATAATTCAGTTGCCATTTCAACGCCACCAATACCAAAACTGCCGCCAATCAATGCCCCCAATACCAGAGCTGCCGCCAATCAATGCCCCCAATACCAGAACTGCCGCCAATCAACGCCTCCAATACCACAACTGCTGCCAATCAACGCCCCCAATACCACAACTGCTGCCAATCAACGCCACCAATACCAGAGCTGCCACCAATCAACGCCACCAATACCACAACTGCCGCCAATCAACGCCACTAATACCAGAACTGCTGCCAATCAACGCCCCCAATACCACAACTGCCGCCAATCAATGCCCCCAATACCAGAGCTGCTGCCAATCAACGCCACCAATACCAGAACTGCCACCAATCAACGCCACCAATACCAGAACTGCCGCCAATCAATGCCACCAATACCAGAACTGCCGCCAATCAATGCCACCAATACCAGAACTGCCGCCAATCAACGCCACCAATACCAGAACTGCCGCCAATCAAAGCCACCAATACCAGAGCTGCCGCCAATCAACGCCACCAATACCAGAGCTGCCGCCAATCAACGCCAACAATACCACAACTGCCACCAATCAACGCCACCAATACCACAACTGCCGCCAATCAAAAATGCCCCAATACCAGAACTGCCGCCAATCAAAAATGCCCCCAATACCACAACTGCTGCCAATCAACGCCAACAATACCAGAACTGCCGCCAATCAACGCCACCAATACCAGAACTGCTGCCAATCAAAAATGCCCCCAATACCAGAACTGCCACCAATCAACGCTACCAATACCAGAACTGCCACCAATCAACGCTACCATTACCAGAACTGCCGCCAATCTAATCCAAAGTTTTGGATTTTCTTTACATTTTTTAACAGACTATAACAGGCATGGGGAACTTTACGGTAGCTAATATAAATAGCCTTGTGATTGTCATAAAATTTGTAGGAAAAATATTTTAAGCATGCTTATAATAGGAGGAAATTTGGCAGAAAATTACACTGACTTGGTTAGAAACAGGAAACAAGTTGTTACTTACACACATTGTGGCTGTCGACATCTGGATGCATGATGTGAACTAATACATGAGAGTCGTATGAAGTGATGTAGCTGTACACCTAATTACACCTGCTTTATGTCACAACACTTGTATATCTATCATCTGCTTGTTTGACCTCCTCAACACCACCTGACTCTTCAGCAGAAGTGAAATCTGAGACTGGACTAGCTCTCTGAAAATCCTACATACTGTACATTTTCAATTTGCTCAAGTTCTGTAGTCGTGCACATGTACTCCTGTTCTTCCTGTTTTGTTCTTCAGTACGAACACTCTGCAATACACAATGCACATTGTTTCCCACAGAGAAGCAGAACTGTTGATCTGGGTATAACCCACCCACACCTCATCTCAGTGTCATCCACAAGCCGAGTCTGACTCTATCCATGAATGATACCATACAGCATGATTTCCTCCATCAGCAGACTTTACACAAGTTTCATCCAAGAGAGAAAATATCCACTGATTGTAGAATGGTCACTGATGGTGGAAGACAGGTAAAATCTGGGGTAATCACTGCTTTTAGGCCAGCTGTAATTAACCTGGCAGGTCTTGCCATTATTTTCTTGAGTAACAAATGAGTTTGTTCCACTGACCTTGATGTCCAAGATCACGACCAGTTCCAATACAAACAGTGTGTAAATTAGAACAGATCAAGAGACTCACTAGTCTATATAATGGACCTTAATGCCAAGTAGTTTCAGAATGCTCTCAGCAGGTATTCAAATAATCAGCAGGTCTCAAGTAAAAACTGGGCTACCACCTGTCTTCACACAGCAACTACACGTTGCTCTAAGAGACATGTATTCATAGTTCAAAACCAAGCAGTTAAGGAAAAGGCTTGCTTACTAACAAATTACGAAGGTACTTATGCAAAAAAACTTTTCCACACACCAAGGGCTAAAATTTACAGCATACGGCGTCCTCTTATAGCAAATGCCTGACAGAATTGGACTAGCACCATATTAACCAAAATGTCATTTTACAATTTGCAATTTCTCATCAACATAAATAAAGCAAAGGATCGAGCCAATCCTAGACTCTATATTTGCAGATCTGTGAATGTATATGTTATGGTTACCACAGTGCCTACATGCAGATGTCCTTCTGAAAACACATTCCATTCAGCAATCAATTATGGCTCAATCTTCAAGGACAGTTTAAACTCCACAAGAATCTTAAGTTGTACTGCCTTGAATACTGTGGATTTGGCCCTGAGGGTGGTTGTCATGACTGGAGAATCCTTTGTGAGACATCCACTAGCACAGAATCCAACAGAGTCAAGCTTCTTTTATTTCACCAGATAACTGGAGAACTTGATTCACTTCAACTCCATTCATTACATACAAATGAGCAGAGGCTTTGATCAAAGATTTAGATAGCCTAGAGCTTAATTTTGGTCAATAAGCACTGTGACAGTGAACCAGTAAACGACACGGTGGTAGAACTTTGGAAATAACCAATCCAGGCATAGGCAAGGAAGCAACATTTGTCTTTTTTTCAGTCCATTGCCTTCCAATTTTCTTCCAGTGTCACACAGCAGACAATCCGAATGCTGGAGAAATCAGAGTTGATATCAATCCCAGCCCTCACCCGTCACTAAGGACTTGTAATAGTATTTTCTCTGTTTCTTTTCCACGGCTAACCTGGTGAAAATGCTTCATCTGGAACTGGAGCGTCAGAAACAGTTAACACTGATGCTCCTGCTCTTAGCCAGTGATGATCTTAATGCTTCTGTAGAGCAGAGACAGAAGCGTATAAACACGTATGTGTGTAGCCTGCCCCTTCAGCAGACTGACAGCAGCTGAGTGACAGGAGGAGGGACTAGTCACCGTGACGATAGTCATTCACAATCATATATACCTTGTCCTCGCACACTCTCCCCAATTGATTATTCCGATGAATCCCCATGTTCGGTGCACAAATCTATTAGCTGACTGAGCATAGTGCTGAGAGTGGGTGAGACAAGCAAAGCACTAAGTGAGTTAATTTCCTTCGCATTTAACCGGATGCTAATTGTTAGATTGACACAGCCAAATGAGTAGTTCTTAGTTTAAAATACAGTTATCAGCACCCAAAGCATAAGGAACACAATGTACATGACATATCATCAGACCGACACACAGTATTTGGCAAAAAAGGGAAATGCTTAAAAAACAAATACTGTACTTAAAGAAAGCTTTAGCTCATCAGGCTATAATACCATATGTATAAACATAAATCTTTTGCTTACAAAATAAATACTCTAACAGTTCTAAAGAGGCCATTACATGTACAAGGGAGAAAACAAACTATGGTGATTATCACTTTATACTCATTAATAGCTTTGCTTTTCACAGAGTGGAAAGTCGTGAAGTTTAAAAGTAGAATATTTTACTCTAGAGTGAAGTGTTTAGTTTACAAAATCTGTATACCTGAGCAGCCACACTGAAATGTTTACTGCCTTTGGCTACACTTTTATGAGGCTAAGAAACTTATTGGTATGCAGTGTTTTCAGACAGGGTTATGATAAGATGAAACTTATCCTAGTGAGAACAACCCTCTCACTGGGCACACAACCTTCTCCCTGTACACACAACCTTCTCACCATACACACAACCTTCTCACTGGACACACAACCTTCTCAATGGACACACAACCTTCTCCCTGAACACACAACCTTCTCAATGGACACACAACATTCTCACTGTACACACAACCGTCTCCCTGGACACACAGCCCTCTCCCTGGACACACAACCCTATCACTGGACACACAACCTTCTCACTGGACACACAACCTTCTCCCTGAACACACAACCTTCCACGTGGACAGACAGCCCTATCCCTGGACACACAGCCCTCTCCCTGGACACACAACCTTCCACGTGGACAGACAGCCCTATCCCTGGACACACAACCTTCTCCCTGGACACTCAACCCTCTCAATGGACACACAACCTTCTCACTGGAAACACAACCTTCTCATTCGACACACAACCTTCTCACTGGACACACAACCTTCTCAATGGACACACCACCTTCTCACTAGACACACAACCTTCTCAATGGACACACAACCTTCCACGTGGACAGACAGCCCTATCCCTGGACACACAACCTTCTCCCTGGACACACAACCGTCTCCCTGGACACACAACCCTATCACTGGACACACAACCTTCTCACTGGACACATAACCTTCCCCTTGGACACACAACCTTCCCCCTGGACACACAACCTTCCATGTGGACAGACAGCCCTATCCCTGGACACACAACTTTCTACATGGGTTTGACTGGCCTGAGACTCACAGGACAGTTGAGAAAACGGCCTAAAGAAAATGGCTGTAACTATAATGACACTCCTCCAAAAAACTGTCAAAATGTAATAGCTATAAAAATGCCATGAGAAATTATACCAAACAGGTTTTTATCAGCCCCGAAGTATGTGTTTGGCTAGCTGTTAGCTGTTTGGTTAGATGTTAATCAGAAGAAATGCTGTGTTATTCAGAAGGGCAGGAATCAGCTGACAGCATGAAGATTGAGGCTAAGGAAGCGCTGACGCCACAGGTGAGATTTTATGGACTGATATCATACCCTCCTTACTCTCACCATCACATTATACATCTCTGCTAGAAGAATTATCTATTTCCTTAAACAGCTCTACACTCAATACCGCTGTATAGTGGTAACAGGCCTAGGGGTGCAGTAATCAGAAGGGTTTTAAACCCCACCCAGCTTAAGGGCTGCATATGATGTAACTCTGATCTCTGAGGTCAAGTACCTGAAGATAGACGTACTCTGATTAAAGACTAGCCCACTGTGGTTTTCTCATTAAACTGTCTCCGTGCACCAAAAAGCCTTTACAAAATCCTAGTTTTATCTCTCCTTCTGCAGAGTTGATTTATGTAATCAGAACTGTGGTGATAGAAGTGGCATTCCACTATGATCAAGCGGCCCTACTACACCAGCACATATCACACATTGTGTGTATCCAGACCAACCCTTCTGTAATGCTAACATGATGAAGTTTCATCAACACAAACCAATTATTAGGAGACTTTCTGGCGTGCAGGGAGCAATCCCTTAGGCACCAAATTCAATCCCTCATGAATAAAGTAAACAAATGCTTGGCTTCAATGGCAAACAGTCTGTTACATGTTCATACAATTTAGGATTTTGGATTTGAACAGAAATTAAATTTAAACTTGAGGCAAATTAATCATAAAAATGTTATCCAACACATCGTCATGCAATTGAAATAATGATGAGAACATTTTTGCAAAAAAAATCTCTTTTTTTTCTTTTGATGAGGGGTGAAAATAACTGAGTTTAACCACATTTTTTTGGACTAACTGAGAAGACGTACACATGTGAATCATGCCTTGACAGACATGGATCCTGACAAACCCGATCAAGTGAAATGTTTCTGTTCCTGAGCTGGAACAACAGTATTAAGCCAATCCTGAAAATATTACCATGACTACAAGTGACTATAACAGGTGAAGATATGCAGCCAGCTTGAAGGCTTTTCAATTATAATTGCTCAGCTTGTACACGGACTTCAACACAAATAAGCAGCAGGTACTTGGCAAATGAGGCTCTGCATACCTGAGTGTGTTGTGTACAACTGAGGCAAGCATAACAGTCTTACATTCATCAAGTGTTCAGGTACGCAAATATGTGGGGAGGGAGAGGTGTTAAAAGAGTCGTTGACACTGCCATCCAAAATATTTGTCAACTTGCCAGATATTTTTTGTACCTGTCATTCACTGTGGCAATGAACATACCAGCAGCTGACACACTAATCTACATTGTAAATGAATGAAATACCAATTAAGGTTTTCACATTCCTAGTTTAACACCAAGGAGAATATGCCCAGGGTGGACCAGGCCTTGGACAACACACTGATTTCTGATCTGACTTCATATGTAACTGTATCAACATATGCGTAGTTCAACGATGAAATTTGCAATATGAAGTTTTGCAATTTGCAACATCATGTAACTTTGCAATAAACTGTGCTCATGTACATGTAGGTCTACCTCCAATAGGCCCTTAGTACCATCAAATGGGCTCCCTGTCACTTATATATGAACATGTATGAAACCTAATCTGCCCTATTTTATGGCATGTTTTCAACAAAGGCGACACAACGATGGCGACACAACAAAGGCGATACAACAAAGGCTATACAACAAAGATGATACAACAAATAAACAACGGCTCTATGACACCAATTTTTTTCTAGCACAAATAACATGTGAATAAAAAATTTGCCGCATATAAAGAATGATGCTGGATAGGAATTCACCTTTGTAATGTATGGATTGCATGGTATACACACCTACACTTTTCTATATATCTGAAGACATTTACATACTCTTCAGATTGGGTACTCACATGTGTTGCTGGGTTAAGGAAACACCTTGCAATACCTGGAGTTTTTGGGTACTCACATGTGTTGCTAGGTTAAGGAAACACCTGGCAATACCTGGAGTTTTTGGGTACTCACATGTGTTGCTGGGTTAAGGAAACACCTGGCAATACCTGGAGTTTTTGGGTACTCACATGTGTTGCTGGGTTAAGGAAACACCTTGCAATACCTGGAGTTTTTGGGTACTCACATGTGTTGCTGGGTTAAGGAAACACCTGGCAATACCTGGAGTTTTTGGGTACTCACATGTGTTGCTAGGTTAAGGAAACACCTGTCAATACCTGGAGTTTTTGGGTACTCACATGTGTTGCTGGGTTAAGGAAACACCTGTCAATACCTGGAGTTTTTGGGTACTCACATGTGTTGCTGGGTTAAGGAAACACCTGGCAATACCTGGAGTTTTTGGGTACTCACATGTGTTGCTGGGTTAAGGAAACACCTGTCAATACCTGGAGTTTTTGGGTACTCACATGTGTTGCTGGGTTAAGGAAACACCTGTCAATACCTGGAGTTTTTGGGTACTCACATGTGTTGCTGGGTTAAGGAAACACCTGTCAATACACACAGAGTTTTTGTTTTTTGACTGTATATGCATTAATTGTATGTACAGTAAGTAAATAAAAAACAGAAGGGATACATGCAGTATAAACTAAATCTGGCAAAAATGTGCATGACTGAATCACAACACTACAGATGGATATGCTTACTAATTTCCCCTCTGAATGTGTGCTCAACTGTGTGTACAGCTATACATGTATGTATGACCCCAGAGCACCTGCTACCTTGGTGGCTCACCTGAATGGTTGGGATAGTGCTCCCTCCAACCCCACCCCCAAGAACAGAACTGAGTTTGGTACAAATATTCTTGTGAGAATGTTTTTATTTTACAACACTAGAATATACAATAAGCCTGCCTTCCAAAAGATCAAAACAAGTGTCATATCACTTCCAACTGCCCTGTTACAGGACCACAATAAATTACACTGGTATCCACCCTGACTGCATCTGGATGACAACGTGACACATGTACACACCAACACACGGTGATACTCTGCATGCTGAAATCAGCCAGTCTCAAAAAAAGCAATGCTCCTGCATCGAATCAGTAAAGACTTATATAACATGGCATAATACGGCCTCTAAGATCCAGCCTACACATACCTGTGCTAGCAGCATATTTGTATAGTTTAGACAGACTGGTCAGAATATAACTGGATAACAGACAACTGTAAGACAGAAAACAAGACTTTCAGAAATCTATCTGGACTGTTATGGGAGACTGACACACAAGCAAATCTCGGCATAGCAGACCTATAGACAGGCCCCTGTGGAAATGACAAACTTCATTAACTACCACACGAAGCTAACAGTGCAACAATATCCAGACATAAATCACTAACAGCCTTGACCAGCCTAAACGAAAAGAAGCCTGGCGGAAATTCAAAACCAATACAACATGAGTCACTAAGTATACATCAGAGCTAACTTAGGTTGAGTGTTGTTTTGACTGGTGTAAACAGCACTGTTATTATAAAAAGCAAGCTTCCATCAACACATTTGATGCTTAACTTTGAGGGAAAGTCCAAGATGATAACCAATTGTATTTTACCTACCCCAAGCCCAACGCACACTGATGGTTTCAGGGAAGATCAGGGCTGCCTGTATGAGTCTGTCGTCAAGTTTACCTGTACAACTATATTACCTTTGCTCAATACATTTAGGACATCACACAGTGCAGGTTGAATGCCATAAATACTGTAGAAGCGAGAAGGGCAAATGATAAACCCTCAAGTGGGCTCTCATTTCCACGTTTCACCAGAACAATATGTCAGGCACTGCTACCAGTATTCAAATGTCATTTTGTAATATAATGATTTTGTGTACATGAACAAGTTAAGCAGCGTTTTAGACTTTCCCTGGCCTATGCCCATGTATACAGCATGACAGACAGCGTATATGAGGTCTAATACGTCGTTATGTCCTGTAATGTTAAAAGCTGATTAACCTTGTACTTGGACATCTTTCTGTTGAGCCCAGATTGGAACATTATAATACAAAACTTTCTTTTTTGACATCATGGCATCTGGGTGTGACATCATTGCATTTGGGTGTGACATTTGAGTGTGACATCATGTCATCTGGATGTGACATCATTGCATTTGGGTGTGACATTTGAGTGTGACATCATGGCATCTGGGTATGATATCATTGCATTTGGGTGTGACATTTGAGTGTGACATCATGTCATCTGGATGTGACATCATTGCATTTGGGTGTGACATTTGAGTGTGACATCATGTCATCTGGATGTGACATCATTGCATTTGGGTGTGAAATTTGAGTGTGACATCATGGCATCTGGGTATGATATCATGGCATTTGGGTGTGACATTTGAGTGTGACATCATGGCATCTGGGTGTGATATCATGGCATTTGGGTGTGACATTTGAGTGTGACATCATGGCATCTGGGTGTGACATCATTGCATTTGGGTGTGACATTTGAGTGTGACATCATGGTATCTGGGTGTGACATCATGGCATTTGGGTGTGACATTTGAGTGTGACATCATGGCATCTGGGTGTGACATCATGGCATTTGGGTGTGGCATTTGAGTGTGACATCATGGCATCTGGGTGTGACATCATGGCATTTGGGTGTGACATCATGGCATCTGGGTGTGACATCATGGCATCTGGTTGTGACATCATGGCATTTGGGTGTGACATATCAACATGTGTAATGTACAGAAGTCACACCTTACATAAAAAATAACACTTTTATCAGTGAAGGATCTCCTGATATGTCACCCTTGTATACATAATAAATTTTATTATTGTGACTATTAACAGGAGGCTATGATGGCTTTAGTGCTTTAAAGTAATCTGCATGTAGCTAATGCCATGTTCATGATACACTTCTTATGCTCTACATGTAGCTAATGCCATGTTCATGATACACTTCTTATGCTCTACATGCAACTAATGCCATGTTCATGATACACTTCTTATGCTCTATATGTAGCATGTTAATGATACACTTCTAATGCTCTACATGTAGCTAATGCCTTGTTCATGATACACTTTTTATGCTCTACATGCAGCTAATGCCATGTTCATGATACACTTCTTATGCTCTACATGTAGCTAATACCATGCTCATGATACAACATTAAGGATACCAATACTAACATTATGGACACCAATACCAACATTATGGACACCAATACCAATATCACAGACACCAATGCCAATATCACAAACACCAATGCTAATATCACAGCCATCAATATCATTATCCCTGATATCAATTCCAATATCACAGACACCAATACCGATATAACAGACACCAATATCACAGACACCAATACCTATATCACAGACACCAATACCAATATTAGTGTCACCAATACCAATATCACAGACACCAATACCAATATCAGACACCATTACCAATATCACAGACACTAATACCAATATCATAGACAATAGCAATATCAGAGACACCAATACTAATATCACACACACCAAAACCAATACCACAAACACAAATATCGATATCAAAGACATAACTACCAATATCACAGACACCAACACCAATATCACAGATTCCAATACCAATGTCACAGACACCAATACTAATATCGCAGACATCACTACCAATATCACAGACACCAATTCCAATAACACATACACCAACACTAATGTCACAGACACCAATACCAATACCACAGACATCACTACCAACAGCACGAAATGTCAATATGTGCCCCTTATTTCACTTATGTCACTGATTTGACAAATGTGCTCACACATCAGATAACCCTTCTAACCTTTCTATTTTTCATTTCAGGTTAAAGGTTAAAGCTTATTACAGGTTGTTATGGGCAAGTTGCTCATTAAATTTTCATCATTTGTCCTCACAAGGCTATTCAAACACCTCTTCATTTCACCTTTTTTAACTGTGATAAAGACTAAAGAGGACAGCCTCAGGGGATTCACGCATTCAGCTGAGATTTTTCATACAAGAACAAATTAGAACCAATCATATGCTGCAGTTCAGCCTGATTCCAACACAGAATCCCACCCACATCATGGTAAGGTTCCCCAATTTGTAGTCAGCAACAGCCTCAGACAATATCAAGTTAAAATTACATGATCATCTTAATTTTAACACGATTTTAGCCCCGAGGACAATTCTGGATGTACTGTGTTGAGAGAAGAAAGTGACATTAAACATTAAGGAACAGAGATGGCAAACTTCAGCCCTTTATCCTACCAATACATTACAGTACATTCACAAAAGACTGTTGTGGCAACTAACACAGGCAACTGTTTCATGAATGAAGGCCACATCACTGCCAGTCTGTATTCTACTCAATAACTTTGAAAACTTGACATTAAAACTTCAGAGAAATATTGTGTTTAGTATGCCTTTTGGCACATATTTCCCAACATAATGCAATGATGTGTCGCCCAATAAAACGAAACAAATGAATTAACCTTGATTATTTGGATGAGGGATGGAAATAGACCTGCATGTAAATGGCCACAGAAGCATTTAATAGAACTGCATGTAAATGGCCACTGGGGCATTTAACAGACCTACATGTAAATGGCCACAGAGGCATTTAACAGACCTGCATGTAAATGGCCACTGGGGCATTTAACAGACCTACATGTAAATGGCCACTGGGGCATTTAACAGACCTGCATGTAAATGGCCACTGGGGCATTTAACAGATCTACATGTAAATGGCCACTGAGGCATTTGATAGACCTCCATGTAAATGGCCACTGGGGCATTTAACAGATCTCCATGTAAATGGCCATTGAGGCATTTAACAGACCTACATGTAAATGGCCACAGAGGCATTTAATAGATCTGCATGTAAATGGCCACTTGGACATTTAACAGACCTGCATGTCAATGGCCAATGGGACATTTAACAGACCTGCATGTAAATGGCCGCAGAGGCATTTAACAGACCTACATGTAAATGGCCACTGAGGTATTTAACAGACCTGCATGTAAATGGCCACTGGGGCATTTAATAGGCCTACATGTAAATGGCCACTGGGGCATTTAACAGACCTACATGTAAATGGCCACTGAGGCATTTGACCTCCACGTAAATGGCCACAGAGGCATTTAACAGACCTGCATGTAAATGGTCACAGGGGCATTTAACAGACCTGCATGTAAATGGCCACTGAGGCATTTAACAGACCTCCATGTAAATGGCCACTGAGGCATTTAACAGATCTACATGCAAATGGCCACTGGAGCATTTAACAAACTTGCTTATAAATGACCACTGAAACATTTAACAGGCCTACATGTAAAAGGCCACTGGGGCATATCTTTCTGACATGCTTGGTAACTCTATAAATCAATGTTTAATGTAGAACTCTCACAAATCCATGTGATACGCCATATGAGAGAAACCAGAAACATGATGTTGTCTCACTTTTACTGTATTCTAATTCAGCCCATGTGGCATAAAGGCAAAACAAAGATTGTATGTTCAGCTGTTCTTTGGTTATAGGAAAAACAGGTGTCTGGTTATAAAAACTGACAACATGGTGGCCTGTTAGCTGTTTTCAGCGCGAGTGATAAGGTTTAAGTGTGATATCTCAGTTATACAACATCACAAAAACAAAAAAATGTATGTTGTTAAACTTTGGGTTTAATATTGTTGAAATCAAATAGGAACTTCTCTGGATGTGCATGTAGATCCAGACTCCAGAAAAATGCCTTGAGCATAACCTTAAGTTATGTACATGTACATACCAGTACTTCAGCCCACTTGTCACAGGAAAACAGACAAGATGGTCAAATCGCCAGAAGTATGTTAAAACACATGAAAACACAGATGTTCACGTACATACAAGCATCACTCATAATTTTATGGCTAACATCTACAGGATTGCACAGTGCTGTTAACTGTAGCTCACTTATTATCTCCCCTGAAAAACCCTCGAAGGCTCCAGTACACATTATGAGATAAAACATAAGCACTGGCTAACCAGGTCCCTCAGGTTAGCATTTAACACTAAAGCCAATAATATTTATTTATTTATCTGATTGGTGTTTTACGCCGTACTCAAGAATATTTCACTTATATGATGGCGGCCAGCATTATGGTGGGAGAAAACTGGGCAGGGCCTAAGGGAAAACCTACAACCATCTGCAGGTTGCTGGCAGACCTTCCCACGTAAAGCTGAAGCCAATAATACCCATCTATTACAAAAAGTGATTTAAGAAAAATTATTTAGAAAGTGAAGGTGTCTTCAGGTTCTTTGGAATCTCGGCGTAAAAATATAAGTTTCAGCTCCAAAAGTAAATATTTTATGGCATTCAGTTGATTTTCCACTAACAACGCACATTTCCAAACCAAATTTTAGGTAAGTTACTGTAAGCTTGGTGTCCATCCAGCAGAGATTTGCACAATCCCTAAATGGCTTATCTATTATTATCTACCAATTAAACCAGCCACACAAGGACAGAATAATTTGCACACCACTCCACAGAGTAAAATGAACAGTTGTTCCTCAGCAAAGCACAAATGTCAGCTTTGAATGTTGTTACTGTTTCTCTGATACAACCATCATGCAGTAATGGGAGAATGCTGGAAACCCTGGGCATAAACCAACATCATATAAATTCCTTCATTCACACAAAAATAAATAACTAAAATAATTACATAACAAAAAGAAAACTTACCATGGCTAGAGTTAGACCAGAACAATGCTATTTCATAATTCCATGAAAAACAATTTCATTTTTGCAAGCAACAATTTTAAAGACATATCCATCACATATGTTTATCAGATGTGTTACGTACTACACCCAGAGAAAGTGGGCATTCACTATTGTGCAGTTTATTATTTATATGCAGCACCTGTATGTAACTACAGAGCAGTGTTGTACTACAGTCTAATATAGTCTAGTACATAAAGTCTAGTGATCTAAATTCCTCAGTTGTATCTCACTAATCACACCCTGGATAACCTGTATGATGAAGTTTGGCTAGGTCTTAGATCTCGCTTAGCTAATCCGTCTCTCTTAAGGCAAAGCCTGTGGTTAAGTATGGTTTACCCTAATTGCCATAAATCAGGCCAACAAACTCTGTCTGCTGGCCCAATTACTACTCAATAAGATCAGCTGTGAGGGCAGATCAGCAATGGAAGAAAGGAGAGGGGGAGGGGGAGGTGGAGGTGGAGGTGGAGGAGGAGATTTAGCTCACAAGAGCAGATACCAACCCTGAAGAACTGTTACCACATATTAAACACTCATCGGTTAAGCCACACACTTTGATTAAGCTGTTGCTCTCTAGAAGACTGATACATTTGCCTTCTGGCGCAAACTCTGGCATTCCTTGGGCAAAATTGGCTCAATTTCTCTTTGGACTGAGTCTCATTAGACACAGGGTGATTGGTTTATCTGTCAGGCTAATGAGATTTGTGGACCGTATGTAGATCAGTTTGTAAAAGGTCACTTTTAGATCAGAGAATAAATCAACATCATTTCTTACACAAATATGCTGGCTGTAACAAATACATGCAAATTGTCATAAAAAATGAAAGTTGCCACCTATACTGCAAACAGTGGGAGAATCACAGAATGTAAGCTACACATTGATCAAAGTCAAAAACTGAGGTGACAACTGCCATGTATAAAGATTCCCTGGCCATATGGCTAACAACGGTGAAGATCTAACCTACGTCAGAGAACTCAGTTAACACACTTGTAAATGGACATCCCTTGTCCACGTTTCCAGTCGCCTGGATGCCGAGATTCCTGTCTGACGTCTACATAGAGCCTGAGAAGCACACCTGTCTAACCTTCAGGCAGGCAGCACTTTCTAAGGCGAAAACAATTAGCAACACCTGACACTTCTCCAGGCAGTGACCATCTCTACTCTATAGAATCCAATTCAACCACTACCAAGCAGTGAGCATTTACACATTGCTTAAAACCCAGTGATACATACTGACAACTCTATAGCTGACTTTAATAACCATCTTTGTACAAGTAGAAATGTCTTAAGTTTTCATCCATGTTAATTTTCAACTCAGGCAGATATTAAAATTTCCATTGCTCAAAGAGTTAAAGTTTTTGAGAATGCAAGACCAGGAGCCAGTTTCACAATGAAATTTCAGGCTTTAGCCTAAAAGTGTAATCTAAAATAAACTCTGCAATATTTCTATATGTATTCATCAAACTGATGAAAATGCTGACCTCTGATCTGATGTGGTAGAATCTTTTGTGGTAGCACAAATTCAGCCAAGTTTGAGCATCTCCCCACAAACATTTTGTTCTGGGGCTCTGTGGAAGAGCACGACCACATAGTATAAACACATGCTTTGAAGGCAAAGAAAATCAAGTTACTACTCCGCAGCATATGTAACTTAATTAAAAAGAGATCCTCAACAATCAAAAAAAATATGTCTCAATAACATTCTACATGATAAAGTGTTCACGCACAGCTAATCTCTCACAACACGTCTTCATAACAGTTGACAGTCCAGAGCACCCCTAGTGCATGTGGTTCAGCACTTGAGGATGAGTTGCAGGGACAAATCTGAACACAAGGAAAAGCACCATTACGCCTAAATGGGGTTGATCATTAAAACAATAACTTACAGTAGGTATGTACAAGTGCAGATGATAAGCAAGGTGTATGGTAAGTTTTATCAAAATCAGCACAGACAGAAGGGCAGACAAGGTGATTCCAGAATACCCTCAGCATAAATACTAAGAAAAAAAAATTTTTTTTTAAAAGAGAAACAATTGTTGTAAAAGAGAAAGCTTAACCTTCAATCCACATGGGTGCCCGTCATGCCGGACCAAAAATAAAAGCTTAACCTTCCTTCTGAGTATGTACATTTACACACCATTCTTTAGACTAGGGCGACAGAAAAAGCTTAACCTTCAGTCCATGTATGAGAACCCAATACACAAGAGCTAAGAAAATAAGCTTAACCTTCCATCCAAGTATGTACATTTACACACCATACCTTAGATTAGGGAGCTAAAACAAAAAACCTTAACCTTCAATCCATGTATGAAAGCCCATTATACTGGAAATAGAAAAAGTTTAACCTGACAGCAACATCGATATCGGCACTTTCACACCCTCTCCCAATACCTCTTCTTGCTGTGTACAGGCAAGCTAAAATATAACTTATCTGGGAGAAAAGATGCCCAGGAACTAGAGGCATTATATTACCAATTATCAGTAATTGACATCTGAGATGAGACACAGTCAAGACAAATGACACTGTGGCATCAACAAAATCATTTGACATCCAGGGATTAAAATGAAAATACTGCAGTACATTTGCCTTTGGAGTACAAAAGATTCCCGCATAAATATAAGCGTCATGTCCGACAGTGGCAGAGGATTTTCTGCAACATTTTATGTACACCAATGGAGTTGTCAATGAGACTTCTCAAAATTAATAAACACATTACACGGCTTTTAAGATTCTTTACGTTGCGGTCTACATGTACAACTGTATCTCAGCATTCGTTCACACATGTATATACAGAAATTTCTGTTTTTCAACTTTTTGTGTATTACAACATGTACTTTCAACAAGCAAAGAATATGCAGAACAACAAATATTTTTATACATTTATTTATTTGATTTATTTTTCACTTACATGCTGGCAGTCATCATTATGGGTGAAGAAAACTAGAGTGCCTGGGAAAAACCACTAACCTTTGGCAACTCTGGCCATTCATGACAGACAATTGGTCTTCAATTACTGTTAGACTTTGCATGTTGCAAGTAGTGAGAGTGCAAGAATCTAAGTAGCAAGTAGTGAGAGTGCAAGAATCTAAGTAGCAAGTAGTGAGAGTGCAAGAATCTAAGTATGTAGCAAGTAGTGAGAGTGAGAGAATCTAAGTAAGTAGCAAGTAGTGAGAGTGAGAGAATCTAAGTATGTAGCAAGTAGTGAGAGTGTGAGAATCTAAGTATGTAGCAAGTAGTGAGGGTGTGAGAATCTAAGTAAGTAGCAAGTAGTGAGAATGAGAGAATCTAAGTAAGTAGCAAGTAGTGAGAGTGTGAGAATCTAAGTAAGTAGCAAGTAGTGAGAGTGAGAGAATCTAAGTAAGTAGCAAGTAGTGAGAGTGTGAGAATCTAAGCAAGTAGCAAGTAGTGAGAGTGAGAGAATCTAAGTAAGTAGCAAGTAGTGAGAGTGAGAGAATCTAAGTAAGTAGTTAGAGTGTGAGAATCTAAGTAAGTAGCAAGTAGTGAGAGTGAGAGAATCTAAGTAAGTAGTGAGAGTGAGAGAACCTAAGTAAGTAGCAAGTAGTGAGAGTGAGAGAATCTAAGCAAGTAGCAAGTAGTGAGAGTGAGAGAATCTAAGTAAGTAGCAAGCAGTGAGAGTGTGAGAATCTAAGTAAGTAGCAAGTAGTGAGAGTGAGAGAATCTAAGTAAGTAGTGAGAGTGAGAGAACCTAAGTAAGTAGCAAGTAGTGAGAGTGAGAGAATCTAAGTATGTAGTGAGAGTGAGAGAACCTAAGTAAGTAGCAAGTGGTGAGAGTGAGAGAATCTAAGTAAGTAGCAAGTAGTGAGAGTGTGAGAATCTAAGCAAGTAGCAAGCAGTGAGAGTGAGAGAATCTAAGTAAGTAGCAAGCAGTGAGAGTGTGAGAATCTAAGTAAGTAGCAAGTAGTGAGAGTGAGAGAATCTAAGTAAGTAGTGAGAGTGAGAGAATCTAAGTAAGTAGCAAGTAGTGAGAGTGAGAGAATCTAAGTAAGTAGCAAGTAGTGAGAGTGAGAGAATCTAAGTAAGTAGCAAGTAGTGAGAGTGAGAGAATCTAAGTAAGTAGCAAGTAGTGAGAGTGAGAGAATCTAAGTAAGTACCCAGTAGCGAGAGTGTTAGAATCTAAGTAAGTAGCAAGTAGTGAGTGCCTGAATCTTAGTATTACAAGGCTGGTTTTGAACCTGCATCTCGTCTGTCCTGGCAATTAAAAGATAAGCAGATGTGACCACTAGACCATGAATTGCTTCCACACTCTGCTGGATTTCTACTCTACTTTTCTGTATTCAGCAGACTCTAGAGACTAAAGAGAATCCAACATATCAAAGACAACAAAAATTTGTACACAAACACACACACACATACACATGCAATAAAAAATTACAAGACTCTATTAACTACTAAACATATGTGAAATCCAAATACTTGAACTTTGCAGTGTGGTTCAAAAAGGGCTTGCAAAAGGCCTGATCACAACCCCACCTCTCTCTGTCCGTATACCATATCCAGATCTGCCCCTGTCTGACTGACCATTCTATCCCAACACTCATCTGCCTATCACAATCTGTCATACACACCAATCTCAAAACTAAGGCAATGTCATGCATATCTCAAAGTTTATACCCTGGATTTTTCTTGGTCTGAGTTGATGACAGACACTTTGCAGCCATTTATGCCCTACAAGCCGTGCTTCTGAGTGGGCTTGAATGCCACGGAGTCACAGAGTCAAGTTGATTCAGCTTGACTGCAGAAAGGAGGTCTTTGACGTCCTTTTTAGCACTCAAACCTAAACCCAAACCCACATCTTGTGGATGAAACATTTAGCCTGGCAAGACAAACTCCCGCTTGGTCAAAATGGCTGATTGCAAGTTCAACAGCTATAAATAAAGATACATGTATGCATTTCATCAGTCAACCCCATCACAAATTTTTCACAGCATCAGTTGCTTCATTATGAACAGTGAGTCAAGATGATTTCAAAACAAACTGAACACAAAACGAAGAGCCTGGTCCCATCCATGCTGATCAATAGGTGCCACAAATATCTCATAGGGTTTCTTAACACCTCACAAATATGATGTATTCGACAAAGCACAAAGGCTTTCATAAAGCTGCCTAACAACATTCTCATCCAATTTTCATATTTTAATAAATAGACTGAACAGCATCAAGGTTCATTAAGAAGTCACACCTTCTCCACAAACTGTCAATACACGATGCAAGAATATCTATCCTGATTGTTACATCTACATTCCTCCAAAGCACTGCACGCACTTATCAAATCTACAATCCTATTTAGAAAATACCAAATTTGTTTATTAAAATGCAAGTGCTGGCAGTTCTGCCTCATCTGATGTTGGCGTAGTTTTAGTTTGACTTGGTTGATTGCATCCAATCCTGAACATCTAAGGGGCATTGGTTGTTTCCTGATCTGAGTGTGTGGGCTGAAATAGCATTGGATTGGTCAATATTAAGGCTGGAATGGTGTGGGTATTTTCCTCGTGTCCACAAATGCAAATGTTATGATATTGTTAACGCTTTGCAGTGCTGACAGCACTACAGCAATAACAATATGACAGAAACACAAAGCTGCTGTAGATGTCACCAAGGCAAACTGTATTTCCACATCTCCTCTTAATTTTTCATCAGCTTCTTAAACAACAGCACTCTCAGTCCCCACTGAATAACTATTATGCATCTGCCTTTTTTCTGATATTCGTCAAAATATTTTATGTAGTGATAAAAAGCCCATCTGTTTTACATTAACAGAGTAGGTTTAACAAGAGTAAGCTTAAATAATTACCCAACATTATCTTTTATTGGATATTATATGTTGATCTATTTCTTCATCAACCAGAGTAAATACTCTCCAGTCATGGAATGCCCAGGCATTTAGTACATCACAGCCTAACTATTTGCTCCTTACGACAAACACTTTGATGTCATTAGTAAATGCGCTATAATGGTTGGACTGGGAATCCACTGTTAATGACCCTGTTACTTGTTCTTATTCCTGTCAATCCGTTCCCGAAGTTAATGGTTGTGCACTGTCTCCATTCTGTCTGTATAAGAACTAGGCTGATGGATCACCCTGCAGTTATCTCCTCTTGACATAAATGTCCACGGCAGCAGTAGGTCACCTCCCGTGAGTTTATCAGAAGTATCACCCCCTTCCCCTGTAAATGGGACAGTAATGAAGCCTCCAAACTGATTAGCAGCTAAGCTATTGGAATACACCATTCCTTCTCTTTATCAGATTATCACTCAGCCATGTTAATCAATACTCTGGCTCAGCTGGCAAATGCTTGCCTCAATTTCTACAAAGGTGTATCCAGCTGCACTTTCATTCCTATTTAAACAGGTGTTTATAAATGAGGCAAACACCACAGAAACTTTTTCATACCCCGCAAGCTGCACGGATAAACTACAGCAGCTGATTTCTCTTACTCCAAAGATACCCCACAAACAAGGTTTTTTTACCAAGCAGAGAATCGCAGACAAGAAAATGTCTGTCCATTGTACATATTGTCTGATCAGGATGCTTATAGAGCTCTGAAGAGGCTGCACATGTTATAGTGATCAATGCATCCAAAATATATCAAATTAATGGAAACTTATTTATTTGATGGTTAAGATTAACAATCATACTCGAAAATTAATGGAAATAATTAAATTACAAATAATAAATGCAGACACAGACTTTAGAAGTCTGTTGTATGTGATAAGATCTCACAACAGAGTCCAAATGCTGAAAGCACACCTTTACATAACTGCACAAAAAGCTATATTATAGACAGAAAAATGCTGAAGAAGAAATAGAGTACACTATAACACCTTGTCAACTGTTAAAATTATTGGTAAAAAGTTAATTTAATTCTTGAGAATAACATCAATGACTGTAAATATGCAAACGTGTTATTTTACACTGTTGTCTCGTTCATGTCTGTTTTTAATGCCTTTTAGTTTAAGGGATCCACTTGTTTTCTGTTTCAGTGACTGGTTGTTTCAAGACATAACACGTACAATTTGGATGCAAACATTTGCTCCTGAATAAAAAAAATATATCATATATGTTCAGAACTGCTATCTTCACAACGGGATTTTGTAACATGCAAGGAGTTACAGTTTACAATAGTCTGTATTTATTTTAAATAAATCACAAAAGAGTTTTCTTTATTGCCCACTGTGGACCAGCAACAGATCCAACAACATCATTGCAGCTTGAACACAGGTTTGTTCACATTGTAAACTGGATTTGTAAGTGGTGTTGATTTATAATGAATTTATTATCTATGTAACTATTTCAGGCCTGATTTGGAATAAATGTTTTCATTCATTCATGAATATGGCACACAAAGCATCAGTGTAAGATGAAAACAACATATATTTTGGATGTAGTGATCAGAAATGATTCAGAGTTGAAATGATTTTGTCTGTCAAAAATAACGTAAGCAAGGGTCTGTGCTCCTCTTGGGTAAAGCTTCATTTAGGAATTACATGATCACTGACTTTACTTTATATTTTATGAATGGTATGTATTCTTGCTATTATCTTCAGTCAGTTTCAAAGAAAAATAAAAGGGCTGAAAAAAATTAATCTCTGTGTAACATATTTATAACACTTCAGCATATTTTCAGTCAAATATAAAAATAAAGTTACAAGTATTTATAGGTAAAATATGTACTTTTCTGGTGAAATTTGGAGAGAATTGTATATTGTTATTATCATGACATGACAGTTCCTTTAAACAGGTACTGTACGAAAACGATACAACAGTGCTGACATGTTACAGAAATAGGTACTGTAAGAAAACTATACGACAGTGCTGTCATGTTACAGGAAAACTATACGACAGTGCTGTCATGTTACAGAAATAGGTACTGTATGAAAACGATACGACAGTGCTGTCATGCTACAGAAATGGGTACTGTATGAAAACTATACCACAGTGCTGTCATGTTACAGAAATAGGTACTGTAGGAAAACTATACGACAGTGCTGTCATGTTACAGAAATAGGTACTGTACAAAAACTATACGACAGTGCTGTCATGTTACAGAAATAGGTACTGTATGAAAACTATACGACAGTGCTGTCATGCTACAGAAATGGGTACTGTATGAAAACGATACGACAGTGCTGTCATGCTACAGAAATGGGTACTGTATGAAAACTATACGACAGTGCTGTCATGTTACAGAAATAGGTACATGTATTGCATGAAAACTATACGACAGTGCTGACATGTTACAGAAATAGGTACTGTATGAACACTATACATCGGTGCTGTCATGTTACAGAATTGCTAATCCAAGAGGAAAATGAGATGGACATTCAAAAAAAGTCCAACAAATTTAAAATATGAGGTATCTGGGTAAACCTTTGAATAAAAAATGTAAATGTGGTCACCACTGCAACGCTACATGTAATATACTCTGCCTATATTTTATGTGAGGTAATATCTTCCTAGAGAGCCAGCAGTTTACTTACCAAACAAGGTTATCATCCACCCACGGCAGGATTAGGCTTGTGTGTGACATATCCATGACATGGGGGCGGAGTGACAGGAGCTTAGGCTACTGGCTCTGTCCTGTTTACTGTCCACTAGATCACAGAACTTTGGGGGAGGATAGCATAGCGCTGACAGAAATCCCAGCTAAGGCTCTCTAGCACTGAACAATTTGCAGCATCATGAAATCACGGTCAAAGTAATCCCCCAGGATGTCCTCTCTCCATCTGGTGATTAGAGGACAGTGGGCTTTTGCTGACCAGACTTAAGGTACGCTGTGCCCTCCATATAAGCTACCGTTTCCACAATCCACCTTACATAGCCCCCCATGGCACCGCTGCCTCAATAACTATACATCCTGCCAAAGACACGGGATGTCGGCAATAAAACCAGCATGAATGCTTTTCCTAATTGATAAATATGTGCAAGGCTTCACTGTTCTGCCAACCCGTCCAGCTGAGTGCTTGTAACCCTCAAACTAGGATGGATGGCATTAGTTAGGTTCCCTGAGAAATCTGTGCTAAAGGTTGAAATAACAATAGTTTGTGCTAAAGGTATGACTGAAATTTTACATGGATTTTTCTTCTCCTCTGGCACCTTTAGGGAGAGCAGACCATGTGTCGTTCCTCAGACCATCAACGAAACTACAGGAGGTTTTACACACTTCAGGTATGAGATGCTGTATGTGTAGGTATTAGGCACCAATCTGTTGTCTGTATGCTGGAAACCACATATACCACATATCAAGTACAAGAGAAACACGTCCAATGTGAAACATGAGTATAAACACAAAGACTTGCAGTGCAGTTCTGGAATACCTTCAGTGTTCCATGTGCTTGGCAGATTATTGACTTGCACTGAGTGCCCCATTTGGCTTGTATCATCAGTGTTTAACTTTCCTGATTTACTGAGTTACAAGTCTAATTATCATTCTTATTGCCCAACTTTAATAATTGCTTTGAAGTAATGCATGTATATTAATTAAGATCACTAAATTAAGGAAACTTACATTTAAAATTATTCACTGCCTTAACGACAGCCTCTACAAGGATAATATATCAATTACACCTAAATATATAAATTAAAACTGAAACACTTTGATAACTTTCATGTAAAATTAGAGGTAATATATTACCCAAGATATGAAACATTATGAAAGAAACTTCATCTTACCCAAATTATAATCCCACAGCATAATCTTAATCACATATATGAAAACAGTCTATCAGACCACACACGTGTGAAAACAGTCTATCAGACCACACACGTGTGAACACAGTCCATCAGACCACACACGTGTGAAAACAGTCTATCAGATCACAGGGGTGAAAACAGTCTATTAGATCACACATGTGAAAACAGTCTATCAGATCACATGTGTGAAAACAGTCTATCAGATCACACATGTGAAAACAGTCTATCAGATCACACATGTGATAACAGTCTATCAGATCACACATGTGAAAACAGTCTATCAGACCACACACATGTGAACACAGTCCATCAGATCACACATGCGAAAACAGTCTATCAGATCACACATGTGATAACAGTCTATCAGATCACACATGTGAAAACTGTCTATCAGATCACACATGTGAAAACAGTCTATCAGATCACACGTGTGTGAAAACAGTCTATCAGATCACACATGTGAAAACAGTCTATCAGACCACACACGTGTGAAAACAGTCTATCAGATCACACATGTGAAAACAGTCTATCAGATCACACGTGTGTGAAAACAGTCTATCAGATCACACGTGTGAAAACAGTCTATCAGACCACACACGTGTGAAAACAGTCTATCAGATCACATGTGTGAAAACAGTATATCAGACCACACATGTGAAAACAGTCTATCAGATCACACGTGTGAAAACAGTCTATCAGACCACACATGTGAAAACAGTCTATCAGATCACACACGTGTGAAAACAGTCTATCAGATCACACATGTGATAACAGTCTATCAGACCACACATGTGAAAACAGTCTATCAGATCACACGTGTGAAAACAGTCTATCAGATCACACATGTGAAAACAGTCCATCAGATCACACATGTGATAACAGTCTATCAGATCACACACGTGAAAACTGTCTATCAGATCACACATGTGAAAACAGTCTATCAGATCACACATGTGAAAACAGTCTATCAGACTACACATGTGAACACAATCTATTAGATCACACACGTGAAAACAGTCAATCAGATCACACATGTGAAAACAGTCCACAGACACGTGTGAAAACAGTCTATCAGATCACACATGTGAAAACAGTCCATCAGATCACACATGTGATAACAGTCTATCAGATCACACACGTGAAAACTGTCTATCAGATCACACATGTGAAAACAGTCTATCAGATCACACATGTGAAAACAGTCTATCAGACCACACATGTGAAAACAGTCTATCAGATCACATGTGTGAAAACAGTCTATCAGATCACACATGTGAAAACAGTCTATCAGACCACACATGTGAAAACAGTCTATCAGATCACAGGGGTGAAAACAGTCTATTAGATCACACATGTGAAAACAGTCAATCAGATCACACATGTGAAAACAGTCTATCAGATCACACATGTGAACACAATCTATCAGATCACACATGTGAAAACAGTCTATCAGATCACACATGTGAAAACAGTCTATCAGACCACACATGTGAAAACAGTCTATCAGATCACACATGTGTGAAAACAGTCTATCAGATCACATGTTTGAAAACAGGCTATCAGATCACACGTGTGAAAACAGTCCATCAGACCACACATGTGAAAACAGTCTATCAGATCACACATGTGAACACAATCTATCAGATCACAGGTGTGAAAACAGTCTATCAGATCACACATGTGAAAACAGTCTATCAGATCACACATGTGAAAATAGTCTATCAGATCACAGGGGTGAAAACAGTCTATCAGATCACACATGTGAAAACAGTCTATCAGATCACACATGTGAAAACAGTCTATCAGATCACACATGTGAACACAATCTATCAGATCACACAGAAGAAAACAGTCTATCAGACCACACATGTGAAAACAGTCAATCAGATCACATGTGTGAAAACAGTCTATCAGATCACACACGTGAAAACAGTCTATCAGATCACACATGTGAACACAATCTATTAGATCACACATGTGAAAACAGTCTATCAGATCACACATGTGAAAACAGTCTATCAGATCACACATGTGAAAACAGTCAATCAGATCACACATGTGAAAACAGTCTATCAGAACACGCGTGTGAAAACAGTCTATCAGATCACACATGTGAAAACAGTCTATCAGACCACACATGTGAAAACAGTCTATCAGACCACACATGTGAAAACAGTCTATCAGTACTTTAGAGGTAGTATGCATTTAACTATTTCATTTTTGCAGACAGCCAAATGAAAAAAGTCACAAGGGCTAAGAATACACATTGAAGCTTTGTAAAGTGAACTACTGAATCTATGTAATGCACTGGAGAGTGAACAGTAGGAGCAATGTGAAGCCCACAGTGATGTAATGTCCACAAAGGGAACAGTAGGAGCAATGTGAGGCACACAATGATGTAACGCTCTGGAAAGTGAACAGTAGGAGTAATTTGAGGCACACAATGATGTAACACTCTGGAAAGTGAACAGTAGGAGTAATTTGAGGCACACAGTGATGTAACGCTCTGGAAAGTGAACAGTAGGAGCAATGTGAGGCACACAATGATGTAACGCTCCGGAAATTGAACAGTAGGAGCAATGTAAGACACACAATGATGTAACGCTCCAGAAAGTGAACAGTAGGAGCAATGTGAGGCACACAATGATGAAAGGCACACAATGATGAAAGGCACACAATGATGTAACGCCCCAGAAAGTGAACAGTAAAAGCAATGTGAGGAACACAATAATGTAACTCTCCACAAAGTGAACAGTAGGAGCAATGTGAGGAACACAATAATGTAACTCTCCACAAAGTGAACAGTAGGAGCAATGTGAGGAACACAATAATGTAACTCTCCACAAAGTGAACAGTAGGAGCAATGTGAGGAACACAATGATGTAACACTCCGGAAATGAACAGTAGGAGCAGTGTGAGGCACACAGTAATGTAACGCTCTAGAAAGTGAACAGTAGGAGCAATGTGAAGCACACAATCCTGTAACGCTCCAGAAAATAAACAGTAGGAGCAATGTGAGGCCCACAATGATGTAACGCTCCGGAAAGTGAAAAGTAGGAGCAATTTGAGGCACACAATGATGTAACACTCCGGAAATGAACAGTAGGAGCAGTGTGAGGCACACAGTGATGTAATGTTGAGAAAGTGAACAGTAGGAGCAATGTGAGGAACACAATGATGTAACGCTCCGGAAAGTGAAAAGTAGGAGCAATTTGAGGCACACAATGATGTAACGCTTCAGAAAGTAAACAGTAGGAGCAATGTGAGGCACACAAAGATGTGGCGCTTCGGAAAGTGAACAGTAGGAGCAATGTGAGGCACACAAAGATGTAACGCTCCAGACAGTGAACAGTAGTAGCAATGTGAGGCACACAGTGATGTAACACTCCGGAAAGTGAACAGTAGGAGCAATGTGAGGCACACAAGGATAAAAGGCAGACAATGATGTAACACTCCAGAAAGTGAACAGCAGGAGCAATGTGAGGCCCACAATGATGTAATGCCCCAGAAATTGAACAGTAGGATCAATGTGAGGCACACAATGATGTAACACTCCAGAAAGTGAACAGTAGGAGCAATGTGAGGCACAAAATGATTTAACAGACTTCTCTGCCATTCCTTTTCGGTAAATCTTAAAAGGTTATTAATCTTGAATTAATAAAGAATCTTCATTAGATTTACTTTGTACACATCAGAAACTGCTTTCTGGGAGTCTTCCTAGTCAGGTTCAGAACTTGTCAGAAGTAGTTCTGCCCTAAGATCAGAATTCAATGGTCTGTTGCTGCCAGACACAACAAGGTACCTAGTTTATCAGATCATTCTCATACTGGCCTACACGACACAACTACAGAGATAGTAGCCGCATGTGAAACCAAACAATGAAATAACATATATGGGACATTGTAAGAACTCAGAATAGTGGTGCTTGAAGCTGTGATAGATGACAGCAGTTATAATAATACAGGTATCCGCACACAGGGTGGTATGAAATGGAGCTTATAAACATAATTCTTTCATAACACAAATACTGACATTACATGTCATTACTAGGCAAGAAGATTAATTCACATGACACCGATGCCAGCCATGAAGATAGGAAATTAACATATTATGAAAATTAGAAAAACTCCTGAGAAGTGTCTCATAAAAAAACTGCTGTAAATCTATCCATTCCCTCTGTACAACCTTTTCCCAGGGGCTGAAACATAGTCCCCATAAGAAAATATCAATATATATATCTCATACCAAATATAAAAGCATTGACTCTTTAAAGACAACCAAAATCAAATAATCAATATCTGCAGTAAGTGATAGAAATATACATGCAATCCTCACATTCATCATGTACAAACGTATAATGAAGCAATACTGTATGTCCATGTTTGAAGTTAATTAGCAGAAAATGATGTTATACATGTATCAAGTCAGCTCATATAGCTGTCTGCAGACAAGTCAGAAGGGAAATGCCACAGCTGGTTCCAAGGCTATATCACCATCTCTTAGTTCATCACAACTTAAATGAGATAGAAGAATAATAACCACAATTACCACAACTGCCGGCTATTCCAAACATGTCTACTGTGTGTACAGCATACATGTGACACAAGTTCTGACAGCGCAATGACCCAGGAGTCTCTCCTCTCTCTCCTCTCAGGCTGTAAGTGGGAAGATCTTCCAGCAACCTGCGGATGGTCGTGGGTTTCCCCCGGGCTCTGCCAGATTTCCTTCCACCATAATGTTGGCCGCCGTCATATAAGTCAAATATTCTGGATTACGGCATAGAACACCAATCAAAAAAATAAATAAATACAAAAGTCCTGGAATTTGGTTTTAACAGGTTGGTTTAGGTTTTAATGTCACTGTTGACATTACTGGCATTGTAACACAAGAGGTACATGGTTCCACAAGAGCTAAAGTGTAAAACCAAGCCTACATCATCAGAGCTTTATTGAAACAACAGAGCTGTATTGCAACAATGGAGTTTTATTGTAAAAATGGAGCTGTATTGTAACAAAGAAGCTGTATTCTAACATCAGATCTGTATTCTAACAATGGAGCAAAGTTGTAACACTCAAGATGCACTGTTCCACTAGAACGGCACTGTAACACAGGAGGTGCAATGTGACAAAGAAGATGCTTTGTGACACAGGAGGTGCATTGTAACACAGGAGGTGCATTGTGAAAAAAAAGGTGCACTGTGACAAAGGAGATGGATTGTAAAATCAGCAATGCATTGGAACACTGGAGCTGCATTGTAAACCAGAGATGCATTGGAATACTGGAGGTGAACTGTAACACAGGTGGTGCATAGTAAACCAGAAATGCATCAGAACACTGGAGGTGAATTGTAACACTAGAGGTTCATTGTAACACTGGTGGTCTACTGTAACAGCAGAGGTACACTGTAGCACCACTGTAATGTCAGAGTTACATAATAACGCCAGAGGTACGTGTACAAGTGAATTTTCCACTAGATGATTACACACTTAAACCTTGATAAGTTTTGTCACCAAATATAATAGTATCTGGCTAACAAGAAAATTGGTACAGGAAAAAGAATTAATTGTGAGAGTAAAAAGCTGCATGAGGAGGTTCTGAGAAGACATGATTTGCTGCTTCACTGGGCTAACTCTACAAAAACAGCTAGCTTGATGTTTCAAGCAGATTACTGACACTTAGAAATGTGACAATTTTCATTAGTAAGAGCTACACATGTAGGCCTATTGACTGTCCGCCTGGTAACCCTAATAGACTGACCTTGGTCACTTAATCCTTCAGGGTGAGATTACACCAGCAGAAAGGAAACTGAGATCTCTAATCTGCTGAGTGTAACCTGAGCAGCTCAAGCTTGGGACAGTCAAGCTTTAATGAAGAAGTGGTGAGGAAAACTTAACAGAGCAGACAGTATCCCACATGTGAAACCATGAGCAGACTAAGCAGTATCCTGGATGTGAAACCATGAGTAGATCAAGCAGTACCCCCGATGTGAAACTATGAACAGAGCAGACACTATCCCACATGTGAAACCATGAGCAGATCAAGCAGTACCCCCGATGTCAAACTATGAACAGAGCAGGCAGTATCCCACATGTGAAATCATGAGCAGGCCAAGCAGTACCCCCGATGTGAAACTATGAACAGAGCAGGCAGTCTCCCACATGTGAAACCATGAGCAGACCAAGCAGTACCCCCGATGTCAAACTATAAACAGAGCAGACAGTATCCCACATGTGAAACCATGCGCAGACCAAGCGGTACCCCTGATGTGAAACTATGAACAGAGCAGGCAGTATCCCACATGTGAAACCATGAGCAGACCAAGCGGTACCCCGGATGTGAAACTATGAACAGAGCAGGCAGTATCCCACATGTGAAACCATGAGCAAACCAAGCAGTACTCCAGATGTGAAACTATGAACAGAGCAGGCAGTATCCCACATGTGAAACATGAGCAGACCAAGCATTACCCCAGATGTCAAATGATGAACAGAGCAGGCAGTATCCCACATGTGAAACCATGAGCAGACCAAGCATTACCCCAGATGTGAAACTATGAACAGAGCAGGCAGTATCCCACATGTGAAACCATGAGCAGATCAAGCAGTACCCCCGATGTCAAACTATGAACAGAGCAGGCAGTATCCCACATGTGAAACCATGAGCAGACCAAGCAGTACCCCCGATGTCAAACTATGAACAGAGCAGACAGTATTCCACATGTGAAAACATGAGCAGACCAAGCAGTACCCCAGATGTGAGACTATGAAGAGAGCAGGCAATATCCCGAATGTGAAACCACGAACAGACTAGACTGTATCCCAGATGTGAAACCATAAGCACACCAAGCAGTATTCTGCATGTGGAACCATGAGCAGGCTAAGCAGTATCCCGAATGTGAAATCATGAGCAGTCCAAGAATGTATTCCTGATGTGAAATACTCAGCAAAACAGATGTCAAATGATGCCCCTGATGTCAAACAAGCTGAGTGAGCAGTCCAGGCAGTATCCCAGAAATGGTGAACAGTGCATGTGAAACAGTGAACAATACCCCTGAGGTGAAACAGCTGGGGAGAAGACCACAGTATCCATGACATGAAACAGTGAACAGAACAGACAGTATATACATCATGTGAAGCAATGAGTGCACCAGGCAGTATCCAAGATGTGAAACAGTGAGTGCACCAGGCAGTATCCAAGATGTGATGCAGTGAGTACACCAGGCAGTATCCTAGGTGTGAAACAGTGAGTACACCAGGCAGTATCCAAGATGTGAAACAGTGAGTACACCAGACAGTATCCAAGATGTGAAACAGTGAGTGCACCAGGCAGTATCCAAGATGTGAAACAGTGAGTGCACCAGACAGTATCCAAGATGTGAAACAGTGAGTGCACCAGACAGTATCCAAGATGTGAAACAGTGAGTGCACCAGACAGTATCCAAGATGTGAAACAGTGAGTGCACCAGACAGTATCCAAGATGTGAAACAGTGAGTGCACCAGACAGTATCCAAGATGTGAAACAGTGAGTGCACCAGACAGTATCCAAGATGTGAAACAGTGAGTACACCAGGCAGTATCCAAGATGTGAAACAGTGAGTACACCAGGCAGTATCCAAGATGTGAAACAGTGAATGCACCAGACAGTATCCAAGATGTGAAACAGTGAGTACACCAGGCAGTATCCAAGATGTGAAACAGTGAGTGCACCAGACAGTATCCAAGATGTGAAACAGTGAGTACACCAGGCAGTATCCAAGATGTGAAACAGTGAGTACACCAGGCAGTATCCAAGATGTGAAACAGTGAATGCACCAGACAGTATCCAAGATGTGAAACAGTGAGTACACCAGGCAGTATCCAAGATGTGATGCAGTGAGTGCACCAAGCAGTATCCAAGATGTGAAACAGTGAGTATACCAGACAGTATCCAAGATGTGAAACAGTGAGTGTACCAGGCAGTATCCAAGATGTGATGCAGTGAGTATACCAGACAGTATCCAAGATGTGAAACAGTGAGTGCACCAGACAGTATCCAAGATGTGAAACAGTGACTTCACCAGACAGTATCCAATATGTGAAACAGTGAGTACACCAGGCAGTATCCAAGATGTGAAACAGTGAGTGCACCAGGCAGTATCCCAGATGTGAAACAGTGAGTACACCAGACAGTATCCAAGATGTAAAACAGTGACTTCACCAGGCAGCATCCAATATGTGAAACAGTGAGTGCACCAGGCAGTATCCAAGATGTGAAACAGTGAGTGCACCAGGCAGTATCTAAGATGGGAAACAGTGAGTACACCAGGCAGTATCCAAGATGTGAAACAGTGACTTCACCAGACAGTATCCAAGATGTGAAACAGTGAGTACACCAGGCAGTATCCAAAATGTGAAACAGTGAACAGACCAGGAAGTATCATGTGAAACACTGCGCACACCAGGAAGTATCCATCATGTGAAACATTGAGCAAACCCAACAGTATCCCTCAATCATGTCAAACAGTGACCAAATAAAAAATACCATGCAACGCACTTAAAATAAATGAATAGAGTCAACTTAACAGTAGTTTGTTATAATGTGTAGATCTTCTTCCAGTGGCATTTAATAAGTTGTGAAACATGAAGCAGGAGAATACCTTTTGGGATAAGAACTTTTTTGTTTATTTCAGACTGCCGTTGCAGTCTGGAATATAAAATTTAACTTAAATGGCCCCTATAGCCTTGAAGAAAAAGGTCAAGGTCACTGAAAATCAATAGGCTTCTTCCTCATGCCAAGTGTAAGCATGGTGTAAGTTTGGTGAACTTCGGCTAAACCATTCTAAACCATTCTTTTACAAGCCTTTTATAAAATTTAACTTAAATGACCAAACAGTATCCCTCAATCATGCCAAACAGTGAACACACCAGACAGTGTCCCTCAGTCAAACCAAACAGTGAACACACCAGACAGTGGCCCTCAATCATGCCAAACAGTGAATAGACCAGACAGTGTCCCTCAATCATGCCAAACAGTGAACAGGCCAGACAGTGTCCCTCAATCATGCCAAACAGTGAACACACCAGACAGTGTCCCTCAATCATGCCAAACAGTGAACACACCAGACAGTGGCCTTCAATCATGCCAAACAGTGAACACACCAGACAGTGTCCCTCAGTCAAACCAAACAGTAAATAGACCAGACAGTGTCCCTCAATCATGCCAAACAGTGAAAACACTAGTGTCCCTCAATTATGTCAAACTGAGAACGAACCAGACATCATGAATGAAGTGAAATCATGAGCAGGCCATACAGTATCCCTGATGTGAAACAGTAGGCAGACCAGACAGTGTTCCTCAATCATGCCAAACAGTGAACACACCAGACAATATGACTGAAGTGAAACTGTGGGCAGACCAGACAGTGTCCCTCAATCATGCCAAACAGTGAAAACACCAGTGTCCCTCTATTATGTCAAACTGAGAACAGACCAGACATCATGAATGAAGTGAAATCATGAGCAGGCCATACAGTATCCCTGATGTCAAACAGTGAGCAGACCAGACAGTATCCCTCATGCCAAACAGTGAACAGCTCAGACAGTATGACTGAAGTGAAACAGTGAATAGACCAGACAGTATCCCTGATGTCAAACAGTGAGCAGACCAGACAGTATCCCTCAATCATGTCAAACAGTGAACAAACCAGACAGTATCTCTTATGCCAAACAGTGAACAGACCAGTGTCCCTCTACTGTGCCAAACAGTGCACAGACCAGGCAGTATGACTGAAGTAAAAACCCTGAGCAGGCCAGACACTATCTCTGATGTACAACCGTGAGCACACCATACAGTATGACTGAAGTGAAACCGTGAGCAGGCCAGGCACTATCTCTAATGTGAAACTGTGAGAAGGCCATACAGTATGAGTGAAGTGAAAACGTGAGCAGGCCACACAGTATGACTGAAGTAAAACCGCGAGCAGACCAGGCAGTATTCATCAGGTGAAGCAGTGAGCAGACCAGACAGTATTCATCATGTCAAACAGTGAGCTAAAGAGGCAGTATTCATCATGTCAAACAGTGAGCTAAACAGACAGTATTCATCGTGTCAAACAGTGAGCAGACCAGACAGTATTCATCATGTCAAACAGTGAGCTAAACAGACAGTATTCATCGTGTCAAACAGTGAGCTAAACAGACAGTATTCATCATGTCAAACAAAGAGCTAAACAGACAGTATTCATCATCTCAAACAGTGAGCAAAACAGACAGTATTCATCGTGTCAAACAGTGAGCTAAACAGACAGTATTCATCATGTCAAACAGAGAGCTAAGCAGACAGTATCCCTTATATGAAACCGGCGCCAAAATGTTTTATATTTTCAGCTCTTCAGAGTGATCTTGACAAAAATCGAGATCATCCAATTGGACATAAAGGAATAAAATTTATTGATTTCCATTTATATCACTGTAAAGCAACATTAAAGTGGATAAAAAACAACTAACAACAATTTAACATTCTCACATTATGAATGTCTGCATGGTACATGCACAAAGTCATCTATCTGATTGTCTTCAATCCATTTACGGTCATCATTTTTATTTTGAGCTCATAAAAATAAGTCACTGACCAAACATTTTGACCCTTGGAAACTACAGAGTATCCCTGCAGGAGGTGAAACAGTCAGCAAAACAGACTGTCCGTAACATAAAGGCGTGAGCTAACTAAACATTAAATATAGACAAAGGAGAGATAGGAAAGGAGGGTACACGTAAATGTGGCTGGACAGTGATACTGATGAACTCATGGGTAGTGAGAGGGATGAAAATCATCAACATGTCACTAAAGGGAATTATTTATAATATTGTGAAAGCCATAGTCTGAGTCAGGGTGTCATGGTGGTCCTTGAGTGACCCTCATGCCTAAGAACGGTCAAACGTCATCCACTTGGTGTCCCCCTGAGAGATGTAGTGGTTTCTAGTTGACTAATTGAACTGACCGACATTCTGGTGCATTACTGCAGAAGGAGATAATCTGGGGAGGCTGGGCCAAGGCAGGTGGTCAACAACTTAGTGTCAACTTCCACACACGAGACAAATCAATAGGCGTCCATTAAGCACATGTAGAGCTATTCATTTCCACAGGCTTCAGCCGAACTTTCATTACTACTGGTCAAAACACGAACTATTAACTGTAAACACACCTAAACGTGCAGGGGAGGGGAAAATTACACCAAGTATCTGAAGAATAAGTATTAAACATCTGCACAACAGACATCAGCACAATAGACATCAGCACAACAGACATCAGCACAACAGACATTCGCACAACAGACATCAGCACAACAGACATCTGCACAACAGACATCAGCACAACAGACATCAGCACAACAGATATCTGCACAACAGACATTTGCACAACAGATATCTGCACAACAGACTTCAGCACAACAGACATCAGCACAACAGACATCTGCACAACAGACATCAGCACAACAGACATCTGCACAACAGACATCAGCACAACAGACATCTGCACAACAGATATCTGCACAATAGACAGCCTTGTGATTATATACAAAGGCTTCAGACAGACTAATAAACTAATATTTCATAACACATTATTACGAATCAAAACTAATCAATCTCAACTTGGGTCTTGATGCTTTTACACAAAGTTTTTCAACTTCCATAAGAAAACTAAATAACATATAATGATAGAGCTGCAGTGAGGTTTATAGGGTAAAGCAAAATACTATACAGTGTTGCATATTGAGAGCGTAAGATACAGATACATACCACTACTTAGTTTACACATGTATAAATGTAGTCTGAAATGAATGAGTAAGCAGCTTGGATGGATTTGAAGGTGATGAAAGTTGCAAGCAAAATCCAAGACATCTACTCTAATACCGTGACCTTGAAATGGTTTATCTGTTTTGTCTTAAGTCTTTCTCTGATGTATAAATAAGAATAATGAATGTTAAATTTACAGAATTCATGCAAATTCAGAGGCAGTAAATGTGATGAGGAGTGCACTCCTCATGAGAACACACTACTGTTACTTTGTTGTGACCTGCCATATGTTTTGACCTTGCACTGTTCCACAGCATATTGCAACACCTCATAAGCTATATGGGACTGCAGCTATAAGTGACTGAGGCAATATGTCACTTAAAATATTTCTGGTGGAAGCAATATATTTTCTTCAATTTTCTCTGATCTAAACATGCATCTGATATAGCTCTGGATATATACATTTTCGCTCATGAATTCTTAATATTAAAAATCTCAATTATTCCAAAGCAGAAAATATGGGCGAAATGCAGAAATAATTGATGTCACATCCAGTCATATAGTACTGTGCATGAAGTGTACATGCACTCAATAACATACATGTAATCTGACTGCTGATGTGACTCCATCTTCACATATTACATGTATATAACATTACCAAAAGTCGAGCTCAAAAACATGCTATTAAAACCTTATCATGACTTTTCCTCTGCAATGACCTTGTACATCTCCTTTGTAATAAGCTTATGGTTGTTGAACCTCGTACCTGACTGACTTGACATCAGGAAATATGTTGCAAAAAGGAAACAAATGCTGTTTGTTTTTTTTCACACCGGTTTGCTCCACTGTCATTTTCAACAATGTCAGCTATTTAAAGGTCAAAATCATCAGAGCTTAATAATTGACACACTTCTCCATCCACAGTGAACCTGCAAAAAGTCTCTTAAGCCTGCAAAAGTTCTCTTTCTTCACCCTGATTACCAAACGGTGGAAAATTCTATCATAGTAAAAGCACAATCAGTTACGAAGTTCACTTTGTGAGAATGCATGCATATTTTTTCACCTTTCTGACAGCTTCCTATCAATTTTAAATGAAAACAAAGGACAAAGAAGATGCAGAACTTTGTAAATTACACATACTCAAGTCACTCAAGTTTGTCTATGGGCAGATACACTGGGCATTACATAGCACAGAGCAAATACAACCTGATAAAAATTCTTACCTCCAGCATGTATGAAGTTTAACACACAAATACCAGAGCACATTTTCCACACATGTATAACACAAACCTTTGCTCCTGGCTCAGATGTACATGTATATGTACAACACATGTATACCTGCAGCACTTGTTTGTAAGCCCACCAAATACAATTAGTTTAAAGTGAACAATTTGGACAAATGCCAGGCTTTACCTTAGTAAGTCTTACACCTCCTTTCTGTGCACCAGCAGGCCCCAGTGCACAGTTGATAAACCATGTAAGGGTTCGCTGGATTTGTCAGTGGGTCAGACTGACCAGTGTCCAGTTTACAGGTGGCCATTACCTGTTCAGTACTACACACTGGTCATCTCCTTATTAACTCCCCAATGAAGTTGTCATGGGGACCACAGTTTACGACATTCACTGGGAAGCACTGTCCTGCCATACAGGAAGTCTGTCACTACCGCACAAGTTTTGCTCCGCAGAGCATCTGTACCTCACACAGTGTACTCATGTATTCTACTGTCCATCCTGGCTGGCTGTCAGCTAGCTTACTCTCACCATCTTCCTAATGTACATGTAGCATTAATCCAACAACAGAGCTGGTCATAGCTGTACAACATTCCTCTGACAACACAGCTGGTGTCTCCCAATGCACAACTGACGTTCTCCTCACCAAGGACGAGTACAAACTCCACTAATTCCATTCTATTTTCACACAAACCATAATTAGCTGATTCTTTAGATGAAACAACAATCATAGCAACTCACTCATTAAGAGGAGTTATTTACTGCCATGTGCCAGAAACAACAGGTTGTTTTCTTATGCTTCTTCCACGTCCATCCCAATGGCTTCATGTGGTCACAGTAACAAGACTGACAGTGTCCTAAACAACACAGCGATAAACTGACCTATATGTATAGGTGTGTTAATCAGGTTCATAGTTTTCAAAATGACTATACACAAAAATCAGCTACAATATTAATTCTAAATGTTTTCCTTACTGTCAATGTCCACATAATTACAATGTAAAGATTAAGAAGAAAACAATAACATGACAGATTCTAAATAATTCACTTTGGAGCATTTTTACTTATGGTGGGGGACGGGTGGTGGGAGGCGCTCTGTGGTGCAGTGACCTAGAAGCCTTTCACCAATGCAGTCACTGTGAGTACAAGTCCAGCTCATGCTGGCTTCTCTGGCTACATGGAAAGGCCTGCCAGCAACCTGTAGATGGTCATGGTTTTTTTCCCAGGCTTTGCCGGGTTTCTCCACCGTGATGCTTGCCACCATCGTACCATTGAAATATTTACAAGCTCTAAATCACAAGGGAGCATCACTAGCTCTAGATCAAAAGGGAGCTTCACAAGCTCTAAGTCACAATGGAGCTTCACAAGCTCTAAGTCACAAGGGAGCTTCACAAGCTCTAAGTCACAAAGGAGCATCACTAGCTCTAAATCAAAAGGGAGCTTCACAAGCTCTAAGTCACAAGGGAGCTTCACAAGCTCTAAGTCACAAGGGAGCTTCACACGCTCTAAGTCACAAAGGAGCTTCATAAGCTCTAAGTCACAAGGGAGCTGCACAATCTTCAAGTCAGAAGGCAGCACAACAGAGCTTCACGAGCACCATGTCACAGGGGAACTTCATAAACTCTACTATAGTCAGATCACGTGCTTTATGTCATAAGGGAGCATTTCAAGCTTCAGAATGGTTCACATGTATATATATATGTATATATATATATATATATATATATATATATATATATGGATGTTCATTAGAAATGACACTACTCTGAAAGAACAAATGATGTGAGAGCCTGACCTACCACTCCATTGTGTTATAAGGTCTCAGTCCAATATCCCCACTATTCATGCTCAAAACCATGCAGAACAACCCTCCAGCCATTATAAAATCAGCATCTCCCTGCGGACTACTGTGTCCTACTCTGTCCTTAACTTCTTATCTCACACTTCACCATGAACACAAATGTGAAATGTGTTCATTCATAATAGCAGGCATACAGGCACTTTCAGTACTGATAGGCCATAAGAATAGTGACAGTTAGCAATATGTTAATATATTTATTTACTTCAATGATTTATCTTCAAAATCATGCTCAAAAATAATTCAGATCGCAAATGTAATAGCAATCAAATTTATGCTTGCTTGAATACATGGGGATCAACTATATTTTAGTCATATCATCTCCTTGCAGTGCTGTCTAATGCTGGACTGCCAAGGGCACTAGACATACATGAATGAGGTCCCTGCCCCGCCTTCCCCCAAATCCTTCTACATCCATGTACTCACCCCTACATCTATGCACTACGCCCCACCCTGCATACATTCACTAAGCCCCACCCTGCATACATGCACTACGCCCCACCCTGCATACATGCACTTTGCCCCACCTGCATACATGCACTATGCCCCACCCTGCATACATACACTATGCCCCACCCTGCTTACATGCATTATGCCCCACCTGCGTACATACACTATGCCCCACCCTGCATACATGCACTATGCCCCGTCCTGCATACATGCACCATGCCCCACCTGCATACATGCACTATGCCCCCCTGCATACATGTACGCCCCACCCGCATACATGCACTACGCCCCAACCTACATACATGGACTATGCCCCACCTGCGTACATGCACTACAACCCACCTGCGTACATGCACTACGCCCCACCTGCACACATGCATTGCCCCACCCTGCATGATGCCCACCCCTACGTCCATGCATTACAACACACCCTACAACCATCAATGAAGCCACCCCAGTATGGTACAGCTGACACCACTATAATAATGTAAACAATATTTATAAAAGAACCCTGAAAAACCAAACACTTCAGTAACCAGGATTAAGAACAATGTTTTACATTTACTGGCCTACAATATGTATATAAAACAGACTTGTGATATGTTTACTTGAAGAAATTTATCAACACGAGCAACAGTTTCATGTTACTAACTGTTTTAACAAAGCCGCATCAATTTAATAAATATATGGTGTACAAATTTCACAAAGATTTCACATTTTCGCACCATTTTTCAACGAGGGACATATTCATCTGTTATGTAGACGTGTAAGGATACATGCACCACTGTTTATAGCCGTTAACACAAGTCTGACAACATCAGAATAGCCTTTGACCTCTCCCTATAAGCTAACAAACTCAGATGATCTCACTACAGTTACAACTGACTGACTGGGTAAATGGCACCTAAAAAACTCTCCCACTCCAGCAGATGCCTTCCAATGATAACTGCCAGGCTGGTCTCCCAGCTAACAAATGGAGACAGCTTAGTTTTCAAGACTCAATATCCATAAGTGACTGCATGAGCACCCACATCTGCAAACAGCTACATGTATGTACTGTCTTCAGGTCACTATATGATCAATCTTACAAACATCCCATAAACTATGATTGATTGGTTGATTGATCAAACCATGGAGAGCTTACCACATCCCATACCTGTGACTGACTGTTTGATGGATCAAACCATGGAGAACTTACAAACATCCCATTCCTGTAACTGACCGGTTGATGGATCAAACCATGTAGAACTCCCAAACATCCCATTCCTGTAACTGACTGGTTGATGGATCAAGCCATGGAGAACTTACAGACATCCCATTCCTGTAACTGACTGGTTGATGGATCAAGCCATGGAGAACTTACAGACATCCCATTCCTGTAACTGACTGGTTGATGGATCAAGCCATGGAGAACTTACAGACATCCCATTCCTGTAACTGACTGGTTGATTGATCAACACCATGTAGAACTCCCAAACATCCCATACCTGTGACTGACTGGTTGATTGATCAACACCATGTAGAACTCCCAAACATCCCATTCCTGTAACTGACCGGTTGATGGATCAAACCATGTAGAACTCCCAAACATCCCATTCCTGTAACTGACTGGTTGATGGATCAAGCCATGGAGAACTTACAGACATCCCATTCCTGTAACTGACTGGTTGATTGATCAACACCATGTAGAACTCCCAAACATCCCATACCTGTGACTGACTGGTTGATTGATCAACACCATGTAGAACTCCCAAACATCCCATTCCTGTAACTGACTGGTTGATTGATCAACACCATGTAGAACTCCCAAACATCCCATACCTGTGACCGACTGTTTGATGGATCAAGAAATGGAGAACTTACAGACACTGACTGGGTGAAGTCAAATCATGCAGGAACATCTTGGGGGATGTTTGGGGTTTTATATCGTATGTATGTCAGACAAGAAGTCATTAGGTGCGTGTACATATACTGTGTCTTCTTGTTGCAGGGAGAGTCCATGCTGCCAAAGTGCTGCCGTCACTGAAGTATCGTGCCAAAAACACCACACATACCACCTCACCCAGTCACATTATACAGGGGCCAACCAACCCTGTTTCTTTGATCTAGACTCTCAATGCTGAGCGCTAAGTGAAGAAGCAACAATTAAATGCCATTTTTAAAGCCACTGGTATGACCCAACTCGGGTTTGATCTCGGGACTCCCAACTTGGAGGCAGAGGCTCTAGCCATTAAGCAACCAAAGCAGTACTTACTGGTTGAACACACCATAAAAACTGATAAACAACCATGGCTGTGAATGACAGGCTGAACATTCATTAAATGAACATCATTCAAACTCAAAACGTGAGTAAAAGATTCGTTGAAAAGGCATATTGCAGAGAGGATACTAACACATTTTGTGTATGTCAGTGACTGACTCGTTGAGGAATCATATTATGGGTAAAGACAAACTCCCAATGTCTGTCAGGCATCATGGAGTCTGTATCCAATACTCAATGTCTGTCAGGCACCATGGAGTCTGTACCCAATACTCAATGTCTGTCAGGCACCATGGAGTCTGTACCCAATACTCAATGTCTGTCAGGCACCATGGAGCCTGTACCCAATACTCAATGTCTGTCAGGTAACATGGAGCCTGTGCCCAATACTCAATGTCTGTCAGGTAACATGGAGCCTGTACCCAATACTCAATGTCTGTCAGGTAACATGGAGTCTGTACCCAATACTCAATGTCTGTCAGGTAACATGGAGTCTGTACCCAATACTCAATGTCTGTCAGGCACCATGGAGCCTGTACCAAATACTCAACATCTGTCAGGCACCATGGAGTCTGTGACCCAATGTCTGTCAGGCACCATGGAGTCTGTACCCAATACTCAATGTCTGTCAGGTACCATGGAGTCTGTACCCAATGTCTATCAGGTAACATGGAGTCTGTACCCAATGTCTGTCACGTAACATGGAATCTGTGACCCAATGTCTGTCAGGTAACATGGAGTCTGTGACCCAATGTCTGTCAGGTAACATGGAGTCTGTACCCAATGTCTGTCAGGTAACATGGAGTCTGGTACCCAATGTCTGTCAGGTAACATGGAGTCTGTGACCCAATGCCTGTCACGTAACATGGAGTCTGTGACCCAATGTCTGTCATGTAACATGGAGTCTGTACCAAATACTCAATGTCTGTCAGGCACCATGGAGTCTGTACCAAATACTCAATGTCTGTCAGGCACCATGGAGTCTGTACCAAACCCTCAATGTCTGTCGGGTACCATGGAGTCTGTGACCCAATGTCTGTCAGGTAACATGGAGCCTGTACCCAATACTCAATGTCTGTCAGGTACCATGGAGTCTGTACCAAACCCTCAATGTCTGTCAGGCACCATGGAGTCTGTACCCAATACTCAATGTCTGTCAGGCACCATGGAGTCTGTACCAAACCCTCAATGTCTGTCAGGCACCATGGAGTCTGTACCCAATACTCAATGTCATTCAGGTAACATGGAGTCTGTGACCCAATGCCTGTCAGGCATCATAGAGTCTGTACCAAACCATCAATGTTTATCAGGCATCATAGAATCTGTACCAAATACTCAATGTCCGTCAGGCATCTTAGAGTCTGTACCAAAATCTCGATGTCTCTGAGGCATCGTAGTGTCTGTACCAAACCCTCAATATCTGTCAGGCTTCTTAGTGTCTATACCAAACCCTCGATGTCTGTGAGGCATCATAATGTCTGTACCAAACCCTCAATGTCTGTCAGGCTTCTCAGTGTCTGTATCAAACCCTCATTGTGTGTCAGGAATCATGTAGCCTGTACCAAAATCCTAGTGTCTCTCAGGCAGTCAGGGAGTCTGTACCAAACACCCAATGTCAGTCAGGAATCATGTAGTCTGCACCAAACACCCAATGTCTATTAGCCATGATGGGATCTGTACCAAACACCCAATGTTCATCGGGCATCATGAAGCCTTTACAAAACACCCAATGTCTGTCAGGCATCATGGCTTCTGTACCAAACACCCAATATCCATCGGGCATCATGGAGCCTTTACAAAACACCCAATGTCTGTCGGGCATCATGGCTTCTGTACCAAACACCCAATGTCTGTGAGGCATCATAATGTCTGTACCAAACCCTCAATGTCTGTCAGGCTTCTTAGTGTCTGTATCAAACCCTCATTGTGTGTCAGGAATCATGTAGCCTGTACCAAAATCCTAGTGTCTCTCAGGCAGTCAGGGAGTCTGTACCAAACACCCAATGTCAGTCAGGAATCATGTAGTCTGCACCAAACACCCAATGTCTATTAACCATGATGGGATCTGTACCAAACACCCAATGTCAATCGGGCATCATGAAGCCTTTACAAAACACCCAATGTCTGTCAGGCATCATGGCTTCTGTACCAAACACCCAATGTCCGTCGGGCTTCATGGAGTCTATACCAAACACCCGATGTTCATCAGGCATTATGGAGTCTGTACCAAACACCTGATGTTCGTCAGGCATCATGGAGTCTGTTCAAACATCCAGGGTGCGGATAAAAGAAAATCTTTTGCAAGGATTTTCAAGAGCGTCATGTTTTATGTTTTCCACCACTTCTAGGCACCAATCTCACTGTACCTCCTTGAGAAGATTACTGGATAATATTTTGTAAAACTATTCATCAGTCCATTCTGAAAATATTCAAGTATACTATCTGATATAAAAAAAATCAAATACTTTCAATGATATCTCTAAATAAATAAATAAACTATGAAAACTTTCAAGAAATGAAGAATTTCTAGGACCAGAGGGAGGCATGCAATGTGAATGACTGGCACACTCTTACCAGAACCCTGTGTGTCTGATTGAATGGTTGAACATTCTGAGGTAACAATAGGGCTGAAAACAACCGATAAACTTGGAAAAAAGCCAAGTCTCACCAAAAATAACCTAAAATAAAAGTTTCCACGTCTTAAATATTCAACATACAAAAGCAGCAATAATACATGATACAAATGAGCTGCTTCACCATTACATAAAATATTTCATAGTAATAACTTCTACTATATCTTTTACATAATCAACAGAAACTCCTTACCTAAGCACCAGATGCCTCAGTCTTGAGCACTGCCACTGTCTGTGAGGAGATGTTAGAAGTTTAGAGGATTCGTGTGACTGCCTGAGTCAGAGAGCTTGCCTCCTGTGTACATACATGTAGAGCTGCCATGCCTTATCACAGCCACCCAACAGCCTCTATGGTCACCCTCAAGTGCATGTCAGGCCAGCCACTTGCTGCAGAACACCTACAAAAAAAATTATTTTTACTTGGTGGCATCCTGCTTCCATTGGATCGTGGAGTCAATGCGATGTACTGTATAACCCTCTGCTTTATATGCAATGTCCAGTCCTCATTCTTTCAACTTTTTTTTCTACCAAAACAGGACATGAAATACTGGCATAGAACATATTGTGTTAAGTCTTTCCTCTGAAGAGTTCCAATGTTTGTTCCAATATTAGCCAGTTAAGAGCTTGACTGAAAGTGAACAAGCATGCAACTGCTGTATCTCTGAGCCCAACCCACAATTATGTAAGTTAATCTTGGGCACGTCCGACAAGCTTTGATAGTTTAAAACGTATCGTTTTCACCTTGAGACAGAAGTTATCAGCCTTGTGATTATGGCTTTACGCCACACCAACAACATTTCACCCGTATCATGGTAACTGTATATTCTGTACCAAACACCAGAGGTAGTCACAACACACATGTACCTCTACTGGCTGAATTCACAGAGTAAAATACACAGGTCACACAAGCCACAAAGTAAGGGCTTGAAAGTAATCAGATCTTGCCAACCCTTCATATTCTGATCTTCAGTAGATTTGAGACCATTACTACCAGGATATGGAATGCCAAAACAGAAAAAATTCAAAAGAAGATATAGTACCTACCGTACTTTAATTCCTCAACCATTTTGCACATTTTAGGAACAAAACTACTTTGGTGGGATTGACCAATTTCAGGGCATCACAAAAGTATAATCTTATAAGTTAACAGAGAATAATGCCTTCAGAATATGCTTGAATAAATATCTTGTAAACATTTTTCAACACATGAAAGCATTTCTCACAAAGGCACAGATGTTACCCCAAGAGAAAAAATATAAGATCAAAATGAAACTTCATCCAAAAGATATATTACGTGTTAGAACACTAAATCTCATCCAAGAAAGCACGTGATTATATCCAGGACACGTGACCTTCTGATGATTTGCATAACCTAATGTTGCCACTTTGAGGTGGCCGTATGCCTTTGAGGTGGCCATCTGCCTTTGAGGTGGCTGTCGGACTTTGAGGTGGCTGTCGGACTTTGAGGTGGCCGTCTGACTTTGAGGTGGCCGTCTGACTTCGAGGTGGCCGTATGCCTTTGAGGTGGCCGTCGGACTTTGAGGTGGCCGTCAGACTTTGAGGTGGCTGTCGGACTTTGAGATGGCTGTCGGACTTTGAGGTGGCCGTCTGACTTTGAGGTGGCCGTCAGACTTTGAGGTGGCTGTCAGACTTTGAGGTGGCTGTCAGACTTTGGGGTGGCTGTCAGACTTTGAGGACTTTGAGGTGGCTGTCAGACTTTGGGGTGGCTGTCAGACTTTGAGGACTTTGAGGTGGTTGTCTGACTTTGGGGTGGTTGTCTGACTTTGAGGTGGCTGTCAGACTTTGGGGTGGCTGTCAGACTTTGAGGACTTTGAGGTGGCTGTCAGACTTTGGGGTGGCTGTCAGACTTTGAGGTGGTTGTCTGACTTTGAGGTGGTTGTCTGACTTTGAGGTGGCCGTCTGACTTTGAGGTGGCCGTCGGACTTTGAGGTGGCCGTCTGACTTCGAGGTGGCCGTATGCCTTTGAGGTGGCCGTCTGCCTTGTGACCGTCTGACTTTGAGGTGGCTGTCAGACTTTGGGGTGGCTGTCAGACTTTGAGGACTTTGAGGTGGCTGTCAGACTTTGGGATGGCTGTCAGGCTTTGAGGACTTTGAGGTGGTTGTCTGACTTTGAGGTGGCTGTCAGACTTTGAGGTGGCTGTCGGACTTTGAGGTGGCTGTTTGACTTTGAGGTGGCCATCACACTTTGAGGTGGCCGTCGGTCAGTAGTCCAGGTCAATCTGAAATAGAATTACTCTCAACTCCTGAGTTGGCATTAAAGCATGTGTAACTAAATTAATGTCAGTCCTATAGCTTAAAGCTTGCTTCAACAGGCAAGCATGTTAAAAGATTACACTGTGAAGAATCAAAATTTCCAAAAATTGAAACAATCATTTTCATTGTCTTGTAATTACGTAATGATTTATTGCTCTCTGTAGACCAATGTACATGGAGTGGGCTCAATTTGAAGGTTTGCTTAATACAAGCACACTGAAAAGTTCATTTTCTAGTGATCACCATATAAATGGCGTCATTTTGTTAGCGGTTGGCCTTTCTAGAGGTTACTTTTCTTATATATGTCCTTAATGTACTCTGTAACACTTTGGACCATCATTAGATGTGGCAAAAAACTTGAACTTGTTTTGGATGGGTTTTTGGGTCCTGTCACACAAGACATGACATATTTATTCTGGAATTAAATTATTAATTTTAAAAGAAATGTCAGTTTTGATTAAAGCTTTTTTCCTTCATCAAGACATTTTGCCTTGGCCTAGATTTTGCACCTTGCTATAAAATTAGTGTTTTGATAAAGATTTTTTTATTTGTGCTAAACTTCGTACTGGCATTCTTGGGGACACATTTTCTGTTTTGGTTGCAATGTACTTGTTTTACTACTAAATGAATGGGAACTTATATAAATATTACATTTTTCACCTGTACCTGGAAAGATGTGGTGCACGGTGCTTCCCATGCTCAGGCACATATACAGCAACCTGAGGCTTTACTTCAGACAGGAGGTCTGTACCTGGAAAGATGTAGTGTATGGTGCTCCCCATGCTAGCTCAGCCACTTATACAGCAACCTGAGGCTTTACTTCAGACAGGAGGTCTGTACCTGGAAAGATGTAGTGTATGGTGCTCCCCATGTTAGCTCAGCCACTTATACAGCAACCTGAGGCTGTACTTCAGATAGGAGGTCTGTACCTGGAAAGATGTAGTGTATGGTGCTCCCCATGCTCAGGCGCATATACAGCAACCTGAGGCTTTACTTCAGACAAGAGGTCTGTACCTGGAAAGATGTAGTGCATGGTGCTCCCCTTGCTAGCTCAGGCACATATACAGCAACCTGAGGCATTACTTCAGACAGGAGGTCTGTACCTGGAAAGATGTGGTGTATGGTGCTCCCCATGTTAGCTCAGCCACTTATACAGCAACCTGAGGCTTTACTTCAGACAGGAGGTCTGTACCTGCAAAGATGTAGTGTATGGCGCTCCCCTTGCTAGCTCAGCCACTTATACAGCAACCTGAGGCTTTACTTCAGGCAGGAGGTCTGTACCTGGAAAGATGTAGTGTATGGTGCTCCACATGCTAGCTCAGCCACTTATACAGCAACCTGAGGCTTTACTTCAGACAGGAGGTCTGTACCTGGAAAGATGTAGTGTATGGTGCTCCCCATGCTAGCTCAGGCACATATACAGTAGCCTGAGGCTTTACTTCAGACAGGAGGTCTGTACTGGAAAGATGTAGTGTATGGTGCTCCCCATGTTAGCTCAGGCACTTATACAGCAACCTGAGGCTTTACTTCAGAACAGGAGGTCTGTACCTGCAAAGATATGGTGTATGGTGCTCCCCATGCTAGCTCAGGCACTTATACAGCAACCTGAGGCTTTACTTCAGACAGGAGGTCTGTACCTGGAAAGATGTAGTGTATGGTGCTCCCCATGCTAGCTCAGGCACATATACAGCAACCTGAGGCTTTACTTCAGACAGGAGGTCTGTACCTGGAAAGATGTAGTGTATGGTGCTCCCCATGCTAGCTCAGGCACATATACAGCAACCTGAGGCTTTACTTCAGACAGGAGGTCTGTACCTGGAAAGATGTAGTGTATGGTGCTCCCCATGCTAGCTCAGACACTTATACAGTAACCTGAGGCTTTACTTCAGGCAGGAGGTCTGTGCCTGGAAAGATGTGGTGTACAGAGCTCCCCATGCTAGCTCAGCTCACTTTCTCGAACACATATACCCGACAGTGAACTACATGCGTATTATGAGCTGCGGCATCACCACCTCGTTTGGGAAAGTCAGATACCACGAGAGCGGCGAGAGTAAGAGAGGGGAGAGTGAGAGAGGGGAGAGAGTGGGAGAGGGGAGAGTGGGAGAAGAGAGAGTGAGAAAGGGCAGAGTGAGAGAGGCAATTGTGAATGAAATTTGCACACAGGGAGATAAAAGTTCATAACAAATATATAAGTTGCTGTAACTGCTGACAGGAAATGATCATGATGTGTTTACCAACTGTCTATAAGAAGCCAGGAGTTCCCGAAGCCTAGGTGAGCCACTTAATCTTTATCCTGTGGGGCTGGGATATACAAACCCATGTCATAACTATGGGCTCATGTAGCTAGCCACTTAATCTTTACCCTGTGGGCTGGGATAGACAAGCCCACGTCATAACTATGGCTCATGTAGCTAGCCACTTAATCTTTACACTGTGGACTGGGATAGACAAGCCCATGTCATAACTATGGTTCATGTAGCTAGCCACTTAATCTTTACCCTGTGGGCTGGGATAGACAAGCCCATGTCATAACTATGGCTCATGTATGTGGCCACTTAATCTTTATCCTGTGGGCTGGGATAGACAAGCCCATGTCATAACTATGGCTCATGTATGTGGCCACTTAATCTTTACACTGTGGGCTAGGATAGATAAGCCCATGTCATAACTATGGCCCATGTATGTGGCCACTTAATCTTTACACAGTGGGCTGGGATAGACAAGCCCATGTCATAACTATGGCTCATGTAGCTAGCCACTTAATCTTTACCCTGTGGGCTGGGATAGATAAGCCCATGTCATCACTATGGCTCATGTAGCTAGCCACTTAATCTTTATCCTGTGGGCTGGGATAGACAAGTCCATGTCATAACTATGGCTCATGTATCTAGCCACTTAATCTTTACCCTGTGGGCTGGGATAGATAAGCTTATGTCATAACTATGGCTCAAGTATGTGGCCACTTAATCTTTACACTGTGGGCTGGGATAGATAAGCCCATGTCATAACTATGGCTCATGTATGTGGCCACAATCTTTATCCTGTGCGCTGGGATAGACAAGCCCATGTCATAACTATGGCTCATGTAGCTAGCTACTTAATCTTTATCCTGTGGGCTGGGATAGACAAGCCCATGTAATAACTATGGTTCATGTAGCTAGCCACTTAATCTTTACCCTGTGGGCTGGGATAGATAAGCCCATGTCATAACTATGGCTACTTAATCTTTATCCTGTGGGCTGGGATAGATAAGCCCATGTCATAACTATGGTTCATGTAGCTAGCTACTTAATCTTTATCCTGTGGGCTGGGATAGATAAGCCCATGTCATAACTATGGCTACTTAATCTTTACCCTGTGGGCTGGGATAGATAAGCCCATGTCATAACTATGGCTCATGTATGTGGCCACTTAATCTTTATCCTGTGGGCTGGGATAGATAAGCCCATGTCATAACTATGGCTCATGTATGTGGCCACTTAATCTTTACCCTGTGGGCTGGGATAGATAAGCCCATGTCATCACTATGGCTCATGTAGCTAGCCACTTAATCTTTACACTGTGGGCTGGGATAGATAAGCCCATGTCATAACTATGGCTCATGTATGTGGCCACTTAATCTTTACACTGTGAGCTGGGATAGACAAGCCCATGTCATAACTATGTACCAGCTTACATCCCTGGTACAACTAGGCTCTACTTACATCCCTGGTACAGCCAGGCACCAGCTTACATCCCTGGTACAGCCACAAACAGCCTACATCCCTGGGACAGCCAGGTCATGCTTAAAAACCTAGGACAGCCAGACCCGGCTGTAAGTAGGCAACCAGGCCTACTTATATATCCCTAGGAGAGCCAGAAACAGCTTATATCCCTGGTACTGCCAGGTACCAACTTACATCCCTGGAACAGCCAGGCCCTGCTTATGACCCTGAGACAGCCTGGGCCTGCTTACACATCTAGGTCAGCCATGCCCCGCTTACACTGGGTCAATCAGGCCCTGCTTACACAGCTGGGACAGCCAGGCCCTGCTTACATTGGGTCAGCCAGGCCCTGCTTACACATCTGGAACAGCTGAGCTGTGCGTACACAGCTGGGACAGGGACAACCAGGCCCAGTTTACATCCCTTGAAGAGGCAGGCCCTGCTTACATTGGGTCAGCCTGGCGCTGCTTACACATCTGGAACAGCCAAGCCGTGCGTACACAGCTGGGACAGGGACAGCCAGGTCCAGTTTACATCCCTTGGAGAGGCAGGCCCTGCTTACACTGGGTCAGCCAGGCCCTGCTTACACATCTGGAACAGCCGAGCCTTGAATACACAGCTGGGACAGGGACAGCCAGGCCCAGTTTACATCCCTTGGAGAGGCAGGCCCTGCTTACACATCTGGAACAGCCGAGCCGTGCGTACACAGCTGGGACAGGGACAGCCAGGCCCAGTTTACATCCCTTGGAGAGGCAGGCTCTGCTGACCCTGTGACAGCCAGACCTTGCTTACACATCTGGAACAGCCGAGCCGTACATACACAGCTGGGACATGGACAGCCAGGCCCAGTTTACATCCCTTGGAGAGGCAGGCCCTGCTTACATTGGGTCAGCCAGGCGCTGCTTACACATCTGGAACAGCCAAGCCGTGCGTACACAGCTGGGACAGGGACAGCCAGGCCCAGTTTACATCCCTTGGAGAGGCAGGCCCTGCTTACACTGGGTCAGCCAGGCGCTGCTTACATATCTGGAACAGCCGAGCTGTGCGTACACAGCTGGGACACGGACAGCCTGGCCCATTTTACATCCCTTGGAGAGGCAGGCCCTGCTTACATTGGGTCAGCCAGGCGCTGCTTACACATCTGGAACAGCCGAGCCGTGCGTACACAGCTGGGACAGGGACAGCCAGGCCCAGTTTACATCCCTTGGAGAGGCAGGCCCTGCTGACCCTGTGACAGCCAGACCTTGCTTACACATCTGGAACAGCCGAGCCGTACGTACACAGCTGGGACATGGACAGCCAGGCCCAGTTTACATCCCTTGGAGAGGCAGGCCCTGCTTACAAAGGGGCAGCCAGGCGCTGCTTACACATCTGGAACAGCCAAGCCGTGCGTACACAGCTGGGACAAGGACAGCCAGGCCCAGTTTACATCCCTTGGAGAGGCAGGCCCTGCTTACACTGGGTCAGCCAGGCACTGCTCACATATCTGGAACAGCCGAGCTGTGCATACACAGCTGGGACAGGGACAGCCAGGCCCAGTTTACATCCCTTGGAGAGGCAGGCCCTGCTTACATTGGGTCAGCCAGGCGCTGCTTACACATCTGGAACAGCCAAGCCGTGCGTACACAGCTGGGACAGGGACAGCCAGGCCCAGTTTACATCCCTTGGAGAGGCAGGCCCTGCTTACAGTGGGTCAGCCAGACTTTGCTCACACATCTGAAACAGCCAAGCCATGCGTACACAGCTGGGACAGGGACAGCCAGGCCCAGTTTACATCCCTTGGAGAGCCAGGCCCTGCTTACACTGGGTCAGCCAGACTTTGCTTACACATCTGAAACAGCCAAGCCATGCGTACACAGCTGGGACATGGACAGCCAGGCCCAGTTTACATCCCTTGGAGAGGCAGGCCCTGCTTACACTGGGTCAGCCAGGCGCTGCTTACACATCCGGAACAGCCGAGCGGTGCATACACAGCTGGGACAGGGACAGCTTGGAGAGGCAGGCCCTGCTTACCCTGTGACAGCCAGACCTTGCTTGCATCTTTAGAGCTTAACCATGTCCAGCTGGTGCCAAGGGTCAGCCCGTCTGCCAGAAGTAGATGGTAGCCTCTTTCATGTTATAAGGCAGACAGTATTAATCATGGGATGGACAAATGGGTCAAACACATGTACGTGTACGACATTTTTACAACCAAACCTCTAAAACCAGATTTTCTCAGTTGACTGGAAAAGTCGTCCTCATATGACTGGAAAATTGTTAAGTATGATATTAAACACCAAGCATACATCCATATACATACTAACATCATTAAGCCAGAAAACAAATCACAAATTCATTTGACTGTTTCTTACTTTACATATTTAGCCAGAAGCGTCCAAAATTTAAAACATTTTGTTGAAAAATAAGCAAGAAATGAAAATATTTCAATATTTGATTCTGTCAAAAACAGACCAGCAGAAAATAAACAAAATGTCTAAAAGAACCTTGTGTGTGACACAATTTGTCACCCAGACCTGTTGCAAAATAATACATAAAACCAGAAGTGTTCAACCCCTGATAAAAATGTGAATGGATCAACCTACTAAAATTATAGCATCCTCCCACCATAACTGTCACTGGTAGATGTATTGTATTTCAGTAACAACAGCTGTCAACCATAACTGTCACTGGTAGCTGCATTGTATTTGAGTAACAGCAGCTGTCAACCATAACTGTCACTGGTAGCTGCATTGTATTTGAGTAACAGCAGCTGTCAACCATAACTGTCACTGGTAGTTGTATTGTATTTGAGTAACAACAGCTGTCAAGCATAACTGTCACAGGTAGTTGTATTGTATTTGAGTAACAACAGCTGTCAAGCATAACTGTCACTGGTAGTTGTATTGTATTTGAGTAACAACAGCTGTCAACCATAACTGTCACTGGTAGTTGTATTGTATTTGAGTAACAACAGCTGTCAACCATAACTGTCACTGGTAGTTGTATTGTATTTGTGTAACAACAGCTGTCAAGCATAACTGCCACTGGTAGGTTGAATAACAACAACTGTCAAGCATAACTGTCACTGGCAGTTGCATTGTATTCGAGTAACAACAGCTGTCAAGCATAACTGTCACAGGTAGTTGTATTTTATTTGAGTAACAACAGCTGTCAAGCATAACTGTCAATGGTAGTTGTATTGTATTTGAGTAACAACAGTTGTCAACCATAACTGTCACTGGTAGCTGTATGGTATTTGAGTAACAACAGCTGTAAAGCATAACTGTCACTCGTAGCTGTATTATATTTGAGTAACAACAGCTGTCAAGCATAACTGTCACTGGTAGTTGCATTGTATTTGAGTAACAACAGCTGTCAAGCATAACTGTCACTGGTAGCTGCATTGTATTTGAGTAACAACAGCTGTCAAGCATAACTGTCACTGGTAGTTGTATTGTATTTGTGTAACAACAGCTGTCAAGCATAACTGCCACTGGCAGTTGCATTGTATTCGAGTAACAACAGCTGTCAAGCATAACTGTCACAGGTAGTTGTATTGTATTTGAGTAACAACAGCTGTCAAGCATAACTGTCAATGGTAGTTGTATTGTATTTCAGTAACAACAGCTGTCAACCATAACTGTCACTGGTAGTTGTATTGTATTTGAGTAACAACAGCTGTCGACCATAACTGTCACTGGTAGCTGTATTGTATTTGAGTAACAACAGCTGTCAACCATAACTGTCACTGGTAGCTGTATTGTATTTCAGTAACAACAGCTGTCAAGCATAACTGTCACTGGTAGTTGTATTGTGTTTGAGTGCTGTCAACCATAACTGTCACTGGTAGCCGCATTGTATTGGAGTAATTACTATTAGGAAAAATCCCATCTACAAGTTTATATTTTCACATGATCTCCTTTTTCTGCTGTTTACACACTCTTTTTTTCAATTTTTGAGAGAGTTCTTCTTTACTAACATCGCAAAAGAGTTTCAGTCTTCTAAGTACCCTACCTCCTCTGCAAAGAAGTTCAACTGTTGTTAAGCAAGATACCACACTGCCCTGGTTTAGCCTAATAAAACTTTTTCCTTTGAACTCATTCACAACACATTAGGGAATGCCTCCAACCAAACAAGCAAATGAGATGATTTTGGCACAAGCTGCATTCATTTGGTTGCCTCTTCTGCTCCTTTCTTCTGTTCAAAAATACATAAATCTACAAGGTTATAATTAAGATTTTAGGACAAGAAACATGGTCTCACTGCAAGTTTATTGTGAATCATATCAGAGGTGAGTGAAACTGACCTGCCTGGCACATTGCTAAAGCTCTTGTCAGCTCCATTCGTGGATCTACGTATAACTATCGCCAAGTGACAACTGACAAGTTGTGGATGAAGGCATTACTTCACTTTGAGTTCTGGTTCATCTGGTTTGGAATACTAACTCTCATCGCTGGTACACTCCAATCAGAGTTGCACTTTGCAACCAAGGAGACGTAGAAAATGAAAGAAAATTGGGCAAACATTCTCACGTTCGTTTTTGATCGCATAAAAATTATGTCAGTAATGCCTTACAAACTACGGGGTATATAAAAAGAAAAACTCAATCTGGCTATTTCTGGTCCAAGGCTGGTACTGAACACGCAGCTCATATGCAAGCAGCTGGAACTCGATGTCTCCAATCAATCCGTTCACGGGAGCTCTCATGTACGCTACTTAGGTCTCAATACGTATAATATGACAGTGCCGTAATGAGTTTGTTTTGAGAGACTTGAGAGGAATTCGAGATGAGTAGCTGAGATCTCCTGGGTCGGGATGATTTGTACCAAGGGTCAGCCGAGTGAACAAGTACCAGAATCACAATAACAGTTTGCGGCGATAGATTCTTTACATTAGATCTACGTCTCAAAGTACACAGCCGTGTCTCATCTTGCTCTCCTCTTATTTTCCCGCCATGTCATTGTCAAATCTTTCACGTCCAACTTTGTCAACACAAAACCGTAGTTTCGTATGTTCACGTGCAGCAGTATTTGTTTTGTATTTAATCTGCAAATAAACTAGTTGGGAACACCGCTGAATAATTTCTCATTTTTACTGGCTAATGTAAATAATCTAGAGCATTTTCAATCTTTCTGAAACATGTTCTACATGTACGAAACTATTTCTGGTATAAACTGCAGATGCAGCCTTTCTCTTTTCGTTGCCACAGACAGTGTAACACCATGGCTTGACCGCAAATTGTTGGACTCAATCAGATCGTATCTTACAAACCTGGCTGTTTTGTCCAATCACAGCAGTTCTTACTCAGGCACTCGGGTCGATCAGTGGCACATGTAACTTCAGTTCAATCGAAGGTGTTGCTACCTCAGCTGATGTAAGCTCACTTATTTTTACTATTTTTTAAGTAAAAATTTATACGCGTCATAATTAATCCAAACAGTGCTCGCCAATCTGTGAATTACGCTTGCCATTCTGTGCCATTTGAGTTCATCAGTGTACAATGTAGGCTAGTTACAACAGCGCAAACTGTCAAAGTTGTTGTTGTGCTCTTTATTTTAGCAATGTTAGTGCATCACGTACTCATCCTCAGCATTTAATAAGTGCAACTTAGTAGTTGCAAACGTAAGGTTGGTGGTAGCTCTATGTGGCTAGGTTTGTGCAGAAATATATGTAAGCATTTACTTTCCCCGCACTCTTTGGTTCTCAGTGTGCTATCCTCAACACACTGGTGTTGTCCACAGTTAGCCCGAGACCTCGGTCTAAGAGTGGCTTATATATACTGGACCGCTAGCCATCCTTAGCCCGAGAGTTGTCTGCACCCGATTTCGGAATATTGCTTACAAAGAGCTACAACCTCGTTCAATTCAAATGCATGCGTTTTAGATTCGTCCTGAATACACATAAAGCACGGCTATTCTGAAAGCTAAAATATTTACACACATCTTGCCACAGCCGCTACTCGCCTTTACATCCCCACTCTCCTGTAAATCTTAGCTGAAGTCAAAAATATGGTTATATTTGGCAGGTCGCCATGCGCTGGCATGTTTTTAAAATCTGGGTTAGCGAGGCACATATGCACAGCAGCGGATAACCTTTCCAGAAAATTTCCGGAAATTGAAATTCTGACGACTTGCCAGCTGTTGCTTTCAACAGCAAATGGTAACAGTCAGGGTGCGTTTTGTCTTTTCTGACGTACCTGCCACATCCTTTGGCAAAAAACTATCAAGGCCTTCACGCACCGTAATGCCTATGGTACCCAATTTTGAATGGAGCAGATGTCGAAGGTAACCCCCGTTTTTCATTTGCTAAAAAAATAATTTTAATCTGACAGTTTGCACAAACTGTGAGGTCCGTCATTTTGTGCCATAGGCTTCTGTCAAATTTGAATCTCCTCAGTCACATGGCTTTGTGCCTGTCAGAACTGACAGCCAGCTCAAAACATAGTGACATAATGAAAGGTCAACCACGAATGCACATGGGCGGGTAGCAGTAACATGGTTTAGTAGGTCAAAATGTCAACACGACATGTGAGCGTAAGTCACAACTGTGAATTATCTTAGATTTACTGGCCGTAAAGGGTACAGAATGTTGGAAAACTTGGCAGAGGAACAGAGGATGACTCGGTGAACATAATTCATTGGAGTTTTGCCCTGTTAATGCATGTACTGGTACATTTTGCACAGATTTTTGTTGCGCGTAGTTTCTCCGCGCTTGGCTATTTTTACATACCACTGTTTTAACCTGGATGACTCCTCGGCTGTGATCTATGCCTAACCCCATATTAAAAGATCACAGCCGAGATCCTTGCCTAGTTCGCAGTAGGCCCAGTGTATGATGTGGTTGCTCGTAATGCCTGTCCTTTTCTGCGACCGATGTATGTCAGTTTAGTGATATGCTACGTTTTGGAAGTATGCACTGCACCCTTACTTCTATGTGTACATCACCTACTGGCATCATCTGCCATTCATGCACCATGTTTCAAATTTCAGTATAATCACTCGGAAGTACTTCTTTACATGCATGTTAAATTTTTGTTTGTGCAACCCATCAAACCTACAGCCATTGCATATGTCACATATCCTTTTTTTAATACCATTGAAACAAGATTGGCCTTCTTGTCTGAGGGAGTTAGCACGCCAGTGCTGCCATGTGACCCAGTCGCTAAGAGATCAACTCTAGCTCATGCTGGCTTCCTTTCTGGCCGTACATGGGAAGGTCTTCCAGCAACCTGCGCATGGTTGTGGGTTTCCTCCTCACTCTGCCCAGTTTCCTCCCACCATAATGCTGTAGAAGTGGAATGCTCTTGAGCGTCAAACACCAATGAAATAAATAAATTTATCATTTATACAGTGTGCCAACAACATGCACTTGTTCCCTTCTTTAAATGTTGCGTGCATCAAGCTCCCATAACATTCCCCTAATGCATGTTTATGTTATGCCATTCTCGGCTTCACACTGTCTCAAAAATGCATTTTTGTAAAATCTCTAATTGTGTTTTTGTGTATGGTTAGCAAAAACAGAATGCTGTGAAGTACTTAATTTTTGCATAGAACTAATTTTCATATCAATAATTTACCGCAAAAAATAATTTCAGCGAAAAATATCCAATATTGAATGATGTGCTACAGGTCGTAGTAATAATGAAGTGAAATCTTTGCCAGGCAGATGGAGTTGAGCTAAGAAAGCCGGTGGGCCAGCTAAATTTTTTTACAGTAGTACAGTAAATTATGGTTTAAATATGTACAAACTCTGATGCTAAGGTTTTGTTGGTATAAAACAAAGTGGGAGTTCATTCGTCTGTAGTTGGATTAGTCTTCACTGTGTCAGTAAAGTGAAAGAAAAGTACATTCTAGCATGTGGTGGCTTCTAATGAATGTCGCTCTGATATGCGCTATGTCATTAGCTGTGTCTCTCTTGTGATCCAATAAGTTCTAACAAACTGTGAAGTGTGTATAACACAATGGCCATTTGACAGCTACGGCAATGTTTACGGTTTCTAACCTGCTACGAGGATGATTAAAACTGAAAACAGTGCAAAACTTACCGTGTTGCTTGATAAAGAATGAGTGATTGGCGCCGATAATGGTGAATTCATATGTTTTGTGTTAAACTGCTCAAAAGGTGACAGGTCACTTTGCCAGATGTTTAAAAGTACTCATAAGTGAATCAAAAAGAAGTGACACCTGTTTGAGTACTGCTCAAAGTAGGTGCAAAGATAATCTTCTTACGTAGTGTTAAAGCATCCCCCATTGTTTTAATCTATGATCCAGATCACAAGGATTAGTGACACTGCAGGAAACAAAGGAGGATTAAAGCCACCCATGATGATTCATGTTTGACGTGCGTGAATAATTTGGGCCATATCTTATCTTGGAAGATTTTAAGATTTGTCTTTCAGTATTCTCTTAAATACACAAAAATTAATTCCAGCAAACATAGTTTTGGAGAAAACCCACGAAAATAAATTCCAGAGAATAATAAGGACTTTACAGTAATCCCTTATGTTCCAAGTTCAACTGCTTGAACATTCCATCTTATTCCTCAATATTTTAATCTCAGATGTGTTTGTGTTTCCATCACACTTGTATATTCCTTTAGATCATGTTACATGAATGTCTATTTTACGCCTGTGTCACTTTTGTGTTTAAGTTTTATACATGTAAACTATGTCCAGAAAATCTATGCTAAGCTTAACTCTTTGTACAGAAACTATATTATTCTGGTTCCCAAGACCATTAACTAGGCCATCATATGGCTATAAACTTGTCATGTGTTACCAATGCAGATTCTAATCAACATACTGCTTCAGTTGTTTTTCCTCAGTTCTGTTAGTATTTGTGTATTATTTCAATCTCATGGCTGTATTAAAATCATACAAAATTTCCAGGTTCTAAACATATTTTGTTTTCATGTTCACACATCTGTGGCTTGTGCATAGCTGTATATATGTACATCTTTTACATGTTGAATTTTTGTTATTTTTTTCCCCCCTAAAATGGCTTTTGTTGCTCTCTGGCATCAGTATGCTCATGTATTGCAGCTTCTATTATCAGCAGCCTCTATGGTTAAACTTTGTAGCTTATGTCGTACCCCGGGCGTCAGCATCTGCATCTGATAATGGAGAAAACGATGTTAAACAAAATGTTAGGAGGTGGTATCTTAAAAAGTACTGCGGGTATTGAGCTCAGGGTTTGCACACTTGTAGAGCACAGTATAGGGTTGGTATCTTACAAAGTATGTCATGTATTGACCTGAAGTTTTACATACATATAAATCTCCTTGAGCATATTAATTACTGTAAATTACCAAATTCACGATTTCAGTTCTTTATGCATTGGGCCGAAGTTTTGCCTTCATGTGTCTCATACAGGCGAGCCCTTTGGTAGCAATTATAAGTTTAGCATAACATGTTGTTGTTCATTTGTTTTTATTGCATTCTTACACCATTACACTTTTTCTGTAAACCTCATACTGTTTGTGTTGCTCATACATGCTCTTGATTAAAGCCTTCTCTTATAATATATCGATAGTGTGCCAATTGTTTTATGACCAGAGGCTTGGTCATTTTCCTAACTAATCTAAAGTATGCAACTAATCGTTGCATACTTCATTGTTATCACATTGATTAAATGATGTAAAGTTTATCTTAAATACAAATCTCTTATAACATTACTTGAGTTTCCTTTTATCATACATGTAGTATGTGTTCGGTGAAAAAAAGCATAATTTACATGCACCTTTTTTTAAATTTCAGGTTTACTTATCCTCATCATTCTTGTCAGTATGGGGTAGGCCAATCTTTTCACCTTTTATGCAACATTGGTAAGGACACATCATCTTTCAAGTTTATCAACAGCCACCTATTTTGCCATTTCAACCTTAAACTCCTGTTACATTATCTGTTTATGTTCTTCGTTATGGTGTTACAAATCATTGTAAAATACATAGCAACATGTAAACATGGCCACAGTCAACAAGTGTGCTACATTGTCTGTATATGCTACTAGTTTTCCAAACAAAGGCACTTCCCAATTGCACTCAAAGTTGTAACAAGTGGTCTACACCACTCCTGGTGCTGAGGTAATACCTAAGGTTGGTTTCAAAACATTTGCCTTCATCCAGTATATTGTAGTTTGCAGGCAGTGGCCCAGTGGTTAAGGTGCTTGCCTTCCAGTTGCTAGCATACACAAGATACACATAGCCACCCCAGTTTGGATGGCAGTTGTACATTTCCCGCTCTTAATTTTTATGGCTCCTTAAGCATGACAATAATCCGTCGACCATGCTTGTGTGGTCGTCATCAAAGAAGTTGGTTTCAGAAGTAAAATTCACACAACACAGAATGCACTTGTCTAGCACTGCCAGTCAAAACCTGTGTGTTGCATATGGCAAAGCTCACCAGCTGCTGACCAAAGGCCTATGTTTTTTTTTTTTTTTTTGGGGGGTCTCAGTGAAATGCACAAATAATCAAATATTATGCAGTATCAGGGCCATATGTAGAGCCATTTAATGTCCACAAAACAGTTCGTCTCTGAAACTGTTGCACACCCAAACTAATCAAACTGTATTAAAACTAGCTGACATACTGAGCAAAAATATCACAGTTTACCAATAAAAAGCTTTTGTTTTCATACCAATTTCTCTCATTCACACACTTCCAAGCATCAATTTTAGTTGCATTTCATAAAATGATAACTTTAGTGTTTGGCATCACAACCTTCTAGTTTTTTCTACACATGGCCTTCGGTATTGCTTCAAACCAAAATCAAGTAAGGTCACTTTGATATGTATATCATTGTTTCACTGTTCATCATATTGCCTCTCCATCAGTGCAACTTCGTCATGATTCTTCTTATCAATCATAAAATTGGGTCAATTTGGTTAAATGTGTATATGTAGATCAAAGAAACTGTGTATTAGTAACCCATTTTGTTAACTTTTCTCTTTGCACTGATTTCCTCCTCACAATTTTATGTTCCTTGTTGCTACATGTACATGCACTGTGTAGCTGCAGGTGTTTCAGTTAATTAGTAACAATAGTTCTTGTTTACTGCCAATTCTCAAACCAAACCAGTTAATTTAAATGAAATCCTTTCAAAATATGTGGTTAACTGTGCATGTAGTTACATTTTTGTAACGGTAACACATTAAATATTATTCAAGGCACAACCATTTGCAGCATCAGCGATCATCTCATGCCCTCCCTTAGCATAATGTATGTAAATCATGTAGGCAACACTTTTACAAAATATATGTGTAATCAAGCTAACAAATACATAAATACACCAAAGCGATCTTTTCACTTGAGGTTATCATGTCTTTTCTGATGTATATATATATATGCACTACATAATATTATTCCATTTGCCAAAAAAAATTGTTGTACATAGTTATCTTACCTCCAGCTTCATTATATTACAGATTCATTCAAAGGCATCTTCAAGATCCTTGTCAACCACGATGCTAGCCAAGTGCTGACATTCACCTTTCGTAAAACACAAGTACATGTGAGTGAGTTATGTAAATAAATTCTCCCACCACCGGTACTTCCCAATGTCATTCTTGTAATAAAAGTGTGACACAGTTGCTTTAATCTGTTACAGTTTAGCATTTAACCCATTATTGCAAGCCATAGAGTATAAAGTGTAATGGTTGCCAATGCATTTACAGTGCAGACAGTAAAACCACAGCAGCCATCAGTGTTATTGTTTGCAGATGCAAACAAAATTGGTGTCTTTAAATTGCACTTGCAGATGGTGCATATATTTGGTCTGTGAAACAGTTTGTTCATCTGTTTGTCTGTTCAGTCAAAACTTGTCATGAAATAATTGGCTTATATTTGTGAACTAAGTTCCCTTGTACTCTCACTGGTCTCCACCATAATGCTTTCTGCTGTTAAAATATTCCTCAGTCCATTGCAAAACACCAATCAAATAAGTAAATAAACTAGCAGCATCATAATACTAACCCATCTCGATCTCCTCTCAGCTACAATATACACAACGCAATATCTGTACTGTAATACTGTACATTACTGTACAAAGTATATGTACACAGAGGTATAACAGAGTTCATGTATGGCCCTAGTCAGCTGCCTGTATTCAGAGCTATTCGCCTGTCACCAATGCAGTCGCAGTCAGTTCATGTCCTCTGCGGTCCTAGGTGGCAAAGTTTGGTAACAACTGGCAGATGGTCGTGGGTTTTGAGCCCAGTTTCCTTCCACCATAATGCTGACCGCTGTCGTATAAGTGAAATATTCTTCAGTATGGCGTAAAACACCAAATAAATAAATTGTGGTTTTCCATGGGCACTCCCATTTCATTAACCCATAATACTCATGAACATTATACGAGTCAACAAGTCTTCGGTACAGCATTAACAAACTATCAGATAAATAAATTAGAAGCATTCTGCCAAATTCAAGAAAACATGCAATTTACTTGCAAATCCTAAAAGCCAAATTAAATTATGTACTGCACAACTGACTCTTTAACTCCTGGGTCAGTGCTCATGACTGCCTCATTAGCTTCAGTTAAGTGCATTCCTCTAGAGTTAGTTGTTATTATGTAGTGCACACACTACCCACATTATGTGTTCTTATTTATTTTTGATACCTGTTCACATCAGCCCAGTGCCAGATGGTTTTAGATATAAATGCTGTTCGTGCAACAAATTCTGCTTGGTTATTATGCTTTAAAACACCATCTATTCTTCTTTTCAGATCCTCTCCATTCCTCCCACGAGTACAACAGAAGACAACATTTTGGAGTGACTAGAGACAGATAAATCCATCATCTGCAATTAATCCTGCCATCTTTGATGAACACTTCACACTTCATTTTATATTTTCACCATTTGTGACGCAAACCTTGTTTCTGCACAGGTAGTCTAAATCACCTCTGTTGAGGCTTGTTGTCTCAATTGGTTTTAATCTCGGTGCTTGCAATACAATCCATCAGTTTTCTTGTAAATCATCACTTCATTCGAATAAAGTTTGTCATTTTATTTAAAATAATAATCGAATATAATATTCAATTTTGTTGTCTTGAGTGAACAAATCATTACTCAGTTCTTCATCAGGTTGCATGGTCATTAACTTACTGGTATTCTTTTATATTATTAAATTAGAAATACAACAGTTAACTATTTCTGCCGTCTGTTTCTCCTGTACATCTTTGGAGCAACTTGGAGGTCTCTGAACCGTATCCAGATGTACAATACTTTTGAGTCTTTAGGCCTCATCAGTTAATATTTCTGTTTTATGGGCAAAATCTTCTTTTTTTTGTAATGTTTTAAGGCAGTGCAAATATAAAACTCAAAAATCATCTAATTTGTGGCACATGTGGATTGTCCCAGTAATTGTTTAAGACATATTTATGTTATCCAAAAGCCTTCAAAAATAGGAAAATCACAAAATAAAATGGTTAATTTTCAAGTTTATTTTTGTTCCATCTTTCAACCTTTATTGTTGGCTCACCTGTAAAGCATAAATATAATTGCTGTATCCTTACATTCCAGGTACATGTTCTAGTATACTTTATCAGGTACTCTTCCGTGGTCAACACATATCATTCAGTCATCATTCTTCATACATATGGCAAGCATCAATGGGGACAATTGTGGGTGGTGCAACTACAACATACCCACAGATGGATGCCTCAAGTTGTCTTGTAATAGCACACAGCTACATGAAGCATGGTTAGCAGCTTGACTCTAACTCACAGACAAACAAAGTGTAGGTTCAATCCTGGTGCTCGCAGGCAATCTCTGCTTTCCCAAACATCATAGGCACTTGGTATAGGTCACGGTATGCAGTATCTCAGGGTGCTGTTGGGCAGTCTTGCATTCATTCAATACCCTGTGCCTTGCATTCTAACATAATATAAACATGCCCAAGGCTGGTGGTTTACCCTGGACAGTTTCCTCGAACTACAAAACTCGATGCCATTGCGTAAGCAAATGAATTTATTAGTCAACATGCAGGCATATGTACGGCATGTACTAAGCTCAGGTTTTGCTCACATGGAGAACACAACACAAAGACGTGTTCCATAGCTCATGCTCTGTTAACATATTAGCTACCCAAATTCTTGTAATTTTTGGGACATTTATTACAAGTGCTGAAAGCATAATATTAAATTTCTTTCCTGGCTTTTTGGAAAAGTAAAGATATGTTGTTCGTTAGATGGTATAGCCATGTGAGTGAGTAGCTTGGGGCTTAAAGTCATATTTAACAATTTTACAGTCATATGACGATGACGGAATGCTTAGAGTGTAGGTAATGTGCCTCCTTGTTGCAGGACGGAATTCCACCGCTCTTTTATCTAGTGCTGCTTCACTGAGTCGCTTTACCGAAGGGAAGTAAGGCGCCCCGCCCGAGCCATCATACTGATATGGGTCAATCAGTAGTTGCACTATCCCCTTCATGCTAAAAGTTACAACTTCCTCTTTTAAGGAGACACTTGTTTAAGTTCATATCCTTTGTGCTTTGTAAGTGTATTAAGTACCATAAATTACCAAATTCACGACCTCAGTACTTTGTGTTGAGCTCAAGTTCAACAGGCAGGAAACTCTTTCATAGTTTCAAATCCCAAACAAACAATTGTCACACTGTACATTTTTTTCTCATGTTACCTTTACATGTTAAATTACATGTATCATCATGGCAAGCTTTCAAACCAGCCCCAATGGTTAACTGTTGTACCAAATGTAGGATACTCGTGGGGAGCATTCTCTCTGACCTGAGCTTGGTACTTGTTGTAGAATGGCGCTACATGACTATGTTTCCAGACAGTCCCTGGGTATCATTCTCTCAATATGTTTATTAAAAAGCTTTTATTTTCTATTAATATATAAAAGAGTAAAATATTAAACATGTGTCCAGTACTGCTAAAACAAATTAACACAACTATAATTTTATGCCTTATTATAAGTAGTATTAAATATAATGTGTGCATATAAACAATGGCATTGTTATTTATGTGACCAAGTGTAGTTTGCCATGTAATACTGTGCAATTGTGCAAGTCAGTTAGTGTAGAGCACTATGACGCTGTATACCAACTGTAAGTACACACTAATCGTTACATATGTTTATTGTGAAGCCATAGTCCCATTCAAAGTGTCCCACTGCACTACAGTCATGCTTACAATGGCTTTAGTCTGTGCCATCCTTACTAACAATATTCACAGGATACAGGAAGTAGTGTATTGTTCTATTTTATAGAAACTGTTTATCCCAAACAACTGGACCAAGTTGATGGAGCCATTGAGCTTGAGTCGAATGTTGAGAAGATGCTGAAGCAGTCTGGCCCGTTTTCTCATCAAAACACAGCTCTCCTCTCTATGGAGAATCATCTGCTGCCATCACATGCCATTTTACACACTGTCTGCTCAATATTCTACATCAATATTCTCTCTGTATAATGCACACACTACACCAGACCTTTCAAATCCCACCCAGTTCTCTGTACAATCAACACACTTCACATATTAAACCCACCTTCCGTAGCTCTTCCAAATATTCGCACAAGGCATACTCTTTAGCCCACCCAGGTCACTCTACACACCTACTTCCATATCCCATTCAACAGTGTACAGACACTACAACCCACTGTCCATAACCCACCCTGCTCCCTCTAGACACACTCCAACCCACCTTTCACAGCCCACCCAGGTCTGTATAATAAACACACTACAACCCACCTTCCACAGCCCACCCAGGTCTGTGTAACAAACACTTGACAACCTGCCTTCCACAGTCCACCCAGGCCTGTATAATTAGCGCACTACAACCCACCTTTCACAGCCGACCCAGGTCTGTATAATAAACACACTACAACTGCCCTTCCACAGCCCACCCAGTTAAGTATAATAAACACACTACAACTGCCCTTCCACAGCCCACCCAGGGCTGTATAATAAACACACTACAACTTCCCCTCCACAGCCCCACCCAGGTCTGTATAATAAACACACTACAACCCACCTTCCACAGCCCACTCAGGTCTGTATAATAAACACACCACAACCCACCTTCCACAGCCCACTCAGGTCAGTATAATAAACACTACAACCCACCCTCCACAGCCCACCCGGGTCTGTATAATAAACACTGTACAACCCACCTTTCATATCACACCCAGGTCTGTTTAATAAACACTCTACAACTGCCCTTCCACAGCCCACCCAGGTCTGCATAATAAACACACTTACAACTTCCCTTCCACAGCCCACCCAGGTCTGTATAATAAACACACTACAACCCACCTTCCACAGCCCACTCAGGTCTGTGTAATAAACACACTACAACCCACCCTCCACAGCCCACCCGGGTCTGTATAATAAACACGCTATAACTGCCCTTCCACAGCCCACCCAGGTCTGTATGATAAACACTGTACAACCCACCTTTCATATCCCACCCAGGTCTGTTTAATAAACACTCAACTGCCCTTCCACAGCCCACCCAGGTCTCAGTACAATAAACACACTACAACCCACCTTTCATAGCCCACCCAGGTCTGTGTAATAAACACTCGACAACTTACCTCCCACAGTCCATCTGGGTCTGTACCATAAACACACTACAACCCACCTTCCACAGCCCACCCAGGTCCATACAGTAAACACTCTACAACCCACCTTCCACAGCCCACCCAGGTGTGTATAATAAACACACTACATCCCACCTTTCATAGCCCACCCAGGTCCGTGTAATAAACACTCGACAACCTACCTTCCACAGCCCATCTGGGTCTCTACCATAAACACTCTACAACCCACCTCCCACAGCCCACCCAGGTCTGTGTAATAAACACTCGACAACCTACCTTCCACAGTCCATCTGGGTCCATACAGTAAACACTCTACAACCCACCTTCCACAGCCCATCCAGGTCTGTATAATAAACACACTACATCCCACCTTTCATATCCCACCCAGGTCTGTGTAATAAACACTCAACAACCTACCTTCCACAGTCCATCTGGGTCTGTACCATAAACATTATACAACCCACCTTCCACAGCCCACCCAGGTGTGTATAATAAACATAGTCTGTACAATGCTGAAGATGGAGTGGCGTATTATTTCAGCACACATGGAAATCGTGTACGACAGCTGCCATCCTACACCATTGGCATGAAGCAAAACTATGACTTCTCCATCGGATGAACAGAAGTGTGAGAAGCGCTGTACCAAGGTGTCTTGGGTAGGCTGGTCCCACTTGTTCCTGTGGTTTAGTCCTATGGTCATGATCTCTTTCATGGATTTTCTCACAAATTAGGAAACAATTACAGGTCATCTCACATAACCACATTGCAAGGGGTAAATACTGAGAAAAGTGAACAGTTCAACTCCTTTCTCTAATGCATAAAATACATACGAGTTCACCTCAGCCAGTCTCATTTCTGATTCTTTCTGCAACGCATGATTTATATCTGGAATGAAAGGAAGACAAATATTTTTACTTGTAGGGTCAACGTAGCCCTCACTGGTGCGGACAGTATATAGGTCCAAATTGTCTTATCCCACAATATCACAATCCACAAATGATCATGCATGCACAGTGACTCCTTGTCTGTGCGTATAAGCTGTGTACCAGTGGATAGCAACAGAGAGATATATGCTCAGTGACTCCCTGTCTGTGCTTACCTATTTCTTTGAATCAAGAAAACTTATGTCTACAATTTTTGTGCACTGACCTACCAAGAACGATATTGACAGCCATGATTCCCTGGCATTTTTCTGTTTTGTGGACTGTAAACAAATATTTCTATAAACCATCCAAGTATGGTTACAGTTTCTCAGACAAACACCAAACTAGAGAAGCTTACTGTCTCTCTAGCAACTTTACCACATTTGTGGAGTGTCAAAGCTGTCCACACCTGTATTAGTACTAGGAGCCTGTTACACTGGCCCATACCTATACCTCGACCGAATATTTAAACCATTCACACAGTCAGTGACTGTTGTCATGTACAGCTAATCATAGGCTTGCAGTGGCCACCCATAGGACACGGATAGCTAATCATGCGTAGAGATTTGCATATTATAAATTACTCCTGCGAGTCGACGTTGGAACTCCTTACAAGGTATTTTTTTACTATCATAGCTCAACATATGCATATCAAAGACCATTACCAACTTCCCACACTGATGTCTTTTTCCACCTCAACGGATTATAAGTGGCTGCTCTGCCATCTTAAGCATACCATAAACAGTTATAATTATGATAGTATTATCATTTTGCCGCTTGTTGTTGAATCAATGACAAATTCTGGTAGCGCTATCTAATGAGAGAATGATATCTGTGTATGATGATGTCATTCTCTTTTATTTTGGTTTAGACAGTATTTGATTGTATCACCTGACTTAAACATCATGCGTTTTACGAGCTGTTCAGTCACGCGAGCAGTCGGTGTTCCCTGAATGCCTTCTTAAACTTGTCTGTAACTTATGCGGCTCACAACTGAGTCGTATCTCAGACTGCGGCTGAGTTATACAGGTGAAAAAGTTTTGTTTTAGCTTTTGTACACTTTTATGCTGTGTACAAATGTAGACGCAAAAACCTTCATATCCAATACCTTCATATTGTTTGATAAATGTTTAATAAAGGAACATGTTTGTGTCATCATGAAGGCTATACTGGATTTATGCAGATTACTTAGAAATCTATGTTGCTTACATCTCACGGTGCATATTGCTGTGGATTATTCATTGTGGCAAGACCCACACTAGCTGTGACATACTTGATATACACTATATTATTCTTTGCCCGGTTTCCTCCCATCATAATGCTGGCCACCGTCGTATAAGTGAAATATTCTTGAGTACGGCGTAAAACACCAATCAAATAAATAAATGATTGAATATCTGATAAACATTGGTTGATGTTAATTTAGGGGTCTCATGGCAGGACATGCTGTAGTAAGCCGCTTTATTGACTGATTGCTATTTAGCGTCATATTTAAGAAGTTTTGCCACGTTACAAACATTGCTTGGTGGTCTTTTTCCTTCGCGAACATCCAGAAAGGAGAATCAACATTTTACCCGTCTGAAGATGACAGTGAATGCAGTTATATATATATATATATATATATATATATATATATATATATATATATATATATATATATGCCTAAAACGTTAGAGTATGTAACATTGATCTGCGCATTTCAAAACAAGAGGTACCAAATATAGATACTGATTCTTTACACGTTAAAGTCGTAAATATTTGCGTCAAATTGCATATACAATATCTGTCATCAATTATTTTCTGAGGAAAACACCACGTACAACGTTCATATGTTATAGCACTTCGTTGGCAAATTTAGTTATTTATCTAAAAAATTGTGAAGTACGACGTTAAACCGCAAGCATAGATACATACATAGCTATTTATCTCTTTGGAAGTTTACATTGTACTCAAGAATATTTCACTTATACCACAGCGGCCAGAATTATGATGAGAGGCAACCCGACAGAGCCCGGGAGAAACCTACGACAGTCCGCAGGGTGGTCCCAGGTCTTCCGAGTTAAAGTTGGAGAGAAAGACAGCATAAGCTAGACTCGAACTCACAGCTATCAACACTGGTGAGAGGACTCTTGGATAATAATGCTGCATTAGCTAACTTTGGAGATCACCAGGGCATTCCGAGAGATGAGCTAGCGGTCCTCAGTGGTACTAAGCCACGTGCTGATCTATATGGATTGTTTATCCAATTAATATATTGCATATGCCGTGTATTTCTTTAATTTCACCGGTATGTCGAATTTCAAATATAACAGGCTAACAAAGACCCAACCCTAACCCATAAATACGCACTGCGAACTGAGTTATAAGCTGCCACTGCTGACTCGTGCTAGTGCTGCTGAATTTATACTTTATGTAAGTAATGTGGACACAGTATGTCACACCTTTTCTTAATTTGAATAAAACATCGCATTTCAATAGGAAAAAAGGTAGCATTCACCTAACCCTAGCCTAACCCTAGTCTTACCCTAACCTAACCCTGGACAGAGACACCTGCTATTTGAGTGATGAACTGGCACTTCGGGCTCCTCAGCCACTTGTTACCGAGTCCATTCTTTATATACGTAGGCAGAATAAGTTGTGTATTTTCTTGATTTTATATGAATATAGTTTTGGAAACAGGAAAAGGTAGATTTACCTAACCTAGACATATGCGCACTGCTATCTGAGTGAAAACCAGTGTATAAATATCAGCCCTACCTCATATTATAAGCAGGGCTCAAATTAAACAAATTCTGTATCACACGTACTTTCATCCATTTTCTTGCTGTAGATAACATACTATATATGCCTTTGGAAGGTCTGCAGCAACCTGCAGATGGTCGTGGGTTTCGACTGGGATATGCCCCGTGTCCTCCCACCATAACACTTGCCGCCGCCCTACAAGCGAAATATTCTTGAGTGCGGCGTAAAACACAATTCAAATAAATAAATATATAATCAGGCACAGTGTCAGAGAAATAGCGCATATTGACAAATAAATTTCGATTTGGTTATGTCTTGGTTTGCAGTGAATTTGGACTCGCAACATCACCACTTCACAGAACCGTTAAAGACGAAGGAACATTAACATGAAGAATATATCAGGTAAAAGACCATTAAACACTGTAAATAAACATATGGTTGGCGTTATACTGTGTGACGGATACCCTCTGGGGTCGCTACATCCAACTTGATGTTTAAAACCCATAAAATGGTTGGAAAAAAATTTAAAAAAATCCATGGACCTATTTTGCTGGACAGCGTTTCTTGTAAATGATTTCAGCCTTTACTTTGACATGAAAACATTTCTTCATTGAAAACACGAATATAAACCAACAGAGTGAGCGCAGAAAATTGTATGAAACTTGACGTATTTCTTCTTGATATTCTTTATTTGTTTCGATTTCATACGGTCAAAGGTTGCATAAAACTTAGAGAGAAAAGCCTGGTTTATGGTATGCACAAATAATGGGGATATAGTTCTCTTTTTGCCAGATTAAAACTTTGAATTCGAAACTTTTAACAGTATTAGTTATTAATTAATGATACAGTAAATATTTATTACACTGGAATGGCGTTGTTACACATCGGATGTACAGGATGTAAATTTTAAAAGTTACAAGTTTGTGATTCAGGTGGCAGATTTTCTGCTAAACAGTTTCTTCACTGGGGTGACCGGCCTCTGAACACCAAATAATGGAGAAATAGTGAATACATCAGCCTTACAATTCTTTTAAATTATTTCCTAGTTTTTTTAAAATTTTTACAGCTTGTTACAACCACACTGAAATACAGTTAGTTTTAATGACAACTTATGCCTAAGTATATGTATGGCGTAACATTAAACACCGAAAACACTGGGAGTGGTAGGCCTTTATTCAAACAGCTTCCTTTGTCTTGTTTCCATTGGTCCCATTTCCATTGATCAAGTTGAAATATTGTGAAGGCATTGAACTACAGATAAAATGACATGCATTTAATATGCTAAGTTTCAGTATATATTTGGCTGAAGTATAGACCACACATAACACCAAACAGGATACAGTAGTCACTGGGAAGAAGTGCCTGAATGAGCACAATCCTCACAATATATATATTGTGAGGTATGATATATATGTGCAGGTATGATATACATATGCAGTTTATATTTATTTATTTGGTGGTAGGAAACTGAGCAGAGCCTGAGCCTGGAGAAACCAACTGGCCTCTGCAAGTTGCTGGAAGATCTTCCCACATATGGTCAGTCAGGAAGCCAGCATGAGCTAAACTTGAACTCACACCGACCTCATTGGTGTGAGGCTCCTGGGTCATTGTGCCGCTAACCATCTCGGCCACGGAGGCCTTATCAGTTTACCTTATCTGTTCTGACACCATTGTGAAAGGGATGAAAGGACACTGTTGTCAACTGAGCATGCACACTCATGAAGAAATAAATTAATTTGATCACAACACAAATAAACTTTGAACCCTTTATTTATACTTATTTAACCAAAAAATATTACAAATGAACATGGACAAAGACATATTATTTGAACATTTACACTGATAAGGCAGTTAAAGTACTTTGGAAATTTATGGTATATGACCTTAAATTTGGACCATCACAAAAATTGTACCTTGTGTCTTATTCTGAGAGTTCTATTAATGTTATAAAGGTGTTTTGGGGTTTGTTTGGAAAGTAGGACGATATCCTAAGGAATAGGTAAGTTATCGCACCAAAAGTATATCTGACAACATTTATTTGCCTCTAAAAATGAACTTTTGGGGCAAAATTTTGAGTCATTCACCTATATGTAATATATATTACACAATTTAAATATTATCACTTTCTACCTTCACTTTAACAAGTGGGCAAGAACTTTGCAATTTCTGCACTGATGTACTCATACAATCAGTGAGAATAATATGTAATGAGCTGATTATTACAAATATGTTATTAATGTTTACTCTTCTCCATATTTGGACGTTCCTGAGTATAGTCATTCGAGCATTACTGCACACAGTACATTTAAGTCTGTGAAAGGTGTAGGATGCATTTCTGTAGGAGGTCCTGGATTGATGGCTTGCATTTTGCTTGAAGTTCAATGAGATGAAGACAACGATGACAGTGCAAACTGTTCCACCATATCAGAAAATGGAGTTGTCAATCTGCCAATAAATATCACAGATGTTAATGAAAAAATATATATTTGGCAGAGCTGCATGAAGAAAACATTTTTCATCAGGCAAATCAAATACTAGTACTTTAGAAGGAAAATGATACACCCATATATGTTTAATACACACTGAATGCAAATCCTTGTTTACGCAAACCAGAATGCCAGTTTGAAAACATGCTGTGCACTTGGTGTTGAAAGTGTTCACAGTATGTCTACTGACAGCAGGTAATGCCTCTCATTGAATTAATACCCATAATCAGGAGAAATTAAGAAAACATGACTGCTTTGGTTCACAAAAAGTATACTTTTTGGTAACATTTATGGCATTTACAACTGGAATGTGGTATTCCTCTTAAAGTAAGAGAAGGTTGTGGTTTCCCTCAGTCCGGTTTCCTCCCATCATAACACTGACTGCCATCATATAAGTGAAATATTCTTGAGCATGACATAAAACACCAATCAAATAAAATAAAAAACTCAGTCATGTGACATCAAAAATAACCTGTACACAGTTAGATTGAAGTTTTGCCTGATGAACTTAAATATCGTTCCATTTTTTTCTGCGATGCCCAGAGAACAGCAGATAACACTCAAAAACTACTGTTTTTCTCATTCTTAAAAGTCACACAATCAGGACCCATTGCTACGGTGAGGCTAAAAAGTGGTAAGCATGTAGATAAACTAACACTCTTTATTTTAGTGTGTTGTAACTATTTTGCCACACTGGACAGTTTTGCCTTTTGTGTAGCCTTTGTGCCATAGTTTCTACACTGTCTGATTTAGTTCTGGCAATTTGTATAAAACTGAAATTGACATCCTAAAAGCTGGAGGTGGGTACATCTCCTTAACAAATGATGGCCCAGCATAATGCCAATGCAAAGACACAAATTTTACCTTTGCAAACCAAAAGTAGGACATAGAAAAAAAAACAAACAAACAACTTGCACTTTCTGCAAAACAATTGTAAGTGTAGCAGTTTTGGACGATGATTGTAAATATACAAACACATAACCTGAAGTGACATCCTTGAAACCAGAAGTGGGTATATCTCCTTATACTCCTATATTTAGCACATGTAACATCCCATCAGCTGATGCTATGTGGGGAAAAAAATGCAATACGTCCATGAGCAAACTGGGTAATGTGACTTGGTGGCCATGTTGAATTTAGTGCAAAACCTTTAATAGCATGCTGGTCTATATAAGTCACTAAAATTTGGAAAATGTGAAATCCTTTTTATGTTTTCTGCAACCAGTTATTAGAAAACATTACATAAAAACTATGCTATCTGATGAACTTTGAGATGCTGATTGCAAGTCACCAGAAGTTAGCAATTTTATTTTACTACATGTGGAAAAAATGCAATGAAAATAACTGAAAATCGATTTTTTGAAACTAAGCAAACAAAGGGTTTATACACCGGTAGCTGACACAGACTGGAGCAAAGAAAGTATAATAAACCTTCAAATTTGTTTGTAAACTACAATTGTAAGTATTGTAGATCGAAGAAAAACAAAGAATACAATGTGAGAATAGGGAAAAAAAAGAGAAACTTGTCCCCTAAATAAATAAAGATTTCAATAAAATTGCTCATCAAAGTAATTAGTGTGCATGAAATGTGGAACACTGAAGTATTTACATTATCTACACTCACAGAGCTTTGTTGAGTAAGCTTGGATGGGTGAGGTATATGTACGATAAATGTACCCTTTAGAGGCAAATTATATGAATGGAATTAATAAACAAACCTGTTAGGACAGTGGCCAAATATGATGAAATTCATGAATATTTGTTATTCAACCAGACAGCTACTACAAAAAAAAAACAAAAAAAAAAAACGAAAAATGAACATGCTTTGTTATTATTTGTGTATTCTGTAGCTATTATTATGTAACTTTCTTTTTTAACCTTGTGTATTTATATCTTTACTAACTTAACTGTTGTTTAATGACATACTAATGTGATGGCAGTAACTTTTATGGGTGGAGGAAGCTGGAGAAAACCCATATGTTGTCAAATGCTTACTGTTACCAATGTGCCCCAAGCTGTGAGACAGGGAAAAACCTTTTTAAAAAAGCAAGTTGGCGTGACGTTATAGACTATTTATAACATTACCATTATTTATTTATATAACTGGAGCTTTATACAGTACTCAAAAATATTTGACTTACATGATGATAGCCAGTATTAAACCGGGCAAAGCTTGGGGAAAACTCACGACCATCTTCAGCTTGCTGGCAGACCTTCAAGGATACGAATATAACATTAAGAATAAAGTTAACAGAATCAATGATATGCATGAAGTTGAAAAGTAAAGCACCCATCAAGGTCATAATTATGGCAAATTAAGATTAATACGACGCACGAAATATGCAACAATTATTCATGGAGTAAGCTGGATTTCAAACTTGATGTGAGGTTACACAAAATGAACACATGCACACAAAATTTTATGAGAATGAGACAATGAGACCTGTGTGACAGATAGGTGGACAGAGTACGGATAAGCAGACAGAATGACAAATCAAAATTAATGTCTGTTGCTGATTTTGAAGAATGTGATTAATGGCAAACAAGGCAGTCAGTGAACACCTGTAGCTCTCCTGACTGAGCAATTCATAAAACTGTATAATGTTCAGCGAGATATGTTCAAATCCTGTCCTCTAAACCGAAATACAGCAAAATGACACAGACACATACACGTCATTCATACATTAGATAGTACTAAGATGTGGGAATTAAATCAAAAAGAAAGGCCAAAATTATTATGTACTGTCAGAAATATGACTGTTTATTATATACATAGCAGATATAGATTTCAGAGCAGCTTCGTGGTCAGGTCATCAAACTACATAAAGTAGAATACAGAAAATATTTAAATTCAGAAAATATTGATTCTGTGACAAATTCATTGATCAGCGCATTTCCACAGTTTTCAAGATAAATAACTAATTTCTGCACCCTTCATTTGTTCGAACATGCTCTATCTGCATTTTAAATTTCAGCTTAATCGCATTAAACCTTGTCAAGAAAATGACACATAAACACTTTCTGTCAATCGTAATATTGCAGGAACAGTACATTAATTGAATGGTGTCTATACATTGATAGAAAGCACATATTCTTCGTAACCATCAATGCACTGTACGTACATTACATAATATGTACATATAAAAGTGTCAAATGTAGTCAATCAACCTGTGGGCAATGTTTAAAGGCATGTATGTCCTCTTCTTTTCCACACAGCTCAAGGATTTTCAGCATACTTACAGAACATACATAGCCCTATTATAAAGTCATTTTCAGCTTACAACTATAGCAGTTTTCTGTCTAGTGTCCAGCAAATACTGGGATAATTGCGATTTTTCACAGCTTAATCACAATTTAGGTCAAAAGTATACACATCAAGAAAAAAAATATGACCAGGTTCGAGATAAGAACATCAAACTATGTCGGGTGGCATACTTACAATATTTCTACATTCATTCTATACACAAACAGATTGTATATGCATTATGTAACATGTCTTGTAAATGTGCCAAAAAGTCGTAAATCGGCCTTTTATCAAATTTTGAAGCCCTGTATATCCTGTCTTAAGACACTCAAAACATTTTCAGCATACATACAGTACATATATAGTCCCTTTCAATCAGCAATCTTGAACTCTACAGGTGTATCAGTTTTCTGTCACAAGACCTACAAATGTGGGAAATTGCAAATTTCTGATCACAATTTGCAACATAACTACATCTTACTGGGAAAAAATAAGAACAAATTCGTGATCTGGACATCAAATTATGTCAGATAGCATATTTAAAATTTTGAAATTCCAAAAAACACACACACACAAAAAAACGTGATATCACTTCCTCTGTATCATGTAAAACCTAATTTGCATAAACATTGCATTCTTTCTTCCAAACAGTCTCCAGGGAACGCTTGTTATGTGTGCTAAATTTCAAGACAATCAGACAGGGTTCTGGAGAAAATGACTCTCAAACATTTTCATATCAAATGTATATGGCCGCCACGTCACATGACTTGAGGACACCCAAATCTTTACTCGTAAGAGCACATCTCCAGGTCTGTGACCTATCTAAGTTTCACGCATTTCTGTCGAGCCTCTTTCGCTTATAAGTTTTTCAATTTTGAGAATGAAAAAACTGCAAATTTTTTGGCATGTACTACTTTCGGGTTGTTGACGTCACTTTCGGTAATGTAAAATTTGTCTGCCTGCCTTGGGATGATTGCATCTCTAGCTTCACTGGTTAAGGAGGTATACCCACTTCTGGTTTTGATAATGTCACTTCCGGTTTTGCAAAAATTGCATTTTGGAATCAGCGTCAAAAACTGCATATGACAGGACTATTTGCAGAACATCACCTGAACAAGTGTAGACATTATTAGCAAAAAACGAAATTTGGGATTACAAGACAATTTAACCCAATAGCAAGCTTGTACAATTTTCAACCAAGAAAGTTCTCATTCTCAAACTTAACAAGCCTAGGCTTTGTACACATTCAGTTGAAATTTCTGCTCAGTCACTTCAGCCATTCTGGAGAAGAAGATTTTTTTCAGGTTTTCATCAAAATCCAAGATGGCCGCCAAGTCACGTGACAAAATCTACCTAAAAGTTAGGATGCACAACTTCAAGTCCTACAGTCCCCACAATATGCCTGAAATATTGCCAATGCAGCTTTATGCCATAATCATTCATTCGTTCAAGTCCTACAGACAAACATGTTAAAATTTCATAAACTTCAGAATAACCATTTTCACCAGAAACGCGGCACAATTTTGGTGAGAATAATAATAAAGACAAATAATCTTAACGAACACAAGAGGGAATCAACCCGGAATGGCTTGAACACCTAATTAAGATCTTGCCATGAAATAAACAAAAAAGGCATAAAATATTACATTGTCTTAAATATGACCGTTCATAACATGCATAAAGAATGCAGAGCAGTGACTTCATATGTTATAGATTTGTAAATCGTTGTGGTTGTAAAAGATGCCACTGTGGACTGTGGTATTTGTATACACATGGTGAACTGCATTTGGCAATCCGTGTACTGTTTGTGGCAATTGCAATCCTGTGATTGGTGAATTCCATGTTACAGGCACTACATTCAGATTGGTTTTTTTTATTCATTTTTTCAGTGGGAATATATGAAAAGAGCCAATGATATTAAGAGACATTGACTAATCATAATAGAGGCTAGTTTGTATAGTGTGACGGGTGCTGCAGACAACAGTGACTACTGACGTGTCACTTTGACATCTTCCCAGATTCCTGTGATTTGTTGTAAGACTGAACCTTAATTTTGTGGTTGAACTGACTGACTTGACTGAAACTTATGCTGCTTTAGCACAAGGAAGCACCAATCAAATAAAACTGTCAAAAAGGAAAACTTGAGGTTTTAAATGTAAATGTTTAACTGTCAAGTGGTGCATAAGTGATAGGTTCTGAAGGTGTCAATGGATGTCGGGGATACATAACAGGTAAGTGCTTTTGGTGCATAAAACTCTGAAACTGGACATGCCTGGCAGAATAAAATTATTCAGTGAAGCTCACATTAGATATGAGATTTTGTACTTTCTGAGAAACACAGTGTTTGCCATGGCCAAAGGACAGAGAAAGAGACAAGTGTCAAGGTTTAGGAAAAGAAAAAAACTATTCAATCAGAGGCAATAAAGCAACACTCAGGCTGGTAGGAATGTGCCAAAAACATATGTACATATGAGCAACAGCAGCTGTGTGAGATTGCATGGATTGGACAAAAATTGAATGTGTGAACTTGTTGGACTGCGATCTACAGCCCTATGATGTACTGGCCCATTCGCTCCCACTGTCATGGACTCTTACCAGCAGGCTGAACGCCAGAGATCAAAAGCTGAGCAAAACACCTACAGACTGCTGCACCTGGGAAAGACCGCCGAGCTGTAGAATACCGCATTTGCCTACCACTGGACCACAACATCATACTGTCCTGAAGGGCTGAACTGAGATTTGAACAGCGAGGTGCCTTGGGGTGTGTGCATCACAGAGAGGTTTGCCTGTGCTGAGTGCGGCTTCTCTTCTAAAAGTAGAAAGTTGTACCATGGAGATACTATCAGGCAAAAATTTATTTATTTAATTTATCTGATTGGTGTTTTACGCAGTACTCAAGAATACATCACTTATACGATGACAGCCAGCATTATGGTGGGTGGAAACTGGGCAGAACCTTGGGGAAGACAGACAGACCTTCCCACTTACGGCCAGAGAGGAAGCCAGCATGAGCTGGAACTTGAACTCACAGCGACCCCAAGCAGGCAAAGACAATGAAAATATCTGCTAGTTGGAATGAACCCACACTAGCAATGAAAATGGGTCAGTTACTGAACACGCTGAACTTGCATGCCGTTTGTTGCACTCATTGCAATGTAGTTTGAGGCAATCTAGTCAAGCACAATGAGGCATCAATAGTACAGATAAGGTGAAACACATAACAACCGATGCGGACAGTTCATTATATGCAGTACCCATGGACCACTGAGTCAGTGCACCATCTGGACACGCCACTTGGGGAAAAGCCATTGCAGCAGGGTGAAAGTGATGGCATTCTGTGACAATGTGTTCCCCACAAGGACAGCGGAGTGAAAGAAAGACAGGAAACTGGCTTTGTGGACGACTTTGCATCTAGGTGAAACAGTGAGTGCACAGAGGCCTACTGACAGACTCCAAGTGACATACAGGACTTCATATGTAGAAACCTGACTTTCGTAACAGATGCCATTGTCCTGTGTTATCAGGGAGATCACTGTTTGTGCAAGCAGTATTTGGCTATGACTGAGGAGGATGGCAATTTAATAGATGATCCAGCTAAAATTTTCCATATTTTCAATACTTTCTTCTCAACTGTCCCCATTCTTTAATAGATATTAATAATATAAACAAGGACAATTTTGTTCAAAGTCTTGAAAAACTCAGGGAACAAGTTGAGGGAAAAGTTCTTCATGATACTTTTTTACTCCATACCAAATATCTTGTACGTTTCTGTTTTACAATACCTTTTAAGGCTTGATATAGATAAGGCTAGTGATCTAGACAATGTCAATTCTAAATTTCTTTCATCATCTGCCCCTATTATTGCAAAATCTTTTACCATGCTAATAAACAATGTGTTATGACCAGACATGGTTATCCCTCTTCACAAAAGGGTTCAAAGTTGAAAACTATCATCCAATATCTGTCCTACTCATTTTTTCAAAAATCACTGAACGACATTTACATAACTGTTTATATGAGTATCTCTCAAATTTTAAATTGAGCAAAAATAAATGTGGTTTTTGCCTCTCTTACGCTCTTGTGGAACTGTATTGCTGAAAATGGTTGAACACTGGTTTACGGCGACAGATAACACTGAAGTTATTGGAACTGTACCTGTAGACTTCAAGCAGGCATTTGATACTGTTAATCACAATATATTACTTAAAAAATGTAAAGCATACAAATTCACTCAACCGCTCTTACATTCTTCCAGTGATACCTATCTAACACACAACAAATGGTTGTTGTTGGAGGAGAAATGTATAATGCTAAGGATATTAAAGCCAGTGTCTTGCAAGGCTGGCTCCATATTGCGGCCTTTACTTTTTATACTATACATAAATGATCTACCATTATTTCTAAAGAACAATCTTATTATTTCTAATTATTTCTAAAGGGGCAATCTTCCACTCATTTGGCTTGTTCTCTGTATATGCGTTTCAGGGTTCCAGACAGCAGGAGGGCAGAAAAGGGTCGATAATGGGGCGTCTTCCACTACCCTACTATCATATTATTAATATGTGTGGGGAGGAACCAAAGGAGATAACTGCATTAAAAATAGTGTTTAGTGAGTGACAATTTTGAACTTGTTGCTAGCCCTTAGACTGACTATACAATCAGGCAACGTGTGGCTTTTAGCCTTGGACAATCTGCTCTGAGTAAAACAAGCCACTTGCTGAGTACTAACAAGGCAGAGGCTTTTAACCTGGCCATCAGTAAATGAGTTCCCAAAAACAAACTTTTCTCTCAAAATTTTGAAGAGAGAACACACAGCTGCCTGGAAGGGAGGAAAACAGACAGAGCTAAACCCTCTGCCACAAAGGCCATTGTGAAATGCTTAGGCCTGAGCAACATACACTTTTATGGGAGACTTGAGGATGAGCTACACACAAGCTCTCAATGACACTAAAATGCACTGTTTTCTTCTGTCCCTGACAACTGTGTTTTAATAAAGGAAAGAACAAAAAATAAAGGAGTTCACGTTTGGGAATGTTTTCATTCATGCGTGAACGAGTTCCCCACTGATGCAGATAAGAAAATTTTGAGGGGAGTGTATGAACAGAAAATTACATTAGCAAAAAACATTTAAATGGATTATAATACCCCAAAGAAATGTGAAGATACTAGGTATGACCCAGTTATTAATATGTATACTGAAAGCAAATACATTAAATGGCACACTTGTATGACAAATACTGATAGCCAAAAATTTTTAAACCTAAATTGTTAAGATGAGTATTGATTACAGATGTACTTACAAGACAAACAACCTTACAAACTAAGTAATATGTAAAAATGAAGCAGAAACAATATGAATGAATAGGTGAAAACAAATTAAGTGACTACCCCCTGTATCAGTCAATGTTGAACTCTCCAAGAACAAGCTTGCACAGCTCCACCACTTGTGAGCACTGAGTAGTTAGACACATCAGCTTAGAGAATTGGTGGGCTCCATATGAAGGGGATAACCTGTAACAAGAGTAATTATTTTGTCACCCAAGAATTTGAAACACTGTTTAGACATTAAAATGATATTGGCAGCTGAATTACACGTGCATACAAAACAAATGATGAAATGGTAGAAAAGAAAATATGTGTGTAATAAACTGATTATTAGCGTTAGTAGTATGTAAAGTAACACTCTAGGTTATATTTATTTCTTTATTTTATTTGATTGGTGTTTTATGCCGTACCCAAGAATATTTCACTTATACGACGGCGGTCAGCATTATGGTGGGTGGAAACTGGGCCGAGCCCGGGGGAAATCCATGACAATCCGCAGGTTGCTGACAGACCTTCCCACTTACGGCTGAAGAGGAACTCTAGGTTATAGGCAGGAAAGAAAACAGCGATGGAATACACAGTATTTAAATGCTTAACATAACTAGACATAGTTCAACTACTACGTTTAAATTATACACACAAAAAAAAATAAAGAGTACAAACAAGCCTGAGTTTTTGACAAGGTGCATCGATGTGACTTTAGAGTTGACAGCGTGAACTTCACAGCGCATTTGATGAGAGTGCACATTGTATGGTCCTACTTCATGCACACTGAAACAGAGAACAATATGAATATCAGAGGAAGCTTGAAATAAAAGAACTTGAGGGTAAATTTTAATATTTGTGAGTGAAATTTACAGCAGATAACTGCCCATGCACATAACAAAATGAGAAATGAGAAGTGATTATTGCAAAATGGCTGTCATTTCCCCTTTGACCTTTATGAAACTGAATTTGAAAGAAATGTGTAGTGGTAATTTTGTAACATAACTTCATACTTATTTGCAGAATGCTGAGGTAGTTTCCAGCGAATTGAGATTACAGGTACAAGTGTGAAATACACAGAAAGTTTTCGTTTGGCCAGGATAAAATATGGTAGCCTGAATGTAATGTATGATAACAATACATCAAGTTAAGAATTACCAACTTGGAATGAGTGTACAATTTGCTTACATGTACTTATGTAATCGCTGAAGAATTTCCCTACGTGGGTGACACAAGGATTCGAACTTGGGTCTCCGCAGCCGACGTCCAGCGCTCTACCAACGGAGCTAAAGGGAAATTTCCACTAGCTACTGCTAGTATAAGCACTGGAAAGCTGCTCCTGTTACACTCCTCCCCACTTAAATCCTCCCCTCTCTCCCAAAACACACCCAAGATCACTGGCCCAGAGCTCCATGCTTCTTGGAACCTGTTGGGTCAAGGTACCAGTGGAATGGTTGAAAGATTTCACTACATCGGTCACATTCGAACTCGGGTTTCTGCAGCTGATGTCCAGCGCTCTACCAACTGAGCTAACGGGCAATTCCTGCTAACTACTGCTAGTATAAGCACTGGAAAGCTGCTCCAGTTACACATATACACTGCCGTGGAACCCAGTTGTCAATGAAACATATGTTTGTTTACACAGCCACTCAGAACAACACCCGGTGACCTAAAGCCCCTGACTAATGCACCTTACCTACAAGATTTGTAAGTTACCGTGCCAACATACATGTACGCAAACATGTGTTGATTATATTATTCATTTGATTCGTGTTTTACGTTGCAAACAAGTATTGAAAGCCAAACTGAAGTTGAAGTATAGTTGTGAAGGGCAGCGATTGCAGGAATATGCTCTGTGCGTTGTACATGAATTATAACTAAGTTAAATTGTAATTATATAATTATAATTAAATCATAATTTAACTCAGCGACCCCACGGTGTCTTGCAATTACACTGTCTTGTAATACTGCACCCACTGATAAAATTGGGGGACGAACAGGAGTTACCAGATAACGCCCCCTAGTGGCAAAATGGGGAACTAAAGTAATTGCTGCACCAGAAAAATCAGCATTTAGGTTCATTTACCTCTCTGTTACTTATGACGTACTGGTCACTGCCAGGATCCCGGGTGCTCGAAACTATATATGAATCCTGATCCCCAGTCGGAATTTCAAGGTTTAAAATTCACACGTTTAAAGGCGAACCAAATGCGATTAAATGATTTTTTCATGCTATAAGGTACATGCATTAATAAAAATATGTTATTATTAAACTATAAATGCTCGGTACCATACCGGTACTGCACACAGGTACCTAATCTATAGCTGTACGTATGTGTAAATAATACACACGTGGTTGTTGTTTCACCATTTTCTACTTCGCTGTGAATTTGGGCTTTGTATTGTGGCATTTGATTGGTCGAATGACGCCCTGCCATGCTTTGTTTGTAAGATGTGATCTGATTGAGTCCAACAATTTGCGGTCAATCCATACTGGTAAAGCTGAGATTCCTTACATGCGGTAGCGGTATACGGTACGCGGTATGCGGTACGCGGCAAAAAATCGAAATAGTTAAAATAAGTTGCAATGATTCCATAGGTACGGTCGCCGATCCGTTTTTTCGGCGGAAACGTATACGGCAAAATCAATCGCACCATGTAGCGATCGGTGCGGTATGCGTTTTCAAAACCGGACAGGGTATCCCAAGAAATGACGTCACTGGTGGGGTGTTTCCCCGACACGTGGTCGGAACTTGTTTGAATTGTTCTCTGGTTAGACGAAAGTACTGTTGGAATTTTTCTCCATCCAGCTGCAATTCCGAGACCAAGTTTTCGGAAAGCCCCCTGCTGAGCTCTTTGCCGCAAAATACTGTGGACCCACCATCGGTGTTTTCTCTTTTTACGCTTCTTTAGTTGCAACAACTTATATGACATTGCTATTATGGCAAGGTCTGAATCTTGCTCTAAAGCCACACGTCGTGAAATGGAGGAATGCGACATGTTTGCTCTGATAAAAACGTACCATGAATGAAAGAAAACGCATAGGTTACCGCATAAATGGAATCAGAGAAAGCGCATACCGCATGCCGTATCCGTGTACCGCGTGCCGTTTACCACAAACCGCATACCGCGTATATGGAATCTCAGCTTAAGTTTGGTATTCGTGTGATGAACGACTTCAGCCGCTATGTCAAACCGTAGAACTTAAGGCGACAACCCAGCTCTCTTCTCCTTTCTCTACACTGTTTGCACTTGAGATAAAACAGTCCGATTTAATAATGGTGAAAATGGGACAAATCATATTTCTTAACTTTTTTTTGCCTTAATTAACATGCAGCCTGTAAAAAAAAAATTATTTATTTGTATTCTGGTCGCGGTTATATATTTAATACTGGCTACACAGGTAGAACCATGATTCACTGAATTTTAACACTATTCAAAGAAGTCTTATTCTTTCCTCTTCTGGCCCCGGGATCACGAAGTGATCTTAGGCTTAAGTCAAAAGCTCAATCATTAAACTTGGTACCGGTATGTTTCTTTCCTTTATTTTTCTGAAATGTGTTGTACAATAACTTTTCCAGGATTTACGTTGTCAGGCAAAATTTTGACCTTATAACATAAGAAACAACTGTTTAAAAGTCATTTGAAATTTTGAACTAAGTCTACGATTGCTTCGTGATCCCGGGACCTGGCATTTATTAGTACACGATAAGTTTGTCCAGCATGGAACAGTCAGTTGGAACAGCTATAAGTTACCAGACTTATAACCTGTCAGTCCTACACGCTTAGGCCTACATACGGTACATGTACTGCGACATCGGGTAATGTTACTTACGCCTCCATGGTCATGCAGCAACTTCATTCAACAAGTACCACCGTATAGAGATCTGGACCAGGAATGAAATAAAACTGGGATTGTTTAGAATGATCAACCATATTTTTAAAGTTGAATAATCTCCTTATTACAGTAGCAGTATTTGTGTTACTGACATTTCTGCTGAATAAAGGATTAAAATAACTACCGGTACTGCCTTAGCCTATTCTGTCATTGGCCCACGTGCATCACTGGTTTCATTGAGTAACTGGAACATCACATTTCTCAGGCAGTCGTAATCAGCATTTTGTCACATTTGGAGCCTGCCTAAAAATGTTAGATTTCTTATTAGAAAAAACAAAATGGTGCATATACCTTACAAGTGTGTTTATCAGAACACATTAAATCTAACCCATTCTTTTTATTATAATTCATATATCTTTCCCTTTTCTAGCACCACAGTACTTTCTGACAGTTCGATCTCTGCAGGCATAAAGCCTGTTATTTTGCAAACGGTAAGCCCCCCCCCCCATGCATTTCTGCTCACCAAACTTCAGGTCACCCAAAATAAAACTCGTAATCCTAAAGAAAGTTATGAGGAATTTCAAAAAAGCACATAGAAAAATATGAAATGTCTACAACCTCAGACCATGCACTACACAAATCCTACAGTCACTAAGCCTACGTACGGGACCAATGTTCCTTTTTCAGATATGCTCTAAATATCAGGTATGTAGGAGACATGAACCGAAACGTTGCTGTTGACTGAAGTATAATAAAATGAACATTTATAAAAATACACATTCTATTAAATTTCAAATAGTTCACTCGTCGCTTATACGGAACATGCAAGTTGTCTTACAACTCAAGTGAATGTAGTCCCATTTCAAGGGAGGTAAGAAGAATGCGATAAACGAGACCAGTCAGGGGCGGCAAACAGGTGGCTGTTGAAGTTGACAAACTTTCTCTCTCCACTCTCCCATTCATCATATCTGGAAACGAACAGAAGGACACTGGTAGGTACCACAGACATAAAGAAAGCTGGGGTTTGTTGTGACAGGCAGTATGTTGTACGCGTATGTATTGCAATGCTACATTTACCTGCGTAACGATACAACATGCGATTGGGGGTGTTGTTGTTGCGTTTACTAGGATACCGGTAGGCCTACACCATACAACGTTCAACAACCACCACCAAAGACCTAAGGAAATGCATGAAGTTGGATTCATACAAAGAGAGCAATCAACAGTTTTCGAATACTGCTGCAAAGACACAAGAAATGCCCTATGTGAATGAATGAAATCGATCTCCAAATTGCATACCATGCTAGTTTATAAGTTGTTGATAGAGAAAAATGCGTAGATCTGTTCAAATATCCAACTTAAATGTGGTAGTCTAATTCAACACAAAGAATGTATGCCCCCTAGTCTATTTATACAACTATAACAACTGGCTACACTGAGCTGGGGATGTTATCATGGTTATAGATGCTAGCTCTTCCCCCCAAGAGTCCGTCAGTTACCCCAATCCCCCCCCCCCCCCACCCGTCCCCCAACACTTAATTGGCCGTAATCTTATCATTGCCATTTTAAAGTGTTTCTTATTGTCCTTGTAGGGACTTTTTTTGTTCTTTCTGTTCTGTACTGTACCATAAGCACAAAATACCTTACAGCTACTGAGCAGTACTCACTACTATCAAGACTTGTACTGTGTGGGAACCCTGCCGTTCTGTACCATGCAGAAAGCACACAATTGCTTAATAGTACTGTTGAGACCTGCACTGTGCAGGTACCGTTCTGTTCTGTACCATGCAGTAAGCTCACCACCATACAATTTCTGACTAGTATAGTTGAGACCTGTACAGTGCAGGGACCGTACTGTTGTGTACCATGCAGAAAGCACACAGTTGCTGAACTGTTGAGACCTATACTGTGTGGGATCTGTTTTGTTCTGTACCATGCAGAAAGCACACAGTTGCTGAATAGTACTGTTGAGACCTGTACTGTGCAGGGACCGTACTGTTCTGTACCATACAGAAAGCACACAGTTGCTGAACTGTTGAGACCTATACTGTGCAGGGTCTGTTCTGTTCTGTACCATGCAGAAAGCACACAGTTGCTGAATAGTACTGTTGAGACTTGTACTGTGCAGGGACCATTCTGTTCTGTATCGTGCAGTAAGCATACTATACCATGCAGTCATAGTGTTAACCAGGAATTGTTAGACTGGGAGTGTGAAAAAATTTTTAGGGAGTGCATCTTCTTTGACTGAGCATAACAATGGAAGTCAACAATGCGGAGCACAAGGAGCCTACAGGCCAGGGCCCTGGGGCCACCCAGGTCCCTCGAAGCTCTCGGCTTCCTGATAGTCTCTGATGCTGTCTGAATGAATTTAGTGATCGGAAAAATTATAAACAGGACGTCAGCTTTGTTGAGGAAAGAATGAACAGTTAAGAATGAAAATTTGATGAAAAATGATATTTTTGTTACATTTCAGGATCGCACTTGACCTTTTTACATATTTATATGAACCCTTGATACTTGTAAATATAGATTAAACAATAAAAACAGCGACAGTATTCAGAGAAAATTAATCCAGTAAGCCACAAAGTTTAACTGGGCTCCAAAAGCCCAGAAAATCAAGAGACCAGCAGGGCTACTTGACAAGGAAATCAATGGCTCCTTCCTCAAAATAGAAAAAAAGGACCATGTGAATAAGATTTAACATTGTATGTTGTTCTGATAGGCCCTCTATATCGTGTAGTATTATCTATTTTCAAAGAATTACATGTACATGTAACTCATTATTAATGGTGTCAGTATTAGAGGATTGTAGCCGGAAAATTAGCCGTGAACTTTTAATATTGGGTAAGATTCTTGGGGGACCAACGATCCTCACATAGACCCTATCAGTAAATACTGGTAGTAAAATATAAACCATCCTTACACCAAAGCTTTCAGGTACAGAAGACTGAAGTCAGCTGTAGCTGATAAACATCCCCGCATTTGTAACATGACTGACGTTTAACCCAGCATGTCGTCTGCTGTCACAGTAAAATCTTCTCTTTAGTTCCATAGATGTGATTAAACTTTTATCTTAAAGTTTTCCCGACTCCCACTGCTTCCAGAGTTTCATCGCTATTTATTACTAATAGCCTCCAAAGCATTTTTATAAAAGTGTCTTCACACACCTCTTTTCATGGCCCTATGTTGCAATCTTCCCATTGTGTTGTTGAACACAGGTGACATTTCTGACAGTTTGTTAGCTCACTGATTGGTCCATAGCAGAGACACAGCCAAGGGTATGGCATGTATCATAGCCAGCGCATGTTTATGTCTACTTTCCTTTCACTTTTATCCGTGTGCCAAAGATTGTTCAAACTTAAGACGAATTAACTCACGCTTTGTTCACCCACCACGCCCTAATGATGTTTAGTTTGTATATATGTTTAAAGCCTAATTTCTCCTCACAGCTGTTCAAATTTATCTGGCCTGCTGGACTTCCTTATGCAACTCCTGCCAACCCCCTCAAAGATTTTACTACTTACTGCAAATTAAACTCTCTATTTGCCAACACAGTGAAGTAAAAGATGCATGGCTTGTTACAGGAGCAGCTGAGCTGTGCATGAAATCTTTACCCTTGTTTTCTCAGATCTGACAGTGCAGATCACGGCTGCACGGTCTGCTAGCTACATGTAAATGCATGCATACAGTTGCTGAGCAGTACTGTTGAGACCTGTACTGTGCTGGGACCGTTCTGTTCTGTACTGTGCAGTAAGCACACAGTTGCTGAACTGTTGAGACCTGTACTGTGCAGGGACCATTCTGTTCTGTACCATGCAGTAAGCACACAGTTGCTGAACTGTTGAGCCCTGTACTGTGCAGGGACTGTTTTGTTCTGTACCGTGCAGTAAGCTCACCACACCATACAATTTCTGATCAGTATTGTTGAGACCTGCACTGTGCAGGGACCATTCTGTTCTGTACCATGCTGTAAGCACACAGTTGCTGAACTGTTGAGCCCTGTACTGTGCGGGGACTGTTTTGTTCTGTACCGTGCAGTAAGCTCACCACACCATACAATTTCTGATCAGTATTGTTGATACCTGCACTGTGCAGGGATCATTCTGTTCTGTATCGTGCAGTAAGCACACAGTTACAGAGCAGTACTATTAAGACCTGTACTGTGCGGGGACCGTACTGTTCTGTACCGTGCAGTAAGCATACAATTGCTGAGTAGTACTGTTGAGACCTATACTGTGTACGGACCTTTCTGCCCTGTACTGGACATTATTCAAGAATATTTCACTTCTATGACGGCAGTAAGCATTATGGTGAGAGGAAACCCACGACCATCCGCAAGTTTGTTGCTCTCCATGCTTCATTACAAGTGATTCACTATAATGCAGAGTTGTCGTTGGACTATTCTAGAAAGATTTATAACCAAACAACAATTATGTAGTCGAGGAAAGGTGTAGAAGAAAAGAAAAAACAAATGAGGCAAAACCTTGAGGGGGAAATCCACCTTATGTATCACACCTAAGAAACTGGAACCTGACCAACCTCCAAGCTGACATATTTGCCTGCCACAGAGCTTACAGTCGAGAGGTTTGAATGGCTACATCATTGCTTAATACAGGCCACAACATTTGTCACGAACGAAACGATTGTTTGCGTGTCGGTTACATGGAGTGTAATTGTGCAGACCGATAAATTGGGTAGGCTGATTTGTCCCCCGGAATGTTCCTACAAATGTAGCGCTTGAACTGCGTAGTGCTGAACGGGCTTATTAGAGTTACCTGCACAAGGTTGCTGGCCACCCTCAGTAACAGCTACCACTAAATAGAACTCATGTCAGTTGTTAGAGGTACGTCTTCCCAGGTTGTTTTAATACTTGTCCGTTGGCAAAAAACAAGCGCTAATAAGACTGTGGACGAAAGCCGTTATTTGGGGCCATGATGCTGTTAAGTGTTCCACTGAATTTGAACTCATTGCCATTAGGCACTAAATTCAATCACCAGCTTTCCACTCTGACCAAATTTCGTTGGAGTCCATGCTCTAGTTATTAATCAGGTCAATGCATCTGCGCTGTCTCCTGTCATTTGTGCCCTCAACAAACAATTAACAAACCAGCTGTTAACTTTGGTACGACGCATAGGTACATGTTACTCCTGAGAAGGCTTCCATGTTAAAACAAAATATAACTTTTGGGCAAGAAGGTACTATTCGACTTTCAGCCACATTTTCCCACCACGAGCACACACACTACATGTCTCCTTTGTTTTGTGCCAGCTGGAAGCATTCCTCAGTCATGTATTGTGCTCTGGGTGAGCTACCATTAGGCGGAGAAAGGTGATGTTCAAGTTGAACTGAATTTAAACTTTGACTAGTCAACAACTTTCCATGAGCTGGTCACCTTTGACAAATCCTGGTGTCAGTGGATATATTATTTCACCCTGTGGACGAAACCAAATTTATCACACCGGGATGGCGAGGGCTCCAGAAGCCAGTTGGACATTACACTACATGTAGCTAACTATAAAAGTAATAATTAATCAGAAAATAAAAAATGCTCAGGAATATAAAACATGCTGCTCTGACGTATGCGAGGATTCCACTGGATATGTAATGGGAGGACTACACTGCATGCAATACAACCAAATTCATATGCAAATTAAAAGGCTTTGCCAAACATACAGTAAATAAAAGGAAAATCTGTCAGGAAGTACTGTAGATGACTTTATTAGCCACCTGTTGATGTAATCAATTTGCGCAAATGATTGACCTGTTTTTGAGTTGTGGCGAAACCCAAGGATGTCTTATTGAAGACTTAAAACCTGTAACTGATTTTTTGGTTACATCACAGTCAACCACCCAAATTTCATGACCTGGTTGATACATCTAGCTAGCTGTCTGAACTGAGACAGGCGAGACTACTCAACCACTGGGGACAAGTATAGCATTGATATGATACTGGAACCAGCCTAGTTACCTGACTATTTTACCCAGTTATAATTTACTGAAGCCCTGTTGAAACCAATGTCACATGATAAAGCCCTCAAGTTAATAAACTAACCAATGCAGTAGTGCTTTCAGATTTCTTGAACAGCAACACTTTTTTTTTTTTTTTAACTTTCAACTTTATTACATCGCTGTTTTATCAATATTACATGGCAGCCTTAGAAAATATATTTGTTTCGCAGAAGACCTACCGTGCCTACCTACCCATTATAAAAGTCCAACTCAAATGTTTTTATAGAGCTTTTGTCTAGTAAATCCATTGTCAGTGAAATTTACCTGTAAAACCTGGGGAAACAAATCCCACCCACGTACATACTCAGAGCTGTGAATTAAACAATGAAAATGTTCAGAAATCTTTTGTGGCAATCATTAATGGTGTAAAATTCCAAAGAGTGGTTCAAGCAAAGTTTTTTGTGTCGGTATTTGGATTCAATTATGTGTGTAGTGTAAAAGTTGTGTATATATGAGGTGGAGGCCTTGTCTACATGTCATTGTGCCCCACAGTACAACAGAGCCCAATTATCTGGGAGTTGTCCAACTGTGACAGGCTTGGGGGTTGCCTGACCGCTGACTAAAGGCCAGTGTACAGGCTCTACCCTCCAAGGTTTAACCCTCCATGCCTATCTACACGTACATATATGCATCAAACACTGTTAGTGAAAGTTCACCTGTGCACAGTGGAAATACTCTCCTCACTGGTTACATGGCCCTTTGTACACAGTCAAGTAAGTCTACAGTGAAATATTTGTTGGTAGTCTGCAGTGAGAAGTGCTATACATTTAGATAGTTTACATGTAGTTTTAACCATAACTAACAGAAACCTAGGAGAAAGGCTCTTGCCACTGATTACAGACATGGTTATTATTGTATGTTACATATAGTTGATATACACACTGAACTGTCTACCATGTGGTAGTTTGGACCATAGGAGTTAAATCGCTTCTACATCCATATATGGACGAAAGCTAACAGCTAGAAATCTCCTGGATGTTGTCACTGATTTGGCCCTCAATCGTTATTGGATGGTTTGATCGTCACTTCCCGCAGTACAGATGTTTTGTGGATATGAGTGTTTGACGCTAGTCTCGTACATGTTTACAGCCATTCTGAATAGTCAGTGAAGCCAGAGCTAATATGACGCAGTTTTGTATTCACAAAGTAAACCATGGCATGCATGTGTTTGGCTGCAATATGTTGTTACTTACGGATTATTAGTTATTTGATAATATGTGACACAAAACAAGAGTTACACACCAAAGTGAAAAGCCTGAATGAGCGCTCTAGTCGACTTGATTTTGTATGCCATTTTATAACAGACCCATGTCTTCTTACAAATTTCCAAATTATCCTTGAAACTGATCTGACAAGTTTACTGTGAATGTCCATCTTGGATTTTCTGTTTCTGTGTCAGTGTCAATCACACATGTTGACGATCACCATCTGTACATTCTGTGATCCATTTTACACTGATGTACTACATGTATGTTAATGAAGAAGGAGGTCAACTGGTTGTAGTAAGGCAGTGTTAGATCAACCATAAAATCAGCCATTCCTAATTGTTGGCTATACCTTGAAGTATTACCAGAAGCCTTTTCAAACATTAGCTCTTTTTATTACCAGGGTTATTGTATGTAAACAGCTATCTGTGTACAAATAAAATGGATTAAATTTAAATAAAGATATAGTCTATTGCATCCCTACATATTCACCACAAACAAAGTGTTATATATGGATGTCATGTTAAAAAGTTGGTAGACATGTAGCAATACTGTGTTAATGGCTTGAGGATGATGAATAGTTTTTCAGAGTTATCCATGCAGTACATGGATACATGTGCACTGAAAATACAACCAGAAATATCTGCTATTGTTTCAGATAGCTGTTGTGCAAAGTTAAGTCAGCGTTAACGTATAAATGCGGGTGACATAATGATTATACTTTTGGGTGCTTAGGTTTTTTAGTGTATAAATCCTTGTGTGAAAGTCAATCTATGTGTTGTATTTTGTGACTTCAGTACAGCAGTATGTAGGCAGTATGTTTATGGCTGCACAGGCTTGTGCATTCCAGAAGACTTGTTTGCTGTCTTGATTTAGCTAATGGTACACATGCTGACTGGACTAAGTTTGTGCTCAGTATGCTTTCTCACAGACCCTAGTGTTGGAGTTAGGTTCAGACCACCTGTAGCTGTGTGCTTTACCCGTTGTGTTGTAACTCATACCAGCATGTCTCCTCCAGATACGCACCTGTAACTATTGATCTCTCTGCCACTCGGGATATGCTGATTCCTTCATTGTCTCAGATATGAATATTCATGAGTTACGTTCAGGTAATGCTAGACCTGTTTTACTTGTGTGTATTACCTTATCTTGCAGCAGACCTGCCAATGACTGCTAACCTGTGCTCTGAAGTTTACACCTGTAATTAATGCAGTCCACACATCTGAGAAATGTACCCTCCAGTCTTATGACACCATGTCATAGCTGCTAACTACATCATACTGAGAACAAAGGAGCGCTCTACCAGGTATGTTTTCATATTGATATGTACTTGGACACAGTTTGTCCATTACCTACATGTATGCTCAACTGAGTGACAGAATAATACATATTATATGACATCATCATGTCACATTAAGTCATTTTGCCCTGTAACACTGCCATATGGCTTATACATACTTGACATCATGGTTTCATATTAAGCCACTTTGCCCTGTAACATTAAAGTATTGCTTATAATACATATGTGACATGGTTTCATATGAAGGCACTTTACCCTGTAACATTAGCGTATTGCTTATACATATTTGACATCGCGGTTTCATTTTAAGCCACTTTGCTCTGTAACATTAAATTATTGCTTATAATACATATGTGACATGGTTTCAGATGAAGGCACTTTGCCCTGTAACATTACCATATTGCTTATGCATATTTGACATCATGGTTTCAAATTAAGTCTCTTTGCTCTGTAACATTACCGTATCGCTTATACATATTTGACATCACGGTTTCATATTAAGCCGCTTTGCCCTGTAACATTAACGCATTGCTTATAATACATGTGACATCATGGTTTCATATTAAGTCACTTTGCCCTGTAACATTACCATATTGCTTATACATATTTGACATCATGGTTTCATATTAAGCCGCTTTGCCCTGTAACATTACCGTATCGCTTACACAAATTTGACATCACGGCTTCATATTAAGCCGCTTTGCTCTGTAACATTGACGTATTGCTTATAATACGTATGTGACATCATGGTTTCAAATTAAGCCACTTTGCCCTGTAACATTACCATATTGCTTATACATATTTGACATCATGGTTTCATATTAAGTCACTTTGCCCTGTAACATTACCATATTGCTGATACATATTTGACATCATGGTTTCATATTAAGCCGCTTTGCCCTGTAACATTACCGTATCGCTTACACAAATTTGACATCACGGCTTCATATTAATCCGCTTTGCTCTGTAACATTGACGTATTGCTTATAATACGTATGTGACATCATGGTTTCATATTAAGTCACTTTGCCCTGTAACATTACCATATTGCTTATACATATTTGACATCATGGTTTCATATTAAGTCACTTTGCCCTGTAACATTACCATATTGCTTATACATATTTAACATCATGGTTTCATATTAAGCCACTTTGCCCTGTAACATGATCATATTCCGTATACGTATTTGACATCATGGTTTCAAATTAAGTCACTTTGCCCTGTAACACATCCGTATTGCTTACACATACATGTGTATGACTTCAGAAAGGTTCAGCCATGTTGCATGCCTGTAATGCTGTCATACTGGTTATTTTAAACCACTTTGTCATGTAATATGCCTTCTATATTTATAAAGCATTGGAAGTCCAGGTCATGACTTGTCTTAGCATATAACATAGATGCTATGCCCAGTTTCCTCCTGCCATAACGATGGCCACAATCTACAATTAAAATATTTTTGAGTATGGTGTAAAACACTGATCAAATAAATAAATAAATCATGTAAAGGAGCCATGCAATTTAATGCTTTGTGAGAACATGAAATTTAATTAGATTTCATGTTTTGCATTCTGTTTAACTTCATTAAAAGTAGATTTTGGCCTTGTCTCTGCAGCATATCTGTCACACTGGTAAATACATCATGCTTGTGTTAGTGTGGATTGTGTGCATAGTACTTTAACTAAAAACGAAAGAAAAAAAACAAAAAATTAGAGCAATATTTGTGCAGAAAGACTAATATTAGTATGATTAGTAACATATTTGTGTAAATTAGTAAGTTCATACTTTAAATGTGTTAAAGACCATATTCCTATAGATGTTAGAAATCCATTCTGTAATGTTAAAAGTTCATAAGTTCATTACAGGTGTTAAAAGTTCAAAGACACAGGAGACTTGTTGTTGTAAGTGGCTGCATTCTTGGTATTCAACAGCTGTGGCCACAGACATAGCCTGTCTGACAGAAAGTGTGTGTGGGTGGGTCTGGGGGGTTAGAGGGGGTGGTGGTGGCCGTGACAGGTAGTGGATGTGTTATTAAACATACTTATGGTCAATGATTGTAAAACAGAGATCTTTACCTGTCCTGTTCCGACCATGAGAGTGAGTAAGATGTGTTGATAGCGTTCCCCCTCTTTTATAGCTTGTAACTTTACTGCTGTAGTTTAACCTTCCCTCAACTTTTTACTGTGGTCATTTAATGCATATGGTTGTTTCTGAAAGACAACCACAGGGAAAGGTGTCAATAGTCCACATAGGAACCTACAAAATGCACCATTGCTTTTAAAGAGATAAGACACATGAATAGTTTCAAAATTTGACAATCCTACATGTAGGAAGATTGCAAAAAGTTAATTGTAAATGTTGTCTTCAGTATTTTTTTGTTATTTTTCTTTGGCTGTTATTTGACCTTGGCATAATTTGTCCTTGCATAATAATGTCATAAATGAGGATGTAACACATGTTGTACTGGAATTTGGGAATTTCAGCTAACAAATGTGTTCAGCCTGGACTTTGATCATGTTTATATTTTCAATATATTCATAAATAGTATCCTACTACAGCCTAAATTGATATGTCTGGATATAAACAACAAATTTACATTCATATCAATTTATTAGACATACATCCCGTCTTTATTTTGAACATTATTATGCAAAGACGATATATACCAAGAGGTGGTTTCAAATATCCACCAAATTATTTGCAAATACCCTGTCCTTGTGCAAGAAACAAATCCCACAAATGCTAAAGCCTATGTGTGCAAATAACTTCTCACATTAATTCATCTCATTTTTGCCTCATTTTTATGGGGGGGGGGGGGGGTTAAATTAAAGCTGAGTGAAATTTACAACAACCTGCAGTATATGATTTTTAAATAGAGACAATCATGAGCACTGAAAAAGGTCTTGTTAAGTTCCTGATAATTATGCTGTTGAAAGGTCCAAGCAGATCTTCACTCAGAAGTTTTATTTTGTTCTTATGACGATGATGCATCTTGTTAGTACGCATAAGCTGAGTGAAGTTTAGGATTGATTTTAGTTAATCTGGCCATTAAAATCTACAGGCTTGTCTTAGCTTACAGAATACAGTTACATGTAGCTCTAGGGTCAGTCGCCATTATGAATCTCATCCCAGCTTAACCTATATCTTGTCTGTTTGGCATCTAAAATCCAGCTATTGGTGATAATGGCTGCTGCTGTTGTCCAGTTGCAAATTCAACAGGTTATTTCAAGAAATCTGATAAAGTTTGCTTTGCCTAGTATTCCAGGTGAAAACTTGATAGAATCAATCAATATCTGTAAAACTGAATTAGTATGGGCTGTGACTGTCAGCCCTGGCTCTCCACTACCGCACAATATCAGCCCAGAGATAATCACTTGGGAACGATCAATCCGGGAAAAACAGCTGTTTCACCCTGCCTCATTTACATACATGGTTTACCGTAGAATAGCGCCTGTGGCAGCTGCAGCAACCCCCGATTACTTCTGGCAATTCCTTCATTGGGGATTTACGCAGTAATAACGTCATACAGATTTTACAGGGACAATCAGGCCTTCCTTCCACAAGTACAACAAGGTCTGTTGTTAGAAGAAAATCAATAGTCTTACAAAATATTCTCAAATGTTCACACGTAGTTGTGTTTTGTTTGAAATCTCAACATGTCCCATATACATGTAGTCATCTGTTCAAATCTGTTCAGATAGAGAAATAATGATGTGGGCTGAGGTAGTGTACAGGTAGTCTGTAGGTACATGTAGCAGTAATATTGCTTGTGCCCTGAGTAACAAAGCAGCCCATTGCTGTGGAAGTTATAGGCTTAACTACTGTGTGATACCGTATTCTGGTCTGGTAAGAACAGCACTTGGTGGTTAGTATTCTTGTTGGTTATTAATCCCATACCAGGGCTGGCGGGAAGGGTTTACAACTTTGCCATTCATTAGGTACGTTCACCATCAGTTTTCCTGATTTTTTTTTTTTTTTTTATCAAAATTTTTCATTACATAGATTTAAATTTGGTACATTTCGTCACCATACCTTGTACTGTCTATGGTATTGTATGTGTACCTTGTACTACCTATGGTAGTGTGTGTGTACCTTGTACTGCCTATGGTAGTGTATGTGTACCTTGTGCTGCCTATGGTAGTGTATGTGTACCTTGTGCTGCCTGTGGTAGTGTATGTTTACCTTGTACTGCCTATGGTATTGTATGTGTACCTTGTACTGCCTATGGTATTGTATGTGTACCTTGTGATGCCTATGGTAGTGTATGTGTACCTTGTACTGCCTATGGTGTTGTATGTGTACCTTGTGCTGCCTGTGGTAGTGTATGTGTTCCTTGTACTGCCTATGGTATTGTATGTGTACCTTGTACTGCCTATGGTATTGTATGTGTACCTTGTACTGCCTATGGTATTGTATTTGTACCTTGTGCTGCCTGTGGTAGTGTATGTGTTCCTTGTGCTGCCTATGGTAGTGTGTGTGTACCTTGTGCTGCCTATGGTAGTGTATGTGCACCTTATACTGCCTATGGTATTGTATGTGTACCTTGTGCTGCCTATGGTATTGTATGTGTACCTTGTACTGCCTATGGTATTGTATGTGTACCTTGTACTGCCTATGGTATTTTATGTGTACCTTGTGCTGCCTGTGGTAGTGTGTGTGTACCGTGTACTGCCTATGGTATTGTATGTGTGCCTTGTGCTGCCTATGGTAGCGTATGTGTACCTTGTACTGCCTATGGTATTGTATGTATACCTTGTGCTGCCTATGGTAGTGTGTGTTTACTTTGTGCTGCCTATGGTAGTGTGTGTTTACCTTGTACTGCCTGTGGTAGTGTGTGTGTACCTTGCACTGCCTATGGTAGTGTGTGTGTACCTTGTGCTGCCTATGGTATTGTATGTGTACCTTGTGCTGCCTGTGGTAGTGTATATTTATGTCGTACTGCTTATGGTATTGTATGTGTACCTGGTGCTGCCTATGGTAGTGTATGTGTACCTTGTATATGTATATATATATATATATATATATGTACATGTCCAGTTAGCAGTAGGTTAAATATGACACAAGAAACATATAAGCCAGCAAACTTTAGACCTATTTTGTTTTTATTGTCATGTCTCTTTAATACTATGAGGTCCTTTTCATCAGGGGCTTTTCCACATGTTTTACCTGTGCAGCAGCTGGTCAGTTGCCCAAGGTTATTTTCATGCAGCAGTATTCTGTAGTGATAATGAAGGTTTATCAGGAGCACATACAAGTATTCACAGTAGGTATTTTATACACCATTTTGTCTTGTCTTGGCTAATGACAAATCATTCATGAAGTTACACAAGATACAAACTATGTCAGCTGACATTTGAGCAGACTTTAATTTCTAGACAATGTAAGTGAGCTGTATTTGACCCCAAATTTCATCCCTGACTTCCGTTACCCATTGTGGATGGTCCTGAGCATTCCTGTGAACTTACATGTAGAAAGATCTTGGAAGGTTTGTTATGGCATTAGGATTGTGTCCTGTTGTAGAACGTTTCTCCTCCAAAAGTAGGAATATTTATGAACATTGTCATCTTTTAAAAGTGGGGCAAATTTTGGGGCCAAATACAGAATTTGTTAGAAATTTGGAAATCTCTCTGTATATGTTTCAGAGTGTTTTTTGGCTTGTTGTGTTGCAGTGTGTGAGAATGGCTATGTACGAGGTGCAGTACGGCGATGCGGAGCCGACCGCTGAGGACATCCAGGACATGATGGTCCAGAAAGCCCACGAACTGTTTAGCGTCTGCGACACAGAGAAGAAGGGCTTCATCACAAAGCGGGACATGCAGCGTCTGCAGCAGGAACTCCCCCTACAGCCCGAACAGTTGGAGGCAGTGTTCGATGCCCTGGACGATGACAAAAATGGCTACCTCACTTTAGAAGAGTTCACAGAAGGATTTGGTGAGTTTAGATCATTCTGTATGAATCTGAATATGCATGAACATGTGTCTGTACTGACAGTAATCATCACCATGGTAACTTATCAAAGTTATATGGCCTGCTTCCCATTTGATCTGAGTCATTGGTCAAAAGAAATTTGCATTCCTCTAATACGTGTACAGTACAGCTCAGGCTAAAAGTCAAGACCAGGCAGGAGATTCGCGTGTTCCTAGAGGCCTTGTAGGGAGTTTGTAGAACCCCTGTAGAGAGCTCCAGGAGAGACAGTCGCCTGCAGAGTCAGTGATCCGTCCACTGTGACTGATCACACAAGTGACTAAGCATTGTTATGCCCACACGTTGGGTGTGGGAAGTTGACAGCTGAAAATCTAGTTTTCTGTAAGAGTGATTTAAAAGATTTTTGAAAGGCTAACACAATACATAATACTGAAGTAATATATCTGATGTTTGTGTTTTTGATCACAAAGTGACAATTTTGTTTTTAAGTAGTGATTTACAAGTGGGCCCATGCGAGATTTGTAATGGATCACCACAACTGCTAAATCTGGCTAATTCTTCATCTCCCACACAAAAAAGTTGAAAAGTGGACAGATATATTGCATTTCTTCCATAGAAGGTTTCCTATTTGTGGAAGTAATCTGCCAGTGAAAAATTATCTTCCATTCAGTTATTGAGAAAACCAAGCTAACACTTTGACATTGACACCAAATGCAATAACAACAACAACCATGCAGTATTACAACAGGAATTTCGTGTATAAAAGTGGTGAAAAAGGCAAACACCATAAAGAAGTTAGATTTTGTCTATGTGACTTTGTAGAGAATTTGTAGTTTTAACGAAAACTTGTAGGAACAGCACCGACATAGTAAATGCATGCAGGAAAAAGATGATTCGTTTTAAAGGTTTTTCCCCACAGAAACAGAAATAATAATTTCCCATTTGCACCAATGCGCTTTATTTGAATTTTTGGCTCTTCGGACACAGTGTACCTTTTCTTTTCTGACTCTTTGACTACAAAATGCCATCATGGAATTCATTTGACTTAACAATACATGATTTGAACAATTTTTTTTGTGAACTTGAATAAAAGGTGAAGTAAAATGTATGTGAATAGCTTATGTGCGTATCAGTAAACGTGTATGTTTATCCCTTGTTGTTTTTTTTTTGCTTTGGACAGCAATTCTTTGGTGTTTACTGTACTTGTGTGAGAAAATACCATGGGTGTTAGGCATCATCAGCAAAGCAGATTATTGTAAGCTTAATTAAGCTACTTAGAAGTGTCATGGAGAGACCTATAAGAGGAAGTCATGCAGTCTTCAGCGGTGATAAGATTGAAGAAACAATAGGCACGTGGTATTGCATTTGGAGTAAATAATACTCACAAATGTCAAACTTTATAAACTGACACACACTGTATGGTTTTGAAAATCTTAAACAAGAGGAATAAATTAATCTCTCAAAACTGCTGGTGCTGGTTTCACTTTTTCTGTGTAAATGCCTCTCCTGTTCAGCTTGCCGGGTGGCATTTCGATTAGCCAGTTTGTAGGCAATCACTGAAGTAGGCTAAACTTGAAAACTTCTTAAAGTAAACACACCAGTCAAATTAAAAAAAAAAGGGAAAAAAAACACCAGCCATTTCAGGTTACTTTTTGAAAACAACGATAGCTGTGGCTAGGCCTACATGTCCATTAAGTGAACAGTGAAAGATGTGCAGCTTGGTGACGCCCGATTCTGCCCTGAACTTACGTGTTTTGAGTTGTTTTCTTTTAGTTCTTTTGATATGAGGCTTACTCGATCCTTGTCCTAGGCGGGATATAAATATAAATGTATATCAAAATTAGTAGGCTTATGCCAGCCATCGACACCAACACAGGACTTTGATCACATATTTACTCCCTCAGTCAAGTTGATGAACTGATTTGGGTGTGCTGAGGTAGGTTATAAATTGCAGCATAAATTTTTCTGCTTCACCGCTAGTATATTTTCACATAACGGAACAGACTATGGCCGCACTTTCATTATACAGAGCTATATTCACACCTTCGAACGGTGGCAAAGGGTGGGCCAGTAAAATCACCAACCCAAGGTTCACACTGTTGATCACAGGATATCCAGCAGACAACAGTTAGCAAAACAGATGACAGTCAAAATTTGCCCATGCCCAGAATATTCCCATTACAATGGTTGTGGGTTCAATTCCAGCTTTTGCTCCACCTATTAACCTGTCAGTTGATATACAAGTGCAGTAACCTTGAGTATGGGATAAAGACAAATGTAATCAATATGGAAGTTTCCAGATCAAACTCTTTTGACGTTGAATGTAAAAACAGTCCTCCTGTGTCATGAGACTTGCGAAAACTGTTTGGCAAGCTTTGTAGACATTAATTCACCAATCAGTTGTCTTTGTGTGTTCCACAGGCACAAATGACACCCCTTTCTTTTAGAATGCTTAACCCCTCAATTTTCTCCATCATTTGTCTACTCTGAATAACTGTTTGCGAAACTTTTTTCAGTCACCCATGTTATAGTATATGTGATCCTGCAATACATTTCTGACATGTCACATGATATAGTAGTACCTGCAGCAATAAAGGTGTTTGAACTCGAAACTGTGACTACTTGATGAAAGTAAAGATGGCTCACAATGACTCTTGCCTATGCGTCAATGTTTTGTGGTTAACATATACATGTACCATATCTTTTTGTTGTAGGGAGTTTCCTGGGCTTGTCCACATCAGAAGTGGCCACATCTATGGAGAGTGGGGGGAGTGCAGAGAGGATTTACGAGGGTGACGATGTGGATGATGTGGAAGAGGAGCTACACTTTAAGGAGATGATGTCAAACACTGGTGCTAAGGATCTTTTTGATGAGTAAGTCACATAATAGTCGATATTTTCTTTTCAGTGAGTCATTATGCTGTAAGTTCACTGATTTGTGAGAACACAATGAAGTTTTTGTGTTGTAATTTCAGTGAGAACAAAATGTTTTTGTACTGTGATATGAGTGAGAACACAATCAAGTTTTTGGGCTGTCATTTCAGTGAGAACACAATCAAGTTTTTGGGCTGTCATTTCAGTGAGAACACAATCAAGTATTGGGACTGTCATTTCAGTGTGATTTCATTGAGAACACAATAATGTTTATGGGCTGTAATTTCAGTGATAACACAATCAAGTATTTGGACTGTCATTTCAGTGTGATTTCATTGAGAACACAATAATGTTTTTGGGCTGTAATTTCAGTGAGAACACAATAATGTCTTTGGGCTGTGATTTCAGTGAGAACACGATAAAGGGGATGTGGGCCAGACTAAGGAAGGATGAACCAGAGCTGATGTCAAACTTTGAGATTTTCTTGAGCCGAGTGTCCAGGGAAATAAAACAGTCACAAGCAGATTTCAGCACGCTAGAATCCGCTTTAAGAAGGTACAGTAAAGGATTCGTTTTGATTACAAGCAAATGGTTGTCAACATAGAAAACAAATAATTCACTGCATGCCTAACCAACCCTGATGGCTCAGCTGGCGGGGATGGTAGATCCAGGATCAATCCTGGGTCTGGTCTCAGACCGTAAAAGAGGAAGCTGTAGCTTCCTTGCTTGGCGTTCATCATTAAGGGGATAGTGCAATTGCTGGTTGACCCGTTTCAGTATAATGGCTCAGGCAAGGCGCCTTACTTGCCTTCAGTAAATCATCTCAGTGAAGCAGCACTTGATAAAAGAGCTCTTGAAATCCATCCTGCTACAAGGAGGCACATAACATGTACATGCACTCCTTCGTCGTCATGTGACTGAAAAAATTGTTAAGTACGACGTTAAGCTTTAAACACTCGCTCACTGACTGCTTGCCTGTCTTTTAAAAGATTCAGGGGGGACAACTGTAAGTGTGACATTGGAAACAGTGATCTGTCAAACAAGACGTGGTTAACTCCCCTCACGTGACAGCAGTTGATTGGTGAACTATAACATAATTTCATACATGTGTCTGCCCTATCGAAAACATCAGTGATAAATTCAGACAATAAAGGCCCAATATAACAGCTGCAGTATTACAGCTGCTGTTGAGCAAACTAAGATGGTAGTCATCTTGTCATAAAACATAAAACAGGACGTAAAACTACTGAAACAAACACATCCTCCACTTTATCAGCTGCAGCCAAATGTTGATCATTAATGTTGGCCAACGAAAACATGTAACATTCTTAATTACAGTCATTCCAATACAACTTTGAGTAACCCTTCAGGTGATGGTTAATTACATTGTTTTCTCCTCCTGTAAGCCATTTTTTGACATGAAATTAGATAAATATTATCCAGGGAATAATTTACATTAACAGTCTGAATTATAATCAAAATTATACCAAAATCCCGTAATGGATTCATTTTTTGGGATCAGTTGTGAAAACTTCTGAGGCAAAAATAGTGAATTGCCAGCTTGATTGGAAACTTTAACTCCATTCCATTCACTGACTTCAGGTGAACCAAATACAAATGTAGACTCACTATAGTACGCTGGTTTGGGGACAAATTCGCTGGCATGTCCACCTCGTGCTATAACAAAATGACATTGGGATCCATTACGTACTACTTATGTTACATGATTATGGTCAGGATTTTGACATTAAAGTAAGTTTTGTCAATGCAAAAAGTGTTTTGTCTAACGCCACTGATTGTCAGTTTACCACATGATTTTATTACCTGCGACTCATCGTTCTATGATAAACAAGTTTTTATGAACAGAGTACATGCATTTTGGCATTATCGATTCCGCTCATATTCTGAGAGGCTAGCCTGGTATCATGTTTTCACGACTGCATGTATATACTTATTTGATGTTTTACGCCATACGCAAGAATATTTCACTTATACAACGGCCGCCAGCATTATCGTGGAAGGAAACCAGGCAGTGGCCAGGGGAACTCAAGACCATTCGTAGCATTGCTGGCAGACCTTCTCATGTACAGTCGGAGAGGAAACCAGCACGAGTTAAACTTGGTGCATGTCCAATCTTTCAGATCCACAGTTAAGCTGAATTCAGTTTGTGTAGTTTCATCTACTTTATCTTTTTTTTTGCAATAGAAAAAGCTATTAATCGTTAGGTATCAGATTTATCCATGTTAGCTGTATCCATGATCCATGTCAGCTTTATCCATGTCAGCTTTATCCATGTCAGCTGTATCCATGATCCATGTCAGCTTTATCCATGATCCATGTCAGCTTTATCCATGTCAGCTGTATCCATGATCCATGTCAGCTTTATCCATGTCAGCTTTATCCATGTCAGCTGTATCCATGATCCATGTCAGCTTTATCCATGTCAGCTTTATCCATGTCAGCTGTATCCATGATCCATGTCAGCATTATCCATGTCAGCTGTATCCATGATCCATGTCAGCTGTATCCATGTCAGCTGTATCCATGATCCATGTCAGTGTTATCCATGTCAGCTGTATCCATGATCCATGTCAGCTTTATCCATGTCAGCTGTATCCATGATCCATGTCAGCTTTATCCATGTCAGCTGTATCCATGATCCATGTCAGCTTTATCCATGTCTGCTTTATCCATGTCAGCTGTATCCATGATCCATGTCAGCATTATCCATGTCAGCTGTATCCATGATCCATGTCAGCTTTATCCATGTCAGCTGTATCCATGATCCATGTCAGCATTATCCATGTCAGCTGTATCCATGATCCATGTCAGCTTTATCCATGTCAGCTGTATCCATGATCCATGTCAGCTTTATCCATGTCAGCTTTATCCATGTCAGCTGTATCCATGATCCATGTCAGCTTTATCCATGTCAGCTTTATCCATGTCAGCTGTATCCATGATCCATGTCAGCTTTATCCATGTCAGCTGTATCCATGATCCATGTCAGCATTGTCCATGTCAGCTGTATCCATGATCCATGTCAGCATTATCCATGTCAGCTGTATCCATGATCCATGTCAGCTTTATCCATGTCAGCTGTATCCATGATCCATGTCAGCTTTATCCATGTCAGCTTTATCCATGTCAGCTGTATCCATGATCCATGTCAGCTTTATCCATGTCAGCTGTATCCATGATCCATGTCAGCATTATCCATGTCAGCTGTATCCATGATCCATGTCAGCATTATCCATGTCAGCTGTATCCATGATCCATGTCAGCTTTATCCATGTCAGCTGTATCCATGATCCATGTCAGTTTTATCCATGTCTGCTTTATCCATGATCCATGTCAGCTTTATCCATGTCTGCTTTATCCATGATCCATGTCAGCTTTATCCATGTCTGCTTTATCCATGATCCATGTCAGCTTTATCCATTTCAGTTTTATCCATGTCTGCTTTATCCTTGTCTGCTTTATCCATGTCTGCTTTATCCATGTCTGCTTTTTTTCCATGTCAGCTTTATCCTTGTCTGCTTTATCCATGTCAACTTTATCCATGTCTGCTTTATCCATGTCTGTTTTATCCTTAGCAGCTTTATCCATGTCTGCTTTATCCATGTCAGCTTTATCCTTGTCAGCGTTATCCATGTCTGCTTTATCCATGTCTGCTTTATCCTTGTCAGCTTTATCCATGTCTGCTTTATCCATGTCAGTGTTATCCATGTCAGCTTTATCCATGTCAGCTTTATCCTTGTCAGCTTTATCCATGTCTGCTTTATCCAAGTCAGTTTTATCCATGATCCATGTCAGCTTTATCCATGTCTGCATTATCCATGTCTGCTTTATCCTTGTCAGCTTAATCCATGTCTGCTTTATCCTTGTCAGCTTTATCCATTTCTACTTTATCCATGTCAGCTTTATCCATGTCTGCTTTATCCATGTCAGCTTTATCCATGATCCATGTCAGCTTTATCCTTGTCTGCTTTATCCATGTCAGCTGTATCCATGTCTGCTTTATCCATGTCAGCTTTATCCATGTCTGCTTTATCCTTGTCAGCTTTATCCATGTCTGCTTTATCCATGTCAGCTTTATCCATATCAGCTTAATCCCTTTTTCCATGTCTGCTTTATCCATGTCTGCTTTATCCATGTCAGCTTTATCCATATCAGCTTAATCCCTTTTTCCATGTCTGCTTTATCCATGTCAGCTTTATCCTTGTCAGCTTTATCCATGTCTGCTTTATCCATGCCAGCTTTATCCATGCCAGCTTTATCCATGTCTGCTTTATCCTTGGCATCTTTCCATGTCTGCTTTATCCATGTCTGCTTTGTCCATGTCTGCTTTATCCTTGGCAGCTTTATCCATGTCTGCTTTATACTTGGCAGCTTTATCCATGTCTGCTTTATCCATGTCAGCTTTATCCATGTCTGCTTTATCCATGTATGCTTTATCCATTTCAGCTTTATCCATGTCTGCTTTATCCATGTCAGCTTTATCCTTGTCAGCTTTATCCATGTCTGCTTTATCCATGTCAGCTTTGTCCATATCAGCTTTATCCATGTCTGCTTTATCCATGCCAGCTTTATCCATGTCAGCTTTATCCATGTCTGCTTTATCCTTGGCATCTTTCCATGTCTGCTTTATCCTTGGCAGCTTTATCCTTGGCAGCTTTATCCATGTCAGCTTTGTCCATGTCTGCTTTATCCTTGGCAGCTTTATCCATGTCTGCTTTATCCATGTCAGCTTTGTCCATGTCTGCTTTATCCATGTCAGCTTTGTCCATGTCTGCTTTATCCTTGGCAGCTTTATCCATATCTGCTTTATCCATGTCTGCTTTATCCTTGGCAGCTTTATCCATGTCTGCTTTATCCTTGGCAGCTTTATCCATGTCTGCTTTATCCTTGGCATCTTTCCATGTCTGCTTTATCCTTGGCAGCTTTATCCATGTCTGCTTTATTCATGTCAGCTTAATCCATGTCTGCTTTATCCATGTATGCTTTATCCATGTATGCTTTATCCTTGGCATCTTTCCATGTCTGCTTTATCCTTGGCAGCTTTATCCATGTCAGCTTTATCCTTGGCATCTTTTATCCATGGCATCTTTATCCATGTATGCTTTATCCATGTATGCTTTATCCATGTCAGCTTTGTCCATGTCTGCTTTATCCATGTCAGCTTTGTCCATGTCTGCTTTATCCTTGGCAGCTTTATCCATGTCTGCTTTATCCATGTCTGCTTTATCCATGTCAGCTTTATCCATGCCAGCTTTATCCATGTCTGCTTTATCCTTGGCAGCTTTATCCATGTCAGCTTTATCCTTGGCATCTTTCCGTGTCTGCTTTATCCATGTCTGCTTTATCCATGTCAGCTTTATCCATGCCAGCTTTATCCATGTCTGCTTTGTCCATGTCTGCTTTATCCTTGGCAGCTTTATCCATGTCTGCTTTATCCATGTCTGCTTTATCCTTGGCAGCTTTATCCTTGGCAGCTTTATCCATGTCTGCTTTATCCATGTCTGCTTTATCCTTGGCATCTTTCCATGTCTGCTTTATCCATGTCAGCTTTATCCTTGGCAGCTTTATCCATGTCTGCTTTATCCATGTCTGCTTCATCCTTGTCAGCTTTATCCATGTCAACTTTATCCTTGTCAGCTCTATCCATGTCTGCTTTATTCATGTCAGCCTTTATCAGAAATCACTCAGATGGAACTTAAAAATTCAAAATGGCGGACTCTATAGACTAGAGCTAACACAATCATGTGACCATGTTATAGCAATGGAACAGAAAACAATGTTCACTGTTGATATAAATTGAAAACATTGTATTCAGTGAAGGAAATAGGAAAGAGTCTATTGTCAAAGTTGGACTGAATTCATCTGAGCTCGGACTTGTCAGCATGCTGTTAAGCCACCTCTCATTCCCCTGTAGTTTCACGCCTCGTTTAATAGCCATTCTATGATGTAAAAGTTTTAGGCATGTACTGAGAATGTACAAGTATTAATCCCTTTAAGATAGGCCTGTAATGGGGAATAAAGCACAGCCATTAAAGTTACCTCTCACACAGGAGTAATAGTGCAACAACAACATCACATATGCATTTGAAATCAAGCAAAGTAAAACGAAACTGATTGTTTATTTATTTATTTATTTATTTATTTGATTAGTGTTTTACGCCGTACTCAAGAATATTTCACTTATACGACAGCGGCCAGCATTATGGTGGGAGGAAACTGGGCGGAGCCTGGGGGAAACCCACAACAATCCGCAGGTTGCTGGCAGACCTTCCCACCTACACGAAACCGATATTGTGACGCACTATTTATGTATATTTCTTGTGTTTTACTTGTTGTCATTCCAAATTTGGTGTACCACATATTTTTGGAAGACAAGATTAGGGTGAGGTTATATCCGATTTCATGCGATATTTAGGCGTCTTATATCAAGGCTGCCCTTTAACCTGTAACTTTATATGGCAAAATGATGCCTCACGCCAGAGATAAGCTTGTACAGTACAGAGCAAAAAGAAAAATGGGTACAGGGAAGGCAGTCCCGTGACACCATGCGCTGCGCTATTGCAGTGACTAACATCATAATACGATAATACTGACGGGAGCACTTTTTCCTTTAAAGTACAACCCCAGTGCTAAAACTTACAAACTGCATATAGATGCTATCATGTTCCCTGAATCCATTCCGATCATTTAAACAATTTTTTTCTTAAAGATGTATCTGCAGTATTAAGACCACAGGGTTTTCTCAGTAGTATGTTCTTCCTTTTGTGTTGTTATTTCCTGTGTTAAATTGTTGGCCTACATGCTGGTGTACATGTACATGTATACATTCACATTGAGAGTGTACAGTGTGTGTGGTTACATGGACACCTGGACAGTCTTTTACAAGGTATGTAAACTGCAGTCTGAGTTTCTCTGTACAAGGTATGTAGTCTGAGTTTCTCTGTACAAGGTATGTAGTCTGAGTTTCTCTGTACAAGGTATGCAGTCTGAGTTTCTCTGTACAAGGTATGTAGTCTGTTTCTCTGTACAAAGCATGTAGTCTAAGTTTCTATGTATATGATATGTAGTCAGAATTTCTCTGTACATGATATGTAGTCTGAGGTTCTCTGTATACGGTATGTAGTCTGAGATTCTCTGTACAAGGTATGTAGCCTGAGTTTCTCTGTACAAGGTATGCAGTCTGAGTTACTCTGTACAAGGCATGCAGTCTGAGTTTCTCTGTACAAGGTATGCAGTCTGAGTTTCTATGTACAAGGTGTGTAGTCTGTTTCTCTGTACAAGGCATGTAGTCTGATTTTTTTTTTTTTTTGATTGGTGTTTTACGCCGTACTCAAGAATATTTCACTCATACGACGGCGGCCAGCATTATGGTGGGTGGAAACCGGGCAGAGCCCGGGGAAACCCACGACCATCCGCAGGTTGCTGGAAGACCTTCTCACGTACGGCCGGAGAAGAAGCCAGCATGAGCTGGACTTGAACTCGTATCGACCGCATTGGTGAGAGACTCCTGGGTCATTACGCTGCGCTAGCGCTTTAACCGACTGAGCCACGGAGGCCCCCGGCATGTAGTCTGAGTTACTCTGTACAAGATGTGTAGTCTGAGTTTCTCTGTACAAGGCATGTAGTCTGAGTTTCTCTGTACAAGGTATGTAAACTGCAGTCTGAGTTTCTCTGTACAAGGTATGCAGTCTGAGTTTCTCTGTACAAGGTATGTAAACTGCAGTCTGAGTTTCTCTGTACAAGGTATGTAGTCTGAGTTTCTCTGTACAAGGTATGCAGTCTGAGTTTCTCTGTACAAGGTATGTAGTCTGAGTTTCTCTGTACAAGGTATGTAGCCTGAGTTTCTATGTACAAGGTATGTAGCCTGAGTTTCTCTGTACAAGGTATGTAGTCTGAGTTTCTCTGTACAAGATGTGTAGTCTGTTTCTCTGTACAAGGTATGTAGCCTGAGTTTCTATGTACAAGGTATGTAGCCTGAGTTTCTCTGTACAAGGTATGTAGTCTGAGTTTCTCTGTACAAGATGTGTAGTCTGTTTCTCTGTACAAGGTATGTAGCCTGAGTTACTCTGTACAAGATATGTAGCCTGAGTTTCTCTGTACAAAGTATGTAGTCTGAGTTTCTCTGTACAAGGCATGCAGTCAGAGTTTCTCTGTACAAGGTATGCAGTCTGAGTTTCTCTGTACAAGGTATGTAGTCTGAGTTTCTCTGTACAAGGTATGTAGTCTGAGTTTCTCTGTACAAGGTATGTAGTCTGAGTATGTAGTCTGAGTTTCTCTGTACAAGGTATGCAGTCTGAGTTTCTCTGTACAAGGTATGTAAACTGCAGTCTGAGTTTCTCTGTACAAGGTATGTAGTCTGAGTTTCTATGTACATGATATGTAGTCTGTTTCTCTGTACAAGGCATGTAGCCTGAGTTTCTCTGTACAAGGCATTTAGCCTGAGTTTCTCTGTACAAGGTATGTAGCCTGAGTTTCTCTGTACAAGGCATTTGGTCTGAGTTTCTCTGTACAAGGCATGTAGTCTGAGTTTCTCTGTACAAGGTATGTAGTCTGAGTTTCTATGTACATGATATGTAGTCTGTTTCTCTGTACAAGGCATGTAGCCTGAGTTTCTCTGTACAAGGCATTTAGCCTGAGTTTCTCTGTACAAGGTATGTAGTCTGAGTTTCTCTGTACAAGGCATTTGGTCTGAGTTTCTCTGTACAAGGTATGTAGTCTGAGTTTCTCTGTACAAGGTAAGTAGTCTGAGTTTCTCTGTACAAGGTGTGTAGTCTGAGTTTCTCTGTACAAGGTATGTAGCCTGAGTTTCTATGTACATGATATGTAGTCTGTTTCTCTGTACAAGGCATGTAGTCTGAGTTTCTCTGTACAAGGTATGTAGTCTGTTTCTCTGTACAAGGTATGTAGTCTGAGTTTCTCTGTACAAGGTATGTAGTCTGAGTTTCTCTGTACAAGGCATGTAGTCTGAGTTTCTCTGTACAAGGTATGTAGCCTGAGTTACTCTGTACAAGGTATGTAGTCTGAGTTTCTCCGTACAAGGTATGTAGTCTGAGTTTCTCTGTACAAGGTATGTAGTCTGAGTATCTCTGTACAAGGTATGTAGTCTGAGTTTCACTGTACAAGGTATGTAGTCTGAGTTTCTATGTACATGATATGCAGCCTGAGTTTCTCTGTACAAGGTATGCAGTCTGAGTTTCTTTGTACAAGGTATGTAAACTGCAGTCTGAGTTTCTCTGTACAAGGTATGTAGTCTGAGTTTCTATGTACATGATATGTAGTCTGAGTTTCTCTGTTCAAGGCATGTAGCCTGAGTTTCTCTGTACAAGGTATGTAGCCTGAGTTTCTCTGTACAAGGTATGTAGTCTGAGTTTCTCTGTACAAGGCATTTGGTCTGAGTTTCTCTGTACAAGGTATGTAGTCTGAGTTTCTCTGTACAAGGTAAGTGGTCTGAGTTTCTCTGTACAAGGTATGTAGCCTGAGTTTCTATGTACATGATATGTAGTCTGTTTCTCTGTACAAGGCATGTAGTCTGAGTTTCTCTGTACAAGGTATGTAGTCTGTTTCTCTGTACAAGGTATGTAGTCTGTTTCTCTGTACAAGGTATGTAGTCTGAGTTTCTCTGTACAAGGCATGTAGTCTGAGTTTCTCTGTACAAGGTATGTAGCCTGAGTTACTCTGTACAAGGTATGTAGTCTGAGTTTCTCTGTACAAGGTATGTAGTCTGAGTTTCTCTGTACAAGGTATGTAGTCTGAGTATCTCTGTACAAGGTATGTAGTCTGAGTTTCACTGTACAAGGTATGTAGTCTGTTTCTCTGTACAAGGCATGTAGTCTGAGTTTCTCTGTACATGATATGCTGTCTGTAAGCTGACAACACTGTCCCATAGCCTTAATGACTGTTAGACTTGGAGGTACATGCACATGCCAGAGACTGGGCCCATGTATGGACAATGCCTGTGCCTTTTAGGTGGAGTCACATTTTAATATTTGCTCACTCTAAACATTCTCATCGCCCAGCTTGAGATAATATTCTTAAAAAAAGGGGCTGAAATCATGTTATTAAGAATGTTAGCTGTAGAGAACGGTACAGTATCAGGGTTAGAACAGTCTGTATTTAATACACCTTAATGTATTGCAGATGGGATGTGTGATGAATCCTCTCCAGATTTGTGTCTAATGTGTGTGTTTGTGTGTGTGTGTTTGTGTGTGTTGCTGATACACCTGAGCAGTTTTTAAGAGGTGTGTGTATAAGTTAAGAGGTCAGTAGGTGGTTTCCTCTCAGCTTTCTCCCAGCACTCAGCTACATGTCCCATTTGAGGCACCAAAGCCCTGCTGGATTGGTTTGTATAGTTGTATGCACCATGTTGACATAATGTCTATAGCTAGGTTGTAGACTAGAATGGCTAGGGAGTAGATCGAGATATGTGAGGTGTAGAATGTTATAGCTATGATGTAGACCAGGATAGCTGGGATAATGTAGACCAGGGTCACTCAGGTGTAGACTGGGATAGCTGGGGTGTAGAATAGGGTAGCTGGGGTATAGACTAGGAAATCTGGACGTGTAGACCGGGATAGCTGGTCTGTAGACCAGGATAGCTGGGGTGTAGAATGGGGTAGCTGGGGTATAGACTAGGAAATCGGGGGTGTAGATCAGGACAGCTGGAGGGTGGATGTCTATAAGGTATATACATGTATAACAATCAACAGCGAGTATATTCACTGTCATTCTTAATGTTTACGTTTTCATTACAGCTGTGTGACATTCTTCACAACATGACTCCAGCATCAGCATGTTATTTATTTGATTGGCGTTTTATGCAATACTTAAGTATATGAAATAAGTTCATTTTATCATGGGCAGTGGGTGTGGTCAGTATAGCGGAGTATAGGCTAAACCACCAACCTTTGACACAGCATGGTGGCACTCCAGCAGGTGACACTCAAGCATGATCAAGAAGTGTGTAGTGTGTGTTCCCACAGGTGACACTCCAGCCTGATCAAGTAGTGTGTAGTGTGCGTTCATTGGATACACATGACACTAGTAAATACATGCCAATGCTACATGTCTACTTAGAGCAGTTGTTTGTTCAGATAGGTTGTTGGTTTAGATGTTTTCTCAGATAGTTCTTTACAAGCTTCACAATTTGATACAATACTCAAGCTACAGTGTAGTATTGCAGTGCTGTTAGTCCTCTGCCAGTATCACCCTGTAATATATGTACCTGTATTTTCATCACTCGATGTGGTAATAAAGGTACATTACAGTCATTACTGTGTTGCAGTGAGGTTAGTTCTCTGCCAGTATCGCCCTGTAATATATGTACCTGTAATTTCATCACTCCATGTGGTAATAAAGGTACATTACAGTCATTGCTGTGTTGCAGTGCTGTTAGTTCTCTGCCAGTATCACCCTGTAATATATGTACCTGTAATTTCATCACTTTATGTGGTAATAAAGGTACATTACTGTGTTGCAGTGCTGTTAGTTCTCTGCCAGTATCACCCTGTAATATATGTACCTGTATTTTCATCACTCGATGTGGTAATAAAGGTACATTACAGTCATTACTGTGTTGCAGTGAGGTTAGTTCTCTGCCAGTATCACCCTGTAATATATGTACCTGTAATACATATACCTGTATTTTAAGTGATGAAGGTACACTTTAGAGCGTAATCATTAGCAGATAGCAATGCCATTAGTTCTCTGTATCACCGTTTAATACACATACATGCAGCAAGAGAATTGTGTTAGGGAATTTCTCATTCAGTGATGTCAGGTAGAATGACAATGCATAAGGTGATCATGTAAATCAATAAATGATGAGCAGAGAGTGTTTCCTGTTTTATATCGGTCTCCTAGCTTCCCGAGATGCCCATTCTTCGTCTCTCCCCTCTACACCCCCCCCCCCCCCCCCCGCACGCACGCACGCACACCCGCACATCCTTGCCTTGTGTTAATTACATAATCCTGTGACCTGGTAACTCTGATTATGGCTTATTCATGAAGTTATTGATCAGGTCTGCTAAGTGAGCTGCCCTCTCCTCTCACTACCATATGCGTCCTGATAATTCAGCTATCCTCCCCCAGCCAGTTTGTAGTATGCTGTCAGAGGCTGGCCTAAGCACTTCACCACTGTGGTCTATTGGCTGTGCACTGGCATGCATCCCAAGATGGCCATAAACGCTGCAATATTGGCAAATTAGCATAATGGTTTTTTCCGCCGTTTTCTCATTGCAGCAAGAGCACAGCGCACGACGAGGAAGTTCAGAAACTGTACGAGGAAATGGAGTCGCAGATCAAACAGGAAAAGGAAAAGATTCTGTTGGAGGTTAGAACACTGTTACCGTGGTAATGGATTAACCTGTGTCTGTTGTCATAGTAATGCAGACTCACCCCTGAATATACATGTCACAGGGCCTGTTGTGTAAGCTGTGTGGGTTAGAGGTGATGAGGAACATGTATGTTGATGCAGATGGTCAATATTATATAATGTTAGGCAGGCCTGAGACTGGCCTGAGGCTGGCCCACTGACCAGGTGTAGACAGTGGTTCTGGGTCATGCTGCTAGACTGAGAAGTAGTGCTGTGTCTGTTTGCTGGTGGCAGTACCATTGATAGCAGTTAGCCTTGGCCGTGTCAGCAACCAGAGCTACATGTAGCCGACACTGGTATATAACACCTCACTGCCGTTATGGATATCAACCACAACTATACTGTGGCTGTGGAACAGTTAGAAGAGCTGAGGCGTTATATGTTTGGCAGAATGGTTTACCATTATGTAGCTTTCAGAAAGGTAAGTGAGCAATGTGTGTGGTTAGGTGTTGTGTTACATAGATGTGCTGTGTGTGTTCTGTGATGTATGTGGGTGTATGTAGAAAAGAAGCCAGATTCTTTAGGTTCCAAAGGAGTACCCATATATGTGTAAAGTGCTACTTCAGTCCTAAGAGACGCCAGGTTAAGATATTAAACTGATATGAAGGGTACCCTATGGAATATAGCTAGCGCCACAGTTCAAAAGAGACGGGAGGTTTGAGATATTTAACTGACACGAAGGATACCCTATGGAATAGAGCTAGCGCCACAGTTCAAAAGAGACGGGAGGTTTGAAATATTAAACTGATATGAAGGATACCCTATGGAATATAGCAAGTTCCACGGTTGAAAAAAAATTTACACTGAATAATGCTATAAGTGAAGAGTCCTGATCTGACGTAGTAACATTACTTATGTGATGATGAATCAGGCTGACATGACGCCACGTAAGGCAGTTACGCTGGAATGACGTCATGCAGGTTTTAAGGTAAGATGTCATTTGTTGCTATAAGTCAGTGATGGGTCACGTCAAGTGTTCTTGCATGACGTCACACCGGGCCAAAATTGGAAACGGCAGGAAAATTTTGTTTCCGTGTCATCCTCCCAAACTAACAACAATACAATACAATGCGTTTTGCTACAGGTTAAGAAAGCAATTCTGACTATCTCGATCCTTATCATTTAACCTTGCTTTTAAGACAAGTCTTAGTCTTAACACTGAAGTAGCTCTTTAAATGTATATAGTAGGTTGATTGAGTTAACAGTAACAATATTAAGAATTCTTTTTTAGAAAACATTGTTTTATGTTAGTTTTAATACACTATTGGTACATAGAGTGGACATAGTAAATGACAACTGCTTGCATGCGTATCACTGTTACATTTGGCTCAGGGGCTTGTTGTTGACACATTTTGGTCATCTTGACAGAACTGTCCTGTGTGAATCATGTTGTACTTGTGCTGCATGCCCATGTGCACGCCATCAGTGTACATGGAGTACATGCTGATACAGGTGTTTATGCCAGTTTTTGTTGGTTGGAGATATGTTCAGAAAAGCCTCTTTCTTATGAAAAAGGGATATTTTGTTTTTCAAAAAAGAAAGAAAACCTGGTTCATTTTTCATTGTGTTAGTAGCATCATGGCTCCTTAATTTGGCAGAAAGAGAATGCATGGTTTTGAGCAGGTGATTGTCAGTATTGATTATCTTAATGTGACTTCAGGCTCGAATGTGGGAAGTTTTTATTGGTATATTACACTTCATCAAGGATAAGGTCAGATTATGAATCATAAAATACCATTGGGATCAGTAGATTATCACTCAGCTTTACACCCCCCTGAGGTCTGTGAGTGTTACTCTGACATAACACATCAAACAAACCAGCACTTCAATAGGCCATAGGCTTCTATGGGTTTAGATTTCCATTGACTATCTTCAAAGTTGAATACAAAACTAATCTTTTATTTATTTATCTGCTATAAGTAAGGCTTTTAACTTGTTCTGATATTCCCTTTCTTTTACTATTAATTTGTGTGATGTGCCTTAAAGGTTAAAGCATTTCCTTTGAAGGCTGAAATTGGTGACATGTCACAGACAATAATGCTGACATGGCACAGATAATAATGCTGACATGGCACAGATAATAATGCTGACATGGCACAGCAATAATGCTGACATGGCACAGATAATAATGCTGACATGGCACAGCAATAATGCTGACATGGCACAGACAATAATGCTGACATGGCACAGACAATAATGCTGACATGGCACAGATAATAATGCTGACATGGCACAGATAATAATGCTGACATGGCACAGCAATAATGCTGACATGGCACAGACAATAATGCTGACATGGCACAGATAATAATGCTGACATGGCACAGCAATAATGCTGACATGGCACAGACAATAATGCTGACATAGCACAGATAATAATGCTGACATGGCACAGCAATAATGCTGACATGGCACAGACAATAATGCTGACATGCCTTCCTCTAGACCTTCCTCATTAAACCTTTAGGTTTGTCCCGATATGGCAACTGTAATGCCAAAGTGGTATTAATTTAGTGTTTGGGAACCTGTCTATATTGTGTTGTATGATCCTTCATGTCCATAGTGTCTTGTCTGATCCAACATGTCATTCTGTCTTGTCTGATCCTACATGTCATGCTGTCTTGTCTGATCCAAAAGGTCATGCTGTCTTGTCTGATCCTACATGGCATGCTGTCTTGTCTGATCCAAAAGGTCATGCTGTCTTGTCTGATCCTACATGGCATGCTGTCTTGTCTGATCCAAAAGATCATGCTGTGTTGTTTGATCCTACATATGCTGTCTTATCTAGCCATACATGTTATGCTGTCTTAGTATGTGGTCCCACATGGTGTGCTGTCTTGTGTGATCCTGCATTGCCTACTGTCTTGTGTGATCCCACATGGCGTGCTGTCTTGTGTGATCCTGCATTGCCTTCTGTCTTGTGTGATCCCACATGGCGTGCTGTCTTGTGTGATCCTGCATTGCCTTCTGTCTTGTGTGATCCTGCATTGCCTTCTGTCTTGTGTGATCCCACATGGCGTACTGTCTTGTGTGATCCCACATGGCGTTCTGTCTTGTGTGATCCCACATGGCCTACTGTCTTGTGTGATCCCACATGGCGTACTGTCTTGTGTGATCCCACATGGCGTACTGTCTTGTGTGATCCCACATGGCGTTCTGTCTTGTGTGATCCCACATGGCTTGCTTTCTTGTGTGATCCCACATGGCGTACTGTCATGGTGTACTGTCTTGTGTGATCCCACATGGCATACTGTCATGGCGTACTGTCTTGTGTGATTACACATGGCTTGCTGTCTTGTGTGATCCCACATGGCGTTCTGTCTTGTGTGATCCCACATGGCGTACTGTCTTGTGTGATCCCACATGGCGTACTGTCTTGTGTGATCCCACATGGCGTGCTGTCTTGTGTGATCCCACATGGCGTACTGTCTTGTGTGATCCCACATGGCGTACTGTCTTGTGTGATCCCACATGGCTTGCTGTCTTGTGTGATCCCACATGGCTTGCTTTCTTGTGTGATCCCACATGGCATACTGTCATGGTGTACTGTCTTGTGTGATCCCACATGGCATACTGTCATGGCGTACTGTCTTGTGTGATTACACATGGCTTGCTGTCTTGTGTGATCCCACATGGCGTTCTGTCTTGTGTGATCCCACATGGCGTACTGTCTTGTGTGATCCCACATGGCGTAATGTCTTGTGTGATCCCACATGGCGTACTGTCTTGTGTGATCCCACATGGCATGCTGTCTTGTGTGATCCCACATGGCTTGCTTTCTTGTGTGATCCCACATGGCGTACTGTCATGGTGTACTGTCTTGTGTGATCCCACATGGCATACTGTCATGGCGTACTGTCTTGTGTGATTACACATGGCTTGCTGTCTTGTGTGATCCCACCTGGCGTTCTGTCTTGTGTGATCCCACATGACATACTGTCTTGTGTGATCCCACATGGCGTAATGTCTTGTGTGATCCCACATGGCATACTGTCTTGTGTGATCCCACATGGCGTACTGTCTTGTGTGATCCCACATGGCATACTGTCTTGTGTGATCCCACATGGCATACTGTCTTGTGTGATCCCACATGGCATACTGTCATGGCGTACTGTCTTGTGTGATCCCACATGGCATACTGTCATGGCGTACTGTCTTGTGTGATCCCACGTGGCGTACTGTCTTGTGTGATCCCACATGGCATGTTGTCTTGTGTGATCCCACATGGCATGTTGTCTTGTGTGATCCCACATGGCATACTGTCTTGTGTGATCCCACATGGCATACTGTCATGGCGTACTGTCTTGTGTGATCCCACATGGCGTAATGTCTTGTGTGATCCCACATGGCTTGCTGTCTTGTGTGATCCCACATGGCGTACTGTCTTGTGTGATCCCACATGGCGTACTGTCTTGTGTGATCCCACATGGCATGCTGTCTTGTGTGATCCCACATGGCGTACTGTCTTGTGTGATCCCACATGGCGTGCTGTCTTGTGTGATCCCACATGGCATGCTGTCTTGTGTGATCCCACATGGCATGCTGTCTTGTGTGATCCCACATGGCGTACTGTCTTATGTTATTCTACATGTTATCCTATGTTATGTGATCTTACATGTTAAGATCTCCATATGTTAATATGTTGCTGTCTTATTTGGCAGGAGAAAGCCAAGGAGAAGCAGCTTCGGGATGAGATGGAGCGGGAACTGCGTGAGAAGGACCAGCAGCTTCAGGAGTTACTCCGTGGACACCAAGTCATGGAGCGACAAATGTCAGACCTGAATGTCGTCGAGGTGGAAACAAAACAGGAAAACGATCGACTCCTCAGGGTAGCTTTATCACGAATTATATCAGTTTATATAAACTTGTCCAATAAAGCCTTTTCCTTTGCAACCCTCTATGTGGATGTGAGTTCGATTAAGCTAATGCTGCTTCCGCTCATGAAGATCCATCAGTAACCTGCAAATGGTTATGAGTTTCCTCCTGGACGGTAGAGGAGGCCTAACACTTTCCTAAGGTTGGTGGTTTCCTCCTGGACTCTGTAGAGGAGGCCTAACACTTTCCTAAGGTTGGTGGTTTCCCCCTGGACTCGGTAGAGGAGGCCTAACTTTTTCCTAAGGTTGGTGGTTTCCTCCTGGACTGTAGAGGAGGCCTAACACTTTCCTAATGTGGATGGTGTTCTCAGAGCATTCTGGTTTCCTCCACCCATAGACCAGATCACAGTCTTATGAACACCAATAGATCAGTAAATCGACCAAATGTTTTTCATTCAACTTTCATCCATCTGTGCTTTTGGCTGAGGGTAGTTAGTGCATTGCACTGCATTTTTTTCTGATGTTGGGTGAAGAAGGAGCTAAAGTTAATAGTTTGTCATGTTGCACACTCTGATGCTTTTTGGCCATAATACACACTATGGTGTTTTGTCATAGTGCAGACAGTGTTGGTGGTTTGTCATATTGCACACATTGGTGATGTTTTGTTATAGTGCACACAGTGGTGTTTTGTCATAGTGCACACAGTGTTGGTGTTTTGTCATAGTGCCCACAATGGTGGTGTTTTGTTTTAGTGCACACAGTGTTGGTGTTTTGTCATAGTTCATACAATGGTGTTTGCAGGAGAAGGAGGAGCTGGAGGAGAAGTTGATGGTGTCACAGAGAAACCTTGAGGAGTCCCGCATGTACATAAACCAGCTGCGACAACAACAGCGAGAGGAGAAGCGTGAAAGAGCCAAGTATGCTCTATAACAACTTACAGTTATACCAGGGAGTTCATATCTCCTACAGGCAAGCTCTGTCTACAGGACAGCCTGCCTTCCTACCAAAGCTTTTTTTATTTGTCATCAACAGATGAAAGAAATATTTCATGAGAATAAAACATTTTTGCCCCTGTTTTTTTCTCCATCAATACATCTGCTTTTGGTCTAATGTCTTGAAGTTTTGAGAAAAAATCATATTTCCCGTCAGAGACATGTTTAGTTTAGATCAGTGTTATAAAAAAAATTAATGTGGCTCCTTGCTTTAATGTTGTCACTCACCTTGTGTCCTAAATACATGCATACAAGTGCTCTGGTTTGAGTCATGACTAGTACAATAGTGTAAATGTCTGAGGGTTGATAGTGAAGGACACAAAGCTGAAGTGAGGCTGGAACTATCAAACAGGCAACCTCTATAAAATGGTTGCGGATCCATTTGTGTTACCATAATGATTGCTTTGCAAATGTGTATAGAATTGGAGGATCTGTTTGACCACAAATCAGAAGTTGTAAGGAATGTCTCCATGTTTCACAATGATAACTTCTGGGGATGTCTTGTCCTGAGATCATTATTTTTGTGGTTCAGGGGCTACTTTCATAAATCATGGTGCTCTTTGTGTTGTAATGTTTACAAAAAAGTTAGTGAATTTGTGAAAGTGACGGTAAAGTGACAAGCAGCAGTTGACAAGCGATTTCCTGTATGATTGTGTTCTTCCCAGAGCTGCTATAAACATGACTGAGGGAATAGCTATGGAGAGAGAGAGTTTGGTGAAGCAACTGGATGTACTAAGGTAAGACAGCTTCCTGACATAGTCATTGTTCTGTCTGTCTGTCTGTCATCCTACGGTTTGTGTTCACTCTAAATGTACATGTGTGGTGAAGCTTTGTCATACACGTCATCATTCATTCACTCACGCTTTCTTGTGCAGGCGGATGGTGGGTGGGAAATGACCACCCCTACCCTCACACATGTACTGAACTTGACAGCTGGGTCCATAGCTTTAACCCGCTTCCCCCCAAAGTCGGACAGTCTCGGTGGTTACAAAACCCACACTGTGTCAGTACACCAAGCTACTGCCCCATGTGCTGTACGTTCTAACATCCATCTCACTTTATTGAGCTGTATTCCCAATGCCAAAGTGAAGGTCAGCTTTAATAATACACTTGACACATGTAAGCAGTTGTTCAAGTCACATTGTGTAAATACTGTGTATTTTGTGGTTGAAATCACAAGCACAAGTCTAATGTTTACACCAATTGTGTTCAAATCACCTTGTGTAAATACTGTGTATTTTGTGGTTGAAATCACAAACACAAGTCTTATGTTTACACCAATTGTGTTCAGGTCACCTTGTGTAAATACTGTGTATTTTGTGGTTGAAATCACAAACACAAGTCTTATGTTTACACCAATTGTGTTCAGGTCACCTTGTGTAAATACTGTGTGTTTTGTGGTTGAAATCACAAGCACCAGTCTAATGTTTACACCAATTGTGTTCAGATTACCTTGTGTAAATACTGTGTGTTTTGTGGTTGAAATCACAAGCACCAGTCTAATGTTTACACCAATTGTGTTCAGGTCACCTTGTGTAAATACTGTGTGTTTTGTGGTTGAAATCACAAGCACCAGTCTAATATTTACACCAATTGTGTTCAGGTCATCTTGTGTAAATACTGTGTGTTTTGTGGTTGAAATCACAAGCACAAGTCTAATGTTTACACCAATTGTGTTCAGGTCACCTTGTGTAAATACTGTGTGTTTTGTGGTTGAAATCACAAGCACAAGTCTAATGTTTACACCAATTGTGTTCAGATCACCTTGTGTAAATACTGTGTGTTTTGTGGTTGAAATCACAAGCACAAGTCTAATGTTTACACCAATTGTGTTCAGGTCACCTTGTGTAAATACTGTGTGTTTTGTGGTTGAAATCACAAGCACAAGTCTAATGTTTACACCAATTGTGTTCAGATCACCTTGTCTAAATACTGTGTATTTTATGGTTGAAATCACAAGCACAAGACTAATGTTTATATCATTTGTGTTCAGATCACCTTGTGTAAATACTGTGTGTTTTGTGGTTGAAATCACAAGCACAAGTCTAATGTTTACACCAGTTGTGTTCAGATCACCTTGTGTAAATACTGTGAGTTTTGTGGTTGAAATCACAAGGACCAGTCTAATGTTTACACCAATTGTGTTCAGATCACCTTGTGTAAATACTGTGTGTTTTGTGGTTGAAATCACAAGCACAAGTCTAATGTTTACACCAGTTGTGTTCAAATCACCTTGTGTAAATACTGTGTGTTTTGTGGTTGAAATCACAAGCACAAGTCTAATGTTTACACCAATTGTGTTCAGATCACCTTGTGTAAATACTGTGTTTTGTGGTTGAAATCACAAGCACCAGTCTAATGTTTACACCAGTTGTGTTCAGGTCACCTTGTGTAAATACTGTGTGTTTTGTGGTTGAAATCACAAGCACAAGTCTAATGTTTACACCAATTGTGTTCAGATCACCTTGTGTAAATACTGTGTGTTTTGTGGTTGAAATCACAGGCACAAGTCTAATATTTACACCAATTGTGTTCAGATCACCTTGTGTAAATACTGTGTGTTTTGTGGTTGAAATCACAAGCACAAGTCTAATGTTTACACCAGTTGTGTTCAGAAGGTTATGATGTGGAACTAGGAGCTACTTTGATACCAGGTTACTTATGTGAGAACTTGACCTTTGATATTTTGCAGAGATATGAACAAAAAGTTACGAGATGACAAAGACATAGCGGAGGCTTCTCAGGTATGTTCACACACGTTCCTACTGTGGATTTTCTAGTGTCTAGCAGGTTTACTTTACACTTGTCATATACAACAAGCTTCTGTCAAAACGGTTGAATTCCTCTAAATGGGTTGAGAAAGTAAAGTAATGTTTCAGTTTGACATTGTTGTCTTTTGGTTTTAAAAATGCCTTTATTTCAAAGTGACATATTAGCACTGATCATGGACATATATGTCTGTATTCTGCTGTGGCAATTCTAATGCCAGAGTAACACCTCAAGCACAAGACTGGATTAAAATTGTAAAGTCCTTGAGAAATTGGATCCTGCTGATGTCAGATATTTAATATTCAAATGAGACCGTTTAACTACTGCTGCTTACTGATGGCAAGGTTCCACAAACACTGGACTGGGAGCTACATCAGGTAGATAACGAATGGTTCATGCATGTACATGGCATCGGCTGTCATGTTTTATCTATGGCCTCTCTGGTACAAGGATGATTGGTGTCTCTCTTGCAGTCTGTCTTGGCAGTCTGAGGCGCTCTCTGGTTTCTAGGGTTTTCTGTGACGCACTGTTTTTCTGGTGAATCTGGTCGACATAGCTAAGAGCTTCTTAGCCTTGATGGCTTGACTTGGTGTTTCTATAAGGGCTTCAGTACATGTAGTTGCCATGGCAATCATTTATTTTGAAGTAATACTTCATCTCCATGGTTACATAAGCCAGCATTATGACACAAGATGTTAGCTGTCCGTAAGGAATAAATATGTCACAGAAGATAACAAAGCTTGTGTTAAAGCAGGAAATATGTTATGGTTTAGAAGTTTTCATCATGGATGTCTGCTTTTATCCGTCCAAAATCAGGTCAGCATGTTCACATGCACGTCTGTCTCCTGTTGTTTGAATGGCCTGTAAACATTTCTGCTTGCTCAGGCTGTCGGTTTTCCTGAATACTAAGAAACAAGACTGTGAAGTAGAATTATTCTTGATGTATTTTAGGTTTTCAGGAAGTGACTGATCTGCATTTGGATAGATAAATGTAGTGTAAGCTCCTTGCAGGGTTAAAAGCTTTCATGTTTGAAACTTTTGACCTGTTCATATGAGGGAGCTGGAATGCTTGAATCTGTTACTGCTCTCCTGGCTCCAGCTTTAGGTCCGCAAAACATTCCAAATTATTTACATAATATTAAAGTTCAAGTATGTCAGGTATAATTGGAGAGGATACTGATACATTTATGGCAGTGTTCCAGAGACATTTTGACTGCTCTAAAACTTTTGTGACTGGTCCCTTTTACAGATGCATAATTTGACCCAAAGCCATTATTACCACCCTAATAAGGTAAAGCTGGTTGGCTTGACGTGTCCACGGCGTAGGTTTCTCTCCTGGATTTTCTCCTACAGTTCTCACCCACTCATATTAAACACTGTTAATCACATCCCATCCAGCTTACACCAACCTGGAGCTCACTTCACTTATCCACTAATCTCCTTATGTTTAATCCCTTCACTTTTATCACCTAATAATAATTCTGACAAAATGTTAACAACAGAAAATAACTCTTTGGCCGATGGAATGAAATTGTCTTGCACAAGTTCTGATTTCTTTATGTTCATCTATATAATACAATGGAGACGTTTTCTCCAGTAACTCCTTGTCTTAAAATATTCAGTGGAACTAACTGTGCATATACTTGTAAGTGTAATGAGAAGACAAGATGAGGAACACGGGCCCTACCCCTGCAGGCCTAACCTGACTACCCTGACATCAGGCTGTTATCCTAAACCTGCTGTGCACACCTAAATGTACTTGTTACTACACACGTATTCTACATCTAAATATAACCAGTGGCTTTGTGATTACAATGCCGTGATAATCCCATCAGATTCAACGCTAAGAATGCAGTGTCAGTTTATGGATTATGTAGTTGTCATTTGAAATAATCAGTTACGAGATACACAGCAATTGTACGCATTTTTGTGGATTTGTTGGTAGAATTTCATCCCATAAATACAACACATCTGTATGTAAAGCTGAAATTCTTTTAATTTCAAATTGGTATTTTAATGCGGATGTGTCATTTCTACATGATATCTGCTGTCTCGATAATCTGGCATTATTAAAGTACAGTATATGAACGAGTATGGCGGTGCTAAAGCTTATGTCAATGTTTTTTTTTTGTTCACTCTAAAATTTGAAGGTTTTTTATGTGCTCTAATGATTTGTACACTTGTCCCATTAAAAGATTTTCAGCCTAATCAGGTTAGCGGTCTGATCTTTGCTTTCACACACACAAAAAAGAGCTTCGATCATCATGATTTAACATGCACATAGCAGAAGTCTTTGAATTCTGAACATAGCAGTTAAACAGTAGATTTAGTAAAAGAGATGAACGTGTTGGTGCTGGGTCAAACCCAGATGTGATTAGTAGTTCTAAACATTGAGTAGACATACCATATCACGAAGTCTCTGGGCTGTGTGGACAATCTGTTATGTGGGAATATCAGCAGGGCTGGGGTTTGAGTATGCTTATCAAAGCTGACAGCACTAATTGGGGTATTGGGTTTTATTGAGCACTGCTTGGCATTTTCTGTTTTCACTAGTCAAGAGAAGAGCTGTTCTGAAAAAAAGAAGATACTGTTTACTTACTTGGCAACTTTACTGTAGTTATTGTAAGCATAATGGATAATTTTGGTAGACTGTAACATGCACATTTCAGATGATTGAGTTATAACATTCTGACTTGGAGACTACAGCACAGAATACAGCTCCGGAGTGGTAGACAACAAACAGTTATGTTTGTCTGATTATCATGTCATAAAAGGAGACTATTCTCTGTTCCTTGTCTACTGTCTTTGTGCCTGCCAGACTGATATTGTGGTGTGGGGAAATCTGTTAACAAAGAGAGACTAGATTAAATTGTAAATCTGTCCAACAGGAATCAGTACTCAGTAGATATTTTAACAGTAACTCCTGGTAACTACAATATGTATACATGTCTTGGGTCCTTTTTGCCGCTGTGTTGAAGCACTCTTTGCCTTTCTTGGTTGTCCATAATAAAAATGCTGACTTCACATACACAGTAAAACTTTACTAGATAAGTGTAGCTTTTTTGTGTTAAGAAAACACAGTTTAATTTAAATAGATGAAATATCAGCAAACCAAGCCAGCATTTGATGTAATAAATGCTTATTCATTTGGTTTAATTTAAATAATAATTTTAGGGATTTGTATTTCATACCTGTTACATATATATTCCAAACTGGAATAGGCTTTTCATATCTTGTGAGCAGGCCATGGAACCAGCCCCCGATCTAGGGGATCTGCCAAACGACGCAGCCTCAGAGAAGAGCTCGCATTCAGGGGCCACAACCCCAGGCAGAGGGCTAAGCAAAGGCTCAAGAAAGAAGGAACTTATCAAGCAGGGTTCAGTACTCAGTAACTATTTTAACAGTGGATCTGCCAGGTTAGGTTTTGTTTGACATTTGTGTATTATACTTGTATGTCCTTCTTTGTTTGCTTTGGTACTCAAGAATTTTGCGCTTAAAGTTTTGTGTTGACCAGATAGTCATGTATATATATATATATATATATATATATATATATATATATACACACAAATATATATATATAGTGTTAATGTATCTGATAATTCAAAGGCAAAAGAAATAGATAAATGTTAAAGGTTAAAACTTGACAGGAAAATTATGTGCAACTTAATCACCATGAACCTTGATTATGCTGCACTGTGAAGATGCTACACTGTGAAGATGCTACAGTGTGAAGATGCTAACTTTGAAGATGCTAACTTTGAAGAATGCATTACATGTAGCGTCTGTTACACTGCCATATTCACTTTGCATCAGCCTTAGGAATAGCGCAAAGCAAAAGTTTACCAACTTTTATTTTGATTTGATGACAGGCCGTAATTTAACTTTAAGGGTACTATAATTCTTCAACTTTTTCTCTTGTGTGTTTTTTCAAGCATATTCTGAAGGCATTATTCTTTATAAACTGTTAAAATTATACTCTTTGTGAAGGTGTGAAATTGGTCAATCCAACCAGTGTAGTTTTGTCCTCAAAATTAAATTAAAAGTGTGCATAAATTACACTGAAGGTTGGTCCTTCATATTTGAAAAGGTTGATGAATTTCCTCATGACCTGTGTGTGCTGTGCAGCCCATGACGCTATGTTGTGTGTGCTGTGCAGCCCATGACACTGTGTTGTGTGTGCTGTGCAGCCCATGACACTGTGTTGTGTGTGTGCTGTGCAGCCCATGACGCTATGTTGTGTGTGCTGTGCAGCCCATGACACTGTGTTGTGTGTGCTGTGCCGCCCATGACGCTATGTTGTGTGTGCTGTGCAGCCCATGACACTGTGTTGTGTGTGCTGTGCAGCCCATGACGCTATGTTGTGTGTGCTGTGCAGCCCATGACACTGTGTTGTGTGTGCTGTGCAGCCCATGACACTGTGTTGTGTGTGTGCTGTGCAGCCCATGACACTGTGTTGTGTGTGCTGTGCAGCCCATGGCACTGTGTTGTGTGTGCTGTGCAGCCCATGACACTGTGTTGTGTGTGCTGTGCAGCCCATGACGCTATGTTGTGTGTGCTGTGCAGCCCATGACACTGTGTTGTGTGTGCTGTGCAGCCCATGACGCTATGTTGTGTGTGCTGTGCAGCCCATGACGCTATGTTGTGTGTGCTGTGCAGCCCATGACACTGTGTTGTGTGTGTGCTGTGCAGCCCATGACACTGTGTTGTGTGTGTGCTGTGCAGCCCATGACACTGTGTTGTGTGTGCTGTGCAGCCCATGACGCTATGTTGTGTGTGCTGTGCAGCCCATGACACTGTGTTGTGTGTGCTGTGCAGCCCATGACACTGTGTTGTGTGTGCTGTGCAGCCCATGACGCTATGTTGTGTGTGCTGTGCAGCCCATGACACTGTGTTGTGTGTGCTGTGCAGCCCATGACACTGTGTTGTGTGTGCTGTGCAGCCCATGACACTGTGTTGTGTGTGCTGTGCCGCCCATGACGCTATGTTGTGTGTGCTGTGCAGCCCATGACACTGTGTTGTGTGTGCTGTGCAGCCCATGACACTGTGTTGTGTGTGTGCTGTGCAGCCCATGACACTGTGTTGTGTGTGCTGTGCAGCCCATGACACTGTGTTGTGTGTGCTGTGCAGCCCATGACACTGTGTTGTGTGTGCTGTGCAGCCCTTGACACTGTGTTGTGTGTTCTTTGCAGCCCATGACGCTATGTTGTGTGTGCGCTGTGCAGCCCATGACACTGTGTTGTGTGTGCTGTGCCGCCCATGACACTGTGTTGTGTGTGCTGTGCAGCCCATGACACTGTGTTGTGTGTGCTTTGCAGCCCATGACACTGTGTTGTGTGTGCTGTGCAGCCCATGACACTGTGTTGTGTGTGCTTTGCAGCCCATGACACTGTGTTGTGTGTGCTGTGCAGCCCATGACACTGTGTTGTGTGTGCTTTGCAGCCCATGACACTGTGTTGTGTGTGCTGTGCCGCCCATGACACTGTGTTGTGTGTGCTGTGCAGCCCGAGACGCTATGTTGTGTGTGCTGTGCCGCCCATGACGCTGTGTGGTGTGTGCTGTGCAGCCCAAGACGCTGTGTTGTGTGTGCTGTGCAGCCCATGACACTGTGTTGTGTGTGCTGTGCAGCCCAAGAAGCTGTGTTGTGTGTGCTGTGCAGCCATGACACTGGGTTGTGTGTGCTGTGCAGCCCATGACACTGTGTTGTGTGTGCTGTGCAGCCCATGATGCTGTGTTGTGTGTGCTGTGCAGCCCATGACACTGTGTTGTGTGTGCGCTGTGCAGCCCATGACGCTGTGTTCTGTGTGCTGTGCAGCCCATGATGCTGTGTTGTGTGTGCTGTGCAGCTCATGATGCTGTGTTGTGTGTGCTGTGCAGCCCATGATGCTGTGTTGTGCAGCTCATGATGCTGTGTTGTGTGTGCTGTGCAGCCCATGATGCTGTGTTGTGTGTGCTTTGCAGCCCATGACACTGTGTTGTGTGCTGTGCAGCCCATGACGCTCTGTTGTGTGTGCGCTGTGCAGCCCATGACGCTCTGTTGCTTGCACTTTGTCTGCCCTGTAGGAATGATGACATGCCTGTATTTATCCAGAAGCTTTTTACCATTTTACCTCCCGCTAAATCTAATAACCTTTTATGATATTTGACATGACAAGAATATGTGCTCTATGATTTACTTCTATCTTCACTTTCTTATAAGCATCAATGTACATCTATGTGCTGATAGATTTGACATTTACCACAATAATCGTGCATGGTGTTGAATCATAAAACTATTACATACAGTACACTTATGCCTGCATTTCACAAGGTTCCTTACAAAAAAAAGGAAATAAAAAGAAACTTAAACTTCTTTAAAATTGTATGTGAATGTTAGCATATTTATGTATTGAGGTACTTTTACACAGAATGTTGGATCTAAGATATTGCACACCCTTGATGATCTGAAATTGTTCTCCTAAAGTGGCCTCCCCTTTGTACTAACTGCTCTTTCCCTTTGCTTTGGCTACTAATGCTTGCTTGATGCTGACCTCCATTTCATATTTCTTGGTTTGCTGCCAGACAGTCCCTGGATTCCAAACATTCGCCATTTGAAGAGGAAGTAGACGGTGCTGATGAAGAAGTGCGAGCATTAATGGATAGATCTGACCCCATATTGACGGGGTCACGTGATTATGATTTTGATGATGACGAAGACTTTGATATTGAATGTGACGATGATCTAATACAGGAAAACCTATCAGGTCAAGGGAGTTTTCACAGCAGTTTCTTACCATCAAATGATGGGAATTTATCACTTCAAAATGTGGAGGCTCTTGAAGTTGATCCGCCTGAATCCGGCATCTTATCTCGACTTAATGGAGAAAAGAGACGGCAAAGTCGGGGTAACCGTGGTAGAACAGGGCAGGTGAATGGTGAGGATATGACCAGCAGTGAAAATGAAGGCCCAGACAATAGCAAGGCCAGAGCAGAGAGGTAATAGCTTAAACTCATCATATATGTAAATCATGTCTCAACAGCTGGCGTATATTGCTTTGAAACTAAAATTGTGGTTTATTGATTACTGATGAAATGATCAGTGGGATCAGCATTTAATGGCTTAGGGGCCTCCATGGCTGAGGTGGTTAGCAAACCAGTGCGGATCAATGACCCAGGAGCCTCTCACCATTGCAGTTGCTGTGAGTTCAAGTCCAGCTCATGCTGGCTTTCTCTCCGGCTATTCATTTGGAACGTCTGTCAGCAACCTGCAAATGGTCATGGGTTTCCCCTAAACTCTGCCCAGTTTTCTCCCACCATTATGCTCTTGTATAAGTGAGGTATTCTTGAGTACAGCTTAAAACACGAATCAAAAAAATAAATAAATTGATCGCCTAACTTACATTCCATTGATATAATAACACAACAGTGCCAAAGCTTATGTACATGTACAGGCTAAACACCCCACACAGATGACATATTCTACTGTACATGTACAGGTTAAACATCCCACACAGGTGACATATTCTACTGTACATGTACAGGCCAAACATCCCACACAGGTGACATATTCTACTGTACATGTACAGGCCAAACATCACACACAGGTGACATATTCTACTGTACGTGTACAGACTAAACATCCCACACAGGTGATATATTCTGCTGTACATGTACAGGCCAAACATCCCACACAGGTGACATATTCTACTGTACATGTACAGGCCAAACTTCCCACACAGGTGATATATTCTACTGTACATGTACAGGCCAAACATCCCACACAGGTGACATATTCGACTGTACATGTACAGGCCAAACATCCCACACAGGTGACATATTCTGCTGTACATGTACAGGCCAAACATCCCACACAGGTGACATATTCTGCTGTACATGTACAGGCCAAACATCCCACACAGGTGACATATTCTGCTGTACATGTACAGGCCAAACATCCCACACAGGTGACATATTCTACTGTACATGTACAGGCCAAACATCCCACACAGGTGACATATTCTACTGTACATGTACAGGCCAAACATCACACACAGGTGACATATTCTGCTGTACATGTACAGGCCAAACATCCCACACAGGTGACATATTCTACTGTACATGTACAGGCCAAACATCCCACACAGGTGACATATTCTACTGTACATGTGCAGGTTAAACATCCCACACAGGTGACATATTCTGCTGTACATGTGCAGGTTAAACATCCCACACAGGTGACATATTCTACTGTACATGTACAGGCCAAACATCCCACACAGGTGACATATTCTACTGTACATGTACAGGCCAAACATCCCACACAGGTGACATATTATACTGTACATGTACAGGCCAAACATCACAGACAGGTGACATGTTCTACTGTACATGTACAGACTAAACATCCCACACAGGTGACATATTCTGCTGTACATGTACAGACTAAACATCCCACACAGGTGACATATTCTACTGTACATGTACAGGCTAAACATCCCACACAGGTGACGTTCTACTGTACATCTACAGGCTAAACATCCCACACAGGTGACATATTCTGCTGTACATGTACAGGCCAAACATCCCACACAGGTGACATATTCTACTGTACATGTACAGGCCAAACATCCCACACAGGTGACGTTCTTCTGTACATCTACAGGCTAAACATCCCACACAGGTGACATATTCTGCTGTACGTGTACAGGCCAAACATCCCACACAGGTGACATATTCTACTGTACATGTACAGGCCAAACATCCCACACAGGTGACGTTCTACTGTACATGTACAGGCTAAACATCCCACACAGGTGACATATTCTACTGTACGTGTACAGGCCAAACATCCCACACAGGTGACATATTCTGCTGTACATGTACAGGCCAAACATCCCACACAGGTGACATATTCTACTGTACATGTACAGGCCAAACATCCCACACAGGTGACGTTCTTCTGTACATCTACAGGCTAAACATCCCACACAGGTGACATATTCTACTGTACATGTACAGGCCAAACATCCCACACAGGTGACGTTCTACTGTACATGTACAGGCTAAACATCCCACACAGGTGACATATTCTGCTGTACATGTACAGGCCAAACATCCCACACAGGTGATATATTCTACTGTACATGTACAGGCCAAACTTCCCACACAGGTGATATATTCTACTGTACATGTACAGGCTAAACATCCCACACAGGTGACATATTCTACTGTACATGTACAGGCTAAACATCCCACACAGGTGACATATTCTACTGTACATGTACAGGCCAAACATCCCACACAGGTGACATATTCCGGTGTACATGTACAGGCTAAACATCCCACACAGGTGACATATTCTACTGTACATGTACAGGCTAAACATCCCACACAGGTGACATATTCTGCTGTACATGTACAGACTAAACATCCCACACAGGTGACATATTCTACTGTACATGTACAGACTAAACATCCCACACAGGTGATATATTCTGCTGTACATGTACAGGCCAAACATCCCACACAGGTGACATATTCTACTGTACATGTACAGGCTAAACATCCCACACAGGTGACATATTCTACTGTACATGTACAGGCCAAACAACCCACACAGGTGACATATTCTACTGTACATGTAAAACAGTTAAATGTATGTATGGCAAAAACATGTAGTTGTTAACATGTGATGATAATGCTTCTGAACATCACATCATGGTATCACCAGTAAAAGTTTGATCAAAGAGATAGAAATGCTGTAAAAGCAAAGTACCACAATTCATTTCTGGTTGGCTTCTCAGGAGGTTAAGACGTCTAAGGAAGAGAACTCTGGCCACTCAAGGCAAAGAGAATGACATCTCTCTTACCCCAGAGCACAAGAGGTGAGTACATGCCAGGTCTTCATGTCAGGTAGATGTAGATGAGGGATTTCTGCTGGACACAATCCTCATTTGATCAAGTTAGACACTGTGCATATGGCTAGGTTTACTGCTTTGATCTCTCAGGCAGGAATAAGTGATCTACTGAACTCAATAGTTGATGAATATTAGTATAAACAAATTGTCAAGTCAAATGGTAGTTTAGGTGTTCCACTGTGAAGTTATTGTAAACTGAATGGACGCAATGATAAGAGAATGCGAAATGAGTGGATGTAAAGCGATTGTGAAATGAGGAGACCTGATGATTAGTGACTGTAAAATTAGTGGACGTAATGAAATGTGGTTGTGAAATGAATGAACCTAAGGATATGTGATCGTGAAATGAGTGGACCTGATGATCTGTGGTTGTGAAATGAGTGGACCTAATGATAAGTGTTTGTGTGTTGCTGACAGAATAACACAAGAAGATCACATAGAAGCAGGCATTCCCTTGTCCCCAAGGGTGCAGCCTGTGGGTGCTAATGCAAGTACTGACCGCTCAGCCTCTCCCGCCCTGAAGGGCGTTCAGGTAAAGTCTAGAGGAATTTTGAAGAATATACAACACTGTGTAACTGTTCAGCTTGAAATGAATGGCAACATCATTATTGGTGTTTATTGCTTAAATTAGGCATGTAGATACATGTAGTGTTGGTTGTAAGCCTTTTCTTGTCTTAGGTTCTTTAAATTGTTCAAATTTAACACAGAGATAATGTACACTATTTTCAGAACTGTACTATAGCTGTTTTCCTGGGCCATGGGTGAGATGACATAGAAAGATTGATACTTAGACAGATGTGTGCATTCCTATACATGAGTACTGAAATTGCACTGTCAAAGTAGACATTGCATGAATGTTTGTCATGTACTGTAGCACTGATGTGATTTTACAAAGACTGGGCCCCTGTTATTTCAGGATCTGGAATCCTCCACCCCAGAGAGAGTGTTCAAAGTGGTCTTTGTAGGAGACTCAGGAGTGGGCAAGAGCAGCTTTATACATCGCTTCTGTAACAACAATTTTAAGGCAACATTCAGTGCAACAATAGGTGAGTAGCAGTTGTGTCCCTTGTCAGTGATTACTGTACCATGGAAAAGCTGACTTTGTGCATAAACTGAAGTTTTAACATTTGTATGTGTTCTCCATTTTCTTCTGTGTAATAATTTACGCGTAGATTTCGGTAGTTACTTAAGACTTTAAAATAGGAGTTTCAAACACATCTTTAATGTCTGCAAATTGTCAAACACATCTTTAATGTCTGCAAATTGTCAAACGCATCTTTAATGTTTGCAAATTGTCAAGCGCATCTTTAATGTCTGCAAATTGTCAGATGCATCTTTAACGACTGCAAATTGTCAAACGCATTTTTAATATCTGCAAATTGTCAAGCGCATCTTTAATATCTGCAAATTGCAAAATATCCGCATCACCCTATGGTGGTTTCCCCATTCTCATAAAATGTTGACTGGCATTTCTTTCTCAGAAATTTCAGTTTTGATATTATTCATGTGAGATATTTACTATACAGATAATTTTTGGCCAAGAATGATAAAATGTTCTTTTATTAATATCATTTCAGCAGACATGATTACCTGACAATAAAAATGAAAGTGTCAGATTTTGAAAACATTATTCTCCCTAATGTAGATAAGCTTGTGACATAATTTCAGATTTACTGGTAACGTGATTTCACATAGTGCATTCTCATTTTATGTTTGAAATCATCCATACATATGTATTTAGCTGTATATAAGTTTGTCCAGTGTATTGGGTTACACGGTGGATTATCTTAGCCATGATGTAGCTGACATTTGCTCTTACAGACGGCTCATGAAGTACTGACTACATGTAATTGTTGTTTGTCAATAGGTGTTGATTTCCAGGTGAGGAACCTGGTGGTGGAGGGTCAAGTGGTGGCTCTGCAGCTCTGGGACACAGCAGGGCAGGAGAGGTGAGAAGGACGTCTGGTCAGAACACTGTCAGCAGTAGAACAACTTTAACACATAACCTATACACTGACAAACTTAATACCATTCATGCCTGAACCCCACCTCTCCACAGACTACGGCATCTTTATTTTCATATCTTCGTGGGAGAGAGAATATTGTCCAAGTTTTGAAGTAATTCATAAAAACATATACGAGGAAGTAAAAATCTTTGAGGCATTACTAGTTTTTGTTACAAGTACTTCATATGTCTTCATTCAACAGTCAGTCCTATCAATTTTTTTCTGACGGCAACAATTTAAAGAATGTAAGTGAAAGTCTAAACAGCTGTGCACATTGTAGTAAAGTGCTGGAGAAAGCATTTCCTGTTCTCTGAATCTGATGTCGGTTGTGTTATCACAGATTCAGGGGGATTACAAAACAGTACTTCAGGAAGGCAGACGGTGTGTTAATCATGTACGATGTCACATCAGAGACGTCATTCATGAGCGTGCGTAACTGGATGCAGAGTGTGCACGACGGTGCTGAGGACGGAACAGTGCTGGTCATTGTGGGCAACAAGACAGACCTCCTGGAGGATGACACGCACTGTGTCGTGAAGAAAAAGGATGGACTCAAACTGGCCGATGTGAGTACTAGGCCGAAATGGGCCCATAGATTTTCTACTGGGAAAAGGAGAATCTTGGAAAGAATTGCATGTCACTTTAATGGGATCAAAATATACATGTAGTTAAGTTATAGATTATCCAAATTTCATCATGTGAGTTTGAGTCATGTTGAATGACACACAGTAACACTCCTGAAAATTTATGAGATTGAGTGACTTGCCTGATTTTTACCACAACAGTAATGGATGCAGATCAGGGTTCTGTTCTATGAAGAAGTTGCAAATTGCACCTGACGTAATTTCAGTGACAACATACAATGAAGAGATATGTCACTACAGTAAATGCGCTTGACTCAGTCTTCCGACAGCTTTGTAGAACAGGCACCAGGAAGATATCATCAGTTTAGTTTGACTTTCATAGTACTTAGATAAAGTTTTACAGAAATAGTGTTGTCATCATTTGAATCATATTCCAATGCCATATATACATTTTACACATTTTTCCGTATTACCTTTAGGAATATGGTGCTTTTTTCTATGAGACCAGTGCTAAATCTGGGGACAATGTGAAAGAAACGTTGGAGGCTATGGCTGGGTATGTATACCTCTCTCTACTGGAGGTTCCTGAAGCAAACAACAGGCGTGTTTACTGGCTTCACTGCAAAGGTTCTTCTGGGTATTCTTTCATACTAGGGCGCTAAATAATTTTAATTTTCTGTGCAATGTGTCTTCGTCATAAAACTTAGTACGCTCATTGATGTTGACACATATATAAGCTTCATTTATGACTTTATGTCTTTTGCAGAATGCTGAAAGATAAAGAGGACCGGGAAATTGAAAATGCTCTCAAGTTAGAAGATGCTCCAAAAAAGAAAGGATGTTGCTCTTAAAAGAAATATTTGCATAGGTAATTGTTACTGTTACAAGAAGAATCTGTTTGAGAAATGTTGTGCTGGTTTTGCACTGTTACAGTTGTAAATAGCAACTGCAGACTGTTATGAAAATAATGGTTCAGCCAAGCGCTCTCTGGACTACATACCTGATTTTGACTATGATTATTTTTGATGTAGTTATTCTGCGAGGGATTTGTAATTTGCTTGTTTCCAGGAGGGATAGGTTGATGTTTTATCCCAAGGATTGTCATTTTCTCTGCTGTACAGTTAATTGCCTCCACCTGTCCGTCTGTCTGTCCGTCTGTTTAGTGACACTCACTGAATCTCATAGCTTTAGATTTTGGTTATTTGGAGAGCTGTTATCTGAAGATGATAGATGATATTGTTCTTAGCTTGTTGACCTTGTTGCCTGTTGGTTTGAAGGCCTTGTGATGTGACATGAGACTTTTAGAGTCAAATATGTGCAATAATTTCTCAGCTCTTGTTCTGAAACTGCTGTGATTTTCCTCCTTACTGTGAGCAAGTTTTCTGTTATGCCAGGCTTGGTGGGCTCTAACAGTCTACATATCCTTGTCTGGGTACGTCTTCTGTTATAACAGTCAACACATCCTTGTCTGGGTAAGTTGTCTGTTATAGCAGGCTACTCTTCCATGGCTGGGTAAGGTGTCTGTTATAGCAGGCTATTCTTCCATGGCTGGATAAGTTGTGTGTTGTACCAGGCTACTCTTCCATGGCTGGATAAGGTGTCTGTTATACCAGGCTACTCTTCCATGGCTGGGTAAGGTGTCTGTTATAGCAGGCTACTCTTCCATGGCTGGGTAAGTTTTCTGTTGTACCAGGCTACTCTTCCATGGTTGGGTTAGGTGTCTGTTATGGCAGGCTACTCTTCCATGGCTGGGTAAGGTGTCTGTTATAGCAGGCTATTCTTCCATGGCTGGATAAGTTGTCTGTTAATCCAGGCTGTGTTGTCTGTTATTCCAGGCTGTGTCTGTTATTCCAGGTTACCCTGATGAAGACCCTTCAGATTTCCAGTGTATATTTTGACTTGTCTGTATATTGACGCTTGATGAATACAGATGTATTAATATTGTGTAATAGCAGCAAGCTTTGTCTCTTGGGTGTATCAATAGCGCTAAAACATAAAAAAATGTAAATGCCAAGTTTAGGCAAGCTAGCGTCAACTTCATGTTTCTAGCTGGTGAAGGCAGAACTAAGATCTCGTTATTATAAAATTACATTCCAGATATGTTAAGTGCAATTGTTGGGTTGTTTTAGGATGAATATATACAGCATGCAGGATTTTTTACTAATGTTGAAGCTTGATGTCATAAATGTAAAATATTTTTCTTTTATTCTTACCACTTTGTGTCTTACCTAATGCAAATGAGTTTAATTGTTTTACAAGACTGAGATGTTCTAGATTTATTTAAATGTTTACTTGTACATGACATATCTTAACAACATTATAGCAAAGTTTTAGCCCATTCTTTTGTATCAGTGTGCTACAAGAGCTGGCTCCTGTCTGTGTCCTGGGGATTTTTATCATTTGTTTGGTATGTGTCTTTGTTCATAATTTTATGTGATGAACGTGTAATTTTTAATTTGAGCAAATGTTAAAAGTAAAATCCTGGTAAGAGATCTTTGCTGAGGAGTTGAGTACATGTAGCTGTGATTGGCAGCTACAATCCCTGAGCTGTCGTGGAGGATAACCTAACTCGTCCTGTCAGAGTGTTTGGGGAATTAGGATTATCGTACTAGACAGTTTTAGTATCGGTTGATCATGTGACTTCTGTTTTAATTATACATCTACAGGTATACACATTTGATGTAATGCAGGTCATTTGATTCAGGTTGAATTCAGTTGTCTATAAATCACAATGTCATCAGATTTATTTTATTTTATATATTTTTATTTATTAACCGTACACATTTTAACATATTTTATTTTTTTCGTATCACAGTATTATTTTACCTTATGTTTTAATTGTTTCAGGTACATGTACTTACATCATACCTGATCTTATATTTTATGCATTGATCAACACAAAGATATGGTCTTCTGTAAATAGTTTTCATCATGTAAGGTATCAAGTAGTTTAGGACATTGTTTCAGTAGTTATGGTCATGGTGTGTTCATAACAAAACACATGGTGATATGTTTTGCGAAACTGTTGCATTTTCAGTAGTGTACAGTTTAGACAAGGTATTTGGTAGTAGAGATCATGACTTCCCTTGTGAGCTTGCTGAACATATGATCTATAGTCAACGTATCAGCAGTGCTTGTTTAATGCACCAGGCAGCTCATTCAGATTCTCTGTTGTTGTGGTTAACATTAATGGACAGCAAGCCCTATTTACTAGTTAAATCTTCTCTTACTTTTAAAATGTCTGTAAAACGTCTACCATCTGCTGTTATTCACTGAGTTTTGTATTCAGATCATTTTTGACCTGGTTTTAGGTAAATATTTTGTGATCAATGGTATTTGTATTGCGATCTGTACAGTCAGTAAGGTTTGAATTTAGACGAATTATATTTATTCTTTCAGCACTAAGACCCCGATTATTTAGAAATCTGATAATATTGACTTGTGAGTTGCTCTGGCTGCTGGAATTTCACATCTTCACAGTTGTCCCTAAACACCACAGGCCACTATTTTATGAATGCAAGTATCTTACAATGAGCACACCTTCAGGATTTACTTGATCATCTGTTGATTTGTCGATAATATGCATGGAGCACAGTGGGTGTTTAGATTTGTCAAAGACATCCTCTATCTAGAAGCATAGAGGGTGCTTAGATTTGTCAAAGACATCCCCTTTCTAGAAGCACAGTGGTTGCTTAGATTTGTCAAAGACATCGTCTAGAAGCACAGTGGGTGCTTAGATTTGTGAAAGACATCGTCTAGAAGCACAGTGGGTGCTTAGATTTGTGAAAGACATCGTCTATCTAGAAGCACAGAGGGTGCTTAGATTTGTGAAAGACATCCTCGTTCTAGAAGCACAGCGGATGTTTAGATTTGTGAAAGACACCCTCTATCTAGAAGCACAGTGGTTGCTTAGATTTGTGAAAGACATCGTCTATCTAGAAGCACAGAGGGTGCTTAGATTTGTGAAAGACATCCTCGTTCTAGAAGCACAGCGGATGCTTAGATTTGTGAAAGACATCCTCTATCTAGAAGCACAGTGGATGCTTAGATTTGTGAAAGACATCCTCTATCTAGAAGCACAGAGGATGCTTACATCTTGTGAAAGACATCCTCTATCTAGAAGCACAGTGGATGCTTACATTTTGTGAAAGACATCCTCTATCTAGAAGCATTGTGGGTGCTTAGATTTGTGAAAGACATCCTTTATCCAGAAGCACTGTGGATGCTTGGGCTTGTGAAAGATGTCTTCAGTTTTCAAGCTGACTGGCCCATTAGTCCCCTGTCATAGCTAGCTACCTTAATCATTTTGTGTATAAAAAAGCTTATTAGCATATATTTTGCTCTTTTTTTTACATGGATTGTTGTGGATGGTTAATTTACAATTCCATTGCTTTCGAGCATTTTATATTCTGAACCACAAATTCTCCATGAAGACGGTAGATTTGGTTGTACATTAAACGTGATGTTATAATTAGCATAGATATATGCACCAGAGGTCTCCTTACATACAACTCACACAGCAAATCTTTTCTTCTCAATGTTCAGTTTTTCTCTTTATGTTTTGAAGGAAGGTTTTAACACTCTTTAGGACTAATTATTTCATTTGCTTTGTTGACTTGTGGTATACCGCCCTAATGTTACTGCTAGTCCTGTATGCCAACAGATCGTAGACATTTAGCTACAGGTAACCTATATGTATCCGTGCAAAAGGCGTTCCTTCCCAAAATGCTTTATTGTTGTGGTGACATTAAGATAAATGTTAGAGGAGTACAGGAAACTCCAAGGGCTCTGAGTTTTTACAGAAAGAATACTATGTGGCCATTCCACATGCTTGCTTTAAACTGTTCATAGATTAATTGCTAGCCTGTTTTGGGGAAGGATGAAATCCCTTGATGTGTGTTCCCTGTATGTTTTACATTTAGCCTTGGTTTACGGTAAGCTTCCATCCCACATAAAACCAACTTGTTCACTTATTTTTAGAGCAGCTACACAGAAGCCTTGTTGTCAGCTTGTCTGGTCCGGTTAGTCAAGTTTATATTGTCTTCCGTCTGCTGACATAACAGACATATCATTACATGTATATTTAGACAAAGTTCTGCTTATCTGTGATTCAGACAATAAGGTGATTGGGAAAAAATTGTTAGTGTTGGCTTTCAAATAATAAATATTTGAAATTAACTTTTGTTTGCGGTTGGTGTCTTTGTGGTAAATGTGTGGAAATTTAGAGTTGTCATTTATGATGAAGGGTAAAACACACTTTTGCCGGGACAAACAGACAAAAAAATCATCTCCGAAGGTGCAGATTTCGCTTGAAAAGCGGTTTAAACCAGGAAAACTTCCCAGTTCAACAGGTGACTTCCGCAATTCTGTTGAACGCTTTTCAGAGTGGAGCTAATGTCATGGAAGACACATGGCTTTAAGCTCTGTAGGGGAAACAAGAAATATACGTTCGTATGAGAACTGTCAAGTTTGCCGTACCATTCGAGATTGATGATTTACGTTACAGACAAGAGATATGTGATCATTGACGCTGTGAGTGCTGGAATCTCCAGCTCTGTCGGTTTTCAATGTGGGGGCCATCCGGGGTGTGGTGGTTATTTTCATCATGCAGGCCACAACACCGTCCTTCCACCCTGAAATATACAGGGGGTTCCTCTGCCAAGGTTTTAATTGTAGTTCCCCCACGAAAAGGCATGTGATGGAGTTATGTTTTGGGATTCAACTTTATCAAGAAACAACGATATTAACATTGTCTATGATGTTGTTGTTTAACTGAAGCAGCCATATTTGGTGACCAAATAATTGTGGGGACTTGTTTTGGACATTCCGCTTTTATTTCCCAAACCAACTTCACTATGTGCGTATACTGACACATTCTGCGATGGCAAATGAATGGTGATATGAAATTGCTAAGAAACTCATATATCAGAAAGGAATGTGGTCTGTGAAAGTAGCACAAATATCGTTTAAGTTTAGAACTGAATCATGATTTTACGCAATCAGATGAATTTTAACACGAGTAATTCATGCATGTATGTGTTTGTGTATGCAGGGCGATTCCACTACGCCAAAGTGCTGCCGCCACTGACTGAATGATTATGGCTCAACGTCACATCGAGCCACCTCTGAAGTATCATGCCGAAGACACTCCACTGTGTCACTGGGCCAAACAGTTCTGTTTCCTAGTTCTAACCTCTCAGTGCTGAGCATCAAGCGAAGCAGCGACGAGTGCCATTTTTAAAGTCTTTGGTATAATTCCCACCCCTCTTTGATCCCAGGTCTTCCGTCTTTGAGGCGGACGCTCTAGCTGTAAGGCCACCGAAGCAATCCATATAAGTAATGTGCCATCCATATAAGTATGCAACTTCAGGGTTTACAGCGTTATACCAGGTGCATATTTCTTAGCAAAAATGTCATTTTAAGTCTGCTGAACGCATTCGAATTTACAGAAGCTCAATAGGGCCTATAGTGTGCACTTGTCTGTAACACTGACCTCCACACTGCATCCCACCAGTCTGACGTCGGGTCTGTTCACATCTTTAGGAGTCAGGAGTTAAAGTTTTTCGCGCACTTTTAAGATAGTCTCGTCAAATTTAGTAAAAATTGGAAGCATTTTTGTATCAGGAATGATGACACTTAGAACATTACCTCTTGTATCCCCTGTCTTTGTTTAGCTTATATATATTACCAGAAGTCTGTTACCTAATGGACTTCTGATGTTACCGATACAGCTTAATTTGTCATCTATCACAGAAGTAGTCCACAAGGTAGTTTGAGCTAGACTCCACAATCCACTCCTATACAGTGGCTGTTTACTTGTTGTTAGGTTCTCCGTGTAAACTCTGCCAATACTTTTTTATTTGACCATCGTTTGTAAAGAGCACGTGATGGATGACGTACGAATTGTTCCTCATTCCCAACCCCGGCCAGGATGGAAGTTGTGCTATCAAAGAAAACAGCAGACCGGGGCCATGTTGTTTACGCTGGTTGCCATAGCATTAGGAAAACATCCATTTTAACCAACACAAAATTCAACGAAAAGTAAAATCGATGTTATGCATTGGTCAATGAGTGTGGTGTTGAAGAAGCACAACCGGTTTTGATGAAATTGGTACGGTGATTAATTGACCCATCAGCAGTGGATTGTCAGCACTATATATACATGTAGTAGAATCTAGGGCTGTGTTAAGGGTCGGTACCCAGCGCCACTGTGCCGTGACTAATATGGACGACACTGTGTGGCCTCGGTGCGTCAAGTCGCCTATCCTCGTGCCAAATATGGCTTCCTCATCACCGTACCTCTCAACGATATCATTATAAAAAAAAACCTTATACTCAACTTAAGACTGCGATAGATATCGATAAATCGATCTTAACTACATTAAATGTGATCGTATAGTCATCCTAGTGCAGGCAAGTACTTACAACATAAATCCGTAATCAGTATAGGAGATTTGACCTACACTGAATTACGCCTCTTAGTTTAATGATGAGTGTTCTGTTAGCACACAAATTAAGCCAGGCAGTGTCTGTTAAGTAGGTATGATATGGAAACTTTGGGACAGAATGATTTGATCGCACCTTTCCAATAACAGTTTAAAGAAAACATATAATTTTCTTCTTAATAGATATGTGTTTATTAAGCAGTAAATATATATAGTGCATATATACTGGAGTCCTATAAGATCAGTAGCGCCATACGAATAATTAAGTGCCCAGGAATTATAGAAAGACTGTATACAATAAGAGGATCGATTATGGAAAGTGGTAAATATTTCAGCGTCGCCATGGCCAGGTAACAGGTGCCCCAGTAATGTCGCCGTAAACAGAGATGTTCGATCATGGCAGACCTGGAGACAGGCATGAGTATGTGCATGGCGGTGACAAAAATATGCCGTTGTCAAAATAGAAGCGAGGACCGTGCTCAAGTAAAGATGATATTATTCATGTTTAATTCTTGAGTTGTACATCGTAGACACATTATAGGCTTAGGCATTTGAAACCTCTGAGACCTTTTCATCTGTAGAGAAAATCGTTTTAACATGTTTTGTATAGGCCTATATAACATGATTTATTGGGAAAATGAAATATAAATGTAAACTATATATACGGAGTATAGGATACATAGGATTTGGGATCGTTATAAATCCTTGGAGAAAATCCCCAAATGAGCCTTACTTTTGTGATCAGTACCTTGGTGAGGCATTCTACAGGGTATAAATTACCTGGTACTTCACAAATCTACCGGCTCTCTGGTGCACGACTGTTCTGACCAAGGCGTTTGTAGCAAATCAAGTGCTTTACAAATATGAGTGTAATAACGAAAGGTCCGAGTCGCTGATTGCCTGGACACGAGGGTTGTTTGGTGAAATATCTGCGTATTGAAATAAGCGGATTAATTTGGTAGTGCGGAGTTAATGGATTAGGGTAGGACCCTGGATATGACCAAACTTTCGCGATAATTCTGTTGTTACTGGAGAGCCTGTTTATATGGAATGATATTTTCTGGCCAGCCTAGGGCAGTGGCTACACACCTGTACATGGAATCGTCATGATGTTCCACTGGCACCGATTGATTCGTTGTCATTAACATGTGGAATTGCCACTAGTGACAGAGCGTCATTCACGGCTGAACTAGGTTACCCGCTAACACACTGAACTGCCTGGGTAGTTACATGGACATATCGCACCGTCGTCATCAAGACCTTCTTGTATAGCTTCTTCTGTGTACAAGACAAACGGTAGGCGTACACCATACATCACTGTGACAGGTTATCTAATGGAATTCTACCACAATTAGACGACTAATCCTGAAGGTAAGTGTCAAGGGCATCTATTCTTCGAGAAACAGCATTTGTTGGCGAACGGCAAGGAATATATGTACGTATACATCCATGTACTGGTACACGAGAGACAGCCCTTTGAGGGAATGCGATCGAAATAGGCCTGTACATTTATGTGAAAAGGCTACTAGTTACCATACTTGCTTCAGCGCTTTCCCATTAGCTCCTGAATTTTTACACCAACCTGTGAATCCGGTATTTCTTATTTATTTATTTATTTGATTTGTGTTTGACACCGTATTCAACAATATTTCCCTTATACAACGGCCGCCAGCATTATGGTGGGAGCAAACCAGGCAGAACCCGGGGGAAACCCACGACTATCTGCAGGTTGCTGGCAGACCTTCCCAGGTACGGACAGAGAGGAAGCCAGCATGAGCTGGACTTGAACTCAAAGCGACCGCCGGTATTTCTTAATCTGTGTTAGTGACACCGTCATTGGAGAGCACTGCATGCCCACTGCCCCATTCTGATACACGAAACTGTCTCAGAACTACGATCATGACTAGCTCATATGGATGGCTGGTATAGTCTGCTTAAATTAAGACTTCATGACTTCAGCCGATCAGTCTGATTTACATAGCCTATCTGAACTCGGAGTACGTTCATGATTAGATTACGAAGCTGACTTATATGGCGTAGCACAGCTTAGGACTAGGGTCATGACTAGCTCATGAAGTTAACTTATATAGCTTAGCACAGTTCAGGACTAGCTCATGAAGCTGACTTATATGGCTTAACACAGCTTAGGACTATGTGCCTGACTAACTATTGAAACTGACTCATATAGTTTAACACAGCTTAGGGCTACATTCCTGACTAGTTTATGAAGCTGACTTATATGGCTTAACACAGCTTAGGACGACATCCCTGACTAACTATTGAAACTGACTTATATGGCTTAACACAGCTTAGGGCTACATTTCTGACTAGCTCATGAAGCTGACTTATATGGCTTAAACACAGCTTAGGACGACATCCCTGACTAACTATTGAAACTGACTTATATGGCTTAACACAGCTTAGGGCTACATTTCTGACTAGCTCATGAAGCTGACTTATATGGCTTAACACAGCTTAAGACGACATCCCTGATTAACTATTGAAACTGACTTATATGGCTTAACACAGCTTAGGGCTACATTTCTGACTAGCTCATGAAGCTGACTTATATGGCTTAACACAGCTTAGGACTACATCCCTGACTAACTATTGAAGCTGACTTATATGGCTTAACACAGCATAGGGCTACATTCCTGACTAGCTCATGAAGCTGACTTATATGGTTTAACACAGCTTAGGACTACATCCCTGACTAACTATTGAAACTGACTTATATGGCTTAACACAGCTTAGGGCTACATTTCTGACTAGCTCATGAAGCTGACTTATATGGCTTAACACAGCTTAGGACGACATCCCTGACTAACTATTGAAACTGACTTATATGGCTTAACACAGCTTAGGGCTACATTTCTGACTAGCTCATGAAGCTGACTTATATGGCTTAACACAGCTTAGGACTACATCCCTGACTAACTATTGAAGCTGACTTATATAGCTTACTTACTAAGCACAGCCCAGTGCTACGTCCACGATTGGCCGATGATGGTTAGATACAAGACAAAATGTAATATGACACCGTCTTTGAAACCAAACTGTGCTGATAGCACTGGTGTCCATTTCCGCACAAGAGACACTCGACAACACGCCCTAATTACACCTGTGTGGTGAAAGTGTACATGATATGATGGATCAGGTGTCAGTACAGATCTCGGCTGCTGCTAGCACCGGGAGACTTCGCTCTGTTAACACCGACTACCAGGTAAACGACGCACACCAATCATCGGTATCAGACAAACATTGGCTGAATGTTTTCTGGGAGCTGTGTCAGATGTTAACTTCAGTGAAAGCTTGCTTCATTAAAGTCAAGGGTGTCGGCCAAAATACACACGTATGGTTCGGAACACGCTACAGCCCATTGTAAACTACACATTTTATACCTGATACACCTGGTTTCAGTGAAGTTTGCACATATGTTAGTAAGTTTTCACCGTCATTTAGGGACTAAGTGATGTCTATGATGACGCTTGAGATACCAAGAATGTCGTCACGATGTGACGTTCACTGTTTCTGTTTTGGTCAGTAAGCTGTGAGAATGTCTCAACGATTTGTAGCTCATATGACCTTTATTATTTCTGTTTTGTCAATCAGCTGTGAGAATGTCTCGGCGATTTGTAGCTCATATCACCTTTACTATTTCTGTTTTGTCAGTAAACTGTGAGAATGTCTCGGCGATTTCGGAACCAGAAGTACAGTTCATTGAAGGCCGACTGCACGAAGAAAGGCATTCTGTTTGAGGACCCGGAGTTTCCGGCCAGCAACAAGTCTATCTTCTTCAGTCAGGTTGATAAGGATATCGAGTGGAAGCGACCAAAGGTAGAACTGTGCCAAGATAGTGTTTATTTGTGGTTTCCCAATAAGTTCAATTGCTTGATTTAACGTGAAGAAATGTTTTAAATGCTGCTCAACAGAAAAGATGTTTTTACACTCCGTCAGCAATAGTAACTAACAATTGACTTGAGTTCTATGGATCCCATACAAGCAGTGCTTGCCCCGAAACCACTTATTGCCACTATGGTTGTTCCAGGAAATCTGTAAGGCACCCAAGCTGATTGTTGAAGGCGTCAGCTGTGATGATATCCGGGAGGGTGAGCTTGGCAACTGCTGGTTTGTCACCGCCTGCACGACTCTAGCACAGGAGCCAAAACTTCTTCAGAAGGTACGAAGGGACTACTATAGTATAATGAAGTAAAACTAAGCATGTGCATATACTTGTGACGGTGGAATAATTTCTCATGTTGTGGTTTGTTGACAGACATAACGCCATCAGCTGACTGTTATCTAGTCAATGTATCAAATACAAACCTTTTTGTGAAAACATTTAGCTGAGGCGCGCTTGTGAATGTATAGACCTATGTCTAAGTAATAGCGCGACTGTTGTTGCTGTCAGGTGTTGCCAGGAGCCAAGGATCAAGAATGGGATGAGAAGAACGTCTACGCCGGCATATTTCACTTCCAGTTTTGGAGGTTTGGGGAATGGCTGGAAGTCGTTGTCGATGATCGATTGCCTACTAAAGATGGGAAATTGATTTTCTGTCAGTCAAAGTCCAGAAACGAATTCTGGAGTGCTCTTCTGGAAAAAGCATATGCCAAGTGAGAGGTTTTATATTTTATAATTACTGTTTTGGTGTGAGAACTTTCATATTTTATATTAACTGCTTTCGTGTGAGAACTTTTATAGTTTATAATTACTGCTTTCGTGTGAGAACTATTATAGTTTATAATTACTGCTTTCGTGTGAGAACTATTATAGTTTATAATTACTGGTTTGGTGTGAGCACTTTTATATTTTATAATTACTGTTTTCGTTCGACAATTAAGCCCTTATACCTGATCACTCCGTGTTCAAAATGAGTTTTCAGACATGACAGAAACGGCAAAACTTCGACGGCATCAAAATACAAAAATAGAATCAACCTTCATTAGACATGAATAAGGACTAGAAGAAGAGTAGTTTGCTTGGTATACATCCAGAACGACCAAACGACTAACTAGGTACAAAAAATACAGATATCTCTACGACGTTGACCACAGTGTAAAGAGTGCGTATATCTGTCCGAAGTTAACCACAATGTAAAGAGTGCGTAAGTCTTTCCGAACATAACCACAATGTAAAGAATGAGTATATCTGTCCGCAGGTTATCACAATGTAAAGAGTGCGTATGTCTGTCCTAAGTTGACCACAATGTAAAGAGTGCGTATGTCTGTCCTAAGTTGACCACAATGTAAAGAGTGCGTATGTCTGTCCTGAGTTGACCACAGTTGACCACACGTGTTTGATGTTGATCCTGTCCCTTTCTTATCCGGCAGATTGTATGGTGATTATGAATCTTTGAGAACTGGTCGCGTGGCTGATGCCATGGTGGACTTCACCGGCGGGGTTCCACAGTCTCTCTGCCTGGACAAACATGACTTCGCGGACGAGAATGAGAAGACAAACCTGTTCAGCAAACTCTGTGCTGCCAAGGATTCCAGTGCCATGGTCACGTGTCACATCCAGGTCCGTTCATTCGTGCACTCGTGTACTGTGTGTACAAGCATAACATGTTCTTAACATGAGTGAGGCTTTCCCTGCGCTCAGATCCTGAGGCATCAAACGTCACAATGATCGAATGGCTTATTATGGTTTGTTTTTAATCTGCTGATCAGGTGCTTCTTGAAGGCCCAATTCTGACCTGCTCAGTGTTGCGTGTATATTTCTGACGAGTTAATATCCCCATGTCTTACACACACCTGTATATGTATATCTTTCCCATGGCAATTCATGGTGATTGACACATGTACGCAATCTGTGGCTTTTTCAGTTATCACTACAGGCCTGCTAATTTCTCTGATGTACATCATTTGTATACAATGGAGACTGCAGAAGCTTTATCTCATGTTCCGTGTAACTACACTTGGAAGTTATTATATCATGTCCGGCGTGTATAAATCGCTGTTCGATCTCTCATTGTTACACTGCATACGAATCTCTTTACCTTATGTCTTATAGGGCCCTGCCAACATGATTGGTCAGCCGACGTCCCACGGTTTGATCAATGGTCACGGGTATGTCGTCACTGCCGCCAAATCCATCAAAGTAGCCAAGGCCATGCAAGGTGCGGTGGGGGCGTCCGAACTGAACATGGTCAGATTACACAACCCCTGGGGCACGGACGTGTGGACAGGGGCATGGTCTTCAGGGTGAGTGCTCTGCACTGGACACATGTCTATACACAACTTCTCTTTTACCTATTGCTAGCTATTATATTATCATATGTTCCTTTGCAAACGGATATTTCAAGTTGTTTTGGAAATGGGTCTTAATTGCGACTGTCGACTTTGAACGCCCATTAACGAGTGGTACTCGAATGTCGGACGATACAGAGTATATTGTTCATCTGTGGTTCATTCTTAGACTATAGTAGTCATCAACGTGTAATTACGCAAGTGATCAGGATACTTTAGCAGTCTCGACCAGTGAAATATCACCGAAATGAAATACCATATATGATGTGACATGTTTTACGTCTTCTCTGCAATCAGATCAAAGGAGTGGAACTCAATGAATCCTAACGAAAGGGACAAACTTGGACTCCGATTTCAGCAAGAAGCCGAATTCTGGTAAATAGGCCTACCAAGCTCCAATAACTTCCTAGGTATTCATAAAGCAAAAGCTGTGCATTCTTTACATATATTAATCTCTGTCTTTTGGCACAGAAACGTTGGGACTCCAGTAGTGACATCGGCGTTCAGATCAGTGTTTCCTTTATTCCACAGGATGTCTTTCTCAGACTTTATCTCCAATTTCACCAACGTGGATATTTGCCATTTTGTGAACACGTCTTTCTTCAGTATGAAGAAAACCTATAGCGAGGCTCTTCTTCACGGCCGCTGGGCTCAGAATGGGCGAAATGGTGGATCGGAGAAACACTCCGCCACGTTCCTCAGCAACCCACAGGTGAGTGAAACACCTGACTTCCAACCATCATCACTTCCTGATAATGCTAACTAGCTCACAATTTCAAGTAAAGACAGTCTTCTTCATATCAAACGTGGACTGGATGAAGTTTAAAGTCATCTGCTGTCTAAGTGTAGTCAACTCGTGTCCACTTATATCTGAACACCAAGGAGATCGAAGAATTTTCTCTAAAATTTTCATCGTATTAGCCGGGTCACGACTTATTTTGTGTGATGTTTATTTGCCAATGCAGCCTTTAAGAAAACTTTCATAAAGATCAATTGAACATTATAGCGATGTACATTTCTCATTCTCCTTGGTTTCTTAGACTGCATGGTTACTTTCTTTCGCCTGTCTCCGTCTTAGGCCCCACACCACCCATTTTCCTTCAGTATCCCGCATTGTTGTTTACCTCCCCAGTACGTGTTCGATGTGACGTCACCGACTGACCATGTCATGGTGTGCCTAGAGCAGAACGACATTCGCCAGGACCGACAGTTTGAAGTGGAACTTCTCGAAATCGGGTTCAATATTATGAAGGTCAGATATTTCCTTCATTATAAAAGTAGTTTGTATATTGAAAATTCATATTTGTTCCGGTTTGTCCAAATTATACAAGTTGACTACATGTATATCTTGCAATAAACACCCTGCTTGCATAGACCAAGATTACAGTCAGGAATAAAGCGGGGTGTAAATAGTTCCAGTCATTTGATTTATTTGTTTATTTATTTGATTGGTGTTTTACGTCGTAGTCAAGAATATTTCACTTATACGATGGCGGCCAGCATTATGGTGGGAGGAAACCGTTATCCAGTTATTTGACCTTCAGTGTGTGATAGTCTAATCAATGGAGAGCTTATAAGTGGAAATGGCTTTCTCAGATATTGTCCTGTAGCGTCTTCGCGATTGTTGAGGAAACTATTCTCATACTTTGGGGTTTCTAGATGCACGAAATACAGCCAATTTGTGATAAAAGCTGCTGATTCTCTCGAAGCCCTGCCTAAAGTCGCGTCCACGTTGGGAGATTTGACGCAATGACTCGTCGATAGTATGGGATTAGTCGGTTTCATAAGCCGATGCGATTTGCTGATTGCTACAATCACATGAAATAGCCCATGTCTTGTTTTATTCAGTTAGTCGAATTCGACGAGTCGACTCGACACACGCACCACGTGAACGTCGCTTGTCAAATATAATCTTACTGTAGTGAGAACATCGTAAAGAACTTCATTTCTTTCAGACTACGCGTGTGATATAAACATACTTTACTTGTCGTCGACAGGTGGAAGAGAACCGGAGGTACAGAGTGCACATCCCTGGGGATAAAATCGTTACGTCAGAGTACAGTAAGTCGCGGAGTGTGTTCCAGATGGTGACGATGGAGAGGGGTCGCTATGTCCTCATCCCCACCACAGACAAACCGGGGCAAAACGGAGAGTTCCTGCTGCGTCTCTTCACGGGGGCTAGCGCTGGGGCCAAGTAAGTTTGCACAAGTGAAGCACACTAAATAATCTGGAAATTCTCGGGGAAATGTCCAGACAAGCTACAGGTGGTCATGTTATTACGCAAATACTTCAGAAACCATCAAAACAGTGGTCATCAACATCGATTACATAAGCCACGAGCTTATATATTTCTGAAAATGTTTATTAGAAACCAGTGTGGTTTAATATTGAGTGCCTATATGGACACCCCGCCGGTATCATTCAGTCGAACAGGGCCTAATCTACGGCACATTACGGCAATAATTAACTAAGATGAACTTACTTTTTGTGACGGGGATGCTCTATTGGAGTTTGAACCAATGACCCTTAATGGAACCATAGTCTGCGCTTCTACCACAATGTCAAATAGGAATTCCCGTCGGTCCGCTTGTTTAGTCAAACAGATCATACTAAGATATACTTGTAAAGAAATAAATGCCTTGGCTGTATGCTTAGCGACATCGGTAAATCAGTTATAAACGTTTAAGATGTAGGCAGGCACTTAGTCTCTGTAAACCGGACCGTCCTAACCTACCAGTTGAGTAGACATACGGCTACGGTCCTCCGCATAAGGAGAGTAGCAGGCACTAAGAGCACGTTTTTTGAAGCTCGAATGCGGCATTGCATGGACGAGGCGTCGCTTTAAATACGATCTTCCAGCGAACACTTTCTCCTTCACAGTATCGCATTAATCATGTATGATGTTGACTGTAGCGATATTTCATAATTACTGTATGTTGTACAGAGAGCTAACTCTGGAATGTCCTGCATCGAACTGTTGTTCCAAGCCACACGCCATGGCCACGTTCCTGAACGTAAGGAAGGCAGAGGGAATCAAAAACCCACAAGAGAAAGGAAGTAAGTGTAACCATACACTCTATTTCAAGGTTTCAGAAAATGATTTGTCTAGCCAACTACTACAATTCAGCTCAAAACCGTGTAAATGTCCAAGCTGACCAATAACGTAAGTACATCATCGTCAACCTTAGAGATGCCGCATATACTTGTGCATGCTTTCCTCACATATATCTCCTGATATAACGTATGCGGAACTATTTCCTTCCACGTGTCCAGCTCTGGACCCTCGGGTGATCATTCGGTGTGAGGGAGAGAAGTTGAAATCTACACCCGACAAGCACACTCAGAACCCTGAATGGAACTTCAAGTGTATCTTCTACCGCAAGAAACCAGAACTACCTATTAGTGTGGAGGTGGGTATTTAAATATTTGAATGATCTGACAAACGTCTTTCTCCTGTAATATGCATTCTTGATTCACCAGTTTGAGCAGCTCAGTATAGGGTTACTTCACCACTTGGCAACCAAGTTTTCTTTTTTGCAAGCAAAGTTATACATGTGTGACCCTTTTACATGTACTACATACATGCCTTTAGTTGCACAGTTAATGTCCACGTCTTTACAACAGTAAAATTCAATGTTTCAGATTTGGAACCACAACGCTGTTGTGGACGACTTCATTGGAGAGGCTTGTGTGGATGACCACGGGACAGAAGATGGGGTGGAGAAAACCTACAAACTCTTCGGCCGAAAGAAGGAAAAAGACGTCCAGCAAGATGGTCAACTCTTCGTGGAAGTGAAATCCAGCCACGACCTTACATACCTGTAAAGGCTGATCTATACGTTCTCTCTGTAAAGGGAGATAACAAAGGACTGTGATATAAATGTTACATGCCACCACGCCGCGTCGCTAACAACACTCACTGAACCTCACGCACTGCAAACATAGATACTCGAATGTATGGTGATATTGACGGCTTAACGGAACAAACAATTCCTGAAAACCCATGGAATGGTGCCTGGGAGGAATGGTGCCTGGGAGGAATGGCCTCATTTCATAAATGGACCCAACTGCACAATACAGGGCGAAACATTCAAATACTGCCAGAAACAATTAGAGCTGAAACGTTCCCGAATCATGTTCAAAACTAGACAACCTTTTGTCGACCAAGGATCGACTGGCTTTTATACCCAATCTCTAAAAGGAGATCGACTGGCTTTTGTACCCAACCTCTAAAAGTAGACACCATAGTTAAGTGAAAGACAAGAGTATACAAAAACATTTGTTATGACCATAAAGACCTGACCCTAGACAATTCCACAGTAAGTGGGTTGACTAAGTTTTCTGGGCAAATCGTCGGCGTATTTTACACACGTCTTGGACTTGCCAGAAGTTGGCATTGGACATAAGAATGTTATATTTTACCCCTACATGTACATATATGACGATGGAATTGAAAGCCAAACTGTGATAATTTCAGAACTGATGTAAAGAATAAAACTTTGAGATTCATTATGACAAGTTCCAATTGCGTGGTACATGTATGACGCCAACTAGATCTGACGCACCACTCACTTCTGATCCGCCTGATAACCTACCTGGTAGCACCTGAACCGTCGTTTCGCTACACAGTCGAGCGAAACCCACGCCTAAACTTCCCAAAATATGTATGCCAGAATTCAACTGGACGAACACTGGACGTGCTCTGGGTTTTTCTTCAGACACAGAAAACCTTACAAGTAGAGGCTACTAGATCTGACTTCAATAAGCCGATTAACCAATGGCCAGTGAGGTCGAAGGCTCTCATCTTACTCTCGCTGGGTTGGCGGCGACTTTAAGTCAGAACGTTGCCTGACAGTACCTGGTGAAGAGAGGTGGTTTACTGCGGTTTCCCATAAAACCTTCCGACATGGTGTACCTGAAGAGCTCTTCACTGCAGTTGTATAGAACACCCATAACATAAATAACCAAATTTGTGAATTCACCATGATTTAAATCTAGACAGACTTCTGCTCACAGTCCTACATATACAGTTTATTTGTCGTTTCTGGCATTTCTGCACTGTTCTACTAGGACAAAGTTCCCCTGCGACATGCGGCACACCATCACATTATTAGTCACGAGGTCAGCTAAATGAATAGTCTAGGTACACAGCATAACCACCCATGTGATCCACCAGTCTCATATGATGTAAACCTCAGCATTGCAATTAAAATTAATATGATGGTTCATTATCTTTCACCTGGTTGGAAAGAAATTTGGGGCAAAAGTTTGTTGATTATTTATAGTAATGAAAATACCCAATGACTGGTTTCTGTCCAGTATTCAGCAAAACACATCAGTATGATGCTTTTGTTTTTTCATTTCTCAGACCATTATGTGCATGTATGCAAATTAAAGCGGAATAATACAAAATATTTTATACACCTCACTTCTCATACAATGGCAATACAACATCTATTCACGTACTAAAAATGTAGAAAACTTGCAAATATTAAGAAAAAATGTCGCCAAGTAAATGCGATATATGAGAAGGTTTACAGGGCAAATAAAAATGCTTCTTTGATTAGATATACAAAATAATCTCAACATTTCATGAAATAATTTTGGTTCACTCTTTATACAATGTCCACGGATCACTTGTATTTAAATGATGTCCACGGATCAATTGTCTGTATACGATGTGAATGGATCACTTGTATGTATACAATGTACATGGATCACTTGTATTTATACGATGTGCATGGATCACTTGTATTTAAACGATGTCCATGGATCACTTGTATTTATACGATGTGAATGGATCACTTGTATGTATACAATGTACATGGATTACTTGTATGTAAACGATGTCCATGGATCAATTGTCTTTATACAATGTACATGGATCACTTGTATTTATACAATGTCCATGGATCACTTGTATCATACGATGTGCATGGATCACTTGTATTTAAACAATGTGCATGGATCACTGGTATTTATACGATGTGCATGGATCACTTGTATTTAAACAATGTCCACGGATCACTGGTATTTATATGATGTGCACGGATCACTTGTATTTAAACGATGTCCATGGATCACTTGTATTTATACAATGTCCACAGATCACTTGTATTTATACAATGTCCACGGATCACTTGTATTTAAACAATGTCCACGGATCACTTGTATTTATACGATGTCCACGGATCACTTGTATTTCTACGATGTCCACGGATCACTTGTATTTATACAATGTCCACGGATCACTTGTATTTATACAATGTCCACGGATCACTTGTATTTATACAATGTACACGGATCACTTGTATTTATACAATGTCCACGGATCACTTGTATCTATACAATGTCCACAGATCACTTGTATTTATACAATGTCCACGAATCACTTGTATTTATACAATGTACACGGATCACATAATTTTCAAGCAAAACAAAAATAGACACATGACATCAGCCACTGCTAAATTAAAGTGAAGGCTGTGAAAGAGTATGAATAGGTGTATTTGTATGTTTGGGGTTTTACGATGTACTCAATACTTTTAAATGCAAGATTTTAAAGTCATGGAGAAAAAGATGTGAAAAGAAAAAATGTGAAATAGACAGTAGGTATGCATGAAAGCTACAAATGATGGATTTATAAATATGGGTTACATTCACCTATACAGGGAAAATTGGAAATACAGTGTCTTAAGATAACATTTCAATCATCTTTGCTGACAGTTACATTGTATTTCTTGTTTATGAATTAGTGTCCAGATTTAGGTATTTGACCTACTTAGAGAGAATGGAACCTGATTAAAAGACAAGACAATAGATAATATAACCATTGTTATTTCTGAACCAGACATAAAATGCTACAGCCAATTATTTCTTATGTGCTTAGTTACTATAAATCAAATTGCTATCTGGAATTCTTACAGAGCCATGGGATACTCCATGTTAGAGAAACCGGAATGACGCTATTAGGTCACTTGTACCCTACACACAAAACATTGTCTGTGCGATATTAATGAAAACATAATAATTTACGCTTGACTGGTTAAAATTGATAACATAGCTGTGCTTTCCAAATTCTCAATGTGCACGAACAACTGTCACACCTCGCTTACGCAAATGGTATTTAAACTTAATGTCGAATACTTCATCGACACTATATATTTGGTCTTGTGTTGTCTTTTAAAAATCATATGAGAAGGGCTCCAGACAAAGGCGACACCACAAATTAATTCTAGTATAACAACAGATTTTATACTGACTTTGCCAACCTCCACAACTAGACAAACTGTGTTATGTATTTTCTCGCTGCAGAATCCTTCTTGAGCTCCAAATATGGAAATTTGAAAAAACTCCCCCCAGGGTTCTTCACTGACCTAATATGTGTGTCAACAATGACCCAATTCCTGGAGAAATTTGAGATGCTTCTGGCAGCTTTTACCATAGAGGTAGAATTCTAGAGATTATCAAGTGTTGGCAGAAAATATGCATAAAACCAACCTCAGTGACTACTCAATAACAGTATCATACATAACGGATTTATATGCACTTTCATAAAATGTTATTGTCTCGAAGTAACAATACATGAATAGGAATAAATAATGAATCTGGACACTAAATTTTGAACAAGGTTACAACAGAACATACATGTACAGGTATGAGTTACACGTACAGGTATGGGTTACAACAAGGAGGCACTCTAAGGATTCTTTCATTGTCATCTGACTGAAAAATTGTTAAGTATGAGGTTAAACCACAAACATTCACTCATTAACACTATGAAGGTACATTTAGCTATGTCAGAAGTAAATCAGTCACATTAAACAGGAAAAACTGCTGTCTTGGTGAGTCATGATTTCTCATATAATATATGTTCCTCATGTTGTCCATAAAATATTGTTTTTTCCCAGATGTATTATAAAGTGAACAAATCACATTATCACAAATCGTCCAATAGATCATCTGCATCTACAACTTCTGCTGCAGACTTGTTTGAGGCTCCTGAACCTGACTTTCGCATGCTGGAGCGTCTGTGGAAAAAGGAACACACAGCATATTAAATATGGACACACCTCATCAAGCATACAGTGAGTCACAAGTCAGAATTTATGATTTTGTCAGAACTATTGAGGCTCCTGAACCTGACTTTTGCATGCTGGAGCGTCTATGGAAAAAGGAACACACAGCATATTAAATATGGACACACCTCATCTAGCACACAGTGAGTCACAAGTCAGAATTTATGATTTTGTCAGAACTATTGAGGCTCCTGAACCTGACTTTTGCATGCTGGAGCGTCTATGGAAAAAGGAACACACAGCATATTAAATATGGACACACCTCATCAAGCACACAGTGAGTCACAAGTCAGAATTTATGATTTTGTCAGAACTATTGAGGCTCCTGAACCTGACTTTTGCATGCTGGAGCATCTATGGAAAAAGGAACACACAGCATATTAAATATGGACACACCTCATCAAGCACACAGTGAGTCACAAGTCAGAATTTATGATTTTGTCAGAACTATTGAGGCTCCTGAACCTGACTTTTGCATGCTGGAGCGTCTATGGAAAAAGGAACACACAACATATTAAATATGGACACACCTCATCAAGCACACAGTGAGTCACAAGTCAGAATTTATGATTTTGTCAGAACTATTGAGGCTCCTGAACCTGACTTTTGCATGCTGGAGAGTCTATGGAGAAAGGAACGTACAGCATATTAAATATGGACACACCTCATCAAGCACACAGTGAGTCACATGTCGAATTTATGATTTTGTCAGAACTATTGAGGCTCCTGAACCTGACTTTTGCATGCTGGAGCATCTATGGAAAAAGGAACACACAGCATATTAAATATGGACACACCTCATCAAGCACACAGTGAGTCACAAGTCAGAATTTATGATTTTGTCAGAACTATTGAGGCTCCTGAACCTGACTTTTGCATGCTGGAGCGTCTATGGAAAAAGGAACACACAACATATTAAATATGGACACACCTCATCAAGCACACAGTGAGTCACAAGTCAGAATTTATGATTTTGTCAGAACTATTGAGGCTCCTGAACCTGACTTTTGCATGCTGGAGCGTCTATGGAGAAAGGAACGTACAGCATATTAAATATGGACACACCTCATCAAGCATACAGTGAGTCACATGTCGAATTTATGATTTTGTCAGAACTATTAATTACCAATATGTCCCAAATTTATGGGCCGATATTAACCTCTGTCTGACTGATCAATGCTATTTCAGAGGAAGATGACCATGTCAGCTTAATATCTCCAGAACGAAAAGGTGGATTGAAGATTTATTTCACCTTTATAATTCACCTTAATAACTTTCCAGGTTTTCCTGTCCGTCTGTTTGTCCATTTGTCGCACTATTCACTACAAATCTTGTCAGTTAGGCTTACAAACCTAACTTGAACAAACATGGTTTGAACCTCTGGAGAGAAGGCCACATGGGTATAGAGACAGGAGTCGTACACTGTGTATAGAGACAGGAGTCAAGCACATGGGTATAGAGACAGGAGTCATGCACATGGGCATAGAGACAGGAGTCATGCACATGGGTATAGAGACAGGAGTCATGCACATGGGTATAGAGACAGGAGTAATACACATGGGTACAGAGACAGGAGTTATGCACATGGGTATACAGACAGGAGTCATACACATGGGTATAGAGACAGGAGTAATACACATGGGTATAGAGACAGGAGTCATACACATGGGTATAGAGACACGAGTCATACACATGAATATAGAGACAGGAGTAATACACATGAATATAGAGACAGGAGTAATACACATGGGTATAGAGACAGGAGTCAAGCACATGGGTATAGAGACATACATACACACGGGTATAGAGACATACATACACACGGGTATAGAGACATACATACACACGGGTATAGAGACATACACACACACGGGTATAGGGTCATACATACACACGGGTATAGAGACATACATACACACGGGTATAAAGACATACATACACACGGGTATAGAGACATACATACACATGGGTATAGAGACATACATACACATGGGTATAGAGACATACATACACATGGGTATAGAGACATACATACACACGGGTATAGAGACATACATGCACATGGGTATAGAGACATACATACACACGGGTATAGAGACATACATACACATGGGTATAGAGACATACATACACACGGGTATAAAGACATACATACACATGGGTATAGAGACAGGACTCATACACATGGGTATAGAGAAATACATACACATGGGTATAGAGACAGGACTCATACACATGGGTATAGAGACATACATACACACGGGTATAGAGACATACATACACATGGGTATAGAGACATACATACACACGGGTATAGAGACATACATACACACGGGTATAGAGACATACATACACACGGGTATAGAGACATACATACACACGGGTATAGAGACATACATACACATGGGTATAGAGACATACATACACACGGGTATAGAGACATACATACACACGGGTATAGAGACATACATACACACGGGTATAGAGACATACATACACACGGGTATAGAGACATACATACACACGGGTATAGAGACATACATACACACGGGTATAGAGACATACATACACACGGGTATAGAGACATACATACACACGGGTATAGAGACATACATACACACGGGTATAGAGACATACATACACACGGGTATAGAGACATACATACACACGGGTATAGAGACATACATACACACGGGTATAGAGACATACATACACACGGGTATAGAGACATACATACACACGGGTATAGAGACATACATACACACGGGTATAGAGACATACATACACACGGGTATAGAGACATACATACACACGGGTATAGAGACATACATACACACGGGTATAGAGACATACATACACACGGGTATAGAGACATACATACACACGGGTATAGAGACATACATACACACGGGTATAGAGACATACATACACACGGGTATAGAGACATACATACACACGGGTATAGAGACATACATACACACGGGTATAGAGACATACATACACACGGGTATAAAGACATACATACACATGGGTATAGAGACAGGACTCATACACATGGGTATAGAGAAATACATACACACGGGTATAGAGACATACATACACATGGGTATAGAGACATACATACACACGGGTATAGAGACATACATACACACGGGTATAGAGACATACATACACACGGGTATAGAGACATACATACACACGGGTATAGAGACATACATACACATGGGTATAGAGACATACATACACACGGGTATAGAGACATACATACACACGGGTATAGAGACATACATACACACGGGTATAGAGACATACATACACACGGGTATAGAGACATACATACACATGGGTATAGAGACATACATACACACGGGTATAGAGACATACATACACACGGGTATAGAGACATACATACACACGGGTATAGAGACATACATACACACGGGTATAGAGACATACATACACACGGGTATAGAGACATACATACACACGGGTATAGAGACATACATACACACGGGTATAGAGACATACATACACACGGGTATAGAGACATACATACACACGGGTATAGAGACATACATACACACGGGTATAGAGACATACATACACACGGGTATAGAGACATACATACACACGGGTATAGAGACATACATACACACGGGTATAGAGACATACATACACACGGGTATAGAGACATACATACACACGGGTATAGAGACATACATACACACGGGTATAGAGACATACATACACACGGGTATAGAGACATACATACACACGGGTATAGAGACATACATACACACGGGTATAGAGACATACATACACACGGGTATAGAGACATACATACACACGGGTATAGAGACATACATACACACGGGTATAGAGACATACATACACACGGGTATAGAGACATACATACACACGGGTATAGAGACATACATACACATGGGTATAGAGACATACATACACACGGGTATAGAGACATACATACACACGGGTATAAAGACATACATACACATGGGTATAGAGACAGGACTCATACACATGGGTATAGAGAAATACATACACACGGGTATAGAGACATACATACACATGGGTATAGAGACATACATACACACGGGTATAGAGACATACATACACACGGGTATAGAGACATACATACACACGGGTATAGAGACATACATACACACGGGTATAGAGACATACATACACATGGGTATAGAGACATACATACACATGGGTATAGAGACATACATACACACGGGTATAGAGACATACATACACACGGGTATAGAGACATACATACACATGGGTATAGAGACATACATACACACGGGTATAGAGACATACATACACACGGGTATAGAGACATACATACACACGGGTATAGAGACATACATACACACGGGTATAGAGACATACATACACACGGGTATAGAGACATACATACACACGGGTATAGAGACATACATACACACGGGTATAGAGACATACATACACACGGGTATAGAGACATACATACACACGGGTATAGAGACATACATACACACGGGTATAGAGATTATGCATGATATACATGACAATATAAACATTGTCACAAAAGTCAAAAATTCCACTTCACTGATACCACCTGGCTTTCCCGCTCTCCTACCTCAATGAAAATGAATAGATTTTCTGTTGGTTGCAAATACACTTTAATATCCCACTCACATATGATTAGGGGGTCAGACCTCACCTGTCTGTAGCCTCCCCCTGCCCCCTGAAATCACCCTGGCGAGCACTGGCTTGGAAGGTGTCTGCTCCCTCCCATATCTCACCAGCCCACACATACCCCATTTGTCATCATATATGATCGGGGAAGGGGGGGGGGGGGCTTACCTGTCTGTAGCCTCCCCCCTGCCCCCTGACCTCACCCTGGGGAGGACTGGATGGTGTCTGCTCCCTCCCATGTCTCACCCACCCACACATACCTCATTTGTCATCACATATGATCGGAGGGGGGGGGGGACCTTACCTGTCTGTAGCCTCCCCCCTGCCCCCTGACCTCACCCTGGGGACGACTGGCTTGGAAGGTGTCCGCTCCCTCCCATGTCTCACCCACCCACACATACCCCATTTGTCATCACATATGATCGGAGGGGGGGGGGGGACCTTACCTGTCTGTAGCCTCCCCCCTGCCCCCTGACCTCACCCTGGGGAGGACTAGCTTGGAAGGTGTCTGCTCCCTCCCATATCTCACCCACCCACACATACCCCATTTGTCATCATATATGATCAGGGGTGGGGGGGGAAACTTACCTGTCCGTAGCCTCCCCCCTGCCCCCTGACCTCACCCTGAGGAGGACTGGATGGTGTCTGCTCCCTCCCATGTCTCACCCACCCACACATACCCCACTTCAGTACTCCAGATGAATACATTTTTGTGGCAGTACAGTACTCCTCCAAATTTCAGCAGAGGAGAACTGGCTTTTATCTGACGAGTACTACCTAATCAGAGAAAAAGACGCTATTCTTAGTCTATTCTTTGTTATCAGCATTGTCCTCATGATTTTGATTCTCATTATTTCTAAAACTGACGTGTCTACAGCAGCCATCACCAGTGATGTCACCAGGTATTTGGTGGATCATGTGGCCATTTTAAGTGGGTCCTAGGAGTATTTAATGGGTCCTGAATAAAATGCTGTTTTTTTCTTTTTTCTTTTCTTCTTTGGACAAATTGTAGAGAAAAACATGTTTTACAGGATGTTACTAAACATTTGAATATGTAACGTTTCAAACTGAAGGTGCAATCTTCTGCACCTGAGAAATGGTCTTACAGCAAGAAAAATGATGACTTTTCAGGGCCATATCTAGAAAAAAACATTAATATTCTATTTGCAAATGTAAGGTGTGCTACCAGTACTTGAACTAAATAAATGTTCAGATTATGACTAGCTTGACCAAGACTATTTCAGCTTACATGCTTTATGCTGAATTTTTTTCATCAAATTATGAAAGAAAATGTTTTTGCTAAAAATCACAACTGAAGTCAGATGGAGCATATAATCAGATGCCTTTTCAAGGAGCTTAACTGATGGGCATAAATTATTATTATGCAGTTGTTGCAAAACTCAGATGAGGAAAGATTATCATAATTCTAAAATACAGTTAGAGTGCAAGTTATCACACTTAAATGTAGCAGAGTTCAACAGCAACGTGCAGGAATTCATTAAGGTTTGTAATGATCTGGAATTTCCATACAGGTCTTGTTGCTGTCATACTTTTTTAACACACCCCAGCTTGTCTTTGGTTGTTTGTTGCTGCTTTTAGGTACCAAAACTCCTTGGAAAATCTCCTCAAAGATTTCAAAACTTTGACATCCTTTCACTTGACAATGTGCGCGACTCGTACCTTGCCAGTCAGCTCCCTCCCATATCTCACCCACCCACTCACACCCCACTTGTCATAATATATGATCAGAGTGACAAATCTTACCTGTCTGTGGCCTCTCCCCTGCCCCCTGACCTGACCCTAGGGAGAACTGGCTTGGATGGCGTCTGCTTCCTTCCACCACTTGCCTGTCGTCTGGGACTAGAGCAATCAAAATCAAGACACCATGCAATCAGCTAATACAATACATGGAAAATATGAAGTTCTTACAATTCGCTGCTGGAACAAAAACACAACATTCAACTTCTTCCAATGGCTGCTACAGAAGTATTGACAAGTATCTCCCATGCAGGTTAATTAAAAACAATTGAGGTTTACATGTATGTGCAGAAATGTAGTGAAGTTTTGGATACCGTCTGGATGCTGCTGTAGACTCTATGTCATCCCCATCATCCAACACCAGGGAGGAGTCGCTCTCGATCCTTCTGACACTAGCCCCACCTCTTCTTCTCTTTGTGGGAGGAGTCTGTGGCAATATTGATAGATTCGTCATTTCATGTGCATATGCAATGTAGTGGTTGTGTGAAGAAAACAAAAACATACTGAAAAATTTAAATAAAAACTCATAAAATACACTGATGTATACACATGTATACCTGTCAGTGGCTTACACTGCGTAGATGTGAACTAATAGTAAAGAATAGTTTACTCTCTGACTTAAATGTGTGTTCAAATGAAGTTATGAGCAGCAGCTGGTATCAGAATATTTCTGCACAATACTCAAGAGGAAACAGTGTTCCAAATAGTGTTATCAATATCAAACCCAGTACCAGAATCACATCACTTTTTAAAGTATAAGAGCATTCTTTAATCAACTAAATGTAGTTCTAATGGTTGGAGTCAGTTCACAAGCTAGGACATTTGTCATGTACAAATGTGTGTGTGACCTGTGACATGTACTCACTCAGTTTCATACACTCAAAAAGAAATGTTCTTGAGTACGACATAAAAAACACCTCAATAAACCACTACATGTATATAATATTCTATTAATACCTTCTCATCATCTGTTGTGTCTTCATTACTGGAAATAAAACAAACATACATCATAAAATCAAACATTTTAATCCGATGTTCACATACATGTATGGAAACAAAGAAGACCTATAGAATCAGACACTAGGAAAAATAAAAAAATGAAGAATAAAACCCCTTGGAGTAAACTTTGCAAGCATTTTGGATGGCTGTGTAAATGATGAGCTTACTAACAGCAGCAGTCAAGCATTTTTGATGGCTTTGTAAATGATGAGCTTACTAACAGCAGCAGTCAAGCATTTCTGATGGCTTTGTAAATGATGAGCTTACTAACAGCAGCAGTCAAGCATTTTTGATGGCTTTGTAAATGATGAGCTTACTAACAGCAGCAGTCAAACACTTTGATGGCTTTGTAAATGATGAGCTTACTCACAGCAGCAGTCAAACTTTTTTGATGGCTTTGTAAATGATGTGCTTACTAACAGCAGCAGTCAAGCATTTCTGATGGCTTTGCAAATGATGATCTTACTCACAGCAGCAGTCAAACATTTCTGGATGGCTTTGTACATGATGAGCTTACTAACAGAAGCAGTCAAGCATTTTTGATGGCTTTGCAAATGATGAGCTTACTCACAGCAGCAGTCAAGCATTTTTGATGGCTTTGTAAATGATGAGCTTACTAACAGCAGCAGTCAAGCATTTTTGATGGCTTTGTAAATGATGAGCTTACTAACAGCAAGCAGTCAAGCATTTTTGACGGCTTTGCAAATGATGAGCTTACTAACAGCAGCAGTCAAGCATTTTTGACGGCTTTGTAAATGATGAGCTTACTAACAGCAGCAGTCAAACATTTTTGATGGCTTTGTAAATGATGAGCTTACTAACAGCAGCAGTCAACATTTTTGACGGCTTTGCAAATGATGAGCTTACTAACAGCAGCAGTCAAGCATTTTTGATGGCTTTGTAAATCATGAGCTTACTAACAGCAGCAGTCAAGCATTTTTGATGGCTGTGTAAATGATGAGCTTACTAACAGCAGCAGTCAAGCATTTTTGATGGCTTTGTAAATGATGAGCTTACTAACAGCAGCAGTCAAGCATTTTTGATGGCTTTGTAAATGATGAGCTTACTAACAGCAGCAGTCAAGCATTTTGGATGGCTGTGTAAATGATGAGCTTACTAACAGCAGCAGTCAAGCATTTTTGATGGCTGTGTAAATGATGAGCTTACTAACAGCAGCAGTCAAGCATTTTGGATGGCTGTGTAAATGATGAGCTTACTAACAGCAACAGTCAGACATTTCTGGATGGCTTTGCTAACAGGAGCGGTCATTTTGGGGTTCGCCTTGACCAAGTGTCTTCCCTTTAACATCGTAAAAATGATCAAAATGTTAACTGCAGGATTGGCAGACATTCTGTTTACAATTATCTTTGGATGAAATGTATTCATTTCACACAAAGGAATACCACTGATATTGGTGCCTAGGATGTCCAAACTACACGTGCCGTGTCAGCATGGAGTACACAAATCAGCCAAAAACCCAACAGAATTTCTACCCTACATGTCTGAGGCTGATATAACCTGAAGCTCACCTTCTGTCCTGGAGGCTATGTGCTGGACTTTCTCCACCTCCCGTTGCTGTTTGTTTGGATGTGCTGGCCTTTGGCGGAGAATCTAAAAGTGAACAACCACAATCTCTTAATACACATTGTTTGTTTGGATGTACTGGCCTTGGGAGGAGAATTTGTACGTGTACAGGCACAATCTCACTGTACACAATGTTTGTTTGGACGTACTGGCCTTGGGAGGAGAATTTGTACGTGTACAGCCACAATCTCATTGTACACAATGTTTGTTTGCACGTACTGGCCTTGGGAGGAGAATTTGTACGTGTACAGGCACAATCTCATTGTACACAATGTTTGTTTGGACGTACTGGCCTTGGGGGGAGAATTTGTACGTGTACAGCCACAATCTCTTTGTACACAATGTTTGTTTGGACGTACTGGCCTTGGGCGGAGTGATTGAGTGAGTGAGTGCTTGGGGTTTAACGTTGTGCTCAACAATTTTTCATATTACGACGAAGGAATCGACGAAGGGTGTATGTAATGTATCTCCTTGTTGCAGGACGGATTACCACCGCTCTTTTGTTTAGTGCGTTTCACTGTGACGACTTACCGAAGGTAAGTAAGCCGCCCCGCCCGAGCCATTATACTGATTACGGGTCAACCAGTCGTTGCACTATCCCCTTCATGCTGAACGCCAAGCGAGGAAGTTCCAACTTCCTCTTTTAAAGTCTTAGGTGTGACTCGACCCAGGATTGATCCTGGATCTACTGCTCCCGAAGCAGATGCTCTACCAACTGTGCTATCTCATTGTACACATTATTTGTTTGGATGTACTGGCCTTGGGGGGAGATTTTGTATGTGTACAGCCACAATCTCATGACGCACAGTGTTTGGACATACAGGTCTTGGGGGGAGAGTTCATATGTGTACAGCCACAATCTCATTGTACACATTGTTTGTTTGGACGTACTGGCCTTGGGGGGAGATTTTGTATGTGTACAGCCACAATCTCATGACGCACAGTGTTTGCACATACAGGTCTTGGGGGGAGAGTTCATATGTGTACAGCCACAATCTCATTGTACACATTGTTTGTTTGGACGTACTGGCCTTGGGGGGAGATTTTGTATGTGTACAGCCACAATCTCATTGTACACATTATTTGTTTGGATGTACTGGCCTTGGGAGGAGAATTTGTACGTGTACAGCCACAATCTCACTGTACACAATGTTTGTTTGGATGTACTGGCCTTGGGAGGAGAATTTGTACGTGTACAGCCACAATCTCTTTGTACACAATGTTTGTTTGTTTGGATGTACTGGCCTTGGGAGGAGAATTTGTATGTGAACACCCACAATCTCTTTGTACACAATGTTTGTTTGGATGTACTGGCCTTGGGAAGAGAATTTGTATGTGAACACCCACAATCTCTTTGTACACAATGTTTGTTTGGATGTACAGGCCTTGGGAGGAAAATTTGTACGTGTACACCCACAATCTCATTGTACACAATGTTTGTTTGGACGTACTGGCCTTGGGAGGAGAATTTGTACGTGTACAGCCACAATCTCACTGTACACAATGTTTGTTTGCACGTACTGGCCTTGGGAGGAGAATTTGTACGTGTACAGCCACAATCTCACTGTACACAATGTTTGTTTGGATGTACTGGCCTTGGGAAAAGAATTTGTACGTGTACAGCCACAATCTCACTGTACACAATGTTTGTTTGCACGTACTGGCCTTGGGAGGAGAATTTGTACGTGTACAGCCACAATCTCACTGTACACAATGTTTGTTTGCACGTACTGGCCTTGGGAGGAGAATTTGTACGTGTACAGCCACAATCTCACTGTACACAATGTTTGTTTGGACATACTGGCCTTGGGAGGAGAATTTGTACGTGTACAGCCACAATCTCAATGTACACAATGTTTGTTTGGACATACTGGCCTTGGGAGGAGAATTTGTACGTGTACAGCCACAATCTCACTGTACACAATGTTTGTTTGCACGTACTGGCCTTGGGAGGAGAATTTGTACGTGTACAGCCACAATCTCACTGTACACAATGTTTGTTTGCACGTACTGGCCTTGGGAAGAGAATTTGTACGTGTACAGCCACAACCTCACTGTACACAATGTTTGTTTGCACGTACTGGCCTTGGGAGGAGAATTTGTACGTGTACAGCCACAATCTCACTGTACACAATGTTTGTTTGCACGTACTGGCCTTGGGAGGAGAATTTGTACGTGTACAGCCACAATCTCACTGTACACAATGTTTGTTTGCACGTACTGGCCTTGGGAGGAGAATTTGTACGTGTACAGCCACAATCTCACTGTACACAATGTTTGTTTGGATGTACTGGCCTTGGGAAAAGAATTTGTACGTGTACAGCCACAATCTCACTGTACACAATGTTTGTTTGCACGTACTGGCCTTGGGAGGAGAATTTGTACGTGTACAGCCACAATCTCACTGTACACAATGTTTGTTAATGTTTGTTTGGACGTACTGGCCTTGGGAGGAGAATTTGTACGTGTACAGGCACAATCTCACTGTACACAATGTTTGTTTGGACGTACTGGCCTTGGGAGGAGAATTTGTACGTGTTACAGCCACAATCTCACTGTACACAATGTTTGTTTGCACGTACTGGCCTTGGGAGGAGAATTTGTACGTGTACAGGCACAATCTCATTGTACACAATGTTTGTTTGCATGTACTGGCCTTGGGAGGAGAATTTGTACGTGTACAGGCACAATCTCATTGTACACAATGTTTGTTTGGACGTACTGGCCTTGGGGGGAGAATTTGTACGTGTAAAGCCACAATCTCACTGTACACAATGTTTGTTTGACGTACTGGCCTTGGAGGAGAATTTGTACGTGTACAGGCACAATCTCACTGTACACAATGTTTGTTTGCACGTACAGGCCTTGGGAGGAGAATTTGTACGTGTACAGGCACAATCTCACTGTACACAATGTTTGTTTGCACGTACTGGCCTTGGGAGGAGAATTTGTACGTGTACAGCCACAATCTCACTGTACACAATGTTTGTTTGGACGTACTGGCCTTGGGAGGAGAATTTGTACGTGTACAGCCACAATCTCACTGTACACAATGTTTGTTTGCACGTACTGGCCTTGGGAGGAGAATTTGTACGTGTACAGCCACAATCTCACTGTACACAATGTTTGTTTGCACGTACTGGCCTTGGAGGAGAATTTGTACGTGTACAGCCACAATCTCACTGTACACAATGTTTGTTTGCACGTACAGGCCTTGGGAGGAGAATTTGTACGTGTACAGCCACAATCTCACTGTACACAATGTTTGTTTGCACGTACTGGCCTTGGGAGGAGAATTTGTACGTGTACAGCCACAATCTCACTGTACACAATGTTTGTTTGGACGTACTGGCCTTGGGAGGAGAATTTGTACGTGTACAGCCACAATCTCACTGTACACAATGTTTGTTTGCACGTACAGGCCTTGGGAGGAGAATTTGTACGTGTACAGCCACAATCTCACTGTACACAATGTTTGTTTGGACGTACTGGCCTTGGGAGGAGAATTTGTATGTGTACAGGCACAATCTCACTGTACACAATGTTTGTTTGCACGTACTGGCCTTGGGAGGAGAATTTGTACGTGTACAGCCACAATCTCACTGTACACAATGTTTGTTTGCACGTACTGGCCTTGGGAGGAGAATTTGTACGTGTACAGGCACAATCTCACTGTACACAATGTTTGTTTGCACGTACTGGCCTTGGGAGGAGAATTTGTACGTGTACAGCCACAATCTCACTGTACACAATGTTTGTTTGGACGTACTGGCCTTGGAGGAGAATTTGTATGTGTACAGGCACAATCTCACTGTACACAATGTTTGTTTGCACGTACTGGCCTTGGGAGGAGAATTTGTACGTGTACAGCCACAATCTCACTGTACACAATGTTTGTTTGCACGTACTGGCCTTGGAGGAGAATTTGTACGTGTACAGGCACAATCTCACTGTACACAATGTTTGTTTGCACGTACTGGCCTTGGGAGGAGAATTTGTACGTGTACAGCCACAATCTCACTGTACACAATGTTTGTTTGGACGTACTGGCCTTGGGAGGAGAATTTGTACGTGTACAGCCACAATCTCACTGTACGCAATGTTTGTTTGGACGTACTGGCCTTGGGAGGAGAATTTGTACGTGTACAGGCACAATCTCATTGTACACAATGTTTGTTTGGACGTACTGGCCTTGGGGGGAGAATTTGTACGTGTAAAGCCACAATCTCATTGTACACAATGTTTGTTTGGACGTACTGGCCTTGGGGGGAGAATTTGTACGTGTACAGGCACAATCTCACTGTACACAATGTTTGTTTGGACGTACTGGCCTTGGGAGGAGAATTTGTACGTGTACAGCCACAATCTCACTGTACACAATGTTTGTTTGCACGTACTGGCCTTGGGAGGAGAATTTGTACGTGTACAGCCACAATCTCACTGTACACAATGTTTGTTTGCACGTACAGGCCTTGGGAGGAGAATTTGTACGTGTACAGGCACAATCTCACTGTACACAATGTTTGTTTGCACGTACTGGCCTTGGGAGGAGAATTTGTACGTGTACAGGCACAATCTCACTGTACACAATGTTTGTTTGCACGTACTGGCCTTGGGAGGAGAATTTGTACGTGTACAGCCACAATCTCACTGTACACAATGTTTGTTTGCACGTACTGGCCTTGGGAGGAGAATTTGTACGTGTACAGCCACAATCTCACTGTACACAATGTTTGTTTGCACGTACTGGCCTTGGGGGGGGGGGAGAATCTGTATGTGTATAACACCAAGCAGCTGATCACCAAAGTGTTCGTAATTAAACATGCTTGGAATGTAAGTTTCTGCTACGTTTTAAAACTGTCCGCTTTTCATATTTAAGAACATGATTGGTACTTACACAGCCTTACCTGTGAATTTTTCACTTATGGCGGTCAGTTTTATGAGTGGAGGAAACCAGGTTATCAAACCAAACTCAGCACAAGTCACTCACAATCATCCACATCAGGTTTTATGAGTGGAGGAAACCAGGTTATCAAACCAAACTCACCACAAGTCACTCACAATCATGCACATCATATTGGGAGAAGACAAGTGGTTTCCAACCAATGTACAATCGGCCACACAAGCATCACCGACTGGTTAGTCACCACGGCCCCTCAAACAGGCGAGGACCTGATGTGTCTGAGCCTGACAGGCCAGTGCTCCCAACCACTAGACCACTCGTCCCAATGTTTTATCAATGTGATGCAATAACTTCAGCACAGTCATGTAATATTCCGTGTCATATTCTGCAATTACCAGACAGAGCTTTTTGTAAACACCCAAATCTCACTAAAACCAAAACATACACAAGGACCTACTTTATAATTATACTGATAAAATATTCCCATGTTCTAAATGATGTGCCAATTCAGGCTAACAATGAGAGATACTGACCTGTAACTGATGCCCCATTTGATCTGCTTCCTTCTTCAACTGAAATACACCAAAATGCTGACGTACAACAGGAGCAGATAACTCTAATCATCAGCTTTACAATGCACAAATGCTTCACTACATAAACTTCCCATTAAATTAAATTGAAAAGATTGTTAGCAGTCTGGTGTGAACCAGAAGATCACGCTTGTTTTCTGTGCGCCATACATCTTAATGGTATATGAACCTTCATAAATACAAGACAAAGGTATTGAAACAAGTCTTACATACTCACTCTCTTTTCTTAATTCTTGGATCTTTTCTTTCTTACTATTCAACACCGCAACAAACTGGAAAAGAACAAGGTTTCTTTATTTTAAATATCCTTAGTGGAGCGCCCACACAAGACCACCTAGCAAACATCCCAGATCCAAGATCCTAGCAAAAGAAGTTTTTTTCCAACATATCTACAGGTAACTGCATATGTCATTACTTGTATTCATGTTTGTGAGAAAACAGTTTATTACAGGACAAAATACACTTTGAACGAGAAGAAATTCTAAACTTAGTATCACAAAGTACCTTTGAGTAAAGTTCTTTCTCTATTTCTTCCTTAGCTGCCACACATTTGTCAAGTCTCTGTCAAATAAAATCAGATACATAGAGCAAAAAAAAAAGTGAGTTCACCATATAATGCATCAAACCTTGCAACATATTAGAACATTTTTACACAAAAATTCATGTCATTGAACCTGTTACCTGTATATAGTTAAATCAGCATTATAATAACCATAGACAAAACTGAGACTTACATGCTCCTACATTCCAGTCTCATTTTGTATGGACTATACCAGCATCACCTCGCATGGACTGTGCCAATGTCATCTTGCATGGACTATACCAGCATCACCTCGCATGGACTGTGCCAATGTCATCTTGCATGGACTATACCAGCATCACCTCGCATGGAGTGTGCCAATGTCATCTTGTATGGACTATGCCAGCATCACCTTGCATGAACTATGCCAGTGTCATCTTGTATGGACTATACCAGCATCACCTCGTATGGACTATGCCAGTGTCATCTTGTATGGACTATACCAGCATCACCTTGCATGTACTATGCCAATGTCATCTTGTATGGACTATACCAGCATCACCTTGCATAGACTATGCCAGTGTCATTTTGTATGGACTATGCCAGTGTCATCTTGTATGGACTATACCAGCATCACCTCGCATGGACTATGCCAGTGTGATTTTGTATGGACTATACCAGCATCACCTTGCATGGACTATGCCAATGTCATTTTGTATGGACTATACCAGCATCACCTTGCATGGACTATGCCAGTGTCATTTTGTATGGACTATACCAGCATCACCTCGCATGGACTATGCCAGTGTCATTTTGTATGGACTATATCAGCATCACCTCGCATGGACTATGACAGCGTCATTTTGTATGGACTATACCAGCATCACCTTGCATGGACTATGCCAATGTCATTTTGTATGGACTATACCAGCATCACCTCGCATGGACTATGCCAGTGTCATTTTGTATGGACTATACCAGCATCACCTCGCATGGACTATGCCAGTGTCATTTTGTATGGACTATACCAGAATCACCTCGCATGGACTATGCCAGTGTCATCTTGTATGGACTATACCAGCATCACCTTGTATGGACTTTGCCAGTGTCATTTTGTATGGACTATACCAGCATCACCTCGCATGGACTATGCCAGTGTAATCTTGCATGGCCTATACTAGTGTACTCTTGCATGTACTATGCCAGTGTACTCTTGCATGTACTATGCCAGTGATATCTTTCCTGGACTATGCTAATGTCATCTTGCATGGACTATGTCAGTGTCATCTTGTATGGACTATAACAGCATCATCTTGCATAGCCTATGCCAGTGTCATCTTGCATAGCCTATACTAGTGTACTCTTGCATGGACTATGCCAGTGTAATCTTGCATGTACTATGCCAGCGATATCTTTCATGGCCTATGCCAGTGTCATCTTGCATGGACTATGTCAGTTTTAGCTTACACTGTAAACTCACATGGACTACAATACCTGAAGTCTGTGTCCTTTTCCCTCTCCGCTTACCTTCAGTGCTTGGCTCCTTTCTTGTGATAACCTCTGATTATCAGTTTCCAGACTGCTGATTTTGTTTTTTAAATCCACCATGTTATCAATACAGAAACTAAACACATCTCTGGTAAAGACAGAGGCATCAGACACAGGTTGTAACACCACTCTCCCAAGCTGGAACTGTAACAAAGTCAACAAGGGGGAAACCGTCAACATCAACTAACAGAAGAGATGATCAAAGTGTTACTTATATTGTACCAAGCAAAAAATAGCGAGCAATACACGCAAAATCCCTCAGCTTATTTAACAGGTATTTACGGATCTTGTTGACGAGCATGAAGAAGTTGAAAACATCAAACATGAGAATATCTTCTTAGAGGTGAAAACTTCTTGGTTTTAGGTCATTGCAAAGTTTCTGTCAGTTTCAGAGTGTATCCTTATTGCAGTATGAACAAATGTACTTAATAAAAATCCAAAAATAGGGTTTTATCTCATGACAAACTTAAAGTTGGGTGAATCTGAGTTGAACAATGCAAGGGACAGCTAGGCAAGTCGTTAATTGTCGACTGAAATTTAATAGGGCAGATCTACATGCCTAGATGCGAGTTTAGTACACATTGGTCACATTCAAGAATTAATGTTCACAAGCCTTTCATAAAGTTAATATTAATGACCTCAATGACCTTGAAAAATGGAACAATTCCAATGAAAATCTTCCTTATGTTTAAGTGTCAGTTTTAGCTCAACTGTTCAAGAGATTGCATATGCAAGGAAATGGGTCCAATTGTTCAAAATGCTTGGGAAAAAAATGGATAAATGGACGTGAAAATATGGCAAGGTCGGTGGAAATCAAGAGAGTGAATTATGGGTGGTACATGTAGAGGTTTGGTAAACCAGTAACACCACTTCAACTGTTCAACAGAGAGGATGTTTAGTGGGAAGAGGCCTGATGGATAAAATTGGTCATGGAAAAGTGACTGTTCATGTACATCATTGGAAACAAATTTCAAGGTATATCGTCATTACAAGAATTTCACAAAATTTAAGAGCCTAATTACCTTGAAACACTAGCTTAAGGTCTTTGAAAATCACTATGGTTCTTCACCATGACAACATGGACAAAGTGCAAGTGTGATGTAACATTGGTCAGCTAGAACTAAAATGTCCAGGAACAGACCGGCAGATGGATGGATTACCCCGGGCCAAAACTGGCTGACGGGTAAATCAGGAACAAATAAAATGGCCAAACAAACAACAGCTATTTAACTGACCTTAATATCATCCATGGCCTTATGTTTTTTCCATGTCATTCATTTGGACTAAACTGTTCAGGAGTGCTATCAAGAAAATGAACAGACAGGCAAATGGATGGAATACCCCAGGCAAAAATTGGAAGAGGGGTAAATAAGGAACAAATAAACTGGTAAAACAAACGGCTATTTAACTCACCTTAATATCATCCATGGCCATATGTTTTTTCCATTTCAACTCCATTTCGTCATCCTTCCAGGTTTTCACCTCGTACAAGAAGTTCATGTTTCCTACATTTTCTCTTGTCAATGCTTTGACAGTTTCTGAGACAAAATCTGAGAACTTCATTTTCAGTTTTTTACTGAGATCTTCGAGGTCGTCCCCAGTTACTAAAAAGATCAGAACATGAAAGCTTTAGCTCACATATGGATCTTCTGTGTGTCATACACATACATGTAGCTCTCTACATAACTGGTAAAATCCAAATGTTAGCTAAACATTACATTACATACACATTATACAGTTTTCAAATTATAAAACAAATTAGCAAACAGTATGGAAGTGTCATTTTTGCCCCATAGATGTCAGAATAACAGCGACAAGTATATGTCTTTCATTTTGGGTATCATGTTGAAAATAAAAAAGGCCCAAAATTCAGACTTGGTCTGTATCTTGCCTTGATGAAGCAGTCATGCCATGTATGATGTTGCATTCAGAACAACCCAATAAAAAAAGGCCGCTCAAACTGTATGATGAAACAAAAATGACTATAATTTTGTTGTAAATGGCCCAAAACTGTATGTAACGTCACAGGAAGAAGTTATGACCCAAGTTTCATTTAATTAAATAATTAAAACCATTTTCACAAAAAAGTGAGGAAAATTGTCAAAGTCCAAGAACAAAATTAAGCCAGCAACAATTTGGTCAAAAACAACATGGAACAGTATGAAACTAGAACACGATCTTGAACTCATTATCGTGCAGCCATGTATAAAAAAAGATTCAATTCAATAAAAAATTCAATATAATGTTCCATTATAATAATTTACACAGAATTGTACGCAGCATTGAAGGAAGACAAATTGTAAATCCTGTTGCTATGAGGTAGGCTACAAGTAGACAAAGCAATTCTTGTTGAGAAAAAAAACATATTAACGTCAGTGTAAGTGATTACAGAAGAACAATAGTGATCTATACCCCTGCAAAGAAATATAATGCTTTCTGTTTAGTAGCACACAGAAAAATGGAACATTATATTCTCTTACATTCTCTGCTCCATGCAGATTCGCCATCAGATAAAGTCAAGTGTATCCCTTCCTTCCCATCTTCCTCTATATCTGCCAGAAGATAATACCGTTTATTACCAGTTGTGGTCAGCTTACAAAATGTCTTTCGACCCATGTCATACCTGTGAAACAGATCATAATTTATACAAACATGAAGTTTACAACAAGTATACAAGTATATCCCTGGTTCATACATACATTTTCATCAACATGTATGCACAAAGTTGGATTAATTTAAATAACTTACAGCATTTGCTACAAATAATAATGTTTTTTGCTAATGTTTTTTAATACACCCCTCTAATTCTTAAAAGAATGACTGGGTTCGTTTTATGTACACAGATAATCTTCGAGACCAGCAAACTTTTTAAGGCATAAACTTGTAGTGTGCCTATTTATGCACAGCAGGTCTGTACATTTGTAGGAAGTGTCTGAAGTTCAAGGCAGCAGAACTCTGGCACTAAGTACTCCAAGAAAAAATAAATGGAATGTGGCAAGGCTGTGAGAAATGGTGGAATCTATGAGCGAGGTGCCAGTTAGTTTACTGTGCCCTATAGATTGTCTGTTTATATGACCTAACTGATACACATAGCGAGATACCACAACGAACACTTGCAGGACACCCGATGAATCAATCCATGTCTTCTTAATTAATAACTTTGTTCTTTGTAAGGTAGTCGGTACCAGTACAGGTCAAATCAGACATAAAGTATATTGGTCTACTGCAAATACCGGCACCGCACATTATGATCATTACAACAACAACAACAACTTTTTGACTTTACTTCACTAAAATTCTAAACGACATTGTTTTCAACAAAACATAACGGTTACTTTTAACGATCTCGCTGAGAAATATGAGATCTGAAAATAAATCACCTTTCAGTTTTCAAATAATAGCAACCCTACGGCTTTACTGCTGCTAAACAATGACATGTGCTTTTTAGTTTTCGATGCTGTCACTAGGGGGCGCTAACTATCGGATTGTGGAACACCTATTTTTATTGGTTACCAGATATATAAGTTCCAATCAAAATGCGTGTTTTGCAGGCTGTTGGCTTTAGACCTACACGTTGACAGCTGAGGCAGCAGTACGAAATGGTAAAACAGAATGGTTTTGGTTGTTTTTAAGCGAATTATGGCGTTTATGCATCCTGAAACCTTATGGACTGAAGTAAACCTGTAGATAGTCAAACTGAAGTGGCTTTTAAAGTCAGAGTAAAGTTTGTGCTGTGTGAAATGAAACAACACACACTGCTCTGTTCTGTCTGAACTTAAGCCCAGCCAGCTTGGTCACTACCCTCAATCTTCGATCTGTTTCATCCATTCCAGCTTAGTTTTCAGAAATACAGATCTGTATTCTTCCATTTGCTAAGCTGGACGTTTGCCCTTTCGCTTGTGCTGTCCACAACATGTCAAAACTGTACCTGTAATCCTTCAGTTATTCGTACTTCATATCACCGTCTTTTATTATCACCTGGTTAATTCGTCAATAATACTGTAAAGACCATAACGACATAGTTGTCATAAATGTTCCTCTTACATCGGCAGCAAGCTAAACTTTGTTAACTGCCATTTTCAGCCGCACTTGGCATTGTTTGGAAAAAGATAAACTGATGGAATGATTTGATTGAAACCAATGAGATATAGGCCTACACCATCTAAAGTGTGGTTGGCAAATTGTTAGCATAGCTTTAATTTGTTAATTAATAATAAACAGAAAGGATCTATTATCAACTATTGTGAAAAAAAGAGATTGTCTTAGCCCAGCCCACCGTGGCAACAGTCACATGATTCGAAAATGGTGGTTAGTGAAGTTCTGATGCTGCCTGGGTGGGTGCTTCGGTTACATTTGTGTTACTTGCGATGTTACAGTCTTTATTATTTCCACATAGTGAGGTGATATATATGTCAGAGTCTTTCATATGTATAGAATACAGTATATTAGTATTTCAATATTATTTCATAAACAAAGTTGATAGCTGATAGTTCCTGATAGTTTTGTATTGTAAAGTTTGGTTCATATTTGGAAATCCATGAAAAATTTTGGGGCCTCCGTGGCTCAGTTGGTTAGCGCGCTAGCGCAGCATAATGACCCAGGAGTCTCTCACCAATGCGGTCGCTGTGAGTTCAAGTACAGCTCATGCTGGCTTCCTCTCCGGCCGTACGTGGGAAGGTCTGCCAGCAACCTTCGGATGGTTGTGGGTTTCCCCCGGGCTGTGCCCGGTTTCCGCCCACCATAATGTTGGCCGCCGTCGCATAAGTGAAATATTCTTGAGTAGGGTGTAAAACACCAATCAAATAAGTAAATAAATAAAAAATTTCATTAATGGTAAATGCGGTATAAATCAGGGACTTGTTTACAAAGTGCTCATCAGTTTGTGACTTGATAAGGTATTGGATAAGGCAGGTGCCTGGTATGGTAATGTGCATGATTGTGGCAGAAACTTTGTGTCCTGGTCAGTGATTGGATAAGGCAGATGGAGACAGCCTGATTTGGTAATGTGCATGATTGTGGCAGGAACTTTGTGTCCCGGTCAGTGATTGGATAAGGCAGATGGAGACAGCCTCGTATGGTGATGTGTATGATTGTGGCAGGAACGTTGTGTCCCGGGCAGTGATTGGATAAGGCAGATGGAGACAGCCTGGTATGGTAATGTGCATGATTGTGGGCAGGAACTTTGTGTCCTGGTCAGTTATTGGATAAGGCAGATGGAGACAGCCTGGTATGGTAATGTGCATGATTGTGGCAGGAACTTTGTGTCCTGGTCAGTTATTGGATAAGGCAGATGGAGACAGCCTGGTATGGTAATGTGCATGATTGTGGCAGGAACTTTGTGTCCTGGTCAGTTGTTGGATAAGGCAGGTGGAGACAGCCTGGTATGGTAATGTGCATGATTGTGGCAGGAACTTTGTGTCCTGGTCAGTTATTGGATAAGGCAGATGGAGACAGCCTGGTATGGTAATGTGCATGATTGTGGCAGGAACTTTGTGTCCTGGTCAGTTGTTGGATAAGGCAGGTGGAGACAGCCTGGTATGGTAATGTGCATGATTGTGGCAGGAACTTTGTGTCCTGGTCAGTTGTTGGATAAGGCAGGTGGAGACAGCCTGGTATGGTAATGTGCATGATTGTGGGCAGGAACTTTGTGTCCTGGTCAGTTATTGGATAAGGCAGGTGGAGACAGCCTGGTATGGTAATGTGCATGATTGTGGCAGGAACTTTGTATCCTGGTCAGTTATTGGATAAGGCAGATGGAGACAGCCTGGTATGGTAATGTATGTGATTGTGGCAGGAACTTTGTGTCCTGGTCAGTTGTTGGATAAGGCAGATGGAGACAGCCTGGTATGGTAATGTGCATGATTGTGGGCAGAAACTTTGTGTCCTGGTCAGTTATTGGATAAGGCAGGTGGAGACAGCCTGGTATGGTAATGTGCATGATTGTGGCAGGAACTTTGTGTCCTGGTCAGTTATTGGATAAGGCAGATGGAGACAGCCTGGTATGGTAATGTGCATGATTGTGGCAGGAACTTTGTGTCCTGGTCAGTGATTGGATAAGGCAGATGGAGACAGCCTGGTATGGTAATGTGCATGATTGTGGCAGGAACTTTGTGTCCTGGTCAGTGATTGGATAAGGCAGGTGGAGACAGCCTGGTATGGTAATGTGCATGATTGTGGCAGGAACTTTGTGTCCTGGTCAGTTATTGGATAAGGCAGATGGAGACAGCCTGGTATGGTAATGTGCATGATTGTGGCAGGAACTTTGTGTCCTGGTCAGTGATTGGATAAGGCAGATGGAGACAGCCTGGTATGGTAATGTGCATGATTGTGGCAGGAACTTTGTGTCCTGGTCAGTTATTGGATAAGGCAGATGGAGACAGCCTGGTATGGTGATGTGCATGATTGTGGCAGGAACTTTGTGTCCTGGTCAGTGATTGGATAAGGCAGATGGACACAGCCTGGTATGGTAATGTGCATGATTGTGGCAGGAACTTTGTGTCCTGGTCAGTTATTGGATAAGGCAGATGGAGACAGCCTGGTATGGTGATGTGCATGTTTGGCCAGGAACTTTGTGTCCTGGTCAGTGATTGGATAAGGCAGATGGACACAGCCTGGTATGGTAATGTGCATGATTGTGGCAGGAACTTTGTGTCCTGGTCAGTTATTGGATAAGGCAGATGGAGACAGCCTGGTATGGTAATGTGCATGATTGTGGCAGGAACTTTGTGTCCTGGTCAGTGATTGGATAAGGCAGATGGAGACAGCCTGGTATGGTAATGTGCATGATTGTGGTAGGAACTTTGTGTCCTGGTCAGTTACTGGATAAGGCAGATGGAGACAGCCTGGTATGGTAATGTGCATGATTGTGGCAGGAACTTTGTGTCCTGGTCAGTTGTTGGATAAGGCAGATGGAGACAGCCTGGTATGGTAATGTGCATGATTGTGGCAGGAACTTTGTGTCCTGGTCAGTGATTGGATAAGGCAGGTGGACACAGCCTGGTATGGTAATGTGTGTGATTGCGGCGGGAACTTTGTGTCCTGGTCAGTGATTGGATAAGGCAGATGGAGACAGCCTGGTATGGTAATGTATGTGATTGTGGCAGGAACTTTGTGTCCTGGCCAGTTATTGGATAAGGCAGATGGAGACAGCCTAGTATGGTAATGTATGTGATTGTGGCAGGAACTTTGTGTCCTGGTCAGTTGTTGGATAAGACAGATGGAGACAGCCTGGTATGGTGATGTGCATGATTGTGGCAGGAACTTTGTGTCCTGGTCAGTTATTGGATAAGGCAGATGGAGACAGCCTGGTATGGTAATGTGCATGATTGTGGCAGGAACTTTGTGTCCTGGTCAGTTATTGGATAAGGCAGATGGAGACAGCCTGGTATGGTGATGTGCATGTTTGGCCAGGAACTTTGTGTCCTGGTCAGTGATTGGATAAGGCAGATGGACACAGCCTGGTATGGTAATGTGCATGATTGTGGCAGGAACTTTGTGTCCTGGTCAGTTATTGGATAAGGCAGATGGAGACAGCCTGGTATGGTAATGTGCATGATTGTGGCAGGAACTTTGTGTCCTGGTCAGTGATTGGATAAGGCAGATGGAGACAGCCTGGTATGGTAATGTGCATGATTGTGGTAGGAACTTTGTGTCCTGGTCAGTGATTGGATAAGGCAGATGGAGACAGCCTGGTATGGTAATGTGCATGATTGTGGCAGGAACTTTGTGTCCTGGTCAGTTGTTGGATAAGGCAGATGGAGACAGCCTGGTATGGTAATGTGCATGATTGTGGCAGGAACTTTGTGTCCTGGTCAGTGATTGGATAAGGCAGGTGGACACAGCCTGGTATGGTAATGTGTGTGATTGTGGCGGGAACTTTGTGTCCTGGTCAGTGATTGGATAAGGCAGATGGAGACAGCCTGGTATGGTAATGTATGTGATTGTGGCAGGAACTTTGTGTCCTGGCCAGTTATTGGATAAGGCAGATGGAGACAGCCTGGTATGGTAATGTATGTGATTGTGGCAGGAACTTTGTGTCCTGGTCAGTTGTTGGATAAGACAGATGGAGACAGCCTGGTATGGTAATGTGCATGATTGTGGCAGGAACTTTGTGTCCTGGTCAGTTATTGGATAAGGCAGATGGAGACAGCCTCGTATGGTAATGTGTGTGATTGTGGCAGGAACTTTGTGTCCTGGTCAGTTATTGGATAAGGCAGATGGAGACAGCCTGGTATGGTAATGTGCATGATTGTGGCAGGAACTTTGTGTCCTGGTCAGTGATTGGATAAGGCAGATGGAGACAGCCTGGTATGGTAATGTGCATGATTGTGGTAGGAACTTTGTGTCCTGGTCAGTTACTGGATAAGGCAGATGGAGACAGCCTGGTATGGTAATGTGCATGATTGTGGCAGGAACTTTGTGTCCTGGTCAGTTGTTGGATAAGGCAGATGGAGACAGCCTGGTATGGTAATGTGCATGATTGTGGCAGGAACTTTGTGTCCTGGTCAGTGATTGGATAAGGCAGGTGGACACAGCCTGGTATGGTAATGTGTGTGATTGTGGCGGGAACTTTGTGTCCTGGTCAGTGATTGGATAAGGCAGATGGAGACAGCCTGGTATGGTAATGTATGTGATTGTGGCAGGAACTTTGTGTCCTGGCCAGTTATTGGATAAGGCAGATGGAGACAGCCTGGTATGGTAATGTATGTGATTGTGGCAGGAACTTTGTGTCCTGGTCAGTTGTTGGATAAGACAGATGGAGACAGCCTGGTATGGTAATGTGCATGATTGTGGCAGGAACTTTGTGTCCTGGTCAGTTATTGGATAAGGCAGATGGAGACAGCCTCGTATGGTAATGTGTGTGATTGTGGCAGGAACTTTGTGTCCTGGTCAGTTATTGGATAAGGCAGATGGAGACAGCCTGGTATGGTAATGTGCATGATTGTGGCAGGAACTTTGTGTCCTGGTCAGTGATTGGATAAGGCAGATGGAGACAGCCTGGTATGGTAATGTGCATGATTGTGGTAGGAACTTTGTGTCCTGGTCAGTTACTGGATAAGGCAGATGGAGACAGCCTGGTATGGTAATGTGCATGATTGTGGCAGGAACTTTGTGTCCTGGTCAGTTATTGGATAAGGCAGATGGAGACAGCCTCGTATGGTAATGTGCATGATTGTGGCAGGAACTTTGTGTCCTGGTCAGTTACTGGATAAGGCAGATGGAGACAGCCTGGTATGGTAATGTGTGTGATTGTGGCAGGAACTTCATGTCCTGGTCAGTTATTGGATAAGGCAGATGGAGACAGCCTGGTATGGTAATGTGTGTTATTGTGGCAGGAACTTTGTGTCCTGGTCAGTGATTGGATAAGGCAGATGGAGACAGCCTGGTATGGTAATGTGCATGATTGTGGCAGGAACTTTGTGTCCTGGTCAGTGATTGGATAAGGCAGATGGAGACAGCCTGGTATGGTAATGTGTGTGATTGTGGCAGGAACTTTGTGTCCTGGTCAGTGATTGGATAAGGCAGATGGAGACAGCCTGGTATGGTAATGTGTGTGATTGTGGCAGGAACTTCATGTCCTGGTCAGTTATTGGATAAGGCAGGTGGAGACAGCCTGGTATGGTAATGTGTGTGATTGTGGCAGGAACTTCATGTCCTGGTCAGTTGTTGGATAAGGCAGGTGGAGACAGCCTGGTATGGTGATGTGCATGATTGTGGCAGGAACTTTGTGTCCTGGTCAGTGATTGGATAAGACAGATGGAGACAGCCTGGTATGGTAATGTGCATGATTGTGGCAGGAACTTTGTGTCCTGGTCAGTTATTGGATAAGGCAGGTGGAGACAGCCTGGTATGGTAATGTGTGTGATTGTGGCAGGAACTTCATGTCCTGGTCAGTTATTGGATAAGGCAGATGGAGACAGCCTCGTATGGTAATGTGTGTGATTGTGGCAGGAACTTTGTGTCCTGGTCAGTTGTTGGATAAGGCAGATGGAGACAGCCTGGTATGGTAATGTGCATGATTGTGGCAGGAACTTTGGTCAGTTATTGGATAAGGCAGATGGAGACAGCCTGGTATGGTAATGTGTGTGATTGTGGCAGGAACTTTGTGTCCTGGTCAGTGATTGGATAAGGCAGATGGAGACAGCCTGGTATGGTAATGTGTGTGATTGTGGCAGGAACTTTGTGTCCTGGTCAGTTATTGGATAAGGCAGATGGAGACAGCCTGGTATGGTAATGTGCATGATTGTGGCAGGAACTTTGTGTCCTGGTCAGTTGTTGGATAAGGCAGATGGAGACAGCCTGGTATGGTAATGTGCATGATTGTGGCGGGAACTTTATGTCCTGGTCAGTGATTGGATAAGGCAGGTGGACACAGCCTGGTATGGTAATGTGTGTGATTGTGGCGGGAACTTTGTGTCCTGGTCAGTGATTGGATAAGGCAGATGGAGACAGCCTGGTATGGTAATGTATGTGATTGTGGCAGGAACTTTGTGTCCTAGCCAGTTATTGGATAAGGCAGATGGAGACAGCCTGGTATGGTAATGTATGTGATTGTGGCAGGAACTTTGTGTCCTGGTCAGTTGTTGGATAAGACAGATGGAGACAGCCTGGTATGGTGATGTGCATGATTGTGGCAGGAACTTTGTGTCCTGGTCAGTTATTGGATAAGGCAGATGGACACAGCCTGGTATGGTAATGTGCATGATTGTGGCAGGAACTTTGTGTCCTGGTCAGTTATTGGATAAGACAGATGGAGACAGCCTGGTATGGTGATGTGCATGTTTGGCCAGGAACTTTGTGTCCTGGTCAGTGATTGGATAAGGCAGATGGACACAGCCTGGTATGGTAATGTGCATGATTGTGGCAGGAACTTTGTGTCCTGGTCAGTTATTGGATAAGGCAGATGGAGACAGCCTGGTATGGTAATGTGCATGATTGTGGCAGGAACTTTGTGTCCTGGTCAGTGATTGGATAAGGCAGATGGAGACAGCCTGGTATGGTAATGTGCATGATTGTGGTAGGAACTTTGTGTCCTGGTCAGTTACTGGATAAGGCAGATGGAGACAGCCTGGTATGGTAATGTGCATGATTGTGGCAGGAACTTTGTGTCCTGGTCAGTTGTTGGATAAGGCAGATGGAGACAGCCTGGTATGGTAATGTGCATGATTGTGGCAGGAACTTTGTGTCCTGGTCAGTGATTGGATAAGGCAGGTGGACACAGCCTGGTATGGTAATGTGTGTGATTGTGGCGGGAACTTTGTGTCCTGGTCAGTGATTGGATAAGGCAGATGGAGACAGCCTGGTATGGTAATGTATGTGATTGTGGCAGGAACTTTGTGTCCTGGCCAGTTATTGGATAAGGCAGATGGAGACAGCCTGGTATGGTAATGTATGTGATTGTGGCAGGAACTTTGTGTCCTGGTCAGTTGTTGGATAAGACAGATGGAGACAGCCTGGTATGGTAATGTGCATGATTGTGGCAGGAACTTTGTGTCCTGGTCAGTTATTGGATAAGGCAGATGGAGACAGCCTCGTATGGTAATGTGTGTGATTGTGGCAGGAACTTTGTGTCCTGGTCAGTTATTGGATAAGGCAGATGGAGACAGCCTGGTATGGTAATGTGCATGATTGTGGCAGGAACTTTGTGTCCTGGTCAGTGATTGGATAAGGCAGATGGAGACAGCCTGGTATGGTAATGTGCATGATTGTGGTAGGAACTTTGTGTCCTGGTCAGTTACTGGATAAGGCAGATGGAGACAGCCTGGTATGGTAATGTGCATGATTGTGGCAGGAACTTTGTGTCCTGGTCAGTTGTTGGATAAGGCAGATGGAGACAGCCTGGTATGGTAATGTGCATGATTGTGGCAGGAACTTTGTGTCCTGGTCAGTGATTGGATAAGGCAGGTGGACACAGCCTGGTATGGTAATGTGTGTGATTGTGGCGGGAACTTTGTGTCCTGGTCAGTGATTGGATAAGGCAGATGGAGACAGCCTGGTATGGTAATGTATGTGATTGTGGCAGGAACTTTGTGTCCTGGCCAGTTATTGGATAAGGCAGATGGAGACAGCCTGGTATGGTAATGTATGTGATTGTGGCAGGAACTTTGTGTCCTGGTCAGTTGTTGGATAAGACAGATGGAGACAGCCTGGTATGGTAATGTGCATGATTGTGGCAGGAACTTTGTGTCCTGGTCAGTGATTGGATAAGGCAGATGGAGACAGCCTGGTATGGTAATGTGCATGATTGTGGTAGGAACTTTGTGTCCTGGTCAGTTACTGGATAAGGCAGATGGAGACAGCCTGGTATGGTAATGTGCATGATTGTGGTAGGAACTTTGTGTCCTGGTCAGTTACTGGATAAGGCAGATGGAGACAGCCTGGTATGGTAATGTGCATGATTGTGGCAGGAAATTTGTGTCCTGGTCAGTTGTTGGATAAGGCAGATGGAGACAGCCTGGTATGGTAATGTGCATGATTGTGGCAGGAACTTTGTGTCCTGGTCAGTGATTGGATAAGGCAGGTGGACACAGCCTGGTATGGTAATGTGTGTGATTGTGGCGGGAACTTTGTGTCCTGGTCAGTGATTGGATAAGGCAGATGGAGACAGCCTGGTATGGTAATGTATGTGATTGTGGCAGGAACTTTGTGTCCTGGCCAGTTATTGGATAAGGCAGATGGAGACAGCCTGGTATGGTAATGTATGTGATTGTGGCAGGAACTTTGTGTCCTGGTCAGTTGTTGGATAAGACAGATGGAGACAGCCTGGTATGGTAATGTGCATGATTGTGGCAGGAACTTTGTGTCCTGGTCAGTGATTGGATAAGGCAGGTGGACACAGCCTGGTATGGTAATGTGTGTGATTGTGGCGGGAACTTTGTGTCCTGGTCAGTGATTGGATAAGGCAGATGGAGACAGCCTGGTATGGTAATGTATGTGATTGTGGCAGGAACTTTGTGTCCTGGCCAGTTATTGGATAAGGCAGATGGAGACAGCCTGGTATGGTAATGTATGTGATTGTGGCAGGAACTTTGTGTCCTGGTCAGTTGTTGGATAAGACAGATGGAGACAGCCTGGTATGGTAATGTGCATGATTGTGGCAGGAACTTTGTGTCCTGGTCAGTTATTGGATAAGGCGGATGGAGACAGCCTCGTATGGTAATGTGTGTGATTGTGGCAGGAACTTTGTGTCCTGGTCAGTTATTGGATAAGGCAGATGGAGACAGCCTCGTATGGTAATGTGCATGATTGTGGCAGGAACTTTGTGTCCTGGTCAGTGATTGGATAAGGCAGATGGAGACAGCCTGGTATGGTAATGTGCATGATTGTGGTAGGAACTTTGTGTCCTGGTCAGTTACTGGATAAGGCAGATGGAGACAGCCTGGTATGGTAATGTGCATGATTGTGGCAGGAACTTTGTGTCCTGGTCAGTTATTGGATAAGGCAGATGGAGACAGCCTCGTATGGTAATGTGCATGATTGTGGCAGGAACTTTGTGTCCTGGTCAGTGATTGGATAAGGCAGATGGAGACAGCCTGGTATGGTAATGTGCATGATTGTGGTAGGAACTTTGTGTCCTGGTCAGTTACTGGATAAGGCAGATGGAAACAGCCTCGTATGGTAATGTGTGTGATTGTGGCAGGAACTTCATGTCCTGGTCAGTTATTGGATAAGGCAGATGGAGACAGCCTGGTATGGTAATGTGTGTTATTGTGGCAGGAACTTTGTGTCCTGGTCAGTGATTGGATAAGGCAGATGGAGACAGCCTGGTATGGTAATGTGCATGATTGTGGCAGGAACTTTGTGTCCTGGTCAGTGATTGGATAAGGCAGATGGAGACAGCCTGGTATGGTAATGTGTGTGATTGTGGCAGGAACTTTGTGTCCTGGTCAGTGATTGGATAAGGCAGATGGAGACAGCATGGTATGGTAATGTGTTTGATTGTGGCAGGAACTTCATGTCCTGGTCAGTTATTGGATAAGGCAGATGGAGACAGCCTGGTATGGTAATGTGTGTGATTGTGGCAGGAACTTTGTGTCCTGGTCAGTTACTGGATAAGGCAGGTGGACACAGCCTGGTATGGTAATGTGTGTGATTGTGGCAGGAACTTCATGTCCTGGTCAGTTATTGGATAAGGCAGGTGGAGACAGCCTGGTATGGTAATGTGTGTGATTGTGGCAGGAACTTCATGTCCTGGTCAGTTATTGGATAAGGCAGATGGAGACAGCCTCGTATGGTAATGTGTGTGATTGTGGCAGGAACTTTGTGTCCTGGTCAGTGATTGGATAAGGCAGATGGAGACAGCCTGGTATGGTAATGTGCATGATTGTGGCAGGAACTTTGGTCAGTTATTGGATAAGGCAGATGGAGACAGCCTGGTATGGTAATGTGTGTGATTGTGGCAGGAACTTTGTGTCCTGGTCAGTGATTGGATAAGGCAGATGGAGACAGCCTGGTATGGTAATGTGTGTGATTGTGGCAGGAACTTTGTGTCCTGGTCAGTGATTGGATAAGGCAGATGGAGACAGCCTGGTATGGTAATGTGCATGATTGTGGCAGGAACTTTGTGTCCTGGTCAGTTATTGGATAAGGCAGATGGAGACAGCCTGGTATGGTAATGTGCATGATTGTGGCAGGAACTTTGTGTCCTGGTCAGTTATTGGATAAGGCAGATGGAGACAGCCTGGTATGGTAATGTGCATGATTGTGGCAGGAACTTTGTGTCCAGGTCAGTTATTGGATAAGGCAGATGGAGACAGCCTCGTATGGTAATGTGCATGATTGTGGCAGGAACTTTGTGTCCTGGTCAGTGATTGGATAAGGCAGATGGAGACAGCCTGGTATGGTAATGTGTGTGATTGTGGCAGGAACTTTGTGTCCTGGTCAGTGATTGGATAAGGCAGGTGGAGACAGCCTGGTATGGTAATGTGCATGATTGTGGCAGGAACTTTGTGTCCTGGTCAGTGATTGGATAAGGCAGATGGAGACAGCCTGGTATGGTAATGTGCGTGATTGTGGCAGGAACTTTGTGTCCTGGTCAGTTATTGGATAAGGCAGATGGAGACAGCCTGGTATGGTAATGTGTGTGATTGTGGCAGGAACTTTGTGTCCTGGTCAGTTATTGGATAAGGCAGATGGAGACAGCCTGGTATGGTAATGTGCATGATTGTGGCAGGAACTTTGTGTCCTGGTCAGTGATTGGATAAGGCAGATGGAGACAGCCTGGTATGGTAATGTGTGTTATTGTGGCAGGAACTTTGTGTCCTGGTCAGTGATTGGATAAGGCAGATGGAGACAGCCTGGTATGGTAATGTGTGTGATTGTGGCAGGAACTTTGTGTCCTGGTCAGTGATTGGATAAGGCAGATGGAGACAGCCTGGTATGGTAATGTGCATGATTGTGGCAGGAACTTTGTGCCCTGGTCAGTGATTGGATAAGGCAGATGGAGACAGCCTCGTATGGTAATGTGCATGATTGTGGCAGGAACTTTGTGTCCTGGTCAGTTGTTGGATAAGGCAGATGGAGACAGCCTGGTATGGTAATGTGTGTGATTGTGGCAGGAACTTTGTGTCCTGGTCAGTTATTGGATAAGGCAGGTGGAGACAGCCTGGTATGGTAATGTGTGTGATTGTGGCAGGAACTTTGTGTCCTGGTCAGTTATTGGATAAGGCAGGTGGAGACAGCCTGGTATGGTGATGTGCATGATTGTGGCAGGAACTTTGTGTCCTGGTCAGTGATTGGATAAGACAGATGGAGACAGCCTGGTATGGTAATGTGTGTGATTGTGGCAGGAACTTTGTGTCCTGGTCAGTTATTGGATAAGACAGATGGAGACAGCCTGGTATGGTAATGTGCATGATTGTGGCAGGAACTTTGTGTCCTGGTCAGTGATTGGATAAGGCAGATGGAGACAGCCTGGTATGGTAATGTGTGTGATTGTGGCAGGAACTTCATGTCCTGGTCAGTTATTGGATAAGGCAGGTGGAGACAGCCTGGTATGGTGATGTGCATGATTGTGGCAGGAACTTTGTGTCCTGGTCAGTGATTGGATAAGGCAGATGGAGACAGCCTGGTATGGTAATGTGTGTGATTGTGGCAGGAACTTCATGTCCTGGTCAGAGTGCATGATTGAGGCAGGATCTTTTTGTCAGTGAGCATGGTAGTAGGTTTTGAGGTTTAATGCTGTATTTTTCTGTCTTTATTTCAGTCTGCCATATTCAATTTCCAGAGTCTCTTAACAGTTGTCTTGTTGCTGATCTGCACATGTGCATACCTACGGTCAATAGCACCTAGTTTTATTGATAGAAATAAAGAGGGGTAAGTTCATGAAGTTTGTCATTATTTGTCATGTGTTAGAGAAAACACTCTTCATATCATAAAAACTGTCATAATATCTTTGTACATGTGAAGGTTTTCCAGCAACCTGCTGATTGTCAAGCGTTTCCCTGATTTGAGCCCTATTTCCTACTATAATGCTGACAGCCATCATAGAAGTGAAATATATTTCAAACACCAATCAAAAAAATAAATGGGTATGTTTGTAATTCCTGTTTCTACACTTTCACGTCCTTATCTGTTCATTTTTTGTAATTATGAATACTTGCATTGAAATCATAGTGTGGTAAATTTATGAACATTGTTGGGGTCTCTTTAAATTGAAAAAATGATTTATTTTCAGATTACTAGGAATATTTTGGAAATGTGCAAGAATTGGTAGGTATGATAATAAGAGGATAATGTGTATGTCAAGACAAAACTTGTGTGACTAACACACGTAAATTGTAGTTTTACTTCATGTGAAATCTCATTCTGTTTGTTCCATACAATCTTAGTACTTTTCCAGTGCTTATATGCACGTTATGTATTACAATAATATATAGGTTTAATTGTACATTTAAAAGGGGATATCTAATGAAGGTGAAGGAATTAAAGAACGTTAAAATAACGTTTTTAACGATTTTTGCTCACTGTCAAAATGGCAGTTCATTCAGACATATAAACCTTTCTTACACCTAAAATCTCTGAAGTTTGACATTTAATGGTTGATCTCCCACGCCGTTTCTAATTTCAGGAGAGAGAAAAAGCCCCTATGTCGCAGTGTGTTGTATAGCCATGGCATTCAGCATCCTGTTCTGGTCATGACGCATTCTTCACCAAGTGGGTTTTGTACATAAGCTCTCATGTGGCAGTAAGAGCTCACTGTGTGCCCTCACTGAACAAGATTACGACGCTTTTTGCTGCACAAGTGAATATATCCTTGCTTTAAATCGGCGTAATATTATGTATGTTTATATTGTGAACTTTGATGAAGTTCTTTCCAAAACAACACAAAGATTTGTACTCGCGCTACTATCTGCAAAGTTGACAATGCAGGCTTTTAACCTGGCCAGGACCAAGATCGGATTTTCTTCCTGATTTGTCAAGGAGGTGCAAGATGGTTAAGTTATGTCTCCATTGATAGCCTATAGGATACCTAACATAGAATAGGGAATGCACTGTATGGAAGTGTCATACTTCTGTGTAAGCATGTAAATGTATAAGTACATGTATGAAATGTTCAGAGGAACAGTGGCCAGGTGGCAGAAGGCCTGTGTCAAATTACAATTCAGCGATCTCCTTTATAACGCAGTCGTTTTCTCAGTAAATTGTCATCCCTTGAAATTGAATCACCAGTGATTATTTGTCACTTTTACAGGGCAGGATGAGACATTTTGTCAGAAAACAAACAACATGTACATGTAGACTGGCCCCTGATTTTCTGTCTCTACCAAGTGCAAAGGCAGGACACTGATATGTTCGAAGACGTCTAACATTTTATGTATGTCGCACATGTTGTACAGGTTAACTTCCTGTATAGCCATCTGTTTACAGCTGTGTTTCATGTCCCATCACAATGTACTCCATGAAATGTATCATCTTGTTAAATAAAATGGAAAAGGAAAGTTGTACACACAGTGTTTGGAATCTGGATGTAGATGTGGTACAGGGAATGTGACTTACACGTGTAAGTAAAGAAGGATACATGTACATTTTTGTAGTTATTATTGAGTCTGGTCATGTGGTAACATGACAACCCTCCAAATGGAAAACTGTGGAGTTCAGAGTTTTTGAAAAGTAAATTAAGGTGCAGGGTAATTACCATGGCAACACCCTCTTTGGACAACTGGCGATCCCACTGTTTGTCACTCCAATATACTATAGCCCAACCTAATGGTTTTGCCAATCAGAAAAAATGATGATGCCACAGATGGATATGTACCTATGCCCAGCGCCACATATCGAGGAGCTTTAACACTTCAGTTAACTGAAAAATATCAGTAATCCAGTAAATATCCGGTTACTATGGTAACCTTCAAATTACACAGCTGCCTGCCATGAAACATTACCTCACCAATAAGCATCTACATGTAGATATAGTGCTTGTGACCCTAAGAGCTCCTTGTATAAAACAGACTACCAGCTCACAGTGACCCATTGGCATTTGGCAAGTTACTGACGAAGTCTGGTTATACTTATTTATTTTATTTGTTTAACTGATTGGTGTTTTACACATATCCAAGAATATTTCACTTTATGTACAACGTCGACCAGCATTATCGAGAAACACACATCTAGAGGTTGCTGGTAGACCAACTTTGGCTATTTGATGCACAAATGTTTTCCTGCCGAGCAACTGCTCCGCCAAAGTATTTTTGGGAGTACAAAAAGCTGTGAATGCTCGCTGGCCAAATGATCTAGTCTTTTCTGATGGTAGTCCACTAGCCCTGACCTACAATGTAGCAGGCTCACTGGTCTGCCTGCAGTTGTGCATTTATATCCAGTCCAGGTGCAGTGGTTGTATATCCAGTCCAGGTGATGTAGTTTCATATCCAGTCCAGGTGCAGCAGTTTTACATCCAGTCCAGGTGCAATTGGTTTTATATTCAGCCCAGGTGCTATGGCTGTATATTCAGTTCAGGTGCAGTGGTTTTATATCCAGTCCAGGTGCAACGTTTTTATATCCAGTCCAGGAGCGGTGGTTTTATTTCCAGGCCAGGTGCGGTGGTTTTATACAGACAGTGTGGAGGGGTGTCTGAATTTGTACTGTGATCAGTGCAAAGGATATTCCAGGTTAAGTGACAAAAATAAATTTCCTTGGCTTCTCTCCTCGAGACCTTCTTAACATCACACGTAACCTCAGCTTGTCTCCTAGAGAGCCCTTCATACCATGATACTCAAACTCACCTTGTCTCCTGGAGCCCTTCAAACCATGATGCTCAACCTCAGCCTGTCTCCTGGAGCCCTTCAAACCATGACACTCAACCTCAGCTTGTCTCCTGGAGCCCTTCAAACCATGACGCTCAACCTCAGCTTGTCTCCTGGAGCCATTCATACTGTCATGCTCAACCTCAGCTTGACTCCTGGAGCCCTTCATACCATGATGCTCAACCTCAGCCTGTCTCCTGGAGACCTTCATAACACGACACTCACCTCAGCTTGTCTCCCGGAGACCTTCATACTGTCATGCTCAACCTCAGCTTGACTCCTGGAGCCCTTCATACCATGATGCTCAACCTCAGCCTGTCTCCTGGAGACCTTCATAACACGACACTCACCTCAGCTTGTCTCCTGAAGCCCTTCATACTGTGATGCTCAACCTCAGCTTGTCTCCTGGCACCCTTCATACTGTGATGCTCAACCTCAGCTTGTCTCCTGGAGCCCTTCATACTGTGATGCTCAACCTCAGCCTGTCTCCTGGAGACCTTCATAACATGACACTCACCTCAGCTTGTCTCCTGAAGCCCTTCATACTGTGATGCTCAACCTGAGCTTGTCTCCTGGAGCCATTCATACTGTGATGCTCAACCTCAGCTTGTCTCCTGGAGTCCTTCATACTGTGATGCTCAACCTCAGCTTGTCTCCTGGAGCCATTCATACTGTGATGCTCAACCTCAGCTCGACTCCTGGAGATATTCATAACATGACACTCACCACAGCTTATCTCCTGAAACCCTTCATACCGTGACTCCTGGAGCTCTTCATACCACGACGCTCAACCTCAGCTTGTCTCCTGAAGCCCTTCAAACCATGACGCTCAACCTCAGCTTGTCTCCTGAAGCCCTTCAAACCATGACGCTCAACCTCAGCTTGTCTCCTGAAGCCCTTCATACCGTGACTCCTGGAGTCCTTCATACTGTGATGCTCAATCTCATCTTGTCTCCTGGAGCCCTTCATACTGTGATGCTCAACCTCAGCTTGCCTCCTGAAGCCCTTCATTCCACGATTCCATAAGATTGTCTCTTGGAGACCTTCATAACATGACATTCAACCTCAGCTTGTCTTTCTGGAGACCTTCGTAACATGTCCCTCATGCTCAGCTTCTCTTCAAGGGCCCTTCATTATGGGACCCTCATCCCCAGCTCATCTAAAGGGGCCCTTTTCAGAACAATGGCTTGGGTGGGGCAGCTTACTTGCCTTTGGTAAGTCGTCTCAGTTAAGGAGCATTAGATAAAAGAAAGGTGGAAATTCGATCTGCAACAAGGAGGTACATTACACATACATGCACTCTAAGGGACTCCTTTGTTTTTTTCATAAGACAGAAAATTGTTAAGCACGTTAAACCCTAAGCACTCACTCTCACTCACTCTCCCATCCTTAGGTTCTCTTCAGGCGCACTTTATTATGTGATCCTCATTCCCAGCATCTCTTCAGGAGCACTTCATTATGTACCCCTAATTCCCAGCTCCTCTTCAGAAGCACTTAATTATGTACCCCTAATCCCCAGGTCCTCTTCAGGAGCACTTCATTAGACTCTCATTCCCAGCTCCTCTCCATGAGCACTTCATTATGTCAGCCTCATTCAGCATCACTTCAGGAGCACTTCATTATGTACCCTAATCCCCAGCTCCTCTCCATGAGCACTTCATTATGTCAGCTTCATTCCAGCATCTCTTCAGGAGCACTTCATTATGTACCCCTAATCCCCAGGTCCTCTCCATGAGCACTTCATTATGTCAGCCTCATCCCAGCTCCTCTCCATGAGCACTTCATTATGTACTCCTAATCCCCAGCTCCTCTTTGGGAGCACTTAATTATGTACCCCTAATCCCCAGGTCCTCTCCACGAGCACTTCATTATGTCGGCCTCATCCAGCATTTCGTAAGGGAGCACTTCATTATTTACCCCTCATCCCTAGTTCCTCTTCAGGAGCACTTCATTAGGTACCCCTAATATCCAGCTCCTCCTCAGGAGCACTTTATATGAACCTCATCCTTAGCTTCTCTTCAGGATCATTTTAGTATGTGCCCTGTCTCCTCTACACGGGCCCTTCATCATGGAACCCTCATCTTGGGCTCCTTTCCCAGGAGCACTTTTTAATATACCCGTTGTCCTCAGCTCCTCTTCATTATGTGATTTTCATCTCCGTCTCCTCTCAGGAACATTTCAATACCCATCATCTCCTCCTTCTCTTCAGAAGCACTTTATTATGTCAGTCTCATCCAGCATCTCTTAAAAGGGGCACTTCATCATGTCAGCCTCACCCAGCTTCTCTTCAGGAGCACTTCATTATATACGCCAACTCCAGCTTCTCTTCAGGATCACTTCATTATATACGCCAACTCCAGATTCTCTTCAGGATCACTTCATTATGTGACCCATCATCTCCATCTTCTCTTCAGGAGCACTTCATTATGTACCCCCTAATCCCCAGCTCCTCTTCAGGAGCACTTCATTATGTGACCCCTCATCTTCAGCTCCTATTCAGGAGCACTTCATTATGTACCCCTAATTATCTAGCTTCTCTTCAGGAGCACTACATTATAGCCCCTAATATCCAGTTCCTCTTCAGGAGCCACTTCGTTAGGTACCCCTTAACCCCAGCTCCCCATCTTTACTCCTTTTTAGGAGCACTTTCACTATGTACCCGTTGTCCTCAGCCCCTCTTCTGGAGCACTTCGTTATGTACCCTAATATCCAGCTTCTCTTTGGAAGCACTTCATTATGCACCCGTCAAGGCGGTCTGGGTCATTCATCTAATCATCAATGATAAAAACTATACATTTTTTGTAATCATAAAAGCACCATCAATAATGTTTTGACACCCTACAAACGAAGGGAGTTGTGTGGACATTTTCCACACAACGTTATATTGTATCACGGTAAATATTTATATCTGCAGAGATCTTACAGAGTATCAGAACAATGATTACAACAATTTGTGTGGAATTTAAATTTCTGACTTCAATACACCTATAAATCTGCTGATGGGATTATGTATGTCGCACTCACTTCTTCTACTTCATCTGATTTGTGGTCAAGAACTGTTCACGTCTATGATGACAATTATGTTCAAGAGGTAAGGAAACCAAAGTAAACCACTGCTTCTCGTCCAGTTTCTGGCCACTGAGAGTTAGATGTGAACAAGAGTTAGCGTGGCATAAAGAGGCAGTTTAGAAAATATCACATTCAGTTAAACAACCATCAATGCTTTTGAAATGGTAATTATAAATTTTATTGAAGTGATTGTGAGTACACTCAGGTAAATTTAAATATCCATCACTGAGCAAACAGGTATTGGTAAAAATGTGGTATATTACTATCCATACACAATCTCACAACCCAAAGGCCATGATCACATTCATGTACAGTGCTGGTAACAAAGAAACTGATACACTTCATGTTAAGTATTTCATGTACATATTGTCAGTTTGATTACATGCTTACAATGGAACTTGGTAGGGAGACATTTAGAGATATCTATAGTTTTGCTGGATAAATCTTTTAATTCTACTGAAAAGTTTTACAGATCACATGAACATCAATTGGAGATACCAGATATTGAATATTTCAGTTTCATAAACCTTCAGTTTATATTATGTAAATGAAAACAGATGAAAAAAAAATAATGATTTATTCAATTTATTTTGATGTAGAGACAAAATGGCTTTTAAAAAATTCCATGGAACTATTTTTTGTTTTTACAACTGACTAAGAACTAGAGGCTTCAAGTGGCTTCAGGAACTGTATAACTCTATTTCACCCAAAAGTGATTCTGAGTATCAACCTTATATGGCCACTTTTTTTTGGGGTGAAGTTTGATTAAATTCTTATGAGAAACACTTTAGGTTTGTCATCACAGTATTACATTAAGACCATTATGTGCTTCTGAAAGTGCTCCTGTTTACAGGCCCAACATTAGGTGAAATACAGAAGTCACTTGTACATAATACACCTGTCACTCGTACACGATACACCTGTCACTCGTACACGATACACCTGTCACTCGTACATGACCCACCTGTTACTCGTACACGATACACCTGTCACTAGTACATGATACACCTGTCACTGGTACATGATACACCTGTCACTGGTACATGATACACCGGTCACTGGTACATGATACACCTGTCACTCGTACATGATACACCTGTCACTTGTACATGATGCACCTGTCACTCGTACATGATACACCTGTCACTCGTACATGATACACCTGTCACTCATACATGACCCACCTGTTACTCGTACATAATACACCTGTCACTAGTACATGATACACCTGTCACTGGTACATGATACACCTGTCACTGGTACATGATACACCTGTCACTGGTACATGATACACCTGTCACTCATACATGATACACCTGTCACTCGTACACGATGCACCTGTTACTTGTACATGATACACCTGTCAATGGTACATGATACACCTGTCACTCGTACACGATACACCTGTCACTTGTACATGATACACCTGTCACTCGTACATGATACACCTGTCACTCGTACATAACCCACCTGTTACTCGTACACGATACACCTGTTACTCGTACATGATACACCTGTCACTCATACATGATACACCTGTCACTTGTACATGATACACCTGTTACTCATACATGATACACCTGTCACTGGTACATGATACACCTGTTTGTATAGACACAATACGTGGTGAACATGATGAAAGATGTACTCCATAGAAAACAAGACTACAGTTTTACCACTGTATAAAAGAATCTTTATGAGAAAAATTGACATCATTGATTAAAATGGTCTGCAATGTAGAAAACAGGCCTGGGGTAACAGTGTTTGATATTTCAAGCTATTTTAAGTGATGACCTCAACAAAAATTGAGGTCATCCAATATAACATAAAGCTCGGAAATGTTTCAGATCTCATTTATGACATTTCAAAAGAACAAGGATATAATACAACAAACAGTCACCTATGTGTCACAGATTCATCCTGCACATTATATTTCTTGTGACCTGGTTATTTTGAGGTCATCTTAATGACGAAAAAGTGGCTGAAGCGGTTAGAACGCTAGCACGGGGCAATGACCCAGGAGCCTATCACCAATGCGGTTGCCGTGAGTTCAAGTCCAGCTCACACTGGCTTCCTCTCCGGCCATACGTGGGAAGGCGTGTAGGCAAACTGCGGATGGTTGTGGGTTTCCGCTGGGGTCTGCCTGGTTTCCTCCCACCATAATGCTGGCCGCCGTCATATAAGAGTGCAGCGTAAAAGACCAATCAAATAAATAAATAAATAATGACCAAACATTATGACCTATGGAAAGCCATTTAACAGATTTTACTTTTAATGTATCAATCCAATGGCAAGAATCTTAAACATTACAACAATTTCTTGATAATTATGGTGAGACAGGTTGTGTGGTTTACAGGGTCAGGTTGTGTACAATACATGTCAATGCACTTTACTACAAAAATATATTACAAAGGACTTCCATGACGAAAACATGCGACATATGCGAGAAAAAGTGAGAGGGACCTGTACACCCCAGAGTTTTATACTGCACTGCCACATGTATAGCTGATGAGAACAAGAGATATTTGAGAAGATATCAAAAAGACCTGTTCACTCCACTGTTTACTATGTCGCTATTGCACCACTATGGCACCACACTCCTGCAGCATGGGTACCAGTTTACCAGAGCTGTGAAGACTCTTTGTTTCTGAACCTCCGCCAATACATTTCCCTCCAATAAATACTCGTGGAACCTGGAGGTAAAAAAAAAGTAAAATAAAATAGACTGTACTCCCAATATATCTAATATGTTACTGTCACAACTTTCAACAAACACTTTTTTATTATTACATTTGTTACTGATGCTGCAATATCAATGGAAAAGGAGCTGAGCCGAGACAAAATTATCCGTATTGCAAAATGAAAAATAACCTGCTCTTAATGATATCACAGTATTTTGTTTTACTAACAAAATAAAATATACATCACAGATTTTTGACTTGGTTGATAAGTTATGACCCTTTAAATGCAATACCATCCAGAGCCATTAATCTTGGTTAATGGTTAATGTATTATGTGTCTTTTTCATGCATTCATAAAATAATGTATGAAACTCCATATATGTGTAAGTTTAAAGACTACAGCTATGTATTAATAGGCCATTTGTGTATCACTTTACCGTTCGGGCACCAGTAATAGTCAGCAAAATGTCCTGCATATTGCTTCCATCCTCTATTCTGTCTAACTCAATCAGTTCATATTTGGCCCCCACTGAATCAAGAGTCCTCTTGGCCATTGAGCAATATGGGCAAGTCGTTTTTGAGAAAACTACCACACAATTGTCTGATATCTTTGATTTCACAAATTCTGCCTGTGGAGAATTCATGTCTACTTGTGATGACTCAGAGCTACCCATCTGCAGGTAAATATATGTAAGAAGACAACTAATCATAAAGTCATTTTCACAGACAAATATCCTTCATAAAAATATATAGAAACACACTGAATAAAATGCAGATGACACTTATTTCCTGATATTTGCTAGGCTTAAAAAGAATGCAGTCTTTATTCTTCACTAAATATTATACATACATGTATACATATACTGTTTTTGATTTACAAAAGAAAGTATGCAAACTTTATAATATCTTTATGAAACAGTTTTGATGAAGTAAAACTGATAATCAGAGGCAGCAACCTTGGGGAAGTTTGAAACCATAGCAATGTTAAGACTAACATTACAGCAGGAAGTGAAGTTTGTCGAATTGATTCCATTCTGACCACTTTTGGGCTTGATTTATTTATTTGATTGGTGTTTTACACTGTACTGGAGAATATTTCACTTATATGACCTCCGCCGGCATTATGGTGGGAGGGAACCAGGCAGAGCCCAAGGGCAAACCCATGACTATCCACAGGCTGCTGACTGACCTTCCCACCAATACAACCAGAGAGGAAGCCAACATGAGCTGGACCTGAATTCACAGCAACCGCATTGGTGGGAGACTCCTGGGTCTTCCCGCCACTGTGGAATGCTAACCCTCTCGGCCAAGGAGGTCCCCTTTTGAGCTTGAGTGGATATTATGCCATGCAGTGGTGATACAAGGGGTTTGACATATGGAATTGACAGCAGACCTTCTGGGTTGGCCTAAGCATGAACACTTTTCAACAGCCCTAGTATCGATCCATAGTAATCAGTATGGTAAGCACAATAAAATGCTGAAATAATGAGTCCAAAATGGTTTCGATTACTGGATAACACTACTTTTGACCTTGTTTTTTTGTAAACACATGTCCACGTGTGACATGATTTTTAAAGAGATACCAAGCAAAGCCACGTACAGTCACACAATTTCACATGCCTCCGCTAAAAAAACTAACGCGTGCAGACAGAAAGAATCAACGCTGGTCACATCGAATTTTGTCAAAGTGGCGTCATGGACGTCGTATGCTAAAGTGACACTATATCACAGACCTTTTAACTCGTTTTCAGAAAGAAAAAAAAAACTACTGAACCCAATTTAGTTCTGTAAATTAATTTGGGAAGTACAAGATATAGTGTTTAATACTGTGTAATATTTTCGCCCTATACAGGAAATTTGAAAATCGACTGAAACCCCTATACAGTATGACGTTGTTGTTGTAAGGTATATCCAGTAGCAGTACGATTTTCAGAGATACCGATCAAAGCCACGTACAAAGTCACGCAACGAATTCCTTTTGAGCGTATGACTATGTTAAATGGCTTACTTATGGAATTTGACTTGCTGACAACGTATCGTATATTCCTAATTTCACTTCCCAATTTTCAATTTTGACAGTCACAGATCTTAGCAGTCGAATTCTCAGTCGCGTTTATGTCACGTGATCTTATATCTTACTGACGTGATCTCATATCTTGCTGTCATATAAGGATGACAGGTCATATAGTATTTAACCTTGAGAGTCTGTGACAAGCTGGATGTTCAGTAGCTCTATTCCAGGCCGTCGATTTCAGAAGTGGTCGAAATTAAACCCACATGTTACTGCGGGACGCCGACGTCCTTCACCTTGACAGCCACGTGACACGAGATGTTGACGAGATGTAAATATGGAAGACACAGATGTGATTTGGCAGCTCTAGCTATCCATCAAGAAGATCGTTAGTTCAGTTATATTTTTCGGGAAGTCACAGCAATGTGGGTTCGCCCAGAAGAAATACTATTAGCGAATGCACTATGGTAAGACGTTTAAAAGCTTGTCTTTGTGAATAGCACCTAGGGAAGAAAGTGACAGAAGCTCGATTGAGTGGTGATGCAGATGGGTTACAACCCTTTGCCTGGCCCTGCTAATAGGGCGACGAAGACTCCGGCACTGATACTCATAATTATTTTTCTAAATACTTTTTTTAATGTACGCAGAACAAGTCATAATCTAGAATTATGATGAAATGTGATTTTATGTATGTTGTGTCATTTTTAGGAGTTAATCATGTCGGAGAAAACTTTAAAGAAAAGACAACAAAAAAGTTATTGGAGAAGAGGGGTTCATACAGACCTAAATGGATATAGACATTTTTTTTTTATTATATCCTTAGTAACTCACCTATAAATCAGCTTTTAATGTGTAGGCCCTAATGCTTATGAGGCCATGGCTGTGAAGTGTATCAAAATTGTCTCATAAACAGAAATAAAACAGATAATTTAAGTAGGAATAAACTAGGAATATTTGAAGTCACAGCGGAACAGATGCCTTCTCCGGCGGTAGAAATAGCTCACCCTCGATTAGTTAAAATTGAGAGCATGGTGACCCGTTTGATTTTCCCCACATGGGCGTTTTCGCTAAATTTGAACTGCTATATCTTGGTTATCCTACATCACAAAAATAATAGGCTACGTTTTTTTTAATGTGAAGCTTTATCAAAACATATATACATTTGGTCCAGTGTTGTTTTTTCTGTTAACATGAAGGATAGAGACGCCCTTTGTAACACTGTACAAAAAGATTTTCTACCCAAACTAACAGTGACATGTGGATACTACTGATCAGTTTTGGAAGTCAAATCGTAGGTTAATGAAAAATGCTACATTCAACAACATTGAGTATGAGCTCAGTGAATCTTTTCTTTCCACTATAACAGAAAGCAAAAAATGTTATTACAGATTAAGTTATTATCTGAGAATTGTGTATATATCATGGTAATGTCATAGCTCATTGTGATACTTGAGTGAAAATTCAAGGTCGGTACAGATGAAACCCTAGTAATTTGAGTGGATGTGAAAGTGAAGTGAAATGAGAAAATTTCAGTTTCTCTTGACAATTAACAGAAGTTGTTTGGTGTCGTGAATTAAAGGGGAAAACAAAATCTGGCTATGCAAAAAAAAAAAAAGGCAGCCTTGAAATGGACGGAAAGAATGAAAAATCTCTTCAAAAATAATTCTCTTCTGTATCTTGCCACTGTGGGGTCATCAGCATGTTGTTCAGATTAATACTGACCCACTGTTTTAGTACAGTATTTCACTTAAAGTTAAGCTTTTTTTAAGTGACACATTTTGCTTGATTCTAAGTAATTTATCCACATACCCGGTAATTAGGAGTTTTGATTAAAGTTTGATTAATTTCTTATCAGAAAAATTTAATTGTTGCCATCAGTAATGTGTAGGGTATTAGTTTAAGGCCTGTATGTGCTTTTGAAAGTGCATTTTCATGGGCCAAACATTAGGTAAAATACAATCATGATAGGCAACTTTGTTGAAGAAAAAGTATATTGAAAAGGTTGAACTCCATGTGAAGAAACAAATGTTTTGTGCTGATTATTAATGAAAAACATAACTTAAAGCTTTTTTTCTTTTTTTTTTTTCCCTTTTTTTAGCTTGCCTGTACTTTAACTTATGTTGGACCTTAAGCGTCGGTATCAGCATCAGCATTGGCATCGAATAACAGGGAAAGCAATGTTGAACAAAATGTTGGTATCTACAAAAGTATAGCATGTATTGACCTGAGGTTTTACAAACATAAAGACACAAGAGGGATGCTCCATTGCTGATGCTCTGTGTGCATATTAATTACTGTAAATTACCAAGTTCATGATTTCAGTACTTTATTTATTGAGCTGAAGTTCTGCATTTATGTGTCTTTTACAGGTGAGATTTCGTTTGCTACCAAATCTAAGTTTGGTTTCCACAGACTAAGTAAAATGTTGTGTTACTTTTTTTTTTTGGAGAACTGCATGATAGTGTTGACTACCCTAATTCCTCTACCATTTCACATATGAAAGATCAACTTTCATTGCAATTTATGTACATTTTTAATATGATTTTGGAGACAAAAGTACAATTTTTTGGATTGGCCAGTTTCAGAAAAAGTATAATTTTATCAGTCAATAAAGAATGTTATGCTTGAATAAACACCTTGCAAAAATGTGAACAAGTTGAAGAATTAGAGTAGTACCTGTACATGTTATGCTGACCTCTCTTAGCTGACCTATATTAACGGCAGATACCTAAGTGTAGTATTATATACAGTTGGACTTTGTACTTGAATGTGTAATGTTTTAACTGTCACACATACATTGTACAAGATTCACATTGCTGCACAGAGAAATGTTTTACACATACACCAGTAGATGTAGAAAGTGCTGACAGCTATTAGCATGATCACATGTTATACATGACGTATAATCATTAATGTTCATGTCTACTTCTAATATGGTACATCTCTAATATATACATTATGATAGATGTATACCATACACGGTGAAACCTCCCACCCTGATAGTGTATGTACATTAGTATTGATCATTTAACGGGTAAACAGGTGTTTAGATTTGAATAGCTCCTTTTGCGTTGTTATAAGTATAAAATAACAGCTGAGAGCGAAGTAGGTTAATTGTTACTAAAAGCAGATCTGAAAATAGCAGCGAGATGAATGGAGGAAAAACCCTCTAACATCTAGGTAAAATTGAGCTAAATAATACGTTCATTTAAACACTTGAAAAGTGCTGTTAGACCCAATGGCATTCCCCAAACATAGTCTAAACATTCTTGAGCCTGGCATTATTAGCGATAGTCAGATAAATACCCCAAGCATGAGTGATGACAGTTAAAGGAAAGGTAAATGCTAAGGTTGGCACTGCTAGCTCAAAAAGTCCAGCATGTATTAATCTTAGGTGTTGACTGCGTGTAAAGATATTTCATCAGTGATGAGCTGCATGGGTGTTAATTACCATAAATTACAAAGTTTCGTGACTGTCTCTTTTGTGTATTAAAATCCATTCAAAGGTAAATGTTAAGGGTGGTAACTCAAGAGTACTTTGTAATGAGTTGAGCTAAAGTTTTGAATTCCTTTGTTTCCTACCTGTGGGCAAGTGCTGGTAATTGTGTATACAATGAAAACTAGTAAACAGGTGATTAGCACCAGGCCCACAGGATCAGATAAAATTGTGGGTAGAAATGAATATAGAGAGGAGATAAAGGTGCTGATTTTCTTACATACAAGTACATGCACAGTAACATGTAGGTTTAAGTTTGAAATATTTGTGAGTAGATTTCATTGTTATGATTACATGATTCTTGTGTATATTAATTACATATTTTATATTTGCAATTGGTGCAAGTTATTCCCAGCATCCCAGATGAATACACACATGTTGCGACCACTGATCTGTTATTACTGGTGTTGTAGGGTGCAGGAGCGAGCCAACCCCTTCTTCCTGCTCCAGAAGCGGAAGGGCTACGGGGGAGGAGGGCTAACAGGGCTGTTGGTGGGGACACTGGATACAGTCTTAGATAATAAGGTAAAAGGAAAACCATTTGTGTGATCCAAAACAGATCAATGTTTACCGGTGAAAAGCGGTAAATGTGTGTAGCAGTGAGGCCTACTGTATGCTGTACATGTCTCACTGAAAGCTGGTAGAGCAAGCTGCACACCTGTACAGTTTAGAAGTGACAGGCTCTGAAAACTACATGTACATGTGTATAAATGTACAAGATGCCACAGCTTTTGTGTAACGGTAGATAACTCCAAGTATGACCTGTTTAGCATGATGAACATCATGGTTGTTTATAAATGGTAGTAGTTATATTTTGAAATTATGTGAAAGTGTAATACTGACATGGTACATGTTTATGCTGATGTGTATTTAACATGAATTAATTAAATTTTTGTCTTACAGACTTTTCCATATCGAATCCTTCATCAAACCCCAAGTTCTGAAGTTTACTACAGTAAGTAACATTGTTTAGTACCATCATATATTACTATATTTAAAGAGCAATTGCAGATTTAATTTCAGCTCTCTTTGGTGGATTGTACATGTTGTAATTGTTAACGTGTTAAGTATAAACCTCTCATTTACTGTGGTCCTGCAATGTTGCTATCTATACTCACAGGATAACTGTGTGGCTAGATCGGCATACAGCCTTACTCAGTGTGACAACTGTGGCAGTGGCGTGTGGCTAGATCGGCACACAACCTTACTCAGTGTGACAACTGTGGCAGTGGCACTGTCATGCTGTTAAGTGTACTGATAGATAAATCTTCAATTCTTGGATTCATAGACATTAATTCAACAAGCGTTGATTTTAGACTGAACTGTGAAACACAAAGACTGCCTTGTAGAACAGGTAGCAGTTGTGCATAACATTTGAGTTTGAAATGATATGTTCCATTCATCTCTAGAGGTGATCTCTCAGCTTCAGTGTAAATGTGTAAATTTATGTGGGATCCTGGCATCACTTTACTTGATGGTTTCATTTTTCAGCTGTATCTGTGTCCAGTAACAGAAGAGACATACTGAAGGACTGGGAATGGCTGGAGCAGAATTTGCTCCAAACATTAGGTCAGACGGATATGTTTATGTTTATACACTGTAATACCCTGTGATAAAAACATTGTATTGTAACAAACTTTACAGATTGTAATTCACGTTTTTAGTGAGGATTAATTGTTTCATGTGTGCAGCTGATAGAAATAGATAAGCTTAATGACTTTTGGTACTGATTTCAGACACTTGTTGCAGTACATTTAATCATCCATTATTTCTTCTCCTGTCACTCTACTCTATGTGGGCAGTAGAATAAATCTGCTGATGATAGATCTTGCAGGTGGTTTACTTTCTACAGAAATAGAAAAGATGAAATGACTGCTTCAGACACTGATTGCTACAGTTATCCATTATTTCTACAGTCTGTCATCAATAGTCTCTGGTGATTAACTCTTAGCTTTATATCCCTAGGAGCCTTTGACAGTGAAGAAGATGCAACAGAGTTTGTTAGGTGTAAAATAGAGAGTCTGTGCGCTAACAAGGAGGTGCCTAAAGAAGGTGACTTTACAAGCTACATGTAACTTGTTTTTACCTAAGACTATACTACAGCATTTAAAAGCTTTTTTGTACTCATCATTGTGATAGTGTCTTTGAAGAAAAATTTTGGAATATTATGGCTGAAAACCAAGATTACAAAATAATGTGTAAAAGAGCATGTTTTCTTTTTTTCCATTCTCAATTAACCAAGCAAGCTCTAATACTCAAATGTTAGTCAAATCATTTTAGACAAATTGCCGGAAATTATCATGAGGTATTATAGAAAAGTCATGTATTGTATATCTAATGTGATTTGAATTTTGAATTTGTTCCAGTTGATGATGAAACAGAGAGATTTAAAACAGCAACACGGAAATTTTACAAATTATTTAATATGCCAAAAGAGGAGAAATTGGTTAACTGTGAGTATACACATACATACATGTGTTGCACATTTGTTTGTTTGTGTCTCTTCACATGGAGCTTGTAATGGATGTATGGGCACAAGTTAAGTCTTTGCTTGGATTTCTGTGAAATTGTATATGATAACAGTTATTGGGATACGAACAAGAAATTGAACTCTCCCTTATGAATAACCTCATAATTTAATCACAGCGTTTATATTCAGGTGCTGGCATCAGTATGAAGTGATTGACATCGTACATACTAGGTTATATTAGCTTGCCTGTACAAAGCCAGGAGAGGCATTGTGAGGTGTTGGTGTCTGTTTTTGTTTTTTTTTAACTCTTGTATAATAGGCTCTCATACATGGATTGAAAGTTAAGCTTTTTTAGCCCCGTAATCCAAGGTGTGGTGTACAAATGTACATGCTCGAATGGAAGGTTGAGCTTTTTTTTTCACAGCTCTTGCATGCTTGTCTCTCATACATGGATTGAAGGTTAAGCTTTTTTGTTTTAGCTCCCTAATCTAAGGTATGGTGTGTAAATGTACATACTTGGATGGAAGGTTAGGCTGTTTTTTTAAGCTCCTGTATAATGGGCACTCATATATGGATTGAAAGTGTAATAACCCTTGTTTTACAGTAATAGAATTTTTGTTTCTTTTATACTGATATCCCCCTCCCCCTCAACAAGTTATACTGGAATCACCCAATCTGTGCCCCGTCAGTCTGTTTGTCTGTTTATGCAGTCCATGTGTCTCCTTCCAAACTACTGCACTGATTTTGATGAAACTTACCATACATCTTTCCTATCATCTGATCTTGCTTATGTTTAATGGCATTTGGGTAATTATTTTCGTAATTACCCCCATTTAGGACTTTGTGTAATGGTGCTTTTCCACGTATTCAGATTTTGTCCGTGCAGCTCTTCTGAAGATACTGAAGCTATTTCTATGAAACTTAGTATACATCTTTCCTATCATCTTAACTTGTACATGTGTAAGTTTAATTACAAACAAGTAATTATTTTCGTAATTTCTCCCGTTTGGGTACTTTAGTAGTGCAGTAATGGATTTTTATGTACACAGATTTCTGTCGCTGTGAGTTCAAGTCCAGCTCATGCTGGCTTCCTCTCCGGCCGTAAGGGAGAAAGGTGTGTCAGCAACCTGCAGATGGTTGACGGTTTCTTCCGCCCACCATAATGCTGGCCGCCGTTGTATAAGTGAATATTCTTGAGTACGGCGTAAAACACCAATCAAAAAAAAAAAAAAGAAAAAAAAAATGTACACAGATTTTGTCCATGCAACTCCTGCTAAAGTATTACACCAATTTTCCTGAAACTTTATGTACATCTTATATATCATCTATACATCTACATGCTTAATCATAATGACAGTCTGATCATTATTTTTATTTTCATAGTTATCGCCATTCAGTTACATGTGTACTCAAAGTTCTATATTTCATATGGATGATATGTGTGAATATCTAAGAATAATATCTTACATTTGTAAGACAATGTCATTCTACTTTGTCTTTGTTTAGAGGTCAGGATTTAAACATATCACCTGACTTGAGCGTTATACAATTTTACGAAATGTTCAATCAGGCGTTACCGTTACCGTTGTTCTCTGAATGCCTTGTTGTATTGTGTAACTTTAGTTGAGAGCATAGGATTTTTCAAAAATGTGAAATCAAACAAAAGCAAAAATGTTTTGTTTTATGAAAGACATACTTCTTTATGTACATGCAAGTTGCTCTTTAGGGTTTGTGTTGTGGATTAGTCATGTAGTTTCTGGCACGGTAATGGACCTTATCAGGGCTGGGTGTACTAGTTAGTTGTTAATGGTTGTTTATGTTGTAGACTACTTTTGTAGTTTCTGGAAGGGTAAGGTATTCCGTCAGGGCTGGGTGTACTATTTAATTTCTGATGGTTGTTTGTGTTGTAGACTACTCGTGTAGTTTCTGGTAGGGTAAGGTATCCCGTCAGGACTGGGTGTGCTATTTAATTTCTGATGGTTATTTGTGTTGTAGACTACTCATGTAGTTTCTGATAGGGTAAGGTATCCCGTGTGGGCTGTGTGTACTATTTAATTTCTGATGGTTGTTTGTGTTATAGACTACTCGTGTAGTTTCTGGAAGGGTAAGGTATTCCGTGTGGGCTGTGTGTACTATTTAATTTCTGATGGTTGTTTGTGTTATAGACTACTCGTGAAGTTTCTGGTAGGGTAAGGTATCCCGTGTGGGCTGTGTGTACTATTTAATTTCTGATGGTTGTTTGTGTTGTAGACTACTCTTGTAGTTTCTGGTAGGGTAAGGTATCCCGTCAGGACTGGGTGTACTATTTAATTTCTGATGGTTGTTTGTGTTGTAGACTACTCGTGTAGTTTCTGGTAGGGTAAGGTATCCCGTCAGGACTGGGTGTACTATTTAATTTCTGATGGTTGTTTGTGTTATAGACTACTCGTGTAGTTTCTGGAAGGGCAAGGTATTCCGTCAGGACTGGGTGTACTGTTTAATTTCTGATGGTTGTTTGTGTTGTAGACAACTCATGTAGTTTCTGGAAGGGCAAGGTGTCCCGTAAGGTATTCCGTCAGGACTGGGTGTGCTATTTAATTTCTGATGGTTGTTTGTGTTGTAGACTACTCATGTAGTTTCTGGAAGGGTAAGGTATTCCGTCAGGGCTGGGTGTACTATTTAATTTCTGATGGTTGTTTGTGTTATAGACTACTCGTGTAGTTTCTGGAAGGGCAAGGTATCCCGTCAGGACTGGGTGTACTATTTAATTTCTGATGGTTGTTTGTGTTGTAGACTACTCGTGTAGTTTCTGGAAGGGCAAGGTATCCCGTCAGGACTGGGTGTACTATTTAATTTCTGATGGTTGTTTGTGTTGTAGACTACTCGTGTAGTTTCTGATAGGGTAAGGTATCCCATGTGGGCTGGGTGTACTATTTAATTTCTGATGGTTGTTTGTGTTATAGACTACTCGTGTAGTTTCTGGAAGGGTAAGGTATCCCGTGTGGGCTGTGTGTGCTATTTAATTTCTGATGGTTGTTTGTGTTGTAGACTACTCGTGTAGTTTCTGGAAGGGCAAGGTATCCCGTCAGGGCTGGGGGTACTGTTTAATTTCTGATGGTTGTTTGTGTTGTAGACTACTCGTGTAGTTTCTGGAAGGGTAAGGTATTCCGTCAAGACTGAGTGTACTATTTAATTTCTGATGGTTGTTTGTGTTGTAGACTACTCGTGTAGTTTCTGGTAGGGTAAGGTATTCTGTCAGGACTGGGTGTACTATTCAATTTCTGATGGTTGTTTGTGTTATAGACTACTCATGTAGTTTCTGGAAGGGTAAGGTATCCCATGTGGGCTGGGTGCACTAATTAATTTCTGATGGTTGTTTGTGTTATAGACTACTCGTGTAGTTTCTGGAAGGGCAAGGTATCCCGTCAAGACTGGGTGTACTATTTAATTTCTGATGGTTGTTTGTGTTGTAGACTACTCGTGTAGTTTCTGATAGGGTAAGGTATCCCGTGTGGGCTGGGGGTACTATTTAATTTCTGATGGTTGTTTGTGTTGTAGACTACTCGTGTAGTTTCTGGAAGGGCAAGGTATTCCGTCAGGACTGGGTGTACTGTTTAATTTCTGATGGTTGTTTGTGTTGTAGACTACTCATGTAGTTTCTGGAAGGGCAAGGTGTCCCGTGTGGGCTGGGTGTACTATTTAATTTCTGATGGTTGTTTGTGTTGTAGACTACTCGTGTAGTTTCTGGAAGGGTAAGGTATTCCGTCAGGACTGGGTGTACTATTCAATTTCTGATGGTTGTTTGTGTTGTAGACTACTCGTGTAGTTTCTGATAGGGTAAGGTATCCCGTGTGGGCTGGGGGTACTATTTAATTTCTGATGGTTGTTTGTGTTGTAGACTACTCGTGTAGTTTCTGGAAGGGTAAGGTATCCCGTGTGGGCTGGGGGTACTATTTAATTTCTGATGGTTGTTTGTGTTATAGACTACTCATGTAGTTTCTGGAAGGGTAAGGTATCCCATGTGGGCTGGGTGTACTATTTAATTTCTGATGGTTGTTTGTGTTGTAGACTACTCATGTAGTTTTTGGAAGGGTAAGGTATCCCATGTGAGCTGGGGGTACTATTTAATTTCTGATGGTTGTTTGTGTTATAGACTACTCGTGTAGTTTCTGGAAGGGCAAGGTGCCCCGGCAGGGCTGGATGTACCTAAGTGTCAATCACCTCTGTTTCTACTCATTCCTAATGGGCAAGGAGGCCAAAATTGTGCTGAGATGGACAGATATAACGGTGAGTACCTGTACATGTGTATATTTGTGTCAGTGGTGTGTATGTGTGTGTCCAGGAGTGTGGTACAAGGCATGAGAATACATGTCCCAGTCCAGGAGTGTGGAACAAGGCATGAGAATACATGTCCCAGTCCAGGAGTGTGGTACAAGGCATGAGAATACATGTCCCAGGCCAGGAGTGTGGTACAAGGCATGAGAATACATGTCCCAGGCCAGGAGTGTGGTACATTGAGTGAGGATACATGTCTCAAGCCAGGAATGTGGTACAAGGCGTGAGGATACATGTCCCAGTCCAGGAGTGTGGTACAAGGCATGAGAATACATGTCCCAGTCCAGGAGTGTGGTACAAGGCATGAGAATACATGTCCCAGGCCAGGAGTGTGGTAGATTGAGTGAGGATACATGTCTCAAGCCAGGAATGTGGTACAAGGCGTGAGGATACATGTCCCAGTCCAGGAGTGTGGTACAAGGCATGAGGATACATGTCCCAGTCCAGGAGTGTGGTACAAGGTGTGAGGATACATGGCCTAGGCCAGGATTGTGGTACAAGGCACGAGGTTACACGTCCCAGGCCACAAGTGTGGTACAAGGCATGCGGATACATGTCCCAGTCCAGGAGTGTGGTACAAGGTGTGAGGATACATGGCCTAGGCCAGGATTGTGGTACAAGGCATGCGGATACATGTCCCAGTCCAGGAATGTAGTACAAAGCATGAGGCCCCTACTTTAACAGTTTATGGCTCCCCTGAGCATGTGGCATATTTTATGTATTTTACTATTACAGGATAATAACAAGGAAGAGCTTGGAGTATGTAACTCCATAGTATGATATATCACACCACAAATGTGATAGGTTGGGCGGGACAGTTTGTGAATGTTTCATAAGGTAAACACAGAGTACTCAGCTGGAGTAAACACTGAGCGAGCTGGAGAAGTGTTTTAATGATTGCCATTTGCCTTATCCTTTAAGACTCTAGGATTATCATTTTTTTGTCGTGTGATTCCCACATTGATCTGAGGAAGGTCACAGGACCATGATCCTATCTGAGGAAGGTCACAGGACCATGATCCTATCTGAGGAAGGTCACAGGACCATGATCCTATCTGAGGAAGGTCACAGGACCATGATCCTATCAGTAATACTGTGGAATACAGACTTCATATTGACCGTGTCTCGTGGAACAGCTAGTGTAGACCTCACCTGTTGAGGTGAGAAACTGTGTTGTCATGACACACAGGCTGTCTCATGTGGGACAGTTAGTGTAGACCTCACCTGTTGAGGTGAGAAACTGTGTTGTCATGACACACAGGCTGTCTCATGTGGGACAGTTAGTGTAGACCTCACCTGTTGAGGTGAGAAACTGTGTTGTCATGGCACACAGGCTGTCTCATGTGGGACAGTTAGTGTAGACCTCACCTGTTGAGGTGAGAAACTGTGTTGTCATGACACACAGGCTGTCTCATGTGGGACAGTTAGTGTAGACCTCACCTGTGGAGGTGAGAAACTGTGTTGTCATGACACACAGGCTGTCTCATGTCGTCATGACACACAGTCTATCTCATGTGGAACAGTTAGTGTGGACTTCACCTGTTGAGATGAAAAACTCAATTTTCATGACACACCTGTCCATTTTTTCTCATCTTTACCTTGTATCCTCTTTCAGAAACTGGAAAGAGGCAATAATATGCTATTCCCAGACAGTATCAAAGTATCGACTAGAGATACTGAGGTAAGCAGATTTCACGCTGTTTGAATTTCATTTACAGTAAACCATACGTGTCCTCATTGACTGTAAAAAAATCTTTGTACATTTAATATACTGTTTCACTCTTGACTACTAATTCCAAATCTCATACTAAGAGAATTTCAACTATTGATTCTAAGAACATTTGGACCTTGCTGATCAATAGTCGTCTAATGACTTCATTTGGAGGATAATGTCTTCATATCCCGCTGCAGCTAGTTTGGCTGTGGGTTTTTGTCTGGCAAGATGTGGTGGTTTCTCACTGGACTCTGCTGGATTTCCTGAACCTGTAAACTTGACTGCCATCTTATTAGGACATAAAACCATCAGTGAAAATATGTAAATCTGAGCAAATATTTTGTTTTTGTTTACTGTTATGCACATTGTAGGTTATTGTTTGTTCTGTTTTATTTCACCAGTTTGCTTACATTTCATGGAAGACAATTCTTCTTCTGTTTTGCAGTACTTTTATTCCATGTTCTTCAACAGTGCAGATACGTACAAGTTGATGGAGCAGTTAGCCAATATGGCCATGAAACAGTAAGGCAGCATTGATCAGAGTTGCACAGTACACGTAGTTTCCACATTCCACATACTCAGTTGTCAGCAGACAAATTTCATCTAAATCAGTGTGAAAATTAACGCAATATTTTTCAGCTTGTTGCTTAATATCTCTCGGATTGATTTGGGTTATGATAGAGCTGGACTGTATATGTAATGGAAGCATGTACTTTGTTATATGAAGTAGGCCTACATCGTAAAAAGTTCTATCATTTGTCATGGCATGCACTGAAGTGTTGGTTGGCTCCTGATAAGTTCACGTGTATTCTGTGACCGTCTTGAAATACCGTCTTTCAAGTGTTATCAGTTGTAAACTGAATTACATCGAGTGCATGTGAAGTAATCCTGATCATGATGTAAACTGCCTTTGTAGGATCAGATACATTTCCAACATGAAAATGTACCTTGAATTGCTTTCTGTCTTCCTTGTCACAGGCTCATTTCTGAAGAGGGCTTTGAGCAAGATCATTCTATACGATTTATGTCCAGGTATGTCTAATTAACATTAGTAATGTGTGAAATTTATAATAAAATATGTGCTTGTATTTTGAAACACTACCTATTGTGCCTTGTTTTTTGGTATTCTGTGTTGTAACAAAATATTATCAGTGATTGATATATATCTTGGATATGTGCTGTCTTACCCTTAAATCAAAAACAGCAGTTAAATCACCCCCCCCCCACCCCCCAAAAAACACAAAAAACAAAAAAATCCTGTGTTTCCAAATTGATTTTTTTGAGTAAAGTTGAAATTTCAGGTTTTTTTTTTTATATGTGTTTGAGATATAATGAGAATAAGTGCATTGTTGTATATGTTTTCATTGTTATCTGATTTTAGGAAAAAAAAGAAAATATCATCTTTAAAAAGAGACCTGGATGCCAGAGCAAGGAGTGAAATATTTAGGTTTGTATTAAAAACATAACATTCTTAAAAGATTGTAAAATATCAGAAGGTGAAAATCATTTAAATCTGTCTTTTATCCATGATAGTTGTAGAGTTGACCTTTATTTATCTGAAGTGCATGAGGGAAATGACCACGTAATGCTCCATTCCTTACAATTAACGAGGCAGAAGCTCCGAAGGGGCATAGGCTCCATTATTATAAGGAATGGGACGTTCCACAACTTAGAACCCACCCTGCTGACACTTGTGCGTTACGTGCATAAAAACACATTTGTGCAGTTAGGTCTGCATGCTAAATGACACAGATTTGTTACTTAGTAATGTAACAATAGTTTGACGTCATAATTGGGGTTTTATTGCATATACATGTACATTTGAGATATTTTTAATAAAAGAGCCTCATTATTGAACACCAAATGTAAGGCCTGCTTTGATTGGACATCTTATCTTTATGTAACATTGGTTTTGGTTGGCAGGTCAGCTTTCAGATTACCACAGGAGGAGAAGTTAGATGGTGACTCTGAATGCACTCTATGGACACCCTACAACAAGCAGCATGTCTGGGGCAGGATGTACCTCTCTGTCAACTACCTCTGTTTTACCAGCAGAGTTAGTCCACATTTCTTACTGATGCATTCATCTGATCATTGTTTAAAAAAACTTTTCCTGGGATTAATATGTGAATTAAAATTTCACTATTCACCTAGAATAATACCTTATTAACTCAGTCATTTTGGCATCATTGTAAAGGCTGCTGAAGGGCTGGTGCACGTGTAATGCAGTTTGGGTATCTCAGTGTTCTGTCAGCGGTATCGTTGTAAAGGCTGCTGAAGGGCTGGTCCATGTGTAATGCAGTTGGGGTATCTCAGTGTTCTGTCAGTGGTATCATTTGGCTGCCGAAGGGCTGGTCCACGTGTACTGCAGTTGGGGTATCTCAGTGTTCTGTCAGCGGTATCATTGTAAAGGCTGCTGAAGGGCTGGTCCGTGTGTAGTGCAGTTGGGGTATCTCAGTGTTCTGTCAGTGGTATCATTTGGCTGCCGAAGGGCTGGTCCACGTGTACTGCAGTTGGGATATCGCAGTGTTCTGTCAGCGGTATCATTGTAAAGGCTGCTGAAGGGCTGGTCCACGTGTACTGCAGTTGGGGTATCTCAGTGTTCGGTCAGCGGTATCATTGTAAAGGCTGCTGAAGGGCTGGTCCACGTGTACTGCAGTTGGGGGTATCTCAGTGTTCTGTCAACTGTATCATTGTAAAGGCTGCTGAAGGGCTGGTCCACGTGTACTGCAGTTCAGGTATCTCAGTGTTCGGTCAGCGGTATCGTTGTAAAGGCTGATGAAGGGCTGGTCCACGTGTACTGCAGTTAGTGTATCTACTGCTTTTGTAGGTGAGGCACTTAGTGACTGTGATGATTCCCCTGAGGGATGTACGACTGGTTTTGTAAGGGAGAGGTTTAGTGACTGTGATGATACCCCTGAGGGATGTACAACTGGTTTTGTAAGGGAGAGGGTTAGTGACTGTGATGATACCCCTGAGGGATGTACAACTGGTTTTGTAAGGGAGAGGTTTAGTGACTGTGATGATACCCCTGAAGGATATACAACTGGTTTTGTAAGGGAGAGGGATATACAACTGGTTTTGTAAGGGAGAGGTTTAGTGACTGTGATGATACCCCTGAGGGATGTACAACTGGTTTTGTAAGGGAGAGGTTTAGTGACTGTGATGATACCCCTGAGGGATGTACAGCTGGTTTTGTAAGGGAGAGGTTTAGTGACTGTGATGATACCCCTGAGGGATGTACAGCTGGTTTTGTAAGGGAGAGGTTTAGTGACTGTGATGATACCCCTGAGGGATGTACAACTGGTTTTGTAAGGGAGAGGTTTAGTGACTGTGATGACACCCCTGAGGGATATACAACTGGTTTTGTAAGGGAGAGGTTTAGTGACTGTGATAATACCCCTGAGGGATGTACAACTGGTTTTGTAAGGGAGAGGTTTAGTGACTGTGATGATACCCCTGAGGGATATACTACTGGTTTTGCCTGCGGATGGTCTTGGGTTTCCCCCTGGCTCTGCCCGGTTTCCTCCAACCATAATGCTGGCAGCTGTCAGCATATGCGAATTATTCTTGAGTATGGCGTAAAACACCAATCAAAAATGAATAAATAAATAATTACTACTGGTTTTGAAGGTGAGGCGTTTAGTGACTGTGATGATACCCTTGGGGGATATACTACTGGTTTTGTAGGCGAGGGGTTTAGTGACGGTGATGATACCCATGAGCAATATACTGCTGGTTGTGTAGGTGAGGCGTTTAGTGACTGTGATGATACCCCTGAGGGATATACTACTGGTTTTGTAGGCGAGAGGTTTAGTGATTGTGATGATACCCCTGAGGGATATACTGCTGGTTTTGTAGGTTACGGGTTTAGTCTCTGTGATGATGCCCTTGAGGGATACACTACTGGTTTTGTAGGTGAGGCGTTTAGTGACTGTGATGATGCCCCTGAGGAATATACTACTGGTTTTGTAGGTAAGGCGTTTAGTGACTGTGATTATACCCCTGAGGGATATACTTCTGGTGGAGAAGGTGGACAACGCTTCCACAGGGAACATCATGAATAACGCTCTGGTTATAACCACCAAAGGAAAGGTAAGCCAGGGAACTCTTGTGTTGGATTAAACATGTCCCTAGACTGACTGCAGTGTGAATAAAGTTAAAGCATATTAGCATATTAATTTGAAAAAAAAAAAAAAAACAATAGAATAATTATAATAGGCTTTTGTTTTTCAAGTGTGTTTATAATCTAAATCATTTACTTCCTGTTCTAGATCCCTTAGCATGTTACCAACCTGTGCGCCTTTTGTACCTTGGGCTCCTGCGTGGCCTAGTAGTTATTGTACCAGTGCAATACAATGACCCAAGAGCGTCTCACCCATGTGATCACTGGCTTCCTTTCCGGTTGTATGTGGGAAAGTCTGCCAGCAACCTGCAGATGGTTGTTGGTTTCCCCAGGGCTCTGCCCGATTTCCTCTCAATGTAAAGCTGGCCATTATCATATAGGTGAAATATTTTTCAGTGTGGCGTAAAACACTGGTAAATAAATGAATCTTATATCTGTTTACGGCTGAAGTTATCCACTTATCCTGAAGTACAGGACAATGTGGCATATTTCCAACTTTAATAATCAGTGTATGTGGTTTTCTTCATTGTGCGTTTGTTTGCAATGTATAATAGTATGTGCGTTCCCTTTCTTTGCAGATGAACTTTGTGTTCACACAGTTTAAAGACAGGAACATGATATTAGAGAGGATATCAGATTTCCTGTCCAAACAGTCTGTAAATAAAAAATACCCGTAAGTGAATACATTTGACTGTGATGGATAAATTATGTCTGTGTAGATATAAAATACTATGCATCCCATGTGGCTTTACTGATAAATTTGGATTCCCAGATTGATTCTTATTTTCAAGTAATCAGTTTTGTATTGTTGTCTTAATGGGCTTCTTATTGGATTTGATGGACTTTCACAAAAGACCTATTTTTGTTGTAGTTCTGAATATTAACAAAAACTGACTTTCAGGTTGTTGTTTATTTTTTTTTGTTGTTTTTTTTTTTTCAAGTGAAAATTCAACCAAAGAAGACAACAGTTCAAACTCATCATTAGAGCAATCCAAGGACATTGCAGGTAAAACATTTTAAAATTGGGCATATAGTGATAATATGAAAATGGTAAAGTGTGTTTTCTACATTTTTCTTATCTTGTGTATTATATTTAATAATGCCATTTATGGCCAAAAGATCTGTTAAGATCTGCTAAAATTTTCAAATACAGCTTGTTGCCCTGACAGTTGTCAGTTATCCCATTCCTTATACCTGTCAGGTGACATAGAGGGTAATGGGGAGTTTCAGCCAGCGCTAATCAGCTTGTTCTGCCGTCGAAACTCAGATGAGCTCTCAGCTAAGGAGTCCGTCAAACAACACTTGTGGGATGTCCACTTTGCGGAGTATGGCAGGTAAGTCTCTATGACCATTGCTTACCAAATCTTGTATGTACTGACATTTGCATGTACTAGCTTGTACTGGAAAATTTCATGGGTTTTTCAGATCTCAGAGTTGTCTACCCTAAATTGTACAGTAAACTTTATGACAGGATTTCCTCTGTACAAGTACTCCTATCATTTTATACACGTCTTATTTTGGTAGAATTTCATTGCTCTAGTGTAAAAATAATATAGACGTTATTTAAGACCATTTATGGTTAAATTAGTTAAAAGTAAAAGTTAGTTTTCTTCCAACTTGAACGTAACACAGTCAATGTTACAATGCAGGCTAATATTTAGTTTTGATGTCAAAGGTGTAAATACAGTACAGTCTTCAGTATAGTCTGTGTGGGTGTGTATTCTAATTTGCCACTTCTGAAATACGCTGAGTGTTTCTCTTTTTGTCTTGTCCTCAGGGGCATGTGTATGTACAGGACCCACAGGACTCATGAGCTGGTGCTAAAGGGAATACCAGATAAGCTGAGGGGAGAGATGTGGATGCTCTTCTCAGGAGCAGTCAATGAGGTCAGAGGTCATGCACATGGTGCTGTGACAAGATAGTTGAGAAACAAAGCACTTGAACTAAATTCTCAGCTTATGAACAACAGCAGTTTTGATGTATTTGATTTGTCTTTGGGATGCATAAAACAGGTACTTGTTTCCTTACACGTCGGTATGATAACTGTTATCGTACATTTCATCTATGCCAATAAATTTTACACGTACATGTTGTCATCATGTAAACACTCGCTTGAGCTGATATATCTTACAACTGAGATTTTGAAAGAATTTCACAGAGAAATATGAATGTGATTAATTTCAGATGGAGACTAACCCAGGCTATTACAAGCACATTGTGAAGGAGAGCTGTAAGAAGTACACATTTGCTGCGGAGGAGATTGAGAGAGATCTCCACAGGTAGTAACATCTCTACTACACCTAACAACTCTGGTACACCTAACATCTCTACTACATCTACCAACTCTGCCACACCTAACATCTCTGCTACACCTATCATCTCTGGTACACCTGTTAACTGTGCTACACCTAACACCTCTCGTACACCTAACATCTCCGCTACCCCTAACAACTCCGCTACCCCTAACAACTCCGCTACCCCTAACAACTCTGCTACACCTAACAAATGTGCTACACCTAACATCTCTGCTACACCTAACATCTGTGTTACAACTCCGCTACCCCTAACAACTCTGCTACCACTAACAACTCTGCTACACCTAATATCTCTGCTACACCTAACAAATGTGCTACACCTAACATCTCTGCTACACCTAACATCTGTGTTACAATTAACATCTCTGCCTCACTTAACATCTCTGGTAATCTAACATCTCTGCTACACCTAACATCTCTGCTACACTTAGCATCTCTGCACCTAACATCTCTGCTACACCTAACATCTATGTTACAAGTAACATCTCATGTAATATCTCCGTACATGTATGTCTCATGTTGTTACATTTAAGTGAAGATTGTCAAGAGAATGTAAAATGCAATAAACATTGATTAGGCCTTGAAAATCCTGAAGGACAAGGTTGTGAAAAAGTGTTTTCTATCATTGTGAGGATTGGTTTAATTTCACCTACATCTACTCACACAGAATTGAATGGACTTATATTAACAAGCATGGAGAAGTTCTTTCTTGTAAAATTTTATTTAATATGCTGCACATGCAGGTAAGGCCATGTTTTTGTCCTAATTGGATTATAAATGTTCATTTGTTACTCGTGGTCTTACTTCCAACCACTGCATATACTGTACAATGGTCAGGTATTTGACTGCCTGTTTGTTTTCTCCTCAATAGGAGATTTAATGATCCTGTGTTGTGTTTATCAGATCCCTACCTGAGCACCCAGCCTTCCAGTCTCAGCTAGGCATTGATGCCCTCAGGAGAGTCCTTACCAGCTATGCCTGGAGAAATCCCAATATAGGTCAACTATTACATTTCTGCTCTCACTCTATTTCCTCAAATGGTTTCATTTGTATTTAGTATTATTTTTGACTATTTTGGTAATATTATACTAGAAATTGCTCATACAAAATTGTCTGAAAATTGGATTGGCCAACTGTTTAGTAGTATCAGAATATAAAAGTTCAACCCTGTGTAAGGCCATAGTATTATTGTGGAATACTGGCCATACCAATGTTTCTAAAGGCTTCAGCCTGGAGGGCAGTCATTTTCACAGGCAGGAAATGGTTCCACAGCCCTTGGGGCAGAGAGAAACCAGAGCAGAACACGTCTTGTTGTGTCTGGTTTGTCAGTCAGGTTGTAAAGTACTTGTTACATACCTGTACATGAATGTTGTTGCATATTGAGCAGAATTATGTGGCCGTAGTTATGTCTTATTCATTTTCTTTCTGATCACAGGCTACTGTCAAGCCATGAACATTGTCACCAGTGTCCTGCTGCTATATGCAAATGAGGAGAATGCATTTTGGTTGTTGACTGCCTTGTGTGAACGACTTCTCCCTGATTACTACAACACCAAAGTAGTGGGCGCTCTCATTGACCAAGGTAGAGCTGTTTGTGGCTCATTACTTGATCAAGTGATTAAAGACAACGTTTGACAAATGAAGGCCGAATTTTTTCCATGTCTTGATAGAATACAAGTGATTGTGTTGACATACAGGTGTGTTTGTTTTGACATGCAGGTGTGCTTGTGGTGACATACAAGTGTGTTGATATACAGGGGATTGTGTTGACATACAAGTGTGTTTGTGTTGACATACAATGCACAAGTGCCTGTTTTGACATACAGGTATGTTTGTGGTGACATACAGGTGTGTTTGTGTTGACATACAAGTGTGTCTGTTGACACACAGGTGTGTTGACATGCAGGTGATTGAGTTTACAGACAAACTTGCGTGTTTGAATTGACATGCAGGCATGTTTGTGTTGACACAGAGGCATGTTTGTGTTGACACAGAGGTGTGTTTGTGTTGTCATAAAGGTGTGTTGACAGAGAGGTACGTTTGTGTTGACATGCAGGTGTGTTTGTGTTGGCATGCAGATGGATTTGTGTTGACATGCAGGTGGGTTTGTGTTGACATGCAGGTGGGTTTGTGTTGACATACAAGTGTGTTTGTATTGACACCAGTGTGTGTTTATGTTGACTCCAGGGTGTACTTGTGTTGACATCAAGGTGTGTTGACACACAGGTGTGTTTGTGTTGACAGGTGTATTTGAAGACCTGATACAGGATAACCTGCCCAGCCTGTTTCAGAAGCTGGAGACACTGGGTTTACTGAGTATGATATCACTGTCCTGGTTCCTCACCATATTTCTCAGGTAAGAAAGATGGTTGTCTGTTTTGACAGCATTGCAATGCAGTAGCTGACTCTGTTAGTTTACACATTGTTCACACCACAGGTGATCAGCCCACGAATTGGTCATGATGTTTGTCAGGTACCTCTGTTCTCCATCACTGGTCATGATTTCAGTCAGGTACCTCTGGTCTCCACCACTGGTCATGAGGTCTGTCAGGTACCTGTGATCTTCACCACCGGTCATGATAGGTGTAAGGGACCTCTGGTCTCCACCACAGGTGATGATGTTTTTCAGGTACCTCTGGTCTCCACCATCGGTCATGAGGCCTGTTAGGTACCTCTTGTCTCCACCACTGGTCATGATGTCTGTCAGGTACCTCTGGTCTCCACCACCGGTCATGATGTTTGTCAGGTACTTCTGGTCTCCACCACAGGTCATGATGTTTGTAAGGTACCTCTGGTTTCCACCACAGGTCATGATGTTTGTCAGGTACCTCTGGTCTCCACCACTGGTCATGATGTCTGTCAGGTACCTCTGGTCTCCACCACAGGTCATGATGTTTGTCAGGTATGTCTAGTCTCCACCACAGGTCATGATGTTTGTCAGGTACCCCTGGTCTCCATCATTGGTCATGAGGTCTGTCAGGTACCTCTGGACTCCATCATTGATCATGAGGTCTGTCAGGTACCTCTGGTATCCACCACAGATCTTGGTGTTTGTCAGGTACCTCTGGTCTCCACCACAGGTCTTGATGTTTGTCAGGTACCTCTGGTCTCCACCATTGGTCATGATGTTTGTCAAGTACCTTTTGTCAGGTACCTCTGGTCTCCACCACTGGTCATGATGTTTGTCAGATAGCTATGGTCTCCACCATTGGTCATGATGTTTGTCAGGTACCTCTGGTCTCCACCATTGGTCTTGATGTTTGTCAGGTACCCATCCAAACTGAAACTATAATAGATTGTATGGTGTGTTAGACTCATTCTCCCATTCTCTGCCATCCCTGTCTGTTACTGTGTGATGACGTTGTGTAAGTGACTCATTCTCCCATTCTCGGCCATCCCTGTCTGTTACAGGGTGATGCCATTGTGTTAGTGACTCATTCTCCCATTCTCTGCCATCCCTGTCTGTTACAGTGTGATGCTATTGTGTAAGTGACTCATTCTCCCATTCTCTGCCATCCCTGTCTGTTACAGGGTGATGCCATTGTGTAAGTGACTCATTCTCCCATCCCATTCTCTGCCATCCCTGTCTGTTACGGTGTGATGCTGTTGTGTAAGTGACTCATTCTCCCATTCTCTGCCATCCCTGTCTGTCACGTTGTGATGCTGTTGTGTAAGTGAATCATTTCCCATTCTCTCCCATCTCTGTCTGTTACGGTGTGATGCCGTTGTGTAAGTGACTCATTCTCCCATTCTCTGCCATCCCTGTCTGTTATGGTGTGATGCCGTTGTGTATTTGACTCATTCTCCCATTCTCTGCCATCTCTGTCTGTTACAATGTGATGCCGTTGTGTAAGTGACTCATTCTCCCATTCTCTGCTATCCCTGTCTGTTACAGGATGATACCGTTGTGTAATTGACTCATTCTCTCATTCTCTGCCATCCCTGTCTGTTACAATGTGATGCCGTTGTGTAAGTGACTCATTCTCCCATCCCATTCTCTGCCATCCCTGTCTGTTACAGTGTGATGCCGTTGTGTTAGTGACTCATTCTCCCATTCTCTGCCATCCCTGTCTGTTACAGGGTGATACCATTGTGTATTTGACTCATTCTCCCATTCTCTGCCATCCCTGTCTGTTACAGGGTGATGCCGTTGTGTAATTGACTCATTCTCCCATTCTCTGCCATCCCTGTCTGTTACGCTGTGATGTCGTTGTGTATTTGACTCATTCTCCCATTCTCTGCCATCTCTGTCTGTTACAGGGTGATGCCGTTGTGTAATTGACTCATTCTCCCATTCTCTGCCATCCCTGTCTTTTACAATGTGATGCCGTTGTGTAATTGACTCATTCTCCCATTCTCTGCCATCCCTGTCTGTTACGGTGTGATGCCGTTGTGTAATTGACTCATTCTCCCATTCTCTGCCATCCCTGTCTTTTACAATGTGATGCCGTTGTGTAAGTGACTCATTCTCCCATTCTCTGCCATCCCTGTCTGTTACGGTGTGATGCCGTTGTGTAATTGACTCATTCTCCCATTCTCTGCCATCCCTGTCTGTTACAGGGTGATGCCATTGTGTTAGTGACTCATTCTCCCATTCTCTGCCATCCCTGTCTGTTACGGTGTGATGCTGTTGTGTAAGTGACTCATTCTCCCATTCTCTGCCATCCCTGTCTGTTACAGGGTGATGCCATTGTGTAAGTGACTCATTCTCCCATCCCATTCTCTGCCATCCCTGTCTGTTACGGTGTGATGCCGTTGTGTAAGTGACTCATTCTCCCATTCTCTGCCATCCCTGTCTGTCACGTTGTGATGCTGTTGTGTAAGTGAATCATTTCCCATTCTCTCCCATCTCTGTCTGTTACGGTGTGATGCCGTTGTGTAAGTGACTCATTCTCCCATTCTCTGCCATCCCTGTCTGTTATGGTGTGATGCCGTTGTGTAAGTGACTCATTCTCCCATTCTCTGCCATCTCTGTCTGTTACAATGTGATGCCGTTGTGTAAGTGACTCATTCTCCCATTCTCTGCTATCCCTGTCTGTTACAGGATGATACCGTTGTGTAATTGACTCATTCTCCCATTCTCTGCCATCCCTGTCTGTTACAATGTGATGCCGTTGTGTAAGTGACTCATTCTCCCATCCCATTCTCTGCCATCCCTGTCTGTTACAGTGTGATGCAGTTGTGTTAGTGACTCATTCTCCCATTCTCTGCCATCCCTGTCTGTTACAGGGTGATACCATTGTGTATTTGACTCATTCTCCCATTCTCTGCCATCCCTGTCTGTTACAGGGTGATGCCGTTGTGTAATTGACTCATTCTCCCATTCTCTGCCATCCCTGTCTGTTACGTTGTGATGCCGTTGTGTAAGTGACTCATTCTCCCATTCTCTGCCATCTCTGTCTGTTACAGGGTGATGCCGTTGTGTAATTGACTCATTCTCCCATTCTCTGCCATCCCTGTCTGTTACAGGGTGATACCATTGTGTATTTGACTCATTCTCCCATTCTCTGCCATCCCTGTCTGTTACGTTGTGATGCCATTGTGTAAGTGACTCATTCTCCCATTCTCTGCCATCTCTGTCTGTTACGGTGTGATGCCGTTGTGTAAGTGACTCATTCTCCCATTCTCTGCCATCCCTGTCTGTTACGGTGTGATGCCGTTGTGTAAGTGACTCATTCTCCCATTCTCTGCCATCTCTGTCTGTTACGGTGTGATGCCGTTGTGTAAGTGACTCATTCTCCCATTCTCTGCCATCCCTGTCTGTTACGGTGTGATGCAGTTGTATAAGTGACTCATTCTCCCATTCTCTGCCATCCCTGTCTGTTACGCTGTGATGTCGTTGTGTATTTGACTCATTCTCCCATTCTCTGCCATCCCTGTCTTTTACGGAGTGATGCCGTTGTGTAAGTGACTCATTCTCCCATTCTCTGCCATCCCTGTCTTTTACGGTGTGATGCCGTTGTGTAATTGACTCATTCTCCCATTCTCTGCCATCTCTGTCTGTTACGGTGTGATGCCGTTGTGTAAGTGACTCATTCTCCCATTCTCTGCCATCCCTGTCTGTTACAGTGTGATGCCGTTGTGTAAGTGACTCATTCTCCCATTCTCTGCCATCCCTGTCTGTTACAGTGTGATGCCGTTGTGTAAGTGACTCATTCTCCCATTCTCTGCCATCCCTGTCTGTTACGGTGTGATGCCGTTGTGTAAGTGACTCATTCTCCCATTCTCTGCCATCCCTGTCTGTTACGGTGTGATGCCGTTGTGTAAGTGACTCATTCTCCCATTCTCTGCCATCTCTGTCTGTTACGGTGTGATGCCGTTGTGTAAGTGACTCATTCTCCCATTCTCTGCCATCCCTGTCTGTTACCGTGTGATGCCGTTGTGTAAGTGACTCATTCTCCCATTCTCTGCCATCTCTGTCTGTTACGGTGTGATGCCGTTGTGTAAGTGACTCATTCTCCCATTCTCTGCCATCCCTGTCTGTTACGGTGTGATGCAGTTGTATAAGTGACTCATTCTCCCATTCTCTGCCATCCCTGTCTGTTACGCTGTGATGTCGTTGTGTATTTGACTCATTCTCCCATTCTCTGCCATCCCTGTCTTTTACGGAGTGATGCAGTTGTGGAAGTGACTCATTCTCCCATTCTCTGCCATCCCTGTCTTTTACGGAGTGATGTCGTTGTGGAAGTGACTCATTCTAGGCCATCCCTGTCTGTTATGGTGTGATGCCGTTGTGTTAGTGACTTATTTCAATCCCTATCTGTTACAGTGTGATGCCATTCAACTGTGCCGTCAATATCCTTGATGTGTTCTTCTACGATGGAGCTAAGGTAACTTCCTTTCCCAAATCCGCTCAGGGTAAAATTCTGCCAAACGGTGTCGCCTCACTATAGCGCACTGGTTTAGGGAACAGGTTCCTGAGCACGTTATAGCCTACCTCACGCTATAAGAAAATGACCTTGATATCCAGTATATAAGCCTACAGTCTGTCATTCAAATTTTTGGAACAAAGTGTTATAGATGCAAGATGTGTTTTTGTGAAAGGCTTTCTCATTGTATACTTTACTATCAACACATGAGATTTTTGTTACCTAAGGTTTCATCAAGTGTTCTAGGGAACAAATACATCTCCGCACAGTTCTGCGAGTCATACTTGTATTGTGTGAATCTAGTCTGGTGTTGTGTAGTCAGAGGCCTGAACTGATTAACGGAACTTGGTGCATGCATTCCACAAATTCACTTAGTTTCATCTACTATATATTTAAATAAAAAAAACGACAATGCATTTGGTATCCGCTTCATTCATGTGTGCTCATATCAGAAGTGACTCATGGTTTGAAGTAGACACCTCACATTCCAAATGGAGCGAATGATGCCCCATTATTTACACATATATACATTTAGTCATGGTGAAAAACCGGAGTTCATTTGCAGTTTTAGCTGTTGTCATTGGAAATGTTAGCCTTCTAACATGAAAGTACACCACAGATTTTTGGAGGACAAGATTTGCGTCGTGTGATATCTGATTGCGTGCTATATCGAGACGTCTTATATGGAGGCTACACTGTATATACGTGTGTATAGCAGCTTCTCTGTTATACAAGTACAGTGTTCATTTGTATGTTTATACTCTAGAAGTGAACATTATACAATCTGCAGATAGCTGTTCAGGATTACCCTACAGGTACCTAGGACAAAATCAGCTGTACCTGGAGAATCATCAGGTATACAGTCAGCTGTAACACCATTCATTTAAGTAGATACATGTAATATTTATTTACATGAGGATGTTTGTCTTGTGATTAGATATATGTATGTATACATGTACATATATGTATATTTTGTGCACCGACAGGCTATCTTCCAAATTGCCCTGACAATTCTGGACAGTAAGAAAGAGAAGCTGTTGAAGTGCAATGATGACGGCGAGGCCATGACGATCCTAGCAGAGTACCTGGAGAATGTGACGAATAGAGACTCTACCATGCCTCTGGTCCTACACACTTCTTCCTTCTCCAATAACCCACAGCCCAGAAAAGGGGTATGTTATCACGCACACTACAGGTGTCACACAGTCTGTGACATGGTGCGACAGAGACTCCACCATGCCTCTGGTCCTGCACACTTCTTCCTTCTCCAATAACCCGCAGGCCAGAAAAGGGGTATGTTATCACGCACACTACAGGTGTCATACAGTCTGTGACATGGTGCGACAGAGACTCCACCATGCCTCTGGTCCTGCACACTTCTTCCTTCTCCAATAACCCACAGCCCAGAAAAGGGGTATGTTATCACGCACACTACAGGTGTCACACAGTCTGTGACATGGTGCGACAGACACTCTACCATGCCTCTGGTCCTGCACACTTCTTCCTTCTCCAATAACCCACAGCCCAGAAAAGGGGTATGTTATCACGCACACTACAGGTGTCACACAGTCTGTGACATGGTGCGACAGACTCCACCTTGCCTCTGGTCCTGCACACTTCTTCCTTCTCCAATAACCCACAGCCCAGAAAAGGGGTATGTTATCACGCACACTACAAGAGTCACACAGTCTGTGACATGGTGCGACAGACTCCACCTTGCCTCTGGTCCTACACACTTCCTTCTCCAATAACCCACAGCTCAGAAAAGGGGTATCTTGTCTTGTAACTTTTTAAGAAACTGTCACCAAATTTCTGATGACCTAGAAATGCACTGTCCCTCAATTTGCAATATTGACACCTATTTTTTAAAGATAATCATCTAAAACTGGAAGGCTGTTATGTACTGTTGTGTTTATTAACACATGACCTGTCTTTATGTGTTAGTATTTTGTGTTTTGTTCCTTCCAGCCTACCGTAGATGTGACTGATCTGATTGAGGAGAGCTACACAAAGTTTGGACACATCACAAACCAGGATATAGACAAGCTGAGACTGAAGTACAGACTAAGGGTTGTTCAGGTATGGGTCATGTACTCAGGTGTAGTATTGTATTGTAATGAATGGATGCAGAGAACATTGGTCTATATTAAGGGTTGATCAGGTATGGGTTCTATATACAGGTGTAATATTGTAATGAATGGATGCAGAGAACATTGGTACAGACTATATAAAGGGTTGTTCAGGTATGGACTCTATATACACGTGTAGTATTGTAATGAGTGGATACAGAGAACATTGGTACAGGCGGAGAGTTGTTCAGGTATAGGTTCTATGTACATGTGTAGTATTGTAATGAGTGGATACAGAGGACATTGGTACAAATGTTCAGGTATGGGTTCTATACACAGGTGTAGTATTGTAATGAGTGGATACAGAGAACATTGGTACAAATGTTCAGGTATGGGTTCTGTGTACAGGTGTAGTATTGTAATGAGTGGATACAGAGGACATTGGTACAAATGTTCAGGTATGGGTTCTATACACAGGTGTAGTATTGTAATGAGTGGATACAGAGAACATTGGTACAAATGTTCAGGTATGGGTTCTGTGTACAGGTGTAGTATTGTAATGAGTGGATACAGAGGACATTGGTACAAATGTTCAGGTATGGGTTCTATACACAGGTGTGGTATTGTAATGAGTGGGTACAGAGGACATTGGTACAAATGTTCAGGTATGGGTTCTGTGTACAGGTGTAGTATTGTAATGAGTGGATACAGAGGACATTGGTACAAACGTTCAGGTATGGGTTCTATACACAGGTGTAATATTGTATTGAGTGGATACAGAGGACATTGGTACAAATGTTCAGGTATGGGTTTTATGTGCAGGTGTAGTATTGTAATGAGTGGATACAGAGGACATTGGTACAGATGTTCAGGTATGGGTTCTGTGTACAGGTGTAGTATTGTAATGAGTGGACACAGAGGACATTGGTACAGATGTTCAGGTATGGGTTCTATACACAGGTGTAGTATTGTAATGAGTGGATACAGAGGACATTGGTACAGATGTTCAGGTATGGGTTCTATATACATGTGTAGTATTGTAATGAGCGGATACAGAGAACATTGGTACAAATATTCAAGTATGGGTTCTGTACACAGGTGTAATATTGTATTGAGTGGATACTGAGGGTATTGGTGTAGTTTAAGGGTTGTTCAGGTATGGGCTGTATATACAGGTGTAGTGTTGTAATGAGTGGATACAGAAGAGACTGGCACAGGCTAAAGGTTGCTCAGGTACATATATAGGTTCTGTACAGTATTGTAACAAAATGATAGAGTGAACCCGCATAAAAGATGCAAGTACTGTAGATAAATTTCACAAATAGGACAGTATGAAGGCACCACCATGATGTACATGTCTATACCTGTTGTAATACCACATGTACATGTGCAGTGTACTTGTGGTTAGAGTACATGTACACGTTTACTGGTTGTTGGACCACATGTACATGTGCAGTGTACTTGTGGTTAGAGTACATGTACACATTTACTGGTTGTTAGACCACATGTACATGTGCAGTGTACTTGTGGCTAGAGTACATGTACGCATTTACTGGTTGTTAGAACACGTGTACATGTGCAGTGTACTTGTGGTTAGAGTACATGTACACGTTTACTGGTTTTTAGACCACATGTACATGTGCAGTGTACATGTACTTGTGGTTAGAGTACATGTACACGTTTACTGGTCGTTAGATCATATATACATATGCATGGTAATATACCCATTGTTAAGCTCTTCCAATGATGACATGTGTTTTGTTGAATCCCTTGTGCCTGCACCATAGACCTGACAAATTTATTAAGTCACCTACATGTTTTTTACTCATGTACTGAACATGTAAAGTAGATCTACTTGTATTGTATGATTGATTAGTCTGGACGCTTGCATACAGTTTGATGTGCTTCATGCTGAATTCTGTCTGGTTGTAGAATATTGAGGATGTGATGACAAAGAATATCTTGAGGAGTGTGTCATCCGAGACCCTGTTACAGGGGAAGGAGCTGGAAGAGCTCTTTGTCGTCTTCAAGGTACTGTTCCTGGTCTGCAGATTTGTGAACACTTATGTATGCCAGTGATTCTGAGAGTTTTCTCAAACTTACGAAGAAGGTGTTTTCAGGTTGTTTGAAAGGTGGGATGACACTGGGAAAATGTTTCACTGCCAAAAAAAGAAGATATGACGTGTATTGGCCTCTAATAAAATGTTTGAATTGTTGTGTCATTTACCATACTTATACTATGTGAAGCATGATGATCTCCCCCTGTGTAAACTAGACAACAATCGCATTTAAGGCGCATGTGTAATTGATCTGAAAACCACAACAGTAATGTGAACCAGGCAATCTTTGACCATCTATGATACACGTCTAGCACATGTATGCAGTGTACCTGTAGATATCAGCTAGATTCCGGGTTGATGCATGGTTTGTATGTTTGCACAGGAGGAGTACTTGACGTCATGTTACTGGCGGACCTCCCAGCCTCCCCCAACGGATCCGGATAAGTATGACCCGTCACGGCCCTACTATGAGCAGTACAAAGTGGACCAGGACCAGTTCTGTACCATGTTCCTAAGCCTGTCCCCATGGGCACGGGGAGACTGTGCTGACACCCTCTCCCTCAGGGCTTTCAGAGTGAGAAACATTGTTTGTTTCATTTTTTGTTGGTTCCCTGACTAAAGAATTTGTCACCTATACAATTTCAGTCACTTTTTATGTAGTAGAAAAAGTATGAGTAACAGGACTTTCTTAAAAAAGAACCGACGAGGCATGATAACGCCAAGTTCTGTTGGGAAAGTACTGTTATGAGTGCTTTCTCCATCTTAAATGACAGTCATTAACAATATTCATGTACGTGAGTGACTTTCTACACTACAGAAATGATTGTTGGAGTAAACATTTGACATCAGTTGTCCTATTTTATGCAGTGGATTTGAACTATAGATATTTACAAGGCTGAAAACTTTGTTATTGTCCATTGTCTAACACGTTCGTGAATTTACAACCTTTTGGGGGCCCAGTTAAATTGGGTTGGATATCTGCATGCATGTGTCTTGGATCTTTGAACACATGCGTGAAATTGAACAGGACAGCATCACGGTAGAACACGCTATGGCATCTGCACGGCAGGTAGTGGTTTGCATGGGTTTGCAAGGTTGGGGTGGCACACTGGTCCAGGCCACATAGCGCTGTACATTTTTTCACCATGTAATGCTGTTTTTGGTGTCTCTACACTAAGTTCTCCGTGGTATTGTACTTGCCTGAATAAGAATGTACACTATCTGTAGTTTACTTAAAAAGAAACTACAGTTTGACAATAGAGTGACTTCACAACTATTGGTTAAGGGTGTAAGAAACTAGAGGGCTGGCATAAACCACCTAACTTAGGCAAGGTGCTGACATACTTTCCCAGATGTGACACACAGATGCGGACCACTATATTGATGGAAGAGCACTGTGGACAAGCAGTAAGAGAGGGTGAATGTACAAATTCCCTGTTAAAGCCTGGATTTGAACTAGCAGCTTGTGCCTCCTACATGTAGCTCTAGAAACACAAGGGCCCCTATAAATCACTACATCTTTGCCCCCTCCCGTAATAGACAGAGGAAGCCAGAATTATACACCTGCGTTTTAATTTATGTAGTTAACATCAGATATAGTTTTACATGCTGTACTGAAGACTAAGTAAGGGAGCGTCCCCATATAGCCTTCGTTTTTCTTCACTTTTCACGAATGGAAATCCTGAATACAAAAACGAATGGTGTAAGCTTCATTCGTTTTAGCCTCAAGAAAAACGAACCAAAACTGATCATTTGAAATGGCTCATTCGCGATTTCTTCAAAAGTAGTCTGTGTGGGCTTAAACAACACAGACAAATGGACAGCAGGAGAGAGCTTATAACAGTGGTGAGTGTGCGGGAGAGGAAGGGGTTCAGGGGAGGGGGTATCAGGTGTATTAGGCTTGATCCACGCCGATTGCTGCTACAAAAGCAACAGCAGCATGTAGGCCAACATGTACATGGACAGCTTTCTGAGAAACAGAGCAAAGATTAAGTAAGACTGGGTGTTGCATTATCTTGATAAACATGATTGCTACACAGATGTATAAGATATGTACGGACAGGTGTTAAAAAGAGTCCCGTGGGTCACACGTGCCTGCCCATCACCATAACATTTAGGCTTGTTCAAAGTGGACTGGATCAAAGTGTTTCGCATGCAAAATCTTGATAAATGTCACACAACCAGAGAATCCAATAACGAGTGTATTTAGGTATTTAGCGAAGAAAAAAACAGGGCCATAGTAAGGAGTGCATTTCGGTTTATGGTTATTCACAACAAATAAAATTAGGCCTACAGGTAATCCCGAGTCTAAATCCACTTGCTACCGCTGTATTTGGGTTTGCACACGGTTTGTACATTGCATCTTTTACGTAGTCAAATTTCACGTTTGAAAGTCGAATGTAAATATAAACCACCAGCTATAAAGGGCAGTGTGAAGTATTAAATAAAATCATATGGTAGCACCTAAGTGGGGAGTATACATTGCATGTGAGCACAGTTCATCAGGACATGTGGGTTTAAACTTGCTGAACAAACTTAAGAGCTATCTGCTGCACATATGTTCCCTCTCGGTATATTTTTATAAGCAATTAATAAAACACATCATCATGTTCACTCCGACGTTTGCAGCTCTTAACCTTGAAACAAAAATGAAAACATTTGACCGGTGTCATAAAACAAAAAGTCCCCGGGGCTCGGTCAGTTTGCTTCTACCATAGTGCCGGCTGTCATAAAATATGAAATCGTGAAATATTCTGGAATATGGCATAAAACACCAATCAAACTGTACACAGGTTACAATACTGGGACTTTGTGAGAAATCTTTATTCCTGTCCGCCTCATTCGTCTGCTCACATGACCTTTTATCATATTGACATCATCTTGTCCTCTCGGCTGGAACAGAGACCAAAACACCTGGGCTCCACTGCACAGAATTTTAACACCTGCAAATACTGTCACAAATTCTGACAGAAATTTACACATGGTTTCTTCGGACAACTTTCTCTTGGTTCATGGACTGAAAATGTGTAAGGTTTTCATCACAGATTTGTGAGTGTTGTAGGCCTAGTGTCAGTAGATGCCCCACCCCACAAGTGCTACACTCTTCTCTGTGAATCTGAAACTGATGTACGACTACACCAAAAACAGCAACGTCCGTGAATCAATATGATCATCTCGTGTAGCATACTAGTGTCTTTGACCCTGCAAAGAAAGGTATGCAGATAGAGTATAAAACTTAATCGTGTTAGTGGGAAAACCGATTAGTGTAGATCAAGTCCGGCATTTTTGGTTGGTTTTTCATGAATGGACAGAAATGGATTCTCCCTAAGACCACACTACCCTTTTACATGTACCTGTCAGTAACTTAATCTGATAAAAAGGTCAGGTAACCATTAGTTTTTTCTTTGTTTTCAGTTTTTGGATGAGGATAACGACCACATGATCAATTTTAAGGAGTTTGCTTACCTGATGGGGATCATTTGTAAGGCTAGCCTGACACAGAAGCTGAAGCTATTGTACATGCTACACCAGCCTCCATCCCTGCTGCCCTCAGACCTAGAGAGAGTGGACACACCCAAGTCAGGTAAAGGTGGAGAAGGTTTGTGACAGTTGTCTGTACACTGAATGTACTGTACATGCTACACCAGCCTCCATCCCTGCTGCCCTCAGACCTAGAGAGAGTGGACACACCTAAGTCAGGTAAAGGTGGAGAAGGTTTGTGACAGTTGTCTGTACACTGAATGTACTGTACATGCTACACCAGCCTCCATCCCTGCTGCCCTTAGACCTGGAGAGAGTGGACACACCTAAGTCAGGTAAAGGTGGAGAAGGTTTGTGACAGTTGTCTGTACACTGAATGTACTGTACATGCTACACCAGCCTCCATCCCTGCTGCCCTCAGACCTAGAGAGAGTGGACACACCTAAGTCAGGTAAAGGTGGAGAAGGTTTGTGACAGTTGTCTGTACACTGAATGTACTGTACATGCTACACCAGCCTCCATCCCTGCTGCCCTTAGACCTGGAGAGAGTGGACACACCTAAGTCAGGTAAAGGTGGAGAAGGTTTGTGACAGTTGTCTGTACACTGAATGTACTGTACATGCTACACCAGCCTCCATCCCTGCTGCCCTCAGACCTAGAGAGAGTGGACACACCTAAGTCAGGTAAAGGTGGAGAAGGTTTGTGACAGTTGTCTGTACACTGAATGTACTGTACATGCTACACCAGCCTCCATCCCTGCTGCCCTCAGACCTAGAGAGAGTGGACACACCTAAGTCAGGTAAAGGTGGAGAAGGTTTGTGACAGTTGTCTGTACACTGAATGTACTGTACATGTTACACCAGCCTCCATCCCTGCTGCCCTCAGACCTAGAGAGAGTGGACACACCTAAGTCAGGTAAAGGTGGAGAAGGTTTGTGACAGTTGTCTGTACACTGAATGTACTGTACATGTTACACCAGCCTCCATCCCTGCTGCCCTCAGACCTAGATAGAGTGGACACACCTAAGTCAGGTAAAGGTGGAGAAGGTTTGTGACAGTTGTCTGTACACTGAATGTACTGTACATGTTACATCCAATACATGTACGTGTATCCCTGTATGGCTACTTGGGAATTCCAAAGCAAGATGTTATATTTTTAAAATGCTTGTTAGTCTATTAATTGATTCAAAAGCTCAGTGTGTAGTCCTCTCGCATTTGTTATTCTCTTCCTATTACAGAAGCAACAGAAGATGCTGTTGAGGCTGCAGAGTTCTTCGATGATGATGAGGATGGGAAATCTTCCAGCACTGACCCACAGGATGGTTAGTAATGAGACAGACAGTCACCATGGTTAGACATTCCTCAGACAGTGTGTGGTTAACACAAAGTAAATCCAGTAAAACATCCATTCCGGTTTGGGCTATTAAGGTTGGTGACATTCTGAATGGATACATGGTGCTGAGGATTTCAGAGGCTTTAATATACTTTGTGCTACAAGGTATATTTAGGGATCCACGCAAGTAGTCCTGCACGACACCCATTGAAATTGTTAGGATTATTATTAGGGATCCCGTTCTTCCGGAACGGGATCCCTATTGTAATCGTTCTGTTTTTTCTTATTATTATTTTTTTTTTTCACAGAGTTTGTTAGCAAGGAAACTTTTTCACCGTTCAACATACAGGTCCCAAATTTTGCACACATTGTCTGGCGGTGAATATCTCGGGACAAATTCTCCACTTTTTTGCTATGTCACGTGGTTCGGCCGCCATTTTGGATTTTGTGTAAAATCTTTAAAAATCTTCTTCTCCAGAACCACTGAACCGATTGTTTTCAAATTTGATATGCAGCTAGTAGGTCACGAGTTCTTTAAAGTTTGCGAAAATGGTTCACTTCTGGTCAAAACTCTGGAAGTTCGTCATTGGTCGAAGTTGTGACGTCACAAAAAGTTCTCAAAGTTCAAATGTTCTCAACGGATTCTGATGTATCTCGAGCTGCTGATTCCGAATCTGGTTTTATTTTTTGCATATCTGTGTAACTTTTTGAGATATGAGCAAAAAACTAAAAAAATTACGTAATTTCAATGGCGTTTTAATCGAGAACTATGGCAGCTAGAAATGTGCAACCTGCATGAAATTGTAGTTCAAGACACGCTCTTTCGATCACTCGTCAACGGTTTTGAGCTCCGATCAATAGTTTTCTCGCTACAAGCGTTTAAAAAACAACACCGTTTTTTGTTTAGAAAAAGATGGGAATCCCATTGCTTTAACATGGAGTTAGATGGGGAATGGACTGGGTTTGTAGTATTTGACCTTATGCTTTTGGTTACACTGTCCGTGATCTCCAGAAACGGTTGTAGGATGACATTGATTCCAGTTCCCATCTAACTCCAGTACTCTATTAGAAGGCGTAGAGATCTATCTACAACAGCAACATGTATCTACAACTCACATGACTGACGCCTGTCAGTCATGTCAGAGTTCGATCCCAGCTTAGCCAATTTGGACGGCAATGAAAATGTTGTCAATTTTAACATTTTAAGTAGGCTGCTATGCGTAGTTTGATGTTCTGATCACGAGTGTGGTATTTTTTTTTCTTCGACGCACGGTTTTGTCGCCAATTGCTATGAAAGTGCGAAAAAGTGTAATTTTCGCCCGTGTTTGGAGGTCACGTGACACAAAACTGCTGTAGTTGTGGAGCTGAAAATGACTGAGTGCTAAGGGCTATATAGGCGCAGTAGGCGTGCGGAAAATCGTTGAACTGTCATAATAAATGTGGGAGTTGGAGGTCTTGAAAAATTGTCGAATGGCCGATTGGCTATGTTTGGCACTTTGACGTCCCCATGTTATATGATGCATTTTAAATGCATTTGCGACTAAGATGAACACACGAACATTGTGAGCATGCTACCGGAAGTAGTTTGACGTCCTGATCATGAATTTGGGAATATTTCTTGATGGCGACGTACAGTTTTTCCGCATATTGCCATCAAATAGCCAAAAAACGCAATTTTTCACCATATTTGGAGGTCTGGTGAGAGATAACCGTTACAGCTGTAAAGCTGAAAATCACTGAGTGCAAAGCGTTACACATGTAGTCTATGTGTGCTAAAACTCTTTGATCTACGTCAACAAACACAGGACATGCACGTTTTCAAAGAATTCCTAAGGCAGATTTATCACATTCGGCACATTTACATAAACTTGCTGTTACAAGAGCCGTGTATTATTGGTTGGGGAAAACGTCATGAATCCGATCCGGGATCCCGGCCTAGGATCTGCTATTCGCAGATCCATTCTAGTTATTATTGTTATTATTATCATTTATTCGATTTTGTGTGCCACCTACAGCCTAGACCACTTGACTGATTGAATTGAAATTTTACCGTCTTATTCCTCGATGGCTGAAGTTGTGCACCAGGGAGACTGATTTTTTTTATGTCACATGGTTTGGCTGCCATATTGCGTTTTATATGAAATCGTTTAAACACCATCTCAAGAACCACTGAACCGATTGTTTTGAAATCTGATATGCAGATATGTAGACCATTGGTAGTTACAATAAGTTTGAGAAAATCGTTGACTTCCAGTAAAACTTTGGAAGCTCGCCATTGGTCGAAGTTGTGACGTCACAGTTAGTTTTGAAAGTTCAACTTTTTTTTAACATATTATGGTGTATTTTGAGCCACTGATTCCGAATCTGCTTTTACTTTTTGCCTATCTTAGTAACTTTTTGAAACATTGTTAAAAAACTAAAATTTTGTTATGTAATTTCAATGACCTGTAAGTCGAGAACTATGGGAGCTGCAAATGTAAAACTTACACCAAATTGTAGACCAAGACATGCTCCTTCCATGGTATGCCAATGGATTTGAATGGATACAATAAATAAATTTCTGAGTAGAAACATTTAATTGACATCATTTTTTGTGTAGAAATAGATGTTAATCGTATTGCTTAACATGGAGTTAGATGGAAACTGATAGTGTGGATTGATAACTACAACAACAAATGACGCGGACCTCGACCAAAGGTGCTTTGCAGTTTTATTTTTACACTGAAATGCTTTGAGACATATGTCCATATTGTATCAGGCCAGACTTGGCTAAAGTATCATAAATATATGTAGTCCTGTTGTAACTTTGCAGACCTGGAACTTCCTAGTACAGGTATATCCCCACCTATTCCCCCCACAGAAGGGAATGGACCAGCCTCCTCACCCCCCAAAACCCTGGAACTAAGCACAGAGCAGAGTGCACCTGAGTTGACCAACAATGTGGCAGATAGTGCCCAAGAGTTAGTAGGGAGTGTCAGCTTGGAATCTGAGTTGACTCTCAGTGTAGACACAACAAGCCCAGGCACTCCTTCTGACTCCTTACAAGGTTAGTGTATTAGTTGTATGACCATAGTATGAAGAATGAGTGCAAAGGGATATAAATCTTACACGTTTGCTCGTTTGTGTACATTGTATTTGTTTTATATCTTTGTTATATATCATTTCATGATGCGAAGAATGAGTGCAAAGGGATATAAATCTTACACGTTTGCTCGTTTGTGTACATTGTATTTGTTTTATATCTTTGTTATATATCATTTCATGATGTGAAGAATGAGTGCAAAGGGATATAAATCTTACACCTTTGCTCGTTTGTGTACATTGTATTTGTTTTATATCTTTGTTATATATCATTTCATGATGTGAAGATTCCCGCGGGCTCTGCCCCTTTTCTCCCACATTAATGCTGGCCACCATCGTATAACTGAAATATTCTTGAGTATGCCATAAAACACCAATCAAATAAATAAATAAGTAAATGAATCAAATGATGTGAAGAATGAGTGCAAGGGGAAATAAATCTTGCATGCTTGTTTTGTAAGTAACTTCAGAGTACAGGAAGGGGCTATATTTTCAAAATGCATATATATTTACCATATTACATTGCTGCTGTAGTTTTATGTTTCTTTCAAGTTCAGCTAATTTTTTAAGTTTGGTTTTAAGCGACAAAGTGAAATGTGCCGAAGGTAAGATTGTTTTTGTTCAGATCCTACTATGCTGATCCTTGTGTATATTTGACCTGTTCATGTAGAGAGCCTTTTGGCCAGTGGTCACTCCATGGGCAGTTTCAAGAGGTCAGAGCTGCTGTTACAGAGGTCAGATTCTAAAGCTGAGTTCCTGAACATTCCTAAACTTAACCAGGTCAGTAAACACATTGGTTACAAAATCTCAGTAAATCTACAAAATATGGATGTGGACAGATGTCACAAATAGAAACATTCACCACTGTAACTGGTTGAAAATTTGTGGTTTTCTTTGGGTACGTTAGTTACCTGCATAAATGATAAATTGTTTTGAGTATGGCATTAAATGGTGAATTGCTTCAGGTGAGTGTGGCATTAAGTGGTAAATTGCTTCAGGTGAGTATGGCATTAAATGAGAAATTGCTTCAGGTGAGTATGGCACTAAATGAGAAATTGCTTCAGGTGAGTATGGCATTAAATGAGAAATTGTTTCAGGTGAGTATGGCATTAAATGAGAAATTTGCTTCAGGTGAGTATGGCATTAAATGAGAAATTGCTTCAGGTGAGTATGGCATTATACAACAATCAGAGTTTACCTGCAGTACCCAAGATATGGCACTTTATAATTACCTACACATGATACTAATTGACATCATATTAATTTTGAAGAAAAGTTTTTTCATGTCCAGAAATTGTAAATGTATGATTGGTGTTTAATGCCCCTTTGCTGGATTTGTGAAGAGATCACTGGAGCCAGTTGGCTTGTTATCATCACAACCAGTAGATGGGGCTGTGTACAAAGTTATGGAGGGACAAGTTGTGTTTTTTTCACTGCTCAGCTTAGTGTGTTTGTCACATTCCAAACTAGTGTGATTCTCACATCCCAAGCTAGTGCGCTTGTAACATCCCAGACTACTTTGCTTCTCACATCCCAAGTTAGTGTGCTTATAACATCCCAAACTACTGCACTTGTCACATCCCAAACTAGTGCACTTGTCACATCCCAAACTACTGTGCTTGTCACATCCCAAGCTAGTGTGCCTGTAACATCCCAAACTACTGTGCTTGTCACATTCCAAGCTAGTGTGCTCATAACATCCCAAACTACTGCTCTTGTCACATCCCAAACTACTGCTATTGTCGCATCCCAAACTACTGTGCTTGTCACGTCCCAAGCTAGTGTGCTTGTCACATCCCTAACTACTGCATTTGTCACATCCCAAGCTAGTGTACTTGTCATATTCCAAACTAGTGTACTTCTCACATCCCATGTTAGGGTGCTTGTCACATCCCAAACCACTGTGCTTCTCACATCCCAAACTACTGTGTTTGTCACATTCCAAGCTAGTGTGCTCATAACATCCCAAACTACCGCTCTTGTCACATCCCAAACTACTGCTATTGTCGCATCCCAAACTACTGTGCTTGTCACATCCCAAACTAGTGTGCTTGTCACATCCCTAACTACTGCATTTGTCACATCCCAAGCTAGTGTACTTGTCATATTCCAAACTACTGTGCTTGTCACATCCCAAGCTAGTGTGCCTGTAACATCCCAAACTACTGTGCTTGTCACATTCCAAGCTATTGTGTTTGTCACATCCCAAACTACTGCACTTGTCGCATCCCAAACTACTGTGCTTGTCACATCCCAAGCTAGCGTGCTTGTTACATCCCTAACTACTGCATTTGTCACATCCCAAGCTAGTGTGCTTGTCATATTCCAAACTCGTGTGCTTCTCACATCCCATGTTAGGGTGCTTGTCACATTCCAAACCACTGTGCTTGTCACATCCCAAGCTAGTGTGCTTGTCACATCCCTAAATACTGCATTTGTCACATCCCAAGCTAGTGTGCTTGTCATATTCCAAACTAGTGTACTTCTCACATCCCATGTTATGGTGCTTGTCACATCCCAAACTCATGTGTTTGTCACATCCCAAGCTATTGTGCTTGTCATATCCCAAACTACTGTGCTTGTCACATCCCAGGCTGGTGGGTGGGTCTCCCCTCCCCCATGTTCTATGCAGTATAACTGACTTGTCTCCTCTGTCTTACCCCAGGAGCAGTTTATCCAGCTGTGGAAGACGCTGTATAACCTGTTTGCTGACCACCCCGAGGAGCAACAGCTGTATCACTCCATCGCCACAGTGGGTATGCTGCTTCAGGAGATCGGAGAGGCAGGAAAGAAGATCCAGATGATGAGACAACTGTCAGAGGAGAACCCCAGGACACCTGAATCAGAGCTCATGCTTTCGCTGGACGGCATCACAGAGGTGGACGCACAAATTGCCTCCACTCTGGAAAAGAGCCTGAAGATAGAGGGCACTGCTGCAGATTCTGATGCCATAACAACTAAAGCCGAGGGGACAGGAGACAGCAGCGAGCAGGATGGGCCTGGAGATGGTGTTGGGGACCAGGGGACGAATGAGGCGAGTGACAGAGCTGGCGGTGGGGATCTCTCCAATCCTATCCCCTCCAGCCTGAGTCAGCCATCTTTGGCAGAGTCAGGGAGCAGCAATTCGACCAAGTATGATGTGGACTGGTCCGTCACTTTTGAGCAGTATTTAGCCTCCATGTTAATTGAGGAGCCAATTGTGCGATTCTTTGAAAAAGAGGCGAAGATTATTGCTGTGATAGAGCGTATGAGGAGTCAGAAACTTTACACCCGTCAGACAAGCACCTCATTCTCTGAGAAATAAGACAAGTTCTGTAACTAATTAGAGGTAGTCATTATATTTTATCCTGTAGATTGACGTATTGTATCGTATATACTGCTTTAGACTCATAGCCACAAGGAAAGTTATTGATAATAGTGAAGAAGTTGAGGTATCACCATGTAAGTGGAAAGAGTTCCACTGCGGTTGGCGAGATCTTTGACACACATCCCAGCAAGAGGGTGAGGAGGTTTTGTGAAACGTTTCACATTTAGTTGGTGATGGCTGGACTTGTTCATTGTTGCTTGTATCATGTACAAAGATGTGAGACAAAGATTGAACACAAACTGTAACATAATAAATACCTTATTTTTGCTGCTATAATAAGTTTTGCTCTGCTGAAGTATTAAATTTTGTATTGTGAGCTTATCAGTTTTTTGCCAAAAGCTGATTTGAGGACCTCCTTTGACTGTATAGAACAAAGAGCACTGATGTCATTATTTGTTTATTGGAGGTACATGCATCAAGTGAGCAAGAAATACATGTATGTGTTTGAATTATAATGGATATATGATGATGGACGATTTAAAACGTATGGTTCATTACTATGAAAATGGACTTTGTTAATCAAACAGTTTGATGAAATGGTTGAAAGATTTAGTTTGCATATCATGAAATACATAAATTGCTTAAAGCTGGATCTTGTGTTGAGATATTTTCATGAAATATGTCCGCTAAAGGATAACAGTACTTACATGAAGATTGACTGGTAATTTCCTACATTTACATTCATGTCAGCGCATATTGTGTTTTTTTGGGTGAACAAATTTGTAGTTTATATAATACTTGTATTTATAAATTTTTCACTCATTTTTTTTTTCAGTATGGCTAGAAATTTTTAGATTAAATTGATAATGAAGTTTTATCAAATTGCAGCCATAGTGTGTATTTAAATCACCATCATTTTCAACAGTGTTTTTCTTTGAAGTATTTTTCATGGGTTTCTTTGATCACAAGTAGGTGTGCTGTTTCCTGGAGCTGCTGTCTGTAAGCTTGTTTCCATGGGTAACTACAACTCACTGACACCGGTTGAGAAGAATCACCTCCAAATGACTAGGTTGTCTGTTCATGCACATTGGACACAGATAGTAAGGTAACAGTTGTGGTCATTGTATTGTGCAGGTAATTTATCGGTCAGTGTCATATACAGGTACCTGTACTGCCAGAGCTGAACTGTGCTTCCTTCCGTGCTCAGCATACAAGAAGTGACACGTGACAGTAGTATACTAGAGCGTATGTTCAACTGTGATCAGTTTTGGAAAGGACATGTAAAGACACGCATAGCTAATTGTTGACAACATTCTGGAGCTTCTATTGCTGCTGTTAGGATTTCCAAGAGGCCAGTCGATTCCTGCAGTCATTATACGTGTATCCCGGGATGTATGAATACAGGAGCATATCATGTGTAATCATAGGTTGTACAGAGAACAGGGTGGTAGTAAAGACACCTCATACATATATTGTTATGTGACATTTCACAAAGGTATCCAGCCATAGTGCACAGGGAATTCAAAGTGATAGCACTCTTATTATACACTGTTCACGCTTCATAGATCACTGCATTTCAGTATATGAGGTCCTCATTATGTTGTACCCTAGAGATAAACTGTTACATGATGGAATAACATTTGTTGTTACCAAAGTACAGTGCGTGTTTATATACTTTAGTATGGCAGGTGTCCTGGAACAAAATGAAAATAGGACAGGCGGTTTGTGTACAGTTGCAGCCCGAAGTTCGGATGTAATAGTTTGAAATTTGTACCTTTCCCAGTATGCGTGCATGACCATAATAACCAGCTCATTCACCAGATTTATTTTATTTGAATGTTGTGTATACAGTCCATTGAAGTTCAGGTGGTTAACACCTATTATATAGTTGTGCCATGTATGTTTATCTCTTTGTTAAATTGGCTGAAGTCCTGTGTCAGGCGCTCAAAACAGTCTGAATCCTGTGTCATGGGCCCAACTGTCTGAAATCCTGTGTCACGGGTTCAAAAAAGTCTGAATCCTCTCTCACGGGCTCAAAACAGTTTGTGTCATGGACTCAAAACTTAGCATACAGACAGATCTACAAGTCCCAGACGTATTCCCATGCAGAGAATACTTCCATCAAGCTAAGCATACAGACAGGCCTACAATTCCCAGACCTGTTCCTGTGCAGAGAATGCTCCCATCAAGCTAAGCATACAGACAGGTCTACAAGTCCCAGACGTATTCGTGTGCAGAGAATGCTCCCATCAAGCTAAGCATACAGACAGATCTACAAGTCCCAGACGTATTCCTGTGTTGTGAATACTTCCATCAAGCTAAGCATACAGACAGATCTACAAGTCCCAGACATATTCGTGTGCAGAGAATACTTCCATCAAGCTAAGCATACAGACAGGTCTACAATTCCCAGACGTATTCGTGTGCAGAGAATGCTCCCATCAAGCAAAACATACAGAAAGGTCTACAAGTCCCAGACGTATTCCCATACAGAGAATACTTCCATCAAGCTAAGCATACAGACAGGCCTACAATTCCCAGACGTATTCCTGTGCAGAGAATGCTCCCATCAAGCTAAGCATACAGACAGGTCTACAAGTCCCAGACGTATTCGTGTGCAGAGAATGTTTCCATCAAGCTAAGCATACAGACAGGTCTACAATTCCCAGACGTATTCGTGTGCAGAGAATGCTCCCATCAAGCAAAGCATACAGACAGGTCTACAAGTCCCAGACGTATTCGTGTGCAGAGAATGCTCCCATCAAGCTAAGCATACAGACAGATCTACAAGTCCCAGACGTATTCCTGTGTTGTGAATACTTCCATCAAGCTAAGCATACAGACAGATCTACAAGTCCCAGACATATTCGTGTGCAGAGAATACTTCCATCAAGCTAAGCATACAGACAGGTCTACAATTCCCAGACGTATTCGTGTGCAGAGAATGCTCCCATCAAGCAAAACATACAGAAAGGTCTACAAGTCCCAGACGTATTCCCATGCAGAGAATACTTCCATCAAGCTAAGCATACAGACAGGCCTACAATTCCCAGACGTATTCCTGTGCAGAGAATGCTCCCATCAAGCTAAGCATACAGACAGGTCTACAAGTCCCAGACGTATTCGTGTGCAGAGAATGCTTCCATCAAGCTAAGCATACAGACAGGCCTACAATTCCCAGACGTATTCCCATGCAGAGAATACTTCTATCAAGCTAAGCATACAGACAAGTCTGTAATTCCCAGACGTATTCCTGTGCAGAGAATGCTCCCATCAAGCTAAGCATACAGACAGGCCTACAAGTCCCAGACGTATTCGTGTGCAGAGAATGCTCCCATCAAGCTAAGCATACAGACAAGTCTGTAATTCCCAGACGTATTCCTGTGCAGAGAATACTTCCATCAAGCTAAGCATACAGACAGATCTACAAGTCCCAGACGTATTCCTGTGTTGTGAATACTTCCATCAAGCTAAGCATACAGACAGATCTACAAGTCCCAGACATATTCGTGTGCAGAGAATACTTCCATCAAGCTAAGCATACAGACAGGTCTACAAGTCCCAGACGTATTCCTGTGCAAAGAATGCTCCCATCAAGCAAAGCATACAGACAGGTCTACAATTCCCAGACGTATTCCCATGCAGAGAATACTTCCATCAAGCTAAGCATACAGACAGGCCTACAATTCCCAGACCTGTTCCTGTGCAGAGAATGCTCCCATCAAGCTAAGCATACAGACAGATCTACAAGTCCCAGACGTATTCCCATGCAGAGAATACTTCCATCAAGCTAAGCATACAGACAGGCCTACAATTCCCAGACCTGTTCCTGTGCAGAGAATGCTCCCATCAAGCTAAGCATACAGACAGATCTACAAGTCCCAGACGTATTCCCATGCAGAGAATACTTCCATCAAGCTAAGCATACAGACAGGCCTACAATTCCCAGACCTGTTCCTGTGCAGAGAATGCTCCCATCAAGCTAAGCATACAGACAGGTCTACAAGTCCCAGACGTATTCCTGTGCAGAGAATACTTCCATCAAGTTAAGCATACAGACAGGTCTACAAGTCCCAGACGTATTCGTGTGCAGAGAATGCTTCCATCAAGCTAAGCATACAGACAGGTCTACAAGTCCCAGACGTATTCGTGTGCAGAGAATGCTCCCATCAAGCAAAGCATACAGAAAGGTCTACAAGTCCCAGACGTATTCGTGTGCAGAGAATGCTCCCATCAAGCTAAGCATACAGACAAGTCTGTAATTCCCAGACGTATTCCTGTGCAGAGAATACTTCCATCAAGCTAAGCATACAGACAGGCCTACATGTCCCAGACGTATTCTTGTGCAGAGAATGCTCCCATCAAGCAAAGCATACAGACAGGTCTACAATTCCCAGACGTATTCCCACGCAGAGAATACTTCCATCAAGCTAAGCATACGGACGGATCTACAAGTCCCAAACATATTCGTGTGCAGAGAATACTTCCATCAAGCTAAGCATACAGACAGATCTACAAGTCCCAGACGTATTTGTGTGCAGAGAATGCTCCCATCAAGCTAAGCATACAGACAGATCTACAAGTCCCAGACGTATTCCTGTACAGAGAATGCTCCCATCAAGCTAAGCATACCGACAGATCTACAAGTCCCAAACGTATTCCTGTGCAGAGAATACTTCCATCAAGCTAAGCATACAGACAGATCTACAAGTCCCAGACGTATTCCTGTGCAGAGAATACTTCCATCAAGCTAAGCACACAGACAGGTCTACAATTCCCAGACGTATTCCTGTGCTGTGCGTGGCATTTTGGAAGCATTCACAGCACAGGAATACGTCTGGGACTTGCATGCTCAGCTTGATAAACACAATCTTTATAGCAGAGGTCCAAATCTGAATACAGCCAGTAGAGTGATACCTGATACAGCATACCTGATATATAGCGTACACTTGGCAATTAAACAACTATTTGAAACACTATGTGGTAATAGTTTTTTTTTTTTTTTTTTTTTTTTTTTTTTTGAGTTCTTGGTAAAATCTAGTCATTTGCATTTATATCATTACGCTTATGTGAGAAATTTGTTGATTCTGTGATTTTCACGTGTAATCTGATACTAACTTCTGCCTTAATGTATGGTATTATGGGTTATGCAATTTTACGTGTTATTTGTGACATCGAATAGTGCACAATGTTTCTATTATAGCATTTCAAATGCTCACATGTTATATCTGTTTCAACTCTAAACTGATACTATGTTATGGTTAAGAAACACATGTTTAATTGTAAAATAAACACAGTATTTGATATTAGTTTGTGTGCGTTTGAGTATGTACACTTCCACAAACCAAATGCTGCGTGTAGGAGGCTGTACACTTTCACAAACCAAAGGCTGCATGTAGGAGCCTGTACACTTCCACAAATCAAACGCTATGTTGAGGAGCATGTACACTTCCACAAACCAAACGCTGCGTGTAGGAGCCTGTACACTTCCACAAACCAAACGCTGCGTGTAGGTGCCGGTACACTTCCACGAACCAAAATCTGCGTGGAGGAGCCTGTACATACACTTCCACAAGCCAAACGCTGCGTGTAGGTGCCTGTACACTTCCACGAACCAAAATCTGCGTGGAGGAGCCTGTACACTTCTACAAACCAAACGCTGCATGTAGGTGCCTATACACTTCCACAAACCAAAATCTGTGTGGAAGAGCTTGTACACTTCCACAAGCCAAACGCTGCGTGTAGGTGCTTGTACACATCCACAAAAAAAGCGTGGAAGAGCCTGTACACTTCCACAAACCAAACGCTGCGTGTAGGTGCCTGTACACTTCCACAAATCAAACGCTGTGTGATGGTGCCACTGCCTTTCCACTTCCACAAGCCAAACGCTGCGTGTCGGAGGATATGTACTTCCAAAAGCCAAACCACTGCCTGTACACTTCCACAAATCAAACGCTTCATGGCTGAGGCTGTGTACATCCACAAGCCAAAACCTGCGTGTAGGTACCACTGCCTTTCCACTTCCACAAGCCAAACGCTGCATGGCGGAGGCTATGTACTTCCACATGCCAAACGCTGCGTGTAGGTACCACTGCCAGTACACTTCCACAATTCAAACGCTGCGTGGAGGATGCTGTCTACATCCACAAGCCAAAACCTGCGTGGATATACCACTACACTTCCACAAGCCACAGTACACTTCCTCTGGTCAAAAGCTGCCTGTACACTTCACAAACCAAAAGCGGCGTGTGGTGCCTGAACACTTTCACAAGCTGAGCCGTGCAAAAGTTGTTCCGTGTGGTGCTTGGGTGAATACTAAATTACATGCCCTTCGGAAAATCTTGCGTTTCATTATAGATGATTATACACGTTGAAATGAGGCAGTTCATCGTCCATATACCAGTACCCGTACGGTTTCTTTGATGGGTGATCACAGTGTTTTGAGAGTCGAATGAGTCGAACAATCGCCTGGACTATCACAAACGCAATGGCGTGTCCGTGGAACATTCGCCGGGACTATCGCAAACGCAATGACTTGTCCGTGGGACATTCGTCTGGACTATCACAAACGCAATGACGTGTCCGTGGAACAAAGCTTTACGCTGATGCAAACACTCTTCATATAGGACATGCATCCCCGCACAGTGGAGTCTGGTGCACACTGATCCCCAAGTTCTTATCTTCTATATACAGGTCTACCAACACGATGGACACCTCACTGATGTTTGACAGGTCTACCAACACGATGGACACCTCACTGATGTTTGACAGGTCTACCAACACGATGGAGGCCTCACTGATGTTTGACAGGTCTACCAACACGATGGACACCTCACTGATGTTTGACAGGTCTATCAACACGATGGACACCTCAATGATGTTTGGCAGGTCTGCCAACACGATGGACACCTCACTGATGTTTGACAGGTCTATCAACACGATGGACACCTCACTGATGTTTGACAGGTCTACCAACACGATGGACACCTCACTAATGTTTGACAGGTCTACCAACACGATGGAGACCTCACTGATGTTTGACAGGTCTACCAACACGATGGACACCTCACTGATGTTTGACAAGTGTACCAGCACGATGGACACCTCACTGATGTTTGGCAGGTCTACCAACACGATGGACACCTCACTGATGTCTGACTAGAACTTTTTCCGACTGTGTGTACAATATAACGTTCGGAGGCGAGACTAATGGCGGCGTCGGGCTGTAATTCGTCAGTGTCGGGCCGTAATTCGTCAGTGTTCACGTCTTTTCAGAAGTGTCAGCAAATACTAGTGCGACACTTACGGGTTATGCCAGAGCGTCACCACACCAAGTCGCGACCGCCACTTAACGTGTTTTCAATTCTTTGATTTTCGCCAAAAGCTATACAAGTTGTGTGGAATAGATGTTATCCGATTTTTTTCTTAATTATTTTATTCAAACAAATTTTAATTATTCAGCTGGATTGCCAAACAGGCTGAGCCTTTATAAATGTCTCTTCGAGTAGAATATTGGTCAGAGCAAATGTTGAATATAAATTGAATGATTGAAGTTCGATTTTTGTTAACATAATTACACATCTTTCGATATCTCCATATACATGCATATCGAAAACAAAACACTTAATTACAACAAAAAATGGTTTATCACAGATTATTATAATTAAACATTAATTATACCGGGCACGAAGACGTCAGCCCGCAGTAAACCGTCCGTCAGCATTCCGCTCAGCTGTACTGAGCCACCGTTTATACTCTGGCTAGCATCACCGGCCTGCCTGTCATATGACGACTGCTTCGACCTTTGACTCTATACGCATAAATATTAACTGTTTATCCTCGGCGATCTTGAGCTCAGTGTTAGAGTCTATACGAGTAAAAAAAACAAAACAAGCACGACTCAGAAACAGCACTCATTTCGAGCATGAGACTTGGTTTATTGGTTGTTCATGACGTGTAGGCCCTGCACTCCTGACATGTAAGTACAATGTAGGTCAATGTTGTATGCATGTGAGGTGCACGACACCTGCCGTACACCTGCCGTACAGTGGACGTCTGGTTCAGGTTATACCCCTCATCTACACCTCCATACAAATATACAAATGAATAGCTCTTGTATGTAATAAATATACACATGCACTCTTGAAACGACTTATTTATTTATTTGATTGATGTTCTACGCCTTACTCAAGAATATTTCACTTATACGACGGCGGCCAGCATTATGGTGGGAGGAAAGCGGGTAAAACTCACGACCACACCCTTGAAATGAGATGACTTCATATAACATGACATATTAAACGATCAATCTGTTGACATTCAGTCAAATTATCAAAACAACCACATACAAACAAAGTTATACAAAATACACTGATCTAATCACAAACGCCATATAGTTTTCTTAGAAAACCACTGTTCTATCAAAATACATATCTTTCCTTTCGCTTGGATGCAAGTCATGCCATGTGCAATATGTTTATAGTGACTTCATTTTGTCCTTTGGAGACAGAATTGCGTTGGTTGTCATGGGTTTAAAAGCATAAAAGTTAAAAATATTACATTAATTGATGCACGTTGTCTGCAAACTAAAAGTTGGTTTAACAAAAACAAATGGCACTATATAGAGCTGACGTCATCACATAGGAGCAACGTCCATTCATAGACATTCGGGTTAAATAATCGCTAAACTTCAAGTTTTCCCACAGAAAGACAACGCATGAAATGAGTACAAATAATATAAAACTGATGATGTATGACCAGTGGTTTGATTACACGGAAATGACATGTATGAAACATTGGTGAAAACCACAAAATATGTATACAAATACAATGTTTTGATGTTTGTCCATGGTGGGATCGAGAGCGCAATAAATTGAAGATATATTTTAACCTATCTTTTCCGTATTTCTATGTTTTGTTACAATCTTAACGGCATGTGCAGTCAATGGAGCAAGTAACTTTCATTCACTACGAAACACCAATATGTGCTCTAGTTTAGCAGAAAATCCCGGCCCTGATTTCTGAAGTTGTAAATCTCCCACTCCACCCACTTACACGTGTCACAGGCCGGAGGACAGAACAAAGATATAAAGGCCAAGAATATAGGAACTATACCGAATATGGTCAAGGATTCAACGACGTTGAATCAATACCAAAAAAGCCCATCCTGCAAAAGAGACTAACGACAAAGCACAGAGAACTGTCGCCTTTTACGGGAGAGTTAATACATGATAGTGGAATTGGGTGGTCAGTTATAAAGGTTTACACAGAGTGAAGCTGTGCACACGACTGTTAAACAAGATAAAACCCAGGTAGTTCAGAAGCTAATAAGCATAGCATTTCAAATGAAAGGAAAATAATCCATCGTCAAAGTAAACAATTTGAACACATTGCTCGTTACCAATTATACCCAGCTATCTCAGCTATATGCATATTCAAGCCAGATCTCTAGGTATGGCCCAGATTAATACATACAGGTCAATATCACATATAGGTCAATATCCAGGCGAATATGATCTGAATCTCTGATATTCCAAAACATGTCACGACCTAATCAATTTTCAGAGACAATGTCCATATTCTCTCCGTTTTCAGCCTTATATTTTTTTTTTACAAAATGGAACAAACGCAAAATTTGCACATACACAAAACACATTCAAAGCAATAAATAAACTTCTATCCCTTAGACGTTAAATATATTAATCCCTTATAATGTAAACAAACAGAGAGTGGACTACCGTTACTGTAACTAATTAGGCATGTGTTGGCAGTCTACGGTAGATGGCTTTTCTCTCCGAGGCAGTCTTATTTCATACACTAGAATTTCCGTTCTTCTCCATCAGTTTAGAGTCGACGTCCAATCTGTTATTGCTACCAGCTACATTCCCCACCTAGGACAACGACAACAACAACAAAACAGCAATAAACAACACTGTCAGCAAATAAAGAGGTGTGAAAGCGTCAAACAGCGATATACAGGGGGGGGGCAAAAGTCTGGACCCATAGGAAATTGTGGTTTATGCTAACAAACCAAGAACAATGAAAGCACTAATAGACAACATCACACAAGAAATTAAAACCATAAGAGGGAATAACTCTATGCTTCGAAACGTGCAAAGACCATGTGTCTCCTGGGTAAGAAAGTGCGTGGAGGAAGGTGGAAGTTAGTTCGAACACTTATTGTAAACTGTGAATTGTTATATAGTAAACTGTCTATGGGTCCAGACTTTTGCTCCACTCTGTATATTTCGCAGCGTGTGCTCCCTGCCAGTGACCGCAGAGCTATGAACAATGCTGAAAATACAAAGTTTATCTTGCTGATAGCATGCAATGTTGGAGGTAAACATGCAATGTTGGGTTAAGCATGCAATGCTGGGGGTAAGCATGCAATGCTGGGGGTAAACATGGGGGTAAGCATGCGATGCTGGGGGTAAGCATGCAATGTTGGGGGTAAGCATGCAATGCTGGGGGTAAGCATGCAATGCTGGGGGTAAACATGGGGGTAAGCATGCGATGCTGGGGGTAAACATGCAGGGAAAGTAATACACCAAATATAAATTAAAGCTAAAAATGAATATAAAGCAAAAACCGAATGCAAAGCAAGAACTTAACACAAAGTAAGACCCTGGACGCGAGGACGTTGAATACTCTCCGTATTCTGTTTGTCAGCATCTGAGGACACGTCCTCCACATAGATGGGGGTCAAACTGGTCAAAACCTAGGTAATCCTTATAAAGCTTTGTGGAACTGGCATCCACCGTCATTATAACAGGTTTCATTAAAACCCCGCGGGAACCATTATCCAGAAAGTTTTTGTTGACGTAGACCGGCTCTGTTATTTCGGCAGCCATATACATGACTTGTTTTCAGAGGACGTCCTCTCCTTGCCCCGCCCACTACGGGACCAATCCATACAGAGCACCAGGCAGTGTCATTCACTTATCTAGTTAGAAACACACACAACTTTGGACAAGGAGCGGAAGAAATAAACTAGCAAGCATGCATGTAGCAACACCATTACATTCACACAATTGGAATATGGAAAAGACAAGAGCTACCTGTTACATACCTCAAACATTCTAACGTATAATAATAATATAAATACTTAATGGGTTTTCGCCAAAAGACCTCGGCGGTTCACATACTACGGGTGAAAGAATCAACAAGAATACTACAAGAATTCTGGAATGCAATTCTCTACTATGTAGCTAATTAATACTGTCATGATTTTTCTGATATCTCTAAATAATAACGCTGCCTTATATCCGAATTTAGTCACCCTGTTCACGGCGTTCTATATGGATGTAAATCGGACAACCACAGTATTACGAAGTCCGTAAAGGTTGTTTTTTTTTTTTTTTACTTGAGTTTTAGAATGACGTTACTGGCCCCCGTTCTGTTCCGGCCTTACCGAGTCGCACTCCACACAAGGCGGTTTGACAGTGACGTTTCTGAACTCGGGGACGTAGGTCAGGAGGAAGAACATGATGGAGATGGCTAGTAACCACTCTGCGACTGTGGATGTCAGGTATGCGGTCCGCACGGGGCCCTGTGCAACAAGAATACCAAATCAAATATCTGGCCATAGGATTACGAACTTGTCATAGTCTGAAGTCACACTTCGTCGTAACTTGTGGCATTATGCCTGAACTTAAATTTATAGGCTGATTTTCTGTTTGGTCAGGAAAGTACAAGACAAGTTTTAGTATCAAATCAATTCTGTTAAAGTAACTTATAATTTTAGCCAGGTAAATTGTTATGAAAGTCTGGCCTAAGAACCAGACTGCTTCGTGACCCTTGGGCCTGGTATTTCCACTCTTGCATTTGTTTGTAACTCCCATGTATTCTGCCTGACTACCGACAACGGTATCTCACCAAGTACCAATGAAATTTATGACATTTACGCAAAATTTGCAAAAACGACCTCAAATTTTACAGACTATGAACTGAAGGGGTATCAGCACATAACTTGGAGAAAGTTCGACCATACAACTACACTTCTCACACATGCAATGTTTCAGACATAATCTAAGTCCACTAGACTAGGCATTTCTAATGTACGTACCTCTTCATTCTTCGCCTCATCATTTTTATAACCTTTGAAAATAATTTTGGAAACGGAAACTGTTTGCATAATCAAGGAAAAGAAATAATGAAATGGTGGTCAGGTGAAATGGAAACCTTAACTCTGGCGCCATTCACGTTTAGAATACACATTTGCTACTAGGAAAGGCCCACCTTTAAAAGTGCGCCTCTAAAAAAGAATTTACAGGATCCTATGATTTTCTTTTTATTTTTGAGTTTGTACTCAATAATTTACGACGTCCGCTACACTAGCTAACTTGTGAAACACCGATACATGCGTCATGTGAGGGTATGACAAGTGAGTCATTTGACTAATTTACATGAATAATAAATTACTTTGACTAATTATTCATGAATTACATGAATAATTTATGTGTGACTAATTCCAGTTAGTTACGTGACTAACTTATAACTCGTTTATTTTTCTCAGTGTGGAAATACTAAACTTGGAGTGAAGGCTGTGAGGTTCAGTGGTTTCTCTGTGAGGTATAAGTCTGGAATAAGCAGCGCTTCTGACAGCTCTTCATGAGAGAACTGACCTGGAATAGCCTTTATGGCTGAGCATTGCATCTGTAATGTCGATTGGGTGGTGGGGTCGTACAACATTTCACAATTACCCGAGCTTTCATAATGGTGGAACTGAGCATCTCTATACATCTAGGTTAAACGGAAGGCAAAGGATACAGGTGATGGCAAACACCGAGATGAGGACGCTGATGAGCAGTTGTGACCAGAAAACCAGGTGTCGTGTGATCCGAGACTCGTGGCGAAGTCTCCAGGATAGGACGGTCTGTATCCAACAGTAGATGCCCCCCACCCCAAAACCTAGGGCAGCCCCCACGTAGTGCGGTCCGCGCATCACTACTGTCTGTAAATAACACAGGATAATAATATAAGGACTGCACGGTTTGTATCCTGGAGAAGATGAAAACAGCCCCCCCCCCCTCCCACAACACACACACACACAGGGGTAATGCAGTATCACTACGCCTGTCTGTTCCGTCCCTCTTCTCCCCTGAATCATCTGACATATATCGCCACTGGCCACAATCCCCAATGACAGGAATCGGTATAATACAGGCCGACAGCTATAGTTAAGTTATATTGATGCCGGAACCAAACGTAACAACGAATTTAGATAGCTGGATCAGCTGTGCAATTATGTCCGTTCAAGTCACACCACTCAAAGTGTTTAATATTTTGCAAAGCAAAAGTTGAAGGCACCGTGCGTGGAATATCGAATAGTAGTTATTAACAAAATCCCCATATTAATCGGTTGAACCATCAGATATTACAATTGATCGGAGTAAAACAACTGTGCCCATAGTTTCAACGGATGAAAAATGAAATTCCGCAAGACGATGCCCTACCTCGAAGTTCGCCACCATGGTCTGGCCGAATGCGGAGAGCAAGCCGAGAACGAGGCAGGTTTTGTTTAAGCAGCTCACGTCTGTGTTGTACACCTTCACCCGGAGGTACCGCGCACACACATTGAGGGCAACTGAAAACGAAAAAAACGCTTCATGAATCTATATAAACCTTTTCTGTGATCAGATGAAACAGTGTTAGTGATGTAAACCTGTTTTACAAGCATCAGCTTGTTTTTAGCATCAGCTGCAACCAAATTCGTAAATCCATACACACACACGGTAGTAATGCGCATGCGCATTCTTAACACAATGTTTAAATATTTATCTTTATCCTTCAATTCAAACCTAGATAACAATTAATATATTATACATGATACATAATCAAAGTTCTTGTGGATGTCATATATGTACTCCACTAATCAGAACAGGGTACATTTCCTCATATATAAGCAATTCAATAACAACAAAAATGGGTTGCTATAATCAAATGCGGACTAGGACCACAAATCTAAGTGACAAGAGCACATTTCAGCTAGAGTACAGTACCTGCGCAGGATAACGCCCAGAATAGCACAGATGTTCAGTAGAGTACCATACTTACACAGAATGGCACCCATACCGAGCAGAGTACCATACTTACCCAGAATGGCACCTATATTGAGCAGAGTATCATGCTTACGCAGAATGGCACCTATAGTGATCAGAGTATCATACTTACCCAGAATGGCACTCAGAATGGCATCCATACTGAGCAGAGTATCATGCTTACGCAGAATGGCACCTATAGAGAGCAGAGTACCATACTTACGCAGAATGGCACTCAGAATGGCATCCATACTGAGCAGAGTATCATACTTACCCAGAATGGCATCCATACTGAGCAGAGTATCACACTTACCCAGAATGGCACCTATATTGAGCACAGTATCACACTTACCCAGAATGGCATCCATACTGAGCAGAGTATCATACTTACCCAGAATGGCATCCATACTGAGCAGAGTATCACACTTACCCAGAATGGCACCTATATTGAGCAGAGTATCATGCTTACGCAGAATGGCCTCCATACTGAGCAGAGTATCATACTTACCCAGAATGGCATCCATACTGAGCAGAGTATCATGCTTACGCAGAATGGCACCTATAGAGAGCAGAGTACCATACTTACGCAGAATGGCACTCAGAACGGCACCCATACTCAGCAGAGTACCATACTTACCCACAATGGCATCCATACTGAGCAGAGTATCATGCTTACGCAGATTGGCACCCATACTGAGCAGATTATCATACTTACGTAGAATGGCACCTACATTGAGCAGCGTACCATAATTACGCACAATGGCACCTATATTGAGCAGATTATCATACTTACACAGAATGGCACCTATATTGAGCAGATTATCATACTTACGCAGAATGGCACCTATATTGAGCAGTGTATCATACTTACCCAGAATGGCACCTACACTGAGCAGCGTACCATAATTATGCAGAATGGCACCTATATTGAGCAGATTATCATACTTACACAGAATGGTACCTACACTGAGCAGCGTACCATAATTACGCAGAATGGCACCTATATTAAGCAGATCATCATACTTACACAGAATGGCACCTATATTGAGCAGATTATCATACTTACCCAGAATGGCACCTATACTGAGCAGTGTATCATACTTACGCAGAATGGCACCCATACTGAGCAGATTATCATACTCACGCAGAATGGCACCCATCTTGAGCAGAGTATCATACTTACGCAGAATGGCACCCATATTGACCAGAGTATCATACTTACGCAGAATGGCACCCATATTGAGCAGCTGACCGAAGATTCCACGCTCAGGAACTTTGAGACCCGTGTAACTGTGAAATTACAACAGAAACTACTGCTGACAATAACTGACCATCTCGAATAGTGTCTCCGCCATATGTTCGCACTTCAGATGCATGCTTAACAAATACAAAAACTATGTTTAGAAATCACATCATGCTAATGTATTAAGGATACATAATATATTAATTTATTTAAACTGGTGATGCTTCATTATTATTAAAGAATTCTACTATTTATAAAGACTAAGTCGACGCCTATTCTTTAAAATAGATTGAGCAGAGTACCATACTTACGCAGAAGGGAAAGTTTGTGGTAGACGGGAAGGTTTGTGGCAGGCGGGAAGGTTTGTTAGAGGCGGGAAAATTTGTTAGAGGCGGAAAGATTTGTGGCTGGCGGGAATGTTTGTGGCAGGCGGGAAGGTTTGTTAGAGGGAAGAAGGCTTGCAAGAGGTCGGGAGGCTTGTGTGAGGCGACAGGGCTTGTGACAGACATGAAATGAAGACATCACACATATCCCTGATAAAATGACAGCCTTTCGCAAATCTTCTGACTTGACAAAAAGTGAGAGTTGGATTCGCGAACTAGTAAATGTAATGAGGCTTTCTGAGCAATATAGTATATAAGACTATAACATCTTACCTTATGTAAGGAAATCCCGGGTTCACATGCCCCAGTCCAGCAGCCACGCCATACCTATAGACATTGACAATGTAAAGCTAACATTTTACGGTTATATGGAAATAAATAAATTATAGTAATATCAACTGAAGCTTACGTGAAAATGGAAACCCCTCCAACACTGATGAGAGGATGGCAGATGATTGGGATAAAGATAAACCCTATTTGATTGGATGTATTGTTTAATGGAGGTCATTTGTGTCCAGTCAATGGTCAACGATGAGTCTCTTGTCGTACAAATCCGTTTTAACTGTCCTCTTCAGCGACTAAGATCAACTGATGTTTTTGACGGACACACACACACAACTAGCTGGAAGAAATACTCCTGTCAGATCACTTATGGCTACAAATAACAATTTTATAGATATATTGTCTTATCAAGAACATTTTAAACGTGAAAAGTAAAATTCATAATTTTTTGTACAGAATTTACTTATTCTATATCCCGCCCTATCTCTGCAGAAATGTTTCTGTTTCAGTTTGATTGTATTCCCTACATCATTAATATCTTTACCTTTTGTTCTACCTGTTGCATTAGTCTAATTGCGTTCTGTCTGAGTTATTATTTTACCAGTTTTACTCTGTTTTCTGTTTGAGTTATCAGTCATGTATGCGTGGCTCTGAAGCGCATCTACTCACGTGGTGAACACAGAGGCCAGCAGGAAAATGAAACTGACGATAGGCAGCAGGAACAAGCGCCTCTGTATCTGGATGGAGACCATGACTGTAAGCCAGAAAGACAAACGGAGTTGCGTCATTTCTATTCTGTGACCTAGGATATTTTCCCCTAAGTAAATAAACTAAGGTCAGACTGAGATAGTAAAGTGAGGCGGATCTACCCGAAAGTCATAATCAGCAATATATTGACCTAAAATAAGGGCTGTTAAAACACGTAATATAAGTACTATTATACGCCTTATTATAAGAGATGTTAAAACGCCTAATATAAGTGCTTTTAAGCGCCTAAAATAAGAGCTGTTAAACACTTAGCACACCAAATATAAGTGTTGCTAAAACATCTAAGGTGTTAAAACACATAATACAAGTGCTGTTAAACACCTCATATAAGTGTTGTTAAGACACGTAATATACGAGATTTTAAAACAAATAATATGAGTGTGTTAAACACCTAATATAAGTGCTGTTACGACACCTAAAATAAGTGTTGTTAAAACACCTAATGTAAGTGTTGCTAAAAAACAACTAACATCCGAGCTGTTAAAAAACCTAATAAAAGCGCTGTTAATACACCTAATATAAGAGAAGGTAAAACACTTGACTAATAATAGACGTTTTCACGAATATTAAATGAACTAATTAAAAATGAAAATAAATTGATTAAGAATGAAAATAAATTGATTAAATCAATAAATAAAAATACATACATAGTTATTAATCTAGCCTGAGCGGGAGCTGCACAATTCCCCCTCCAAGTGGCAACTTACACGTGTCCTGTAGCAATAAGGAAATATGGACGTCCCTCCCAGAATAATGTGTTAACCTCAATTGTCATTCTGGAAATCTCTGTATGCCTATATGCATGCGACAAGTGCATTTACAAACTGCAGCGCCACTCCATTACATGGTCTTACATGACTATTTATGTTATATGCCATTTCCACTTTGCACCGTGTCTATAGTGAAGAAATGACTACAGTTTACAGAAATGAATGACGCTGTGGATCAGAGATGTGGATTGTAGCGTTGTTTTCGTAGTTAAAACCGGCTTTGTCACTGGTCTGAGTAGATTACGCGCATAATTCTGCTATGATTGTTTTTGTCGGATTCATGAAGCAGACAGATTCAGTGTACCATCGTTTGTTATGCAGTCAGAATTCCATATTTTAAACGCACATATATCTTCGCCCATATCGAAGATTGTAACAAGTAGGCGCACTATTTGCACTGTCTATGCATGCGCATTGCCCTGTGCTAACTTTGTACATACAGAGCATGTGATGTACATACATGTACATATTCGTCGGTCTTGTTTTTCTTTTTATATAATTTAATCATCTGTTTGTTTTAGTCGCACTGAAATCTGCGGCGAGTCAAGTTTGGATTGTATAGGGTTGGATGGCTTGCGCGTGGGCCTACCCCTCATTCAAACACCAAGCACTGAGTAGTCATACATTAAGAGCGCATTCTAGGTTATATTTACATGTGTTTCAATACCAAATTTCAAATCACCAACCAATTAGCACTATACCAGACATACACCCTCGAAACTCGCCACGTATATACATGTACCCTGTCCCGACAACACTACAGGCCTACGTGATAGTTCCATTTATGTCACATTCGGCACGCCTTCTATTCACTCCATGTTCACCCACTACGGCAATTGTGTAGCTAGACATAAATGTGTTAATTCGAGAAAATGATACTAAACTGAGGACAGGCATGTCAGTGTCTGTACACACGCCTATGATAACAGGCGAATCCATTGCACCCAGGTCTGTTATAAGCGGCATGTGCTTCTAACCCTGAAGGTTCACGCTATGAAACGCAAACAACTTTTATCATTATCATGCTACCAATCAACATTACTTCCGATTTCAGAGAAACCGCACACATCAGAGTTATGTGTACCACTATCAACTATGTCACACGTGATCATCAGAATAATGTGTACCACTATCAACTATGTCACACGTGATCATCAGAGTAATGTGTACCACTATCAACTATGTCACACGTGATCATCAGAGTAATGTGTACCACTATCTACTATGTCACACGTGATCATCAGATGATTAGTTTTGGGGACAAGACTCCGGATAACCTTTGACCTCATCGGGGACCAGATGGATTTGTCAGATGAAACATGAACACAAATAGGATTTGCTGACGGTGATGAAGAATCTGTCTAGCCATATATATGTACATTGAGGGAGAGTTAGAGAGGAGGTGAAGTTACACAATGAATGGGACCATGACACGTGGGCGATCTTCGCACGCCCTGCATGACGAGTTCCGCCCCGTAAGAGTATTTCGTCTTTTCCATTGTTGACACTTGTACACACAGCTGATCACACTTGTCACATTTATCATCGTTAATATGGCTGTATCATGTCTCTCAACACGTCACCGTCATATACCAAATATTCGTCAGATGTCCTACACGCGATCCCACGCAGGACCCACCAGACCCACCCAGCCCAGGGTACACATCAGGCCACACAGGCCTACACATCCATCAGGTTTTGTTAGACCCAACACTTATAGCCATTTGTGCAACTCTAAATGTAAAGGCACACGTGAACAAACACGATGATAGGGCTTACAAAGTACAGAGTAGTCCAACAGGCCTAGCGGATTTTCAACAAATACATGTATGGCGTACACCATACAACAAGACAAAACACATGCGTGGCGTACACCATACTACAAGACAAAACTTTAGATGAATACATGTTTACACTTCCATGTCTCTAGGCTTATTCTGGGATTTCCTCCAGCCAAGTAGGGCTATATTTGACAACCGTCGCATAATTTGTAGGTAAAAAAATCAATGATGTCAGTTAATCCCTACAAGTAATTGGTAAGTAATGTTCACATATTATACATTATCAACATCAAAATAATCAAGGTAAATACATTTTTACAATTTCAGCTTCATCTTAATTTGGGCTTTCTTGGGGACATGAGCTGATTTGGGGCACCCATCACGGGTATGAAAAGTTGCAAGCATTTGACGCTGTATATGGTAACAGTGGTATTCATGTCATCACTGTATGGGAGAGATAAAGCTGTGTACTGGCGTCCGGTTCGTCACTTCATGTCTACAGCCTTTCATACCAGGCCTCCGATTGGGCTACATTTGTGACGTTCCATGACTTTATAAACGCCTTGTTCAAACAATTTTCATGGCTATATATTGGCCTTTTCTTTGTGGTACAGGTCCTCTACCTTTTATAAATTATTCACTGCTTTTTCTTTTCAGTGAAAATGAACACTACCTACACTGCCTGTGGGTCTAAGGGCCTGGAGGCTATTTGTGTACATTACTTGCGTAGGTCTAGCGACCTTTCGTCTGAATTCTCACAGTTACAACGAAGCCGTATCCGACTTGCCCGGAGTCGGTTGTGCTAATTACCAGATTACTGATATTCTACGAAGGATTGTCTAAGATGGCGAGAGCGAATACCGGTGAAAAATGTTACAGCATGGACAAGTCAACCGGTGAGCCTGCTACTGACACTGTATCGCTTGCCCCAAGGCATTTACGGTGGACTCGGATAGTCCACCTATACCGGCACCCTCAACATCTCCATTCAGTTCCGTTGAACATCTCCTAATTGAAAATTCTGATGATTTATGACTGAGCGTAACAATACCAAACCTACCTTATAGACAACAAGCTTCACGGACACCCTCTCAACAGGACGTCAAACTAAAATGACTGTAGATAACCTACAAGTTTTTGTCGTTTTCATCCAGACCAGCGGTTCAACAGTTGAAGTACATCCGGGAATTCCCCCTGCACGGTGCATCCCCTGTGTGACGTCATTCACAACCACAGGCATGCGTTATTTCCTTGCACCCCAAATCGGATCGAGAGACCATGGAAAGCATGGCTCAGACACTTAAATATGATGATTTTTTAAAGAGTTACAGTGAATATTACTAATTTATCTCAAATTACCAAACACTACATTTCATTTCTGCTTAAGCCACGGCGCCATGAGGACTTGAAATATGCCACGCATTATATATAATCATTTATAGGAACAGATTGTATTTTAACAGTAACATATGACGCACGAGTGACCGTTATGTGTGGCATTTATGGGTGACCATTGTTTTCTGACCACTGTGTGTGTCCATTAGGTGTGACCATTATGTGTGATCAATATTTATGGCATTTATAGGTGATCATTATTGCGTGATCATTACCTGTGGCCATTATGTGTGACTATTTTATGTGATCATTATATGTGCCATTTATAGGTGATCATTATTGTGTGACCATTACCTGTGACCTTTATGTGTGACCATTATATGTTACCATTATGCTTTAGCTTGCATGTTTTGACAAGTAGGCCTATAAATTAAATGGCCCTTCCCGGTCCATCCAGTCAAAAATGTGCCACCCCTTGCATGTGCTCAGCCCCACATTTGCCTAGGTTATCCTTTTGACTTTTAAAATATAGGCCTATGGAATTGTTTGCCTATTGAATTCACTTTGTCGATTCTCAATTTGTCTGACGATACTAAATTTGTCTGACTATGCTAAATTTGCTTGGTGATACTCAGTCTGCCTGTTATAGGTTTACTTTATTTATTTCTTTATTTGATTGACCAGTGTTTTAAGTCGTACTGTAGAATATTTCACTGATAAATACGACGGGCGCCGACACAGTGGTGGGAGGAAACCGGGCTCAGCCAAGGGGAAATCCACCACCATCCGCGTGTTTATAGGCTTATTGAGTTCACTATTAGATCTATATAGCCTATCAATAGTGTCACCAGTTCCAAGAGTAGGGGTGCCAACGATCCACTGGTGAACAGAAAAGTTGACCAGAACCTCAGCATGCTTTAGTTCACTATGCTGCATGTGGTGAGGTTTGCCGCCGATATTATTAACGTATTTGCGGGACTGCAAAGACATTGGAACCACTTTAATACATGTAGATAGGCACCTTCATGAACGAAGTTTTAATGTTATAGAAATTTATTTAAAGTTTCATATGCTGTAATGTGTTCCAAACGGTATACCTGTGTACCAAAATATACACATCTGCTATTTGACAGTATATCAAAGTCTAAAACAGAACAAAAAACGGTTATAAATTTGTAGGAAATGACCAAGACGAGCGAAAACTCGAACTTGATCTGCAACGTGCCATAGTAACGCCATGTTGCATGCTTCAGTAGTATACCTTGGAAAAAATGCACGAAACTGTTCGAAACTTCCAAAGAAATATTATGTCACCAAACATTGTATGACAGGCTATACAACACTAAATTTTATTTATTTGATTGGTGTTTTGCCCTGCACTGCAACACAGAAACATAGTTGTAAAAAAATAAATGGCGCGGAAATGCAGGGAGAGAGTTCAAAGATACAACTTCTTATAAGATATAATCTGAACTGTTTAATTATTGACTTCCATAAAATAGTAGCACGTGTGCGTAAACTGCTTCCGGTAACAATATACATGATACACAAGAAAAATACTTTAACAACCAGCCCATCTGACCTGGAGAAATCAATATTAATATCCAATGTATCGTCAAACCTCAACTATGCATTAACTCTATGCGCCCGCGGCAAGAAAATAAAATATTCACGTATAGGCTTATATATTATTAGAAACAAAAAAGTGAGGTAGGGTAATCGATTTGGTCATTTGTCTGGAACGGTGGTTCACGGTGGTTTCAGTTATGACACATATAAAAATTTTAACATGTTTAATTCCCCCCCCCCTCCAACACCCCCACACACACCGTGTGCAACACACCGTAACGTATTTCTCCTCACCAGTCAATGCCGTTCTCAGTAGACGTGGCACGTGACCCCAAGCCCACTCACCCGCGTCACCACGCGCTCACCTAGCACTCACCTATAGCAATCACAAACCGCTCACCAGCCAATTGAGGCGGTTGTTGTGTATTTATAGGCTTGTACCCATGTGGCAGTGCATCCCATCTAGGAATATCAAATCTGACAAGACTGGTCAAAGGTGAAACCTTTAGCATTCCTCCAGGAAACTCACTCCCCTCACTTTCTATTAACGCAAGCGAAAAGTGGGTTAGCTCCTCCACATATGCTTCCTACTTGTTCACAAAGCAACAATATGGGGTAGAACTTCTCTCAATCTAAATGCATTGAACGAGGTAGAGTGGCAATACACATTGTGTAGACCTATACATGTGTGATACCTCGTCCATACACACTATGTGTTCATACTATCAGGCTATAAACCATCACCAGCAGCTATCTCGGCGTATAGGACAAAATGGGTGAAGGATCAAACTATACATGTATGTACTCTATTTCAGTGCTGCCGTGCATCACAGTCTCAAGACAGAGCTGAAGGTATGGGATATAACGAGTACGGGGAACATGTACAAACTTACACTAATTCTTCTAAAATTTGGGACAGATATTAGTAGTGCTGAAAGCAGAATATTACATTTCTTTACCAGCCTTTTGGAAAAGTAAAGATATGAGTATGATGTTCATCAGATGGCATAGCCATGTGAAGAAAAGAAACTTAATATTCCTGTTAGAATTACATATATATATATATTGGCTAAAATGAGCAGACCAGGAGCCAAAATTTTAGAAGAAATAGGGTGATCTTAATTCATGAACAAAACGGCTAAACGTACAGAAAACACTGAGTGTACAAAAAAGAAACAATGGTTGTACATAAAGCAAACGGTGAATGTGCATATGGAAAACGGGACCTATACATTTAGCACACAATGATTGTACATATAGCAAACCATGGTTGCATGGCAAAAATGTTGCTATTGTACATATACGAAATCATGAATGTACAAATAGCATGAGATTGTACATATGGCAAACAATGAGTGTGTGTATATACAACAATGAATGAATCCAGAAAACATAATCGGTGTATGTTAATGGACATATGCATAGGAAACAATAAGTGCACGCACTGGAAACAATCGGTGTACGTTTAGAGGTGAATGTGACACACATAATTCCAACGGCGGATTCAGCAGTTTTCTATGTCCGAAAAGTGTCTCTAATTTCTGTTGGTTGCTTCACAAACCAGAAATGTGATCGACTCAGTTCGAGGTTAAAGTAGAAATATTTTATCCCCATTTTAGTCTGTATACCAAATTTGGGGAGAAAATGGAAATTTATATTTTGGATATAATATATTTTAAGAAATATGGAAAATGAATTAGTTGTTGATGTTGCGTGAAGCGTGAAGAGTTGTGTGTGAACTGAAGCTGTAAGAGCGGTGTACAGCAGAAGAACACAGTTATCGTCGTCATCTGCCGAATGTACAGTGTACGCATTCATTCAAATAGAAGTACTGAGAAAGGCGTGGCCATACAAACTGGAACAGATGCTATAGATATCGGACTAATTTTGATATGTATAAACTGACATCATAAAAACCGTGGCACAGTATGTGCAAGTCAGAACGGCTCAAGAACCCGCCTTTCTTTAGGCCTTCGTCATTCACGTGCATATATTCAAAAACATACGAATTTACGTACATACTACATATTTGGAATAGAATTTGTGCAGACTCCATGAATGGTAGATTTACTGGATATACTAACGTCTGTTCTTAGATAAACAAAAAGAACATAACACAAGTCGTTATCCACCATAAACATAATCTGGCCTTGGAAATGCATCCAAACAATATATAGATTGGGCCTCGCTACCGGTGCAGTGCTTTCCTGTCAGATCACACAGTTTCCCATACACTTGACCATCGTAACGCTTTGACCAACAATCCGATGAATAAGTAAATATGTTTACATGAATATGAAAAGATCGATCTGGACATCATATTTGATACGATTATACATATGTATCTGTGGTATAAGTCATGCAGACAGAGAATGTGCATTCACGTAATTGTCTCATGCGTGTGTACTAATGAGGTGTTAATTGTATCATCATATCAATTTAATAGTAAAAAAGTCTCAAGATAGCATTATACAATTATATGTGATAGATTGCATTAGATTGTGTTTGACGGCATTTCACAAGCTTCACGTGAAGAGAATTTGTTACATCCCCAAAGAACTATAACTGCACGAGGAACGTACATGACAAATGCTAAATTAACACATACGTAGCCTAATTAATACAGAGTATAGACATATGATGTGTGAACCTATGAACACTTTGTCATATCTTAGCTGGCTAAAACCACACAGTATATGATAACGTCACCGGATCTACATTACGGATATAAAGTTCTTACCTTTAGAGGCTCCGTGACACTGTGTACGTTGTGGGACTCCACGTGGGTGGGTGGTTTACAGCTTTGACTGAAGCCTTTCGTCAGGGTTAGAGGAATTCACAACGTTTATACATATATACATACAGTTAAGTCTCCTCCGGTCCAGGAACTCTCTTGTGTACATTCAGTAACGTGTCCTCCGGTCCAGGAACTCTCTAGTGTACTTACAGTAACGCCTCCTCCGGTCCAGGGACTGTCTCATGTACATACAGGAACGTCTCCGCCGGCTCAGGAACTCTCTCGTGTACATTTAGTAATGTGTGATCCGGTTCCGGAACTCGGTCATGTACATTCAGTAACGTGTCCTCCGGTCCAGGAACTCTCTCGTGTACGTACAGTAACGTCTCCCCCGCCCCAGGAACTCTCTAGTGTAGATTCAGTAACGTCTCCTCCGGTCCAGGAACTCTCTCGTGTACAATCAGTAACGTATCCTCCGGTCCAGGCACTCTCTCGTGTACATTAATTCAGTAGCGTCTTTTCCGGTCCAGGAACTCTCTCGTGTACATTCAGCGTCCCCTGGGGTCCAGGAACTCTATCGTATACATTCAGTAAAAGCTGTTACGCGTTCCAGACTGGCACATCCCAGTATACATGTCCCTGTGCCGACCTCTGAACTCCCTGCCACACTTGGTCCTATCAGCACTGTAAACAGCTCATGTCACCCACCCTGTAGCAGTAGGTACAGTTTGGCGTTAATAACTGACGGACAGCACCGTCCTACATTGAAATGTCGCCGCTCACGATATGTAGAGTACGTATACACAGTACCTCTCCTTACAGCAAACAGGCCTGACCTCTTTCATAGGATAGCCCTGGTCCGCTTCGTACAGCCCTCACTACAGCCTCCATTAAAGATTCACCACTGCGCGAGCATTGTAGTTCTGTGCGCTCACAGTAGTAGATACGCCGATAACTGCCAAGGTCGTGTCCACTCCCACAGTCACCACATGTAAGTCCTGAGATCTGCGAAAACTGCTGACAAATGTACGGAAGTTAACAATGCCAGCTCTACCGAGCTGCCTTAAGATATTAGGCAGGCTACTGTCAGATCGAGCGGCGAGTCCTCCCCAGTCTGGGCGATGGGAGAAGGGTACTGGTGGACTATAACGTCTTCAAATACCAATAACTTGAACTGACATTCCCGATACCCCAATCTCCTCCTGCAGACTCCATTGGCTAGTTTTCAAAATACCGACTACCGGTATACTGCATATCCTTAAAGCGACGAATGACGTTGTAAGGCTCGTGTGCACGTTGTGTTAATTCCTTGAATTTGAACATTTACATATTTAACCATGTGTGAAGTAGACCTGTACATGTATATGGTTATAAGCTGCAGGGAAGTGTATTAATTAGGCCTGGATATCATTTACTGAAGCTGCATAACACGGAACATTATAATCCTGTACAATATACTCTACATCAACGGCATATATATGACCATTCAAAGTCTGGAATGTACAAATTAAGGAGGAAAATAAGATTTACATGTTAGCTTGTAAGTTGTATTAATGGTAGACAGAACCTTATGGACTTACATAACTATATAGAGTAGATCCTGGGGCGAATATAACAGATCTTATATTCCTCCCAGATAGCTCTCTAATATACGAGCTTATAACGGTAAATCCATTACAGGTTTCCTCAAAACGTCATAATATTGGAACATCGCTACCGCTACTATATGTCTACTATATATGTGTTCTAACACAATTATGACCCAATCACAGTATAATTCCTTAAAATAGTCGTTTATTTGTACTGTTCTTTACGAATTAATTTTTTTTATATATTAAAATCGTGTCGAGAACAATGAATTAAAAGCCGGAATAGGCCTACTCCGGTTGCCGTGTAGATGTCCAGTGTAGATGCCCATGCAGTCTAAATGTCCAGTGTACATACCCAATATAGATGCCCGGTATATCCAGTGTAGATGCCCTGTGTATATGCCCACTGTTTATATATGCCCAGTGTAGATGCCCAGTGTATATATCCAGTGTAGATGCCCAGCTTAGATACCCTGTGTATATGCCCACTGTTTATATATGCCCAATATAGATGCCCGGTATATCCAGTGTAGATGCCCTGTGTATATGCCCACTGTTTATATATGCCCAATGTAGATGCCCAGTGTATATATCCAGTGTAGATGCCCAGCTTAGATGCCCTGTGTATATGCCCACTGTTTATATATGCCCAATGTAGATGCCCAGTGTTACCCAGAACATATGCCCGGTGTAGACGCCCAGTGTAGATGCCCGGTATAGAGGTCCACTGTATACGCCTAGTGTAGATGCCCAGTGTAGATGCCCGGTGTAGAGGCCCAGTGTGGATGCCCAGTGTAGATGCCCGGTGTAGATGCCTAGTGAAGGTGCCAAGTGTAGATGCCCGGTGTAGATGCCCGGTGTAGATGCCCAGTGTAAATGCCCAGTGTAGATGCCCAGTGTAAATGCCCAGTGTAGATGCCCAGTGTAGACGCCCAGTGTACATACCCAATGAAGATGCCCGATATAGATGCCTAGAGTACATGCCCAGTGTAGATGCCCGGTGTAGATGCCCGGTGTAAATGCACAGTGTAGGCCTAAATGCCCAGTGTAGGCGCCCAGTGTAGATGCCCGGTGTAGATGCCTTTTGTAGATGCCCAGTGTATACGCCCAGTGTAAATGCCCGGTGTAGATGCCCAGTGTATATAAGAAGTCGTGACATCTATATTATACACTAACGTTATATGACGCCACCATGTTTCCGTCAGGCTCTACCCAAATTATTCCACCCTCACCATCCACCGACGTCCGGTTAGGGTCCGCTTTAAATGCTTGATCACATTAATAGTCATTCAACAGTAACAGTAAGTACAACAATCCCATTGTTTGCCGATATATAGCTATAGATGACTTATAAGAAGGGGGTTACAATATCATAAGGCTTCACCCCGGCCTCAGCGCAGGCTTATTCATCAAGTAAAACAGCATCTGGTTTTCGGAATGCTGTTGCTTCAAATTATTTCTCACACAAGATCAGAGAGACTTACGTGAAGACTACAGTTAAGAGCTTAGCAGTGAGAAGAAGTATATAGTGCAGGAGTATACTACGGACTCTCAAGCTGTCAGATGTTAGGCTTATCCCATAGACTTATACCTGTAACATCTAACTCAAGAAAAACAACAGCCATATAACGTGCTAACCGTGTTTCACATTTGGGCTGATGTTGGATGCACGGTCGTGTGCATCATCGGTAATACATGGGAACGACGTGGGCAAGTATGTAACACGAGGATCGTGTGATAAAGGCAGACATTGCCTTCAATCAAATTTAGCAGGGATTTTACATCATATATCATGTCAAGTGCATATTACACAAAGATCCACCAAAGTGTTACTTTCTCCACAGTGCTGTAAAAGATGCCGGGGCTGGTTTCGATAATCTGTCAGTCCATACGAAGAAGCCTAATTATAAAATTGTCAATTGTATTGTGATTACATATAGGCCTAGGCTCCACCCTAATATCGTCAGGCATACACGGCTGTAATATCCACGTGTTTGTACTGTCCACCATCGAGCAGTCTCCGAATTGCGCGCACAGCTGGCGGCGCATGCGTTGTAATACACAAGATGCGTGACCAAGATTTGATTTGTACTCCTCATTCTCCCTAGGGTAATTTTGTCAGTACCCAGCTAGCCCTGTCTCAGTCCTCCCCGGCATGACATTCCCCTGTAGTATGGTCCCCCACCGATCAATAGGAGACCATCTTTGCTCACGAGAGAACATCACTCTCGGCCTGCCCTCTTAAATGCAAAAATAGCTAGAGCTAACCTTCGGAGGCTAGGACGTCTCAGCGCTGATCATTGCGACAGACAGACAATTAAACAGGAATCCATCCAGTTGAACAATAGCCCATATGGCTGCAGGCTATTTGTGGATACCAACTCATCCCCAGGGGGCCGCTAAATGTCTGATCTCCAAAGATGAGGGTTTAGCTAATCATTTCGCCAGATTCGTAAAGAAAGCTAGGGTTCTGGAGGATAACGAATGTGTTAATGTTAGGCCAGGCTATGCTGATCAAATAACAGGCAGGATAATAAAGCGGCCTGAAGTGACCTGAAGATATCAAATTTATTAAACTCGACGGAGGCTCGGAGGAAATGAATAGTGATATCGAGGGTCACAAATTTCATATTCTATTTATCCCATAAATGCCTTACTGTAAATTTATATAAATTTACATGTAAAAATTGACAAATAAATTTTACCCCTGAACGTGGACGCAGGCGAGTTTCACGAATTGAAACGTGGATGCCAGTGAGTTTCATGGATTCATCACCGAAAGCGCATGGACGCGAGTGAGTTGCGTGGATTCATCACCAAACGTGGACGCCAGCGATTTGCATGCACTCAACCCCAAACGTGGATGCCAGCAAACGTGGACACCAGCAAGCTATATGGATTCACTTTCAAACGTGGACGCCAACGAGTTGCACATCACCGAACGTGGACGCCAGCGAGTTGCACGAATTCATCACTGAACGTTGATGCCAGTGAGTTTCATGAATTCATCACCGAACGCGCATGGGCGCGGGTGAGTTGCATGGATTCATCACCAAACATGAGTTGCATGAAAACACGATGATCCAAATACAGATCGTGTCCAAATTCTTCGCCAAACCTCGGCGCAAATCGAATATCTATTATGGATTGATCTTCTGTGAACATGTTTAGTCAGAGATTGCGGATAACGATTTGGAGGGTCAGATATGAGTCAACAAATAAACTCTATTAGGTGTAAACGTCTATATAACTTCATTTGTTACAATGGACTACACATGTTATATCCAGTTGGCTTCCAGCCTCCAGAATTCAACCCCCTTTGCGGGCACCTATCTGCCGGAGTGTTAAACACCACAGCATTAATGCCTAGTTTGTGGTTACGCAGTTGAGTGTTTAACCCAGTCATGTCAGCGTAGCGACGGCAATCAGGCGCGCCAGCGTTTACCACAGGGGATCGATATTTATAACTGATAGTCACCAGGCCGTACTCCGATACAGCCATGAAGCTTGCATGTGAGATTCCAAGAGGTAACAGCAGCAAAGCAAAAGCCATGATTGATTTATAATGGTAGCCCTTATTCAAGATTTTCACTGTTAATCCTGCTGTCGTATATAGTATGTACAATTAAGGCATAACCAAGCTCTGTGGCTTATTATAATAAATGGTCAACCGCATATTGTGTTTACGTACCGGTATTACACTCTGTACCCAACCACATATTGTGTTTAGGTACCAGTATTACACTCTGCACCCAACCACATATTGTGTTTACTTACCGGTATTACACTCTGCACCCAACAACATATTGTGTTTACGTACCGGTATTACACTCTGTACCCAACCACATATTGTGTTTACATACCAGTATTACATTCTGTACCCAACCACATATTGTGTTTACTTACCGGTATTACACTCTGCACCCAACCATATATGGTGTTTACGTACCGGTATTACACTCTGCACCCAACCACATATTGTGTTTACGTACCGGTATTATTCTCAACATTTAATTAAACCTCGCACCATTATAACTGAAAACGGTGTCTGAGGAACTACTAGGAATTTACACTTTAATAAATCCAGCTGTCAATTATCAGAAAAATTTTAGCCTTTTTGGCCACTTTTGAACAAAACGATAGTTTAATTTAGAACATAAAGCATTAGAAACTACAATAATCTACAAGGTGTCTTATCATCTTACACGTAAGCTCTATGTATGGCTCATGGCTATACATTACTCATGGAAAGGTAAATCAATGGAGCATAACGTTTGGTGTGAACGTAGCATAGATCGCTGTATTTTAACTAGTATGTTTGGTGTGAATGTAGCATGGATCGCTGTATTTTAACTGGTATGTTTGGTGTGAACGTAGCATGGATTGCTGTATTTTAACCAGTATAACGTTTGGTGTGAACGTAGCATGGATCTCTGTATTTTAACTAGTATAACATTTGGTGTGAACGTAGCATGGATCGCTGTATTTTAACTAGTGTGTTATTCACCCAGACAGATGAAAATTTCAGCTGTAGGCCAAACATGCAGACATGGCTGCAGAAATATCGGTTAGCTAACTAGGAATATGCGTGTTTCCTGGTTAATGTACAGTACTACGTGGTTTGTTTTGTTCTCGACAAGAACAGGTGGCTCTGACTGCGTACATACCGGATCTCCACCAAAAACAACATGAGGGCACAGTTCACAGCCAGAAGTCTTGTAACCGAAGAGAACCACACCCTGACCGTAGTAATCCTCCACAGTTGTCATGCCGCTAATGTTACTTTACTTAATGCAGACTTTACCACAGAGTTTCGAAGCCTATGAATACAAGGGACTGACATTAAAGCGATATTCGGTAAAGAAAAACATACTGAGCAAACGTTGAGAGACATGGTGGTTGTTAAGGGAACTAGACGGGTACCGAATGAAGTAAACAAAAGCAACGGATAATGAAATGGGTATTACGTCAGACAGAGCTGCTTGGTGTTCTTAATAAGTCAAAAGCTTGTGATTCTTTGAACTTTAGCACGACAGCTGGAACTAGCCAAGTGACCTAGTGAAGTGGAAATCACCGTCAGATATATGGGATCCCATTCCACCAAGCAAGTCTTAGATTAAACCAAAGCCCTGTACAAGGTCATAGAAGTCCAAATTGTTGTAGAGTTCATGTAATCCCAGTTTCATGTCATACAGTCATGAAATAAGCGTTTAAATAATGTCATATTCGGATATTCGAACTGTCGTTGGTGAGTTGCCGTCTGTCGTCGCCAGGTGTATGGCTACTCTCCTGTGAGTTACCTTCTGTCGTCACCAGGCGTAAGGCTACTCTCCGGTGAGTTGCCGTCTGTCGTCGCCAGGTGTAGGGCTACTCTCCTGTGAGTTGGCGTCTGTCGTCGTCAGGAGAAGGGCTACTTTCCTGTAAGTTGCCATCTGTCGTCGCCAGGTTTAGGGTTATTCTCCTGTGAGTTGCCTCCTGTCGTCGCCAGGTGTAGGCCTACTCTCCTGTGAGTTGCTTTCTGTCGTCGCCAGTTGTAGCGTTACTCTCCTGTGAGTTGCCGTCTGTCGTCGACCGGTGTAAGGCTACTCTCCTGACACACCGTCGTAGCCGACCCTTGGCGGACGCATTGTTCCGAAATTTAGCAATACACATTTCTCGGAGGGGGCCTCCTTGGCTCAGTTGGTTAGCGCGCTAGAACAGCGTACTGACTTAGGAGCCTCTCACCAATGCGGTCGTTGTGAGTTCGTCCAGCCCATACTGGCTTCCTTCCCGGCCGTACGTAGGAAGGTCAGGCGGAAACCTGCGGATGGTGGTGGATTTCCCCCCGGGCTCTGCCCGCTTTTCTCCCGCCATAATGCTGGCCGCCGCCGTATAAGTGAAATATTCTTCAGTACGGCGTAAAACACCAATCAAATAAATAAATAAATAAACATTTCTCGGAAAGCCCTTTTCCTGGATGACGTCTCCAGGTTAGAGCACCGTAAGGAGTGGTACGAAAAATTAATTTACTAACATTTGTATAAGTTAGCCCTGTGAGAACTTCATCGCTGGAGGGCTTGTGGTCCTCAGAGACGGATGGAAATGACCAGATATCCATGCATACATTGTTCGACAACAGCATGCCTGATAGCCTTGGAGTCTCTCTGAAGCCTAATGTGATTACGTCACTTTGACCCGCACGACGAGTAAACCCACTCCATGTCTACATGTTGTTGCTCACTACACTTTGACCTGTACCTTGAGTGAACCCACTCCATGTCTACATGTTGTTCACTACACTTTGGTCAGTACCATGAATGAACCCACTCCATGTCCACATGGTGCTCACTACACTTTGGTCAGTACCATGAGTAAACCCACTCCATGTCTACATGTTGTTCACTACACTTTGGTCAGTACCATGAGTAAACCCACTCCATGTCTACATGTTGTTGCTCACTACACTTTGGTCAGTACCATGAATGAACCCACTCCATGTCTACATGTTGCTCACTACACTTTGGTCAGTACCATGAATGAACCCACTCCATGTCTGTATGGTGCTCACTACACTTTGGTCAGTACCATGAATGAACCCACTCCATGTCTACATGGTGCTCACTACACATTGGCCTGTACCTTGAGTGAACCCAATCCATGTCTACATGATGCTCACTACACTTTAGTTAGTACAATGAGTAAACCCACTCCATGTCTACATGGTGCTCACTACACTTTGGTCAGTACCATGAGTAAACCCACTCCATGTCTAAATGTTGTTCACTACACTTTGGTCAGTACCATGAGTAAACCCACTCCATCTCTACATGGTGCTCACTACACTTTGGCCTGTACCTTGAGTGAACTCACTCCATGTCTACATGGCGCTCACTACACTTTAGTCAGTACCGTAAATGAACCCACTCCATATCTACATGTTGTTCACTGTCAGTACCATGAGTGAACCCACTCCATGTCTACATGGCGCTCACTACACTTTGGTCAGTACGATGAGTAAACCCACTCCATGTCTACATGGTGCTGACTACACTTTGGTCTGTACCTTGAGTGAACTCACTCCATGTCTACATGGTGCTGACTACACTTTGGTCAGTACCGTAAATGAACCCACTCCACATCTACATGTTATTCGCTGTCAGTACCATGAGTAAACCCACTCCATGTCTACATGGTGCTGACTACACTTTGGTCAGTACGATGAGTAAACCCACTCCATGTCTACATGGTGCTCACTACACTTTGGTCTGTACCTTGAGTGACCCCACTCCATGTCTACATGGCGCTCACTACACTTTGGTCAGTACCGTGAATGAACCCACTCCATATCTACATGTTGCTCGCTGTCAGTACCATGAGTAAACCCATTCCATGTCTACATGGTGCTCACTACACTTTGGTCAGTACCATGAGTAAACCTACTCCATGTCTACATGATGCTCACTACACTTTGGTCAGTACGATGAGTAAACCCATTCCATGTCTACATGATGCTCACTACACTTTGGTGTGTACCTTGAGTGAACTCACTCTATGTCTACATGGTGCTGATTACACTTTGGTCAGTACCATAAATGAACCCACTCCATATCTAAATGTTATTCACTGTCAGTACCATGAGTAAACCCACTCCATGTCCACATGGTGCTCACTACACCTTGGTCAGTACCATGAGTAAACCCACTCCATGTCTACATGTTGTTCACTACACTTTGGTCAGTACCATGAGTAAACCTACTCCATGTCTACATGTTGTTCACTACACTTTGGTCAGTACCATGGATGAACCCACTCCATGTCCACATGGTGCTCACTACACTTTGGTCAGTACCATGAGTAAACCCACTCCATGTCTACATGTTGTTCACCACACTTTGGTCAGTACCATGAGTAAACCCACTCCATGTCTACTTGTTGTTGCTCACTACACTTTGGTCAGTACCATGAATGAACCCACTCCATGTCTACATGTTGCTCACTACACTTTGGTCAGTACCATGAATGAACCCACTCCATGTCTGTATGGTGCTCACTACACTTTGGTCAGTACCATGAATGAACCTACTCCATGTCTACATGGTGCTCACTACACATTGGCCTGTACCTTGAGTGAACCCAATCCATGTCTACATGATGCTCACTACACTTTGGTTAGTACAATGAGTAAACCCACTCCATGTCTACATGGTGCTCACTACACTTTGGTCAGTACCATGAGTAAACCCACTCCATGTCTAAATGTTGTTCACTACACTTTGGTCAGTACCATGAGTAAACCCACTCCATGTCTACATGGTGCTCACTACACTTTGGTCTGTACCTTGAGTGAACCCACTCCATGTCTACATGGCGCTCACTACACTTTGGTCAGTACCATGAATGAACACACTCCATATCTACATGTTGTTCGCTGTCAGTACCATGAGTAAACCCACTCCATGTCTACATGGTGCTCACTACACTTTGGTCAGTGCCATGAGTAAACCCACTCCATGTCTGCATGGTGCTCACTACACTTTGGTCAGTACGATGAGTAAACCCACTCCATGTCTACATGGTGCTCACTACACTTTAGCCTGTACCTTGAGTGAACCCACTCCATGTCTACATGATGCTCACTACACTTTGGTCAGTACGATGAGTAAACCCACTCGATGTCTATATGTTGTTCACTACACTTTGGTCAGTGCCATGAGTAAACCCACTCCATGTCTACATGTTGTTCACTACACTTTGGTCAGTGCCATGAGTAAACCTACTCCATGTCTACATGTTGTTCACTACACTTTGGTCAGTACCATGAGTAAACCCACTCCATGTCTACATGGTGCTCACTACACTTTGGTCAGTGCCATGAATGAACCCACTCCATGTCTACATGGTGCTCACGACACTTTGGCCTGTACCTTGAGTGAACTCACTCCATGTCTACATGATGCTCACTACACTTTGGTCAGTACGATGAGTAAACCTACTCCATGTCTATACGTTGTTCACTACACTTTGGTCAGTACCATGAGTAAACCTACTCCATGTCTATATGTTGTTCACTACACTTTGGCCTGTACCTTGAGTGAACCCACTCCATGTCTACATGGTGCTCACTACACTTTGGTCTGTACCTTGAGTGAACCTACTCCATGTCTACATGGCGCTCACTACACTTTGGTCAGTACCATGAATGAACACACTCCATATCTACATGTTGTTCGCTGTCAGTACCATGAGTAAACCCACTCCATGTCTACATGGTGCTCACTACACTTTGGTCAGTGCCATGAGTAAACCCACTCCATGTCTGCATGGTGCTCACTACACTTTGGTCAGTACGATGAGTAAACCCACTCCATGTCCACATGGTGCTCACTACACTTTAGCCTGTACCTTGAGTAAACCCACTCCATGTCTACATGATGCTCACTACACTTTGGTCAGTACGATGAGTAAACCCACTAGATGTCTATATGTTGTTCACTACACTTTGGTCAGTGCCATGAGTAAACCCACTCCATGTCTACATGTTGTTCACTACACTTTGGTCAGTGCCATGAGTAAACCTACTCCATGTCTACATGTTGTTCACTACACTTTGGTCAGTACCATGAGTAAACCCACTCCATGTCTACATGGTGCTCACTACACTTTGGTCAGTGCCATGAATGAACTCACTCCATGTCTACATGATGCTCACTACACTTTGGTCAGTACGATGAGTAAACCTACTCCATGTCTATACGTTGTTCACTACACTTTGGTCAGTACCATGAGTAAACCTACTCCATGTCTATATGTTGTTCACTACACTTTGGCCTGTACCTTGAGTGAACCCACTCCATGTCTACATGGTGCTCACTACACTTTGGTCTGTACCTTGAGTGAACCTACTCCATGTCTACATGGCGCTCACTACACTTTGGTCAGTACCATGAATGAACACACTCCATATCTACATGTTGTTCGCTGTCAGTACCATGAGTAAACCCACTCCATGTCTACATGGTGCTCACTACACTTTGGTCAGTGCCATGAGTAAACCCACTCCATGTCTGCATGGTGCTCACTACACTTTGGTCAGTACGATGAGTAAACCCACTCCATGTCCACATGGTGCTCACTACACTTTAGCCTGTACCTTGAGTAAACCCACTCCATGTCTACATGATGCTCACTACACTTTGGTCAGTACGATGAGTAAACCCACTAGATGTCTATATGTTGTTCACTACACTTTGGTCAGTGCCATGAGTAAACCCACTCCATGTCTACATGTTGTTCACTACACTTTGGTCAGTACCATGAGTAAACCTACTCCATGTCTGTATGTTGTTCAGTACACTTTGGTCAGTACCATGAGTAAATCTACTCCATGTCTATATGCTGTTCACTACACTTTGGCCTGTACCTTGAGCAAACCCACTCCATGACTACATGGTGCTCACTACACTTTGGTCAGTACCATGAGTAAACCTACTCCATGTCTACATGGTGCTCACTACACTTTGGTCAGTACCATGAGTAAACCCACTCCATGTCTACATGGTGCTCACTACACTTTGGCCTGTACCTTGAGTAAACCCACCCCATGTCTACATGGTGCTTACTACACTTTGGTCAGTACGATGAGTAAACCCACTCCATGTCTACATGGTGCTCACTACACTTTAGCCTGTACCTTGAGTGAACCCACTCCATGTCTACATGATGCTCACTACACTTTGGTCAGTACAATGAGTAAACCCACTCCATGTCTACATGTTGTTCACTACACTTTGGTCAGTACCATGAGTAAACCTACTCCATGTCTATATGTTGCTCACTACACTTTGGTCAGTACCATGAGTAAAGCTACTCCATGTCTACATGGTGCTCACTACACTTTGGTCAGTACCATGAGTAAAGCTACTCCATGGTATGGTGTGGTATTAAGAAAGGCTTGCATTTTCATTCTTGATATTCTATTTAAACGAAGCATTTAATTCCATTGAAACAATACACAGTTCATTCTAATTTTGTTGCAGACAAGAAAGAAAGAAAATAGACAAGCAACACTTTTTAATTTTAGGCATTTCATGACCGCATTTAATGAAATCAAATAATAATAATAAAAAAATGAGATAAACAAATTTAAAACGCTGAATTATTGGGAAGCTCTTTTACTGTTGGTGAATAAACTCTCTCTATGTGAAAAAGAAAATATAAAATACTAAAAATAAAGACATGCCCTCAATTAATTATGATAAAATGTTAGATATGACTGCAACAAAAGATCAAAGCCAAAATGTACAACCTTACTGGATATGTAAGTATATGAAAAAAAAAAAGAAAACAAAATCAACAAACAAGGTTTTAATGTCAGTGATGTACAAATTGATATGAGCTTGAAGAAATACAGAATGTTCTCCTTACCAGATTCAATGATGGACCACTAGAACATTGGCAAATATTTAAAAAGCTACATGTAAGCCTATGTTTGCCTGCATGATAGGCCTATACCTAAAGTATCAAAGTAACTGTACATCAAGTGCACAGTTCCACAACCATTATGATATGTACAGTGACAAACTGACACATGCGTAATTATATAGTTATGTATAGGTATGTAATAATAACAATAATGTATAAGCATCATGTAGTGTACAAAACAGGGGAAAAATATGTTATGCATATGAAGCCCAGAGAATCTGAGCAGATAAACACAAAATGTAGTCTTTAATGTCACCAGAATATAAAGTAGATAAATGTCCATGTAACAATGACTGCAGCGCCTGAACGACACTTCCCTCCCAATATGACAGTACATCTGGTAGGTACAGCTTTATCATGCCTCTACTGTTCCAAAAATGGTCATTTTCAATCAAATCCAAATTCCGCTATGCATGGTATGAACTCTAGGCACGTGTAGGGGTATGTTGATTACACTTGATCAGATGATGTTGTGATCATAGATCACATGTGTTTAGATGTCTTTTCCACCTGGTCCTTTCTGGGCGCCTGTGACCACCTGTGAATAATGTAGGAACTTGAAGGCAGGTGGGTGATCACATTTGTGCTTGCAGTATGAGCCAGTTTCAGGCCATTGACAGGATGGTAGCTGGTATCACACGATGTTAACAGATGAAAACACAACAATCAGTATCACACCTGAGACAACACAGATGACATTTGGTAACAGTACACAGCCAGCATCATACTTGTTTCACACAGGTGTGATGTTGCCTATGTACAGGTAGATGATTACTCTGCCACCACCTGTGCATACCTGCATCATGTTGTAATAACACCTAACACAGGGGTAATGTTGTCTATGTACAGGTAGATGATTACTCTGCCACCACATGTACATACCTGCATCATGTTGTAATAACACCTAAAACAGGGGTAATGTTGTCTATGTACAGGTAGATGATTACTCTGCCACCACCTGTGCATACCTGCATCATGTTGTAATAACACCTAACACAGGGGTAATGTTGTCTATGTACAGGTAGATGATTACTCTGCCACCACCTGTGCATACCTGCATCATGTTGTAATAACACCTAAAACAGGGGTAATGTTGTCTATGTACAGGTAGGTGATTACTCTGCCACCACCTGTGAATACCTGCATCATGTTGTAATAACACCTAACACAGGGGTAATGTTGTCTATGTACAGGTAGGTGATTACTCTGCCACCACCTGTGCATACCTGCATCATGTTGTAATAACACCTAACACAGGGGTAATGTTGTCTATGTACAGGTAGGTGATTACTCTGCCACCACCTGTGCATACCTGCATCATGTTGTAATAACACCTAACACAGGGGTAATGTTGTCTATGTACAGGTAGGTGATTACTCTGCCACTGCCTGTGCATACCTGCATCATGTTGTAATAACACCTAACACAGGGGTAATGTTGTCTATGTACAGGTAGATGATTACTCTGCCACCACCTGTACATATTGCATCATGCAATCACACACTGATCTAACTGTATCAAATGTGAATAATAGACTAAAACTGATCAACTTCCGATCTCAGGTGATACAGACCAGTTTTCATTCCATATCACTAATATAATACCTATAATTGTCTGTATTAAAGAAATAATCATCTTTGGGTTAAAAACTGCTATCAAGCTGGTACCAGCCAGTTTACCTGTATTACCTGTGATCAATGATGATCTTCACTATGCTGATGTACCATATCATGGACAGTCCACACAGAATACAAACAGGAAAGCACAAAATAGGCTCACTTACCCCAAAGTTCTGTTCACTAAAGCTGTACATACTTAGATTTCATCTACATTTGTGACTTTGTGAAATCATATGTACTACATGTAGCTGTCAAAAAGTACAAAAATAATATAGTTCTATAGGTGTTAGACTAAAAGCTGAACACTGGTGTACATAATGTCAATCTGCCAGCAGAGGCCTAAACAGCGCAGACGTGGACAGACAATGCTGCTCCCAACAGAAACATCTTCCTAGCTGACAGATATAACACAGTCACAGATACTTTACTGCATAAAGTTCTAAAAGCCACTGCTTAGCACAAAGCTCTTGATGAAGTACAAGAACACAGGTGATTGGATGAACCGTAAGTCTGTCAATATTTTACATCCAATGATATTACTGTTCTTTGCTCACATGGAGAATAAAATAAGAACAATTCTGATACAATGTACTTGTATGCAGTGACATACTATGTATCTATTTCCCTCTTTGGACTGTCATTTGATCAGTTCAGAGTGCTGAAGAGGAGGTAAGCATCCAGTTTTCAGTGTCACCTGGGCTCAACTCTCACAATATATGCATTTGGTCCGGTTTGGTTAGCGCTTTTTAACACTTTCGATAGCTACTGTCTGAGAGCTAAACAGATGATGATCGCAGACACATAGCAACAGTTGTTTGTGTGAAGAGGTCTTAGACCCACGAGTCGGCACCACCCTGACCTGCTCCTCCCTCTAACATCAGGTGAGCAGGTGCACCACCTTCCTCTGGTCGGCGACGCCCACTTTTGTTTACCTGGGCATACAAAGGCTCCCTGGGCTCCTCTGGCACGGACGCACCCTGGGAGAATCAAGAAAGTCAGGATCAGAAACAGAACTGGCCAGGTTTTACCTTTTCAACTTTATTAACTTTACTTTGTCCTCATACTTGAATATTCACTCTCAGAAGAAAATGATTTACAGGTAACTTCAACCTGAAGCTTTACAGGTGTGTTGTTAGAACTACAGAATGCAGCTGTTCACTCTAAAATATTAACAGCCTCTGTGCTAGTATCAAAAGACATGGAACCGCTCTGCTCAAAACCCAAATTCAACTATGAAGAAATATGGTGCCTTGAACTATTTTTGCGCTGTCCAATTCACTACTGGGCGCACACCAGTCATAAAACAAAACCTATACTGTGAGACAAGCCGAGAAATATTGCAACTGGTTAATAAAGACTTGAGCAGAGCTGTAGTGCAGAGGCCAACAAATCCACAGGACACCAATATACCAGTTTCCTTCTTCACAGAAACACCAGAGAATCTCTCCAAGCTTGATACTCAGGTCATACAAAAGCCAGAGGTATTCACATTCTGTCTTACTTACCGGTTCCAAATTGGGGAAGAGTGGGACACCCCCTACTGGTGGTTTTGAGCGTTTATAATCGTTATAACTCGGGGGGTGATCCTCCACTGCTGCATAGCCAGATCCTATCTCGCGCATTGGGATATGCTGCTCTGGTTGCTGGGGAAGACAATAACAGCTTATCAAATTACCATGTGCAACCATCAGGAAAAGTCATATTACCGCTAAACATCTTACACAGACATGTAAATGAATTTACACCGTTACCCTGAAATTTGTTTCAATTCAGTAAACCGTGTCACTAACCTTGTGATCCTGTCTCTCTCTATTTCCATAACGATCTACAGAAAAACAAAAGAATGAGCACATCATTAAGCAGGATGAAGCAAAATGGTATGGAACAGGGGCAAAATGTTCTTGTCCAAAATCGTTCACAATATTCCTGGAAACATTCAGGTCATGTATGTGGCAATGTCCTGTGGCAATGTCCTGTGGGCCATAGGAAGTTCTGCTAACACTGTGGAGACACCAAACCTGCACCTCCTCTCTCAGCTGATTTTACATCAACCTGTTATCTCACAAGAGTTGTTCTTACTTACAAAAAACAATGTTGTTAGCTAAATGGTTTATCAAGTATAAATACAAATGTGTGCAATAATTATAGTACACAGAATCTCAGGACACCGAATGAGCTAACATTTAGCCTACTCGTCATCTTCCACCTCCCTCTCAGTCCTATAACTCGTCACCCACCAGCCAGTTTCTCACCTGTATCAGGAGCGTGCAGGTGGGCAGGGTTGCTGTAGCCCATCATCCGACCTGTGGCCATCTTATGGCCATGGTTAGCATGGTGATTGGCCTTCGAGACTGAGTAAGGAGAGCTAAGCGTGGTGTCGTCATAGCCCTGGTTAGATATGGGTCGACTCAGTGTGTTGTACGGTGTGTTCACGTTGCTAGGGGGAGGGCTGGTGGCAGACTCGGGCCTGTAAAAAATACACTGTCACTTAAACATAAATTTTGCAGACAAACAATAATTTTTCATAGTACACAGTGTACTAAGTATCCCATGTGTATTCAGCATACCTTTTAACACCTGAGAGCTGTTCTTTGAAGCCATTGTAGTATTATATCCAGAATGACTCGACACTGAATCTACCTCGCATTATGAGCTCTCTGTACTGGCCACACCCTCTGTACTGGCCACACCCACTGTACTGACCACACCCTCTGTACTGACCACACCCTCTGTACTGACCACACCCTCTGTACTGACCACACCATACTGCCTGTACACAGCTGCAGCATGCCTTTCTCAGTGGCCAAGGTTATATGATGAAATAATGAGCACATTTACCTGTTGTACACAGGAGGTAGAGGAGCGCTGATCCAGAGGTCTGGTGAGGTGTTACCTGTGTACATACCTGGCCATTGTGGAGACTGTCAGGAAATCTCTGTCTGTGTAACCTTCTCTCTTGTATACGGACTGTAACTCACGGAACTGCCACATTGTCCTCAACACCTATCAGAGCAGAGAATCATTTATATAACTGTTCCTCCAAAATGATTAATATGCAATGTTACTGCATTAAACAGTTTTATAACACAGTTTTTTGTTTTTATTTATTATCACGGAGGCCATCATTACAGTGGAAGAAAACCCACATCCCTCCGCAGGATGATGAATAACTGGTGCTGTAAAACATTGGCAGTCAGGTTGATGGGTGGATGGAGCTGCCTTTGTCAGCTTCTTGACAAATCTCCTGACTTAAAGTTACAGCTGACAATGTGACCAAATCCTTTAAGGACTGATGAGTAGCCTAATCCTTCGAGGACTGATATGCCACCTAATCCTTCGAGGACTGATCTGCCGCAGCCTAATCCTTCAAGGGCTGATCTGCCGCAGCCTAATCCTTCAAGGGCTGATCTGCCGCAGCCTAATCCTTCGAGGGCTGATCTGCCACAGGCTAATCCTTCGAGGGCTGATCTGCCGCAGCCTAATCCTTCGAGGGCTGATCTGCCGCAGCGTAATCCTTCAAGGGCTGATCTGCCGCAGCCTAATCCTTCAAGGGCTGATCTGCCGCAGCCTAATCCTTCAAGGACTGATCTGCCGCAGCCTAATTCTTCGAGGGCTGATCTGCCGCAGCGTAATCCTTCAAGGGCTGATCTGCCGCAGCCTAATCCTTCAAGGACTGATCTGCCGCAGCCTAATCCTTCAAGGACTGATCTGCTGCCTAATCCTTCACGGACTGATCTGCCGCAGCCTAATCCTTCAAGGACTGATCTGCTGCCTAATCCTTCACGGACTGATCTGCCGCAGCCTAATCCTTCAAGGACTGATCTGCCGCAGCGTAATCCTTCGAGGACTGATCTGCCGCAGCCTAATCCTTCAAGGGCTGATCTGCCGCAGCCTAATCCTTCAAGGGCTGATCTGCCGCAGCGTAATCCTTCGCGGACTGATCTGCCGCAGCGTAATCCTTCGCGGGCTGATCTGCCGCAGTGTAATCCTTCAAGGGCTGATCTGCCGCAGCGTAATCCTTCAAGGACTGATCTGCCGCAGCCTAATCCTTCAAGGACTGATCTGCCGCAGCCTAACCCTTCAAGGGCTGATCTGCCGCAGCCTAATCCTTCAAGGGCTGATCTGCCGCAGCCTAATCCTTTAAGGACTGATCTGCCGCAGCCTAATCCTTCACGGACTGATCTGCCGCAGCCTAATCCTTCAAGGACTGATCTGCCACAGCCTAATCCTTCAAAGAATGATCTGCCGCAGCGTAATCCTTCACGGAATGATCTGCCGCAGCGTAATCTTTCAAGGGCTGATCTGCCGCAGCTTAATCCTTTAAGGGCTGATCTGCCGCAGCCTAATCCTTCAAGGACTGATCTGCCGCAGCCTAATCCTTCAAGGACTGATCTGCCGCAGCCTAATCCTTCAAGGACTGATCTGCTGCCTAATCCTTCACGGACTGATCTGCCGCAGCCTAATCCTTCAAGGACTGATCTGCCGCAGCATAATCCTTCGAGGACTGATCTGCCGCAGCCTAATCCTTCAAGGGCTGATCTGCCGCAGCCTAATCCTTCAAGGGCTGATCTGCCGCAGCCTAATCCTTCAAAGACTGATCTGCCGCAGCCTAATCCTTCGAGGGCTGATCTGCCGCAGCCTAATCTTCAAGGACTGATCTGCCGCAGCATAATCCTTCGAGGACTGATCTGCCGCAGCCTAATCCTTCAAGGGCTGATCTGCCACAGCCTAATCCTTCAAGGGCTGATCTGCCGCAGCCTAATCCTTCACGGACTGATCTGCCGCAGCCTAATCCTTCAAGGACTGGTCTGCCACAGCCTAATCTTCAGGGAATGATCTGCCGCAGCCCAATCCTTCAAAGAATGATCTGCCGCAGCCTAATCCTTCAAGGAATGATCTGCCGCAGCCAGAGAGACACTCAAACCAATCAACCAGTAAAGGCCAATACTGAGGCCATCAACTTCAGGATATTCTAATTTATTTGTTTATATTTTTTACTTGCTGCTTCATACACGCTGGAGGACTCCATGGCCGAGGGAGTTAGCATGCCACTGTGGCGCAATGACCCAGGAGCCTCTCACCAAAGCGGTCGTTGTCAGTTCAATCCAGCTCATGCCGGTTTCTTTCCTGGCGGGAAGGTCTGCCAACCACCTGCGGATGGTCGTGGGTTTCCCTTGGCACTGCCCGCTTTCCTACCACCATGATGTTGGTGGTCGTTTTATAAGTCAAGATTCTTGACTATGGTGTAGAACACCAATCAAATAAATAAATATACACACTGTGATGATTTAACACATGTTGTAAACAGTGCGTGAACATAGAGGTAATCAGGCTATGAACAGTGATTGTACATGGAGGTAATAAGGCTGTAAACAGTGCTGGTACATAGAGGTAATGAGGCTGTAAACAGTGCTGGTACATAGAGGTAATGAGGCTGTAAACAGTGCTTGTACACATATGTAATGAGGCTGTAAACAGTGCTTGTACATAAAGGTAATTAGGCTGTAAACAGTGCTTGTACATGGAGGTAATTAGGCTGTAAACAGTGCTCATACATAAGGGTAATAAAGCTGTAAACCAATGGCTCAAGATGTCTTGACACAAATGTTGTAAATAGTGATCAACCATAGAGGTAATAAGGCTGTAAACAGTGCATGTACATTGAGGTAATCAGGCTGTAAACAGTGCTTGTACATTGAGGTAATCAGGCTGTAAACAGTGCTTGTACATTGAGGTAATGAGGCTGTAAACAGTGCTTGTACATAGAGGTAATGAAGCTGTAAACAGTGCTTTTACATTGAGGTAATAAAGTGTAAACTATGCTTGTAAATAGAGGTAAACAGGCTATAAACAGTGCTTGTACATAGAGGTAATGAGGCTGTAAACAGTGCTTGTACATAGAGGTAATGAGGCTGTAAACAGTGCTTGTACATAGATTAGTGTGAGTGAGTGCTTGGGGTGTAACGTCGTTCTTAACAATTTTTCAGCTATATGAAGATGAAGGAATCCTTAGAGTGTATGTAATATGCTTCCTTGTTGCAGAACAGATTTCCACTGCCCTTTTGTCTAGTGCTGCTTCACTGAGACGCCTTACCAGTGGCAAAGTAAGTCGCCCCGCCCGAGCCATTATACTGATACGGGTCAACCAGTTGTTGCATTGTCCCCTTCATGCTGAACACCAAGTGAGGAAATTACAACTTCCTCTTTTAAAGTCTAAGGTGTGACTCAACCCAGCTTTGACCTTAAATCTACTGCTCCCGAAGCGGACACTCTACCAACTATGCTATCGGGCCCGGTATGTACATAGAGGAAACAAGGCTGTAAACAGTGCTTGTACATAGAGGCAATCAGGCTGTAAACAGTGCTTGTACATAACTGTAATGAGGCTGTAAACAGTGCTCATACACAGAGGTAATGAGGCTGTAAGCAGTGGTTGTACATACAGGTAATCAGGCTGTAAACAGTGATGGTACACAAAGCTAATGAGGCTGTAAACAGTACTTGTACATAGAGGTAGTGAGGCTGTAAACAGCGCTTGTGCATAGATGTAATGAAGCTGTAAACAGTGCTTGTACATAGAGGTAATCAGGGTGTAAACAGTGCTTGTACAGCAGTAATGAGGCTGTAAACAGTGCTTGTGCATAGACGTAATGAGGCTGTAAACAGTGCTCGTACATAGAGGTAATCAGGGTGTAAACAGTGCTTGAACATAGAGGTAATAAAGCTGTAAACAGTGCTTGTACATAGAGGTAGTAAGGCTGTAAACCAATGGCTCAAGATGACCTAACACACGTTCAAACAGGGATTGTACATAGGGCTAATAATGCTGTAAACAGTGCTTGTACATAGAGGTAATCCACCTGTAAACAGTGCTCGTACAGAGGTAATCAGGCTGTAAACAGCGCTCGTACATTGAGTTAATCAGGCTGTAAACAATGCTTGTACACAGTGGTAATAAAGCTGTAAACCAATGGCTCAAGATGACTTAACACACGTTGTAAATAGTGATCATACATAGAGGTAATAAAGCTGTAAACCGTGCTTGTACATAGAGATAATAAGGCTGTAAAAAGTGCCCGTACATACAGGCAATAAGGCTATAAATAGTGCTTGTACATAAAGGTAATGAGACTGTAAACAATGCTTGAACATAGAGGTAATGAGACTGTAAACAATGCTTGTACATAGAGGTAATGAGGCTGTAAACAGTGCTTGTACATAGAGGTAATCAGGCTGTAAACAATGCTTGTACATAAAGGTAATCAGGCTGTAAACAGTGTTTGTACATAGCAGTAATAAAGCTGCAAACCAATGCATCTGGTCAAGTTCTACACACACACTGTGAGACAACCAATGGTAAATCATGATGCGATAGGTCAAACTAATTATAGACAATGTCCCTTGTTATGAGTGTCACTTACCGATGAGGCAAACTTGATGGTTCTGGCTGTGTACCGATGTCTGGACTGAGCTATGTCCCTCAGCGGTGGAACACCCGATTCTCGGAACAAAAATCTGCAACACAGGTAAAAATTTCATGCATTCATATGATTCCCACACAAAAACATGATTCTAAGGGCTACTCTATCCCCAAAACGCACTATATCAAATCCCATGAATAGCATGTACACAATCTTCCAGACAATAGAAAGTGTGAAAACAGAAAACATTGTAAGTACCTGGAACACAAATACTTGCACACAGAAGAAAGGAACTGGCCAAATACAGGAGAGCATAGGACAAGACAAGCAAAAAGAGGTATGAAATATACCTGATTAGTTATTCATTTGATTGGTGTTCTATGCTGTACCCAAGAATATTTCACCTGTATGATGGCTGGCCAGCATTAATGCGGCAAGAAACCATACAGAGCCAATGTTCGGCCGGAGAGGAATGCAGCATGAGCCTGGGTCATTGCGCTGCACCACATGTAGCACACTAGCCACCCAGCCATGGAGGCCCCCCACAACACAGGAAAGTATTGGAGAAAATAAGCGACAAGATATAAGACATGTAGGATATTTTACCAAACTACTGGAAAATACAGGACAGCGAAATAAATGTAGAATATACACAGCACATGTGAATACAGTAAGTAGTAAACTTACAATGCGAAGTCTGCATGATCCTTGATGACCTCATGCAGGGTGGCCAATATGGCACATATCGTGTCATCAGGGGACGTAGATTTCACATTTGGGGCTGGCAATTTGGAAACCAACCTCTGCATAGCATACTTTCCTGAAAAAACAAACATGTATTTATTATGTCTCGGAAAACACATACATATATATATATATATATATAAACAACACAAAGAATGTAATCAGAAAGGAGAAATTCCGAGGGTTAGGTACTACATGTAGTTCTCCTGCCTGGCTGGTAGAGATTCTAGACGACATACCGATAAGCTCTTTGTTCTTCTCATCTATGGCCAGATTTCTGAGTGCGATACCAGCAGCACAGACCACTCTGTCAGATTCCATCCTCAGCAGGTCCACAATCACCGGCAACATCTTGGCTTTTCTTACAGCAGCCCGGAACTCCACTGAAGGCTGTACAGAACAAAACACCAGAGTTGTGACAAGCCTTAACCATGCTCCTGAAGCATGGTAAATCACCTAGCATTTCTTTGTTTTTTCACCAGCTAATCATCATTACTGGTTTGCAGAGTAATGAGAAATGTTGGTGAGAAATTCCACAGTGAAAAATCCTGTTAAGTTATGAATGAGATAACTTACTGTACTTGAGAGATGTTCCCTGAAATAGTATTGTACAAAGCCACAATTAATATATTGTTAGACTGAAGTTTTTCTGTACCCAGGAATATTTTCCTTTATACAAAACATCAGTGTGGCCAGGTTGTTTAACCTACACATATCAGGAGTCTATGTGAAGAATGGTGCACATATTGCAAACATGTATTATCCTGTCCAATCAGCATCTGGTCTTGTACCACCTGATCTCTTCAAATCTATGATGTACAAAACATTTACTATATTACATCTTCAGAAGACTGTGAGGTGTAATGTATGAAGCTGTGATCAGCCCTGTCTCACCATCCAGTCACAGGCTGCTATGTTCTGTGTGGCGCCGGCCAGTGCCTCCAGAGTGACTGGGTTACTAGACTCCACCATAAATTCCTTGTACACCTGCACAATCTCCGGGTGCCACAGCTGCTCCATTCCCGGGCGTGGGGCGTTCGGGGTCATCGTTTCACTGGAAAACAAGGTCAATGGCATCGATAGATTGCGTCATGCAGGAGAGGAAAATTACTGGTTTTTCTTTAAGCATATTGTTTGTACTACTGTTCTTCTCTTTCTTTTAACACACCATACCCACTTCCTCTAGTCAGAATATAGACTCTTTTTCACTGCGCTTAGGGACACTTAAGAAGCAATTTTATACCTCAAACCTTAAAGGGAAACAGAATCGAAACTGATTGGGTGACAATGGAGATAGGATTTTCTGGGTTAAATCTGGCAGGCTTGAATAAGTGTATCATACCTAAAATTCAGCACATTCAAGGTATAGTCTGGACTTGCCTATCTCACACATCACCGATTCAGAATTGAATCTGTATCCCTTTAAATAGATCAAACCCACAGACACATCACACCTACAATACAATCACCAAACATACAATCACCAACATACAAACACCAAACATACAATCACCAAACATACAAACACCAAACATACAATCACCAAACATACAAACACCAAACATACAATCACCAAACATACAATCACCAAACATACAAACACCAAACATACAATCATCAAACATACAAACACCAAACATACAAACACCAAACATACAAACATCAAACATATAAACACCCAACATACAAACACCCAACATACAAACACCAAACACACAAACACCAAACATACAAACACCAAACATGCAAACACCAAACATACAAACACACAAACACTCACCCCTGACTCATTATGTCAGGCTTCTTGGGATCATACTTCCCTCCGGCCTTCTTTTTCTTCCCTCCTCCTCCAAAACAGCCTGCCTGTTCTCCTGAAATAAGACCACAAACACACTGATGGTCATGGTTACTGAGCCCAGCACTGGACTGGGCACATTGTGAAGGTCCTACATCCAGCAACAACTTTCAATACCTTATTCCCCAAAACCCCTCATGAAACCAAATATTTTACAACAATTAAGGGCAAACAGGTCACGAAATCCAAATGCTGCATGTTTTTGTGTTACCTACCTATCCCACACTCATCCTATTACACATACAAAATCATACCCTTGTATTTCCCCCCACCTCAATGTCTGCCCAGCAAGCGCCCATAATCCACATCTTTGTTGGAGACATCATAACCCATTGCCCCACATTTCTCTAGCTGTTTTCATGTTTTCTTCCCACCTATGTACCCACATATTAATGCATGTCTACCCAGCCTAAGCCTGTAACCCAAACCTTTGTCTCTGACAGAACAAACCATTGCCCCACATTTCCTTTCCAGTACTCGTGTGATCTCCCCATCATCATGTCTACCCAGTCTAAGCCTGTAACCCAAACCTTTGTCTCAGACAGTACAAACCATTGCCCCACATTTCCTTTCCAGTACACATGTGATCTCCCCATCATCATGCCTACCCAGCCTAAGCCTGTAACCCAAACCTTTGTCTCTGACAGTACAAACCATTGCCCTACATTTCCTTTCCAGTACTCGTGTGATCTCCCCATCATCATGTCTACCCAGCCTAAGCCTGTAACCCAAACCTTTGTCTCTGACAGAACAAACCATTGCCCCACATTTCCTTTCCAGTACTCGTGTGATCTCCCCATCATCATGTCTACCCAGTCTAAGCCTGTAACCCAAACCTTTGTCTCTGACAGAACAAACCATTGCCCTACATTTCCTTTCCAGTACTCGTGTGATCTCCCCTTCATCATGTCTACCCAGCCTAAGCCTGTAACCCAAACCTTTGTCTCTGACAGAACAAACCATTGCCTCACATTTCCAGTATTCATGTGATCTCTCAGCCCCAATCTCTGCCACCCTAAGTCTGTAATCCAAACCTTTGTCTGGGACGGTACAAACCATTGCCTAATATTTCCTTTCCGCTTTTCACGCACCACCCCTGTCTACACCCCGTACCTTTCTCTGGGACTGGCTGTCGGCGTAGCGTGGCCCGTTTTTTGTGAAAGTCCGGGTCGATGACCTCTTGACAGCGGAAGGACAGGTTTCTCATGATACACACACAGTTTTCCACACACTTGTTGTCATAGACATGCTGCTCCAGGGCCGCCCTCAGATATAGCACTAATGAATCCACCAGTCCCTGGCACTCCCGCAACTTCTTCCTCGCCTCAAACCCGTGAGAACTCACGTTCCTGGTGAGACATACGTAACAGACAGAGTGTAAAAGTGGGTCAATGAACACGGGTGTTTACGTGTTACAAATTGGGGGCAGCTTACTTGTGCTTCACTACACCACACCATCCATACATACATGAATGATGACTGAGCAGTACATGCTTGGTCCAATCACACTGCTTAACCTTCTCTCCTCAGGATATGGAAGATTGCGTTATGGGTGGAGGAAATGAAATACTGTAGGGGTTGATTCAATTATTACTTAAAGTAATGACTTTAAACTTTAAACTAAATATAAAACCTCAAAATACCATACATATTTTGTTACAAAAAAAAAAGAGCTCACCGAAAATGAATGGGTTTCTCCCTGTACACAGGTGCATGCATGAACACTGCCTCTGAGCAATACATGCTTTAACATGCACATTGTACGTCCCTCTCATTTTGGAGGATTGCCCTGGATGTGGAGGGAACCAGACACAGGGGCCAATTCCATACAGTGATTTTGGACACCTAAATATTTTCATAATACATATTTTAAAAATAAAAAAAGGTGCAGTAAATGAATTGGGTTCCTCCTAAAAGCATACATGTAAGTGTACATGTGATAAAAGTGTGATTGGCTTGGCTACAACTGCCTAACAGATGGTGTGTTAACAAAAGGAATGGACAGGCAAACAGACTCCTGTGGAAGGTTACATATTTGCCACTGGTTATCCAGTGGTGCTGACCTGAGCACTCCTGTGGCATTGCGTAGGTCCGTGGTCCAGTGTACATTGACAGGAATTTTCTGGGAGGAGGGAGGGTATCTGTGGTCCCAGCCCGCCGGTGGAATGATCACAAAGTTCACAAGCACCACTAATGTCTCGTCTATTATTGGCTTTTTCAGATCCTGCAAAGAGGAATAATAATAAGTATATTATTTCACTGGTGTTTGAATTTATTTTCTAAACAATGCTTTACTTGCATAACGGCAGTGAGGTCTATGACTGGAAGAGTGTCCAGATTAAACCACTGCCCTTTGGCAGGTAACTGGCAAACTCACACACAGTCCGATTGATTTTTAGACACATACATGTACACGAGTTAGACACTGATTATGCAATTTGATGAGTGTGCTGAATGAATAGTTACATTGCTAATGGCTAGAAGGACATAAATCAATCAAACTGTATCTGTATGTTTCTCCGATACTGCTTAGTCCTCCGATACTGCTTATGTCTCCAATATTGCTCTCTTCTCTGATACTGCTCACTTCTCTGATATTGCTTATTTCTGATACTGCTCACTTCTCTGATACTGCCAATTTCTCCGATATTGCTCATTTCTCTGATATTGCTTATTTCTCTATCATTTCTGTGATACTGCTCACTTCTCTGATATTGCTTATTTCTGTAATACTTCTCACTTCTCTGATATGGCCTAATTCTGATATTGCTCACTTCTCTGATACTGCCAATTTCTCTGATATTGCTCATTTCTCTGATATTTCTCATTTCAGTGATACTGCTAATTTCTCTGATATTGTTATTTTCTCTGATATTGCTTATTTCTCTATCATTTCTGTGATACTGCTCTGATATTGCTTATTTCTGTAATACTGCTCACTTCTCTGATATGGCCTATTTCTGATATTGCTCACTTCTCTGATACTGCCAATTTCTCTGATATTTCTCATTTCTCTGATATTTCTCATTTCAGTGATACTGCTAATTTCTCTGATATTGTTTATTTTCTCTGATATTGTTTATTTTCTCTGATATTGCTTATTTCTCTATCATTTCTGTAATACTGCTCACTTCTCTGATATGGCCTAATTCTGATATTGCTCACTTCTCTGATACTGCCAATTTCTCTGATATTGCTCATTTCTCTGATATTTCTCATTTCAGTGATACTGCTAATTTCTCTGATATTGTTTATTTCCTCTGATATTGCTTATTTCTCTATCATTTCTGTGATACTGCTCACTTCTCTGATATTGCTTATTTCTGTAATAATGCTCACTTCTGATATTGCTTATTTCTCTGATAATGCTCACTTCTCTGATGTTCATTTCCCTGACACTGTTTATTTCTCTGATACTACTCACTTCTCTGATATTGCTTATTTCTCTCGTGTTGTTCACTTCTCTGACATTGCTTAATTCTCTGATACTGCATATTTCCTAAATTCTGCTTAATTCTCTGATATTGCTTACATCACAGATATGTATTGTTTGGTGTAATGACCTACCTCTGAGGAGGACATATTCCAGAGCACCCCAGTCACCAAGTCCTTGACCTCATCATCAAGGGGGCGCCTCAGTAGTCTCACCAGACACGGGATTCCCCCACAGCTACGGATTGCCTTCTGTACAATACAACCAGACATCAGGTGTCCCATGAAACACACTAGTAATCCATCTTGATTTGTATCTTTTACTTTACATAATTAGCCTTTGTCAACAGTACTATGGTATATAGAAGAGCACTGTGCTGAGCTGGGTAAGGAAGTACTGACCAGACATACGGTTCTGTGGTACCCACATTTTCATGTCAACACCAAATACTTGAATACGAGATGGATTGGATCATGTGAATCCAAAATAATGTGAATTCAGTAAGCAATGTGCTTATGCTGTAGAGTAAGACTGTAGCATGCTCCACAGTAATTCTTAATCCAAAAGTCGTCACTTCTTGTGCTCAGAGTTAATGCCACAAAAACAGCATGTCTTCCGATGGCATCATACTGTATGTGTCATGTTACGTAGCAGCTATATGTCATCAGTCCTGATTCATGCTTCAGTGTGGATGCCACCATCTTGTTGCTTCACCATCAAGTTTCTACAACCTCATCCAATCTTACATGTCAAGCATCAACTGGTCACACCGGCCCGATTAGCATAGCTGGTACAGCATCTGCTTCGGGACCGGTAGATCCAGGATCAATCCTTGATCGAGTCACACCTAAGACTTTAAAAGAGAAAGTTGTAACTTCCTCGCTTGGCGTTCAGCATGAAGGGGATAGTGCAACGACTGGTTGACCCGTATCAGTATAATGGCTTGGGCGGGGCGGCTTACTTGCCTTCGGTAAGTCATCTCAGTGAAGCAGCACTAAATAAAAGAGCGGTGGAAATCCGTCCTGCAACATGGAGGCACATTACACGTAAAGGCACCCTAATGATTCCTTCGTCGTCATATGACTGAAAAATTGTTGAGTACGACGTTAAACCCCAAGCACTCACTCACTCACTCACTCAACTGGTCACCACTGGCATTGTCAGATACCTACGATTTGCTTTAGGACTATGAGTATGACTTGTAAACGTAACAATACTGGTGTTTCTATCCTACCAGTCCGCCTTCTGCATTTTCATGACTACTGGTGGTAATACTAGCAATGCCAGCACCAGCCAGATAACAATCTGCCACAGAACTGGTCCACCACAGAGCTTAAATGCAAGCTCCAGGACATTAATATTTCTGTTCCATCAGAAATTTCTGCAAACATCAATAGGCGAACTTCGCCTGATGCAGCCGCAGTATCCCCCGACCATGAATATTCAACAGGCTCACGACAGTAACACTGCTTCTGCTAGGGCAATTTCAGTCCACAATGTAGGCAAATACCGTGCCGGTGTCTCATCCCTACATGGTTCTACTACGTCTACAGGCCTCTCAATGTCCACCATTCAAATCCTACGACAAACACAAACAACTGTGGAAATTCACCCTTCATGCTGCGTGCCGCATCAATTCCACCTTCGTCTGCAGCCGGTTCATTGAGAGACATGGGTTATGCGTCTCAAGACGTACCATCCCTGCCATGTTAAGAGAGACAAATTATATTGCAGGTAAGGACATAAGCCTTGCAAGTCTACTCTTCCCTCGAGATGATGCTGGTTTTCATGGCAGGGTTATTGGACTGTCATCCAATTCCAATAACCTCAAGCCGGACCAGATCGTGAACCACATCGCTCGTCCAGATCTTAAATGATCTAGTCAGTTTGGAGGGACCACTTTCTGCACATAACATAAAGCTTTCTCAGCAAGATCAGCAGCAGTTCTAGACAATTTCAATAAAAGGATCAACAGGGCTACAAGGGACAATGCACTCTTCACAAGGCTGTTCACAGGCATCAAAGCGCGGTGGCTTTTGTCAAGCTTTAGACCACTTGTCAAATTTTGCTTATCAATCACCAATGACACCAACCGAAGTAAGTCAAATTTCTATGTTTGCATGGAATCAAATGGAGTTCTCAATACTACTTCTACCAGCCTCTTGTATTTGGATCACGCTCTGGTTCCAAATTATTTGACATGTTATCTGAGGCAATTTACTGGATTGTACAAAACAACTACAGTATAAAACATTTGTTACATCTTTTCGATGAGTTCTTAAGCAGTGATAGCTAGCAGTGATGTGTGTGCTAAGAGGACCATGGCTCTCCTGTCGGTACTGTTTAACAAACTCGCCATTCCCCTCTCCCAAAAGAAAACATTAGGACAGAGTGACAGAGCTGGAATATCTTGACATCACTCTTGATACAGAAGCTATGCGAGAAGGTGGTTCGTCCTGTGGAGCTAATTAATACTATCACGTTCCAACGGACATGCACCAAAAGAACAATTTCTGAAGTGTCTCTATGAAAGAGCTTCATCACAGGGTCACCATTTGTCACGACTGCCGCTTGGACCTGCAAATGTGGTTTAAATTCCTACAGAATGGGAATGTAATTTCATTGTTTTGGGAAAATAAAATTACTGATGCAGCAGACCTCGAGCTATTTACAGACGCTTTAGGGCTTGGTTTCAGTGGATTTTACAGATGCCTGTGGTTTCACGGGCCATGGCCCCAGGAGATGCAGGTCAATTCACTCTCTTTTACCCTGCTGGAGTCGTACCCATTGTTGTGGCTTGTGTACTTTTGGGTTGCAGCTGGAAGTCTAAGCGCATTTGGTTTAACTGTGATAATGTGCCTGTTGTGCGCATCAATAGGATGGTTCGGTCTCCACCCCCAATGGTGATGAAATTAATATGCAAACTCACATGCTATAAACAATTTTTGCAAATCGACTTCACATGTGCCAGGAAACATAAGATTCTGGCTGATGCTTTATCTCGTTCCAAATTGCAAACTTGCACATTTTTGGAAAGATACCTAACGAGGAAAAAATCTGGAGTTTCTGCTAAGGAACCTTTGTTTATTGTAAATAGCAGCAGGCAGTCGACACACGCAACCTTTTTGTCCTATGTTACAGAAATACTTTGTTAACATATGATCAGTCAAAATATTCAGGTCATTTCTTTAGAATAGGGGCAGCTACTAGGTGAATAGGGGCACATACTACGTGAATAGGGGCAGCTACTATGTGAATAGGGGCAGCTACTAGGTGAAAAGGGGCAGATACTACGTGAATAGGGGCAGCTACTATGTGAATAGGGGCAGCTACTAGGTGAATAGGGGCAGCTACTACATGAATAGGGGCAGCTACTATGTGAATAGGGGCAGCTACTAGGTGAAAAGGGGCAGCTACTACTTGAATAGGGGCAGCTACTATGTGAATAGAGCAGCTACTATGTGAATAGGGGCAGCTACTATGTGAATAGGGGCACATACTACGTGAACAGGGGCAGCTACTACGTCAATAGGGGCAGCTCCTATGTGTGTGTTCATGGGAATTAAAGATCATATGATTAAGCACCTGGGATGTTGGTCCTCATCCTGCTTTGAAAGGTATATCGGAGCTTCTGTTGAAGACGCTGCCCCCCCCCCCCAAATATTTGACTTCTTTGAGCGAATCTCTTAGTCATATCACCTTATGATGTATTATCTGTGACTGTCACATCATCCTATGGCTACATGCCTGATGCTATTATTGATACTTATATCTTATCAGTCATGTAAATGCATGCTCACGATATTGTTTGACCTTCAGTAAGATTTTATTCTTATTAATGTCCGATACTGCAGCTCAATTTACCTGTTTACCTGTTTAGGGTGTTGTGTTACACTGTTTAATTGTATATATGTTCATTTTAACATATTTCCTCAATTCCAACTCTTTGGTGAATCTTGATCATGTATGGCTTCTTTTACAGCAACTCTATTGTCATGATCTCCCTCTGGGCATCTTTTGAGTCACTGAGTCGGTGCAAATATCGCCATTTCATGAATACACATACATGTACTTGATCCTTACATGCTCGTAGTGTCCCTCCTCTACATGGCGCTGTAATAACAACACTTAACCTCACAGCTCATCATCCAACCCAAGGTACATGCATCATACCTACTGCCATCACATGGCATCATACCTACTGCCATCACAAGGCATCATACCTACTGCCCTCACATGGCATCATACCTACTGCCATCACAAGGCATCATACCTACTGCCATCACATGGCGTCATACCTACTGCCATCACAAGGCGTCATACCTACTGCCATCATATGGCATCATACCTACTGCCATCACATGGCATCATACCTACTGCCCTACTGCCATCACAAGGCATCATACCTACTGCCATCACATGGCATCATACCTACTGCCATCACAAGGCGTCATACCTACTGCCATCACATGGCGTCATACCTACTGCCATCACATGGCATCATGCCTACTGCCATCACAAGGCATCATGCCTACTGCCATCACAAGGCATCATACCTACTGCCCTACTGCCATCACATGGCATCATACCTACTGCCATCACATGGCATCATACCTACTGCCATCAAATGGCATCATACCTACTGCCATCAAATGGCATCATACCTACTGCCATCACATGGCATCATACCTACTGCCATCACATGGCATCATACCTACTGCACTACTGCCATCACATGGCATCATACCTACTGCCATCACAAGGCATCATACCTACTGCCATCACATGGCATCATGCCTACTGCCATCACAAGGCATCATGCCTACTGCCATCACAAGGCATCATACCTACTGCCCTACTGCCATCACAAGGAATCATACCTACTGCCATCACAAGGCATCATACCTACTGCCATCACATGGCGTCATACCTACTGCCATCACATGGCGTCATACCTACTGCCATCACATGGCATCATACCTACTGCCCTACTGCCATCACATGGCATCATACCTACTGCCATCACATGGCATCATACCTACTGCCCTACTGCCATCACATGGCATCATACCTACTGCCATCACAAGGCATCATACCTACTGCCATCACATGGTATCATACCTACTGCCATCACAAGGCATCATGCCTACTGCCATCACATGGCATCATACCTACTGCCATCACATGGCATCATACCTACTGCCATCACATGGCATCATACCTACTGCCATCACAAGTCATCATACCTACTGCCATCACAAGGCATCATACCTACTGCCATCACATGGCATCATACCTACTGCCATCACATGGCATCATACCTACTGCCATCACAAGGCATCATACCTACTGCCATCACATGGCATCATACCTACTGCCATCACATGGCGTCATACCTACTGCCATCACATGGCATCATACCTACTGCCATCACAAGGCGTCATACCTACTGCCATCACATGGCATCATACCTACTACCATCACATGGCATCATACCTACTGCCATCACATGGCATCATACCTACTGCCATCTACTGCCATCACATGGCATCATACCTACTGCCATCACATGGCATCATACCTACTGCCATCACAAGGCATCATACCTACTGCCATCACATGGCATCATACCTACTGCCATCACATGGCGTCATACCTACTGCCATCACATGGCATCATACCTACTGCCATCATATGGCATCATACCTACTGCCATCACATGGCGTCATACCTACTGCCATCACATGGCGTCATACCTACTGCCATCACATGGCGTCATACCTACTGCCATCACAAGGCGTCATACCTACTGCCATCACATGGCGTCATACCTACTGCCATCACATGACGTCATACCTACTGCCAACACATGGCGTCATACCTACTGCCCTACTGCCATCACAAGGCATCATACCTACTGCCATCACAAGGCGTCATACCTACTGCCATCACAAGGCGTCATACCTGCTGCCATCACATGGCGTCATACCTACTGCCATCACAAGGCATCATGCCTACTGCCATCACAAGGCATCATGCCTACTGCCATCACAAGGCATCATGCCTACTGCCATCACAAGGCGTAATACCTACTGCCATCACATGGCATCATACCTACTGCCATCACATGGCGTCATACCTACTGCCATCACATGGCATCATACCTACTGCCATCACAAGGCATCATGCCTACTGCCATCACATGGCATCATACATACTGCCCTACTGCCATCACAAGGCATCATACCTACTGCCATCACAAGGTATCATACCTACTGCCCTCACATGGCATCATACCTACTGCCATCACAAGGCATCATACCTACTGCCATCACAAGGCATCATACCTACTGCCATCACAAGGCATCATACCTACTGCCCTACTGCCATCACAAGGCATCATACCTACTGCCATCACATGGCATCATACCTACTGCCATCACATGGCGTCATACCTACTGCCATCACATGGCATCATACCTACTGCCATCACAAGGCATCATGCCTACTGCCATCACAAGGCATCATGCCTACTGCCATCACAAGGCGTAATACCTACTGCCATCACACCTACTGCCATCAAATGGCGTCATACCTACTGCCATCACATGGCATCATACCTACTGCCATCACATGGCATCATACCTACTGCCATCACAAGGCATCATGCCTACTGCCATCACAAGGCATCATGCCTACTGCCATCACAAGGCATCATACCTACTGCCATCACAAGGCATCAACCCTACTGCCATCACAAGGCATCATACCTACTGCCATCACACCTACTGCCCTACTGCCATCACAAGGCATCATGCCTACTGCCATCACAAGGCATCATACCTACTGCCATCACAAGGCATCATACCTACTGCCATCACAAAGCATCATACCTACTGCCCTACTGCCATCACAAGGCATCATACCTACTGCCATCACAAAGCATCATACCTACTGCCATCACATGGCATCATGCCTACTGCCATCACATGGCATCATGCCTACTGCCATCACAAGGCATCATGCCTACTGCCATCACAAGGCATCATGCCTACTGCCATCACAAGGCATCATGCCTACTGCCATCACAAGGCATCATGCCTACTGCCATCACAAGGCATCATACCTACTGCCCTACTGCTATCACAAGGCATCATACCTACTGCCCTACTGCCATCACAAGGCATCATACCTACTGCCCTACTGCCATCACAAGGCATCATACCTACTGCAATGAGTTATGTGTAAATGTAGCTCTACCCTCCTGGTCAACTCTAAAAACCCAGACGGATTTCTTACCTTACAAAGATCGTTCTCTTTGCCATACGACAGGTTTTTAAGAGCTCCCAATGCATTTTTATGCACCTCTGGAAAATCACTTGCCAGCATTTCAACCAAGGGGGGTATTCCATCCAAACTCCTGTCACAGAAATAGGGTATTTATTTGGTTGTTTTCAAGACAAGTCCCGTAAGTCAACAGACACTGATGCTGGTAGATCAGAGCCCAGTTTCACAAAGCTCTCTTAACATTACGAGCTCGCAACAACCATAATGACGTAATGCGCACAGTACTGGTTGCCCTGGTAGTTAAGTGAACATAACATTCAGAGTGCTTCATGAAACTGGGCCCAGGAGAACATTTCTGAAGTGGAGATAACTCAACAAAAGCTCACATGTACACGCTACATTAATTATCTCCCTTGAAAGTAACTTCATACATGTGCACATGTACTAGGAAGTTTGCGTGCTTCACTCCACCTGAATGTTGGAATTCCGTCTGCATTTGTATTCGTGTATGATATCAAATGTTTATACTGGCTTACTACAAACTCCTATATACTTTACCTGACAACAAAAAATCAGAGGTAATTAAGTCCCTTTAATACAGCAGATACATTGTACGTAGTTTGAAGGTGAATACTGCCTATGATACCACCCCCCCAGAATGTTGAAATTTCGCCTACCTTGTCTTGGCCTTCATATCGTTGTCCATGTAACAGAGATGCTGTAAGAAGGCAGCAGCATTGGCTTTGATCTCATCGTTAGGATTACGCAACAACTCAATGACCTCCTGAAGATCAGGGTTCCTCCAGCGATGACCTGCACAAACAGATTCACACTCACTGGTTTGTACACACGATTAGCAGCCACTTGGTAAAGAGGCTCAAACTGTATTCTTGAAATATGACATGATATTTCATTCCTTCATGGTCATTACAAACAGTTGGAATAAAACCTTATCTGGGCATACTCTTGATACCTCTGGAACACTTGAATCCATAATACACACACAACTAAGTGTTTTGGCCAATATTTCTCTCACCCTCCTCATCCTCTGCAGACAAGTTGTGTGGGCCCCCCATCCTAGGGTCATCCTCATAAGGAGGTCTGTCCATATCGTCATAGCCCTGGGGCCTGTGGCCCTCATCATCGTAAGGGTCTCGCCCAACCCGTCTGTCTGGTCCGTAGTTATCCATGGTCGGGGCCTCCTGCCCATACCTGGGGGCCTCACCGTAACCTGAGACAGGTAAAAACAAAATGTCACAAACTTCATGGCAATGTAATCCTGTACAAACATTATGATTTCCTGTGATTTCAAGAATCAATAGAAAATTTTTATTTCAGACACAATAATGGTTCACACATGTATTACTGAAAATATGTGACAAGATGATTTGACTGGCTCAGCCATCCCTGTAGAATCAGTACAGAGACTTGACCATTTTTTGTATGGTGGCACTGTAGACAACAAATTAGGTCACAATACATGTAGGTATTGCATGATGTAATCGTATGCCATTTGTAAAAATTATACATTTGAGAAACAAATCAAACTCCAATAAATGAAGCTATGATAACTCCATATTCCTACATTATTATGACAACTTTAGGAGTATTTACACTGCGCAGAAAGGAGGCTTACATATTCTCAGATTTACACTGCACACAAAGGAGGCTTACATATTCTCAGATTTACACTGTGCCCAAAGGAGGCTTACATATTCTCAGATTTGCTCTGTCCACAAAGGAGGCTTACATATTCTCAGATTTACAATGCGCCCAAAGGAGGCTTACATATTCTCAGATTTGCTCTGTGCACAAAGGAGGCTTACATATTCTCAGATTTACACTGTGCACACAAAGGAGGCTTACATATTCTCAGATTTGCTCTGCACACAAAGGAGGCTTACATATTCTCAGATTTACACTGCACACAAAGGAGGCTTACATATTCTCAGATTTACACTGCGCACAAAGGAGGCTTACATATTCTCAGATTTACACTGCGCACAAAGGAGGCTTACATATTCTCAGATTTACACTGCACACAATGGAGGCTTACATAATCTCAGATTTGCTCTGCACACAAAGGAGGCTTACATATTCTCAGATTTACTCTGCACACAAAGGAGGCTTACATATTTGCACTGTGCCCAAAGGAGGCTTACATATTCTCAGATTTACACTGCGCACAAAGGAGGCTTACATATTCTCAGATTTACACTGTGCACAAAGGAGGCTTACATATTCTCAGATTTCCACTGCGCACAAAGGAGGCTTACATATTCTCAGATTTACACTGCACACAAAGGAGGCTTACATATTCTCAGATTTGCTCTGCACACAAAGGAGGCTTACATATTCTCAGATTTACACTGCACACAAAGGAGGCTTACATATTCTCAGATTTGCACTGTGCCCAAAGGAGGCTTACATATTCTCAGATTTACACTGCACACAAAGGAGGCTTACATATTCTCAGATTTGCACTGTGCCCAAAGGAGGCTTACATATTCTCAGATTTACACTGTGCACAAAGGAGGCTTACATATTCTCAGATTTACACTGCGCACAAAGGAGGCTTACATATTCTCAGATTTACACTGCGCACAAAGGAGGCTTACATATTCTCAGATTTACACTGCACACAAAGGAGGCTTACATATTCTCAGATTTGCTCTGCACACAAAGGAGGCTTACATATTCTCAGATTTACACTGCGCACAAAGGAGGCTTACATATTCTCAGATTTGCACTGCGCACAAAGGAGGCTTACATAATCTCAGATTTACACTGCACACAAAGGAGGCTTACATATTCTCAGATTTGCACTGCGCACAAAGGAGGCTTACATAATCTCAGATTTACACTGCACACAAAGGAGGCTTACATAATCTCAGATTTAAACTGCACACAAAGGAGGCTTACATAATCTCAGATTTACACTGCACACAAAGGAGGCTTACATAATCTCAGATTTCCACTGCGCACAAAGGAGGCTTACATATTCTCAGATTTACACTGCGCACAAAGGAGGCTTACATATTCTTAGATTTCCACTGCACACAAAGGAGGCTTACATATTCTCAGATTTACACTGCGCACAAAGGAGGCTTACATATTCTCAGATTTACACTGCGCACAAAGGAGGCTTACATAATCTCAGATTTACACTGCGCACAAAGGAGGCTTACATATTCTCAGATTTACACTGCGCACAAAGGAGGCTTACATATTCTCAGATTTGCTCTGCACACAAAGGAGGCTTACATATTCTCAGATTTACACTGCGCACAAAGGAGGCTTACATATTCTCAGATTTACACTGCGCACAAAGGAGGCTTACATAATCTCAGATTTACACTGCACACAAAGGAGGCTTACATATTCTCAGATTTACACTGCACACAAAGGAGGCTTACATATTCTCAGATTTACACTGCACACAAAGGAGGCTTACATATTCTCAGATTTACACTGCGCACAAAGGAGGCTTACATATTCTCAGATTTGCACTGCCCACAAAGGAGGCTTACATATTCTCAGATTTACACTGCCCACAAAGGAGGCTTACATATTCTCAGATTTACACTGCGCACAAAGGAGGCTTACATATTCTCAGATTTACACTGCCCACAAAGGAGGCTTACATATTCTCAGATTTACACTGCGCACAAAGGAGGCTTACATATTCTCAGATTTACACTGCACACAAAGGAGGCTTACATATTCTCAGATTTACACTGCGCACAAAGGAGGCTTACATATTCTCAGATTTACACTGCGCACAAAGGAGGCTTACATATTCTCAGATTTACACTGCACACAATGGAGGCTTACATAATCTCAGATTTGCTCTGCACACAAAGGAGGCTTACATATTCTCAGATTTACTCTGCACACAAAGGAGGCTTACATATTTGCACTGTGCCCAAAGGAGGCTTACATATTCTCAGATTTACACTGCGCACAAAGGAGGCTTACATATTCTCAGATTTACACTGCGCACAAAGGAGGCTTACATATTCTCAGATTTCCACTGCGCACAAAGGAGGCTTACATATTCTCAGATTTACACTGCACACAAAGGAGGCTTACATATTCTCAGATTTGCTCTGCACACAAAGGAGGCTTACATATTCTCAGATTTACACTGCACACAAAGGAGGCTTACATATTCTCAGATTTGCACTGTGCCCAAAGGAGGCTTACATATTCTCAGATTTACACTGCACACAAAGGAGGCTTACATATTCTCAGATTTGCACTGTGCCCAAAGGAGGCTTACATATTCTCAGATTTACACTGTGCACAAAGGAGGCTTACATATTCTCAGATTTGCACTGCGCACAAAGGAGGCTTACATATTCTCAGATTTACACTGCGCACAAAGGAGGCTTACATATTCTTAGATTTGCTCTGCACACAAAGGAGGCTTACATATTCTCAGATTTACACTGCGCACAAAGGAGGCTTACATATTCTCAGATTTGCACTGTGCCCAAAGGAGGCTTACATATTCTCAGATTTACACTGTGCCCAAAGGAGGCTTACATAATCTCAGATTTACACTGCGCACAAAGGAGGCTTACATATTCTCAGATTTACACTGCACACAAAGGAGGCTTACATATTCTCAGATTTGCACTGTGCCCAAAGGAGGCTTACATATTCTCAGATTTACACTGCGCACAAAGGAGGCTTACATATTCTCAGATTTCCACTGCCCACAAAGGAGGCTTACATATTCTCAGATTTACACTGCACACAAAGGAGGCTTACATATTCTCAGATTTGCTCTGCACACAAAGGAGGCTTACATATTCTCAGATTTACACTGCGCACAAAGGAGGCTTACATATTCTCAGATTTGCACTGTGCCCAAAGGAGGCTTACATATTCTCAGATTTACACTGCGCACAAAGGAGGCTTACATATTCTCAGATTTACACTGCGCACAAAGGAGGCTTACATATTCTCAGATTTGCACTGCGCACAAAGGAGGCTTACATATTCTCAGATTTACACTGCGCACAAAGGAGGCTTACATATTCTTAGATTTACACTGCGCACAAAGGAGGCTTACATATTCTCAGATTTACACTGCACACAAAGGAGGCTTACATATTCTCAGATTTCCACTGCACACAAAGGAGGCTTACATATTCTCAGATTTACACTGCGCACAAAGGAGGCTTACATATTCTTAGATTTGCTCTGCACACAAAGGAGGCTTACATATTCTCAGATTTACACTGCCCACAAAGGAGGCTTACATATTCTCAGATTTGCACTGCGCACAAAGGAGGCTTACATATTCTCAGATTTACACTGCACACAAAGGAGGCTTACATATTCTCAGATTTGCACTGCGCACAAAGGAGGCTTACATAATCTCAGATTTACACTGCACACAAAGGAGGCTTACATAATCTCAGATTTAAACTGCACACAAAGGAGGCTTACATAATCTCAGATTTACACTGCACACAAAGGAGGCTTACATAATCTCAGATTTCCACTGCGCACAAAGGAGGCTTACATATTCTCAGATTTACACTGCGCACAAAGGAGGCTTACATATTCTTAGATTTACACTGCACACAAAGGAGGCTTACATATTCTCAGATTTACACTGCGCACAAAGGAGGCTTACATATTCTCAGATTTACACTGCGCACAAAGGAGGCTTACATAATCTCAGATTTACACTGCGCACAAAGGAGGCTTACATATTCTCAGATTTACACTGCGCACAAAGGAGGCTTACATATTCTTAGATTTGCTCTGCACACAAAGGAGGCTTACATATTCTCAGATTTACACTGCGCACAAAGGAGGCTTACATATTCTCAGATTTGCTCTGCACACAAAGGAGGCTTACATATTCTCAGATTTACACTGCGCACAAAGGAGGCTTACATATTCTCAGATTTGCTCTGCACACAAAGGAGGCTTACATATTCTCAGATTTGCTCTGCACACAAAGGAGGCTTACATATTCTCAGATTTGCTCTGCACACAAAGGAGGCTTACATATTCTCAGATTTACACTGCGCACAAAGGAGGCTTACATATTCTCAGATTTACACTGCGCACAAAGGAGGCTTACATATTCTCAGATTTGCACTGCGCACAAAGGAGGCTTACATATTCTCAGATTTACACAACTATGCAAATTCACCCTGGCATAATACATGGATTCTTCCCTTTTACATTCTAATGCGTTGTTGTCTTCATGTTACACAGTGCACCCTTACCATGCTTACCGTATCTGTCGCTGCCAGCAGCAGGGGACGGGGTTCGTCTTGCATATGGGTCTTCAGGGGGTGCATGATACCTGGATGGGTCATGAGGGCCCCCTTCGTTGAAGGGGTCATCAGCAAACGGGTCCTGATGGACAGGCGGCAAACCATCATAGCGATTCTCCCCGTAACCATTGTCCACATTCCTGTATCTGTCGTCACCCTCTGGGGGGGCCTGGCGTAGCCTCTCCTCTATGTGAGGCTCGAGGTAGCCCTCTGGTGGCCCGTCCTGGAAGTGTTCCACAGGGTACAAGTCTGGCCGGTCTTCCAGGTGCTGTGCTTGGTAACCGTCCTCGTATGGTGGCTCCCTCTGGGGGTCTTGGAGCTGTTCTGGGGAGTCCCTGTAACGGTCGTCTGGTGGAAGCTCGCGATACCTAACAAGCACATTACCCCTATCAGTGTTAATAACTTTTGTTTTTTGTTAGATTTGCAACAAATTTTCCATCATATCACGACAGCATCTCCTTGTACCAGGCCAGATCTAATACTGACATATTTGAAGATCTGTCATACTGAAGACATCAGGCATTACCCATGGGTAATCTTACATAAGGCTAGACTAAGGCCTAAACCGCACATCTATTATTTATAGTATGTAAAGCTGGACTAAGGCCTAAACCCCACAGCTACCATTTATAGTATGTAAGGCTGTACTAAGGCCTAAACCCCACAGCTACCATTTACAGTACGTAAGGTTGGACTAAGGACAAAATCCCACAACTACCATTTATAGTACATAAGGCTGTACTATGGCCTAAGCCCCACAGCTACCATTTATAGTACGTACGGCTGGACTAAGGCTCAAACCCCACATCTACCATTTATAGTATGTAAGGCTGGACTAAGGCCTAAACCCCACAGCTACCATTTATAGTATGCAAGGCTGGACTAAGGCCTAAACCCCACAGCTACCATTTATAGTACGCACTGGACTAAGGCCTAAACCCCACAGCTTCCATTTATAGTACATAAGGCTGTACTAAGGCCCAAACCCCCCAGCTACCATTTATAGTACGCAAAGCTGGACTAAGGCCTAAACCCCACAGCTACCATTTATAGTACATAAGGCTGTACTAAGGCCTAAACCCCACAGCTACCATTTATAGTACATAAGGCTGTACTAAGGCCTAAACCCCACAGCTACCATTTACAATATGCAAGGCTGGACTAAGGCCTAAACCCCACAGCTACCATTTACAGTACGTAAGGCTGGACTAAGGACAAAATCCCACCGCTACCATTTATAGTATGTAAGGCTGGACTAAGGACTAAACCCTACAGCTACCATTTATAGTACGTAATGCTGGACTAAGGCCTAAACTCCATAGCTACCATTTATAGTACCCAAAAGCTGGACTAAGGCCTAAACCCCACAACTACCATTTATAGTACGCAAGGCTGGACTAAGGCCTAAACCCCACAGCTACCATTTATAGTACGCAAGGCTGGACTAAGGCCTAAACCCCACAGCTACCATTTACAGCAAATTCTAAATACTGTGGACTTACTTACAAAATACAAAAAGCTCTTTTTGCTGTCTACCAAAACAGGGTATTCAAAACATTATGCAACAACTACTACAGTTTGTTTGCATTGCTTACTCACAAATGTAGCTTGGTAATGCTGCTTGGGATCATTTCAAACATATGCTGCAGTATAAACATAACATGGAATTTGTAAAACAAAGAGACTCTGAACTGCAAATGTGAGAAGAATACATTCACATGTATGGTTAGTTTTAACAAAATTCCACAAGCAGCACCCACATCTGTGTTATGAGAGCAATTAATCAGAGGTACCTGTCATCAGGGTGAGGCTCAAACCTGCTATCTGGAGCAGGGCCCCCATAACTGTCATCATGGGGGCCTCCATACCGCTCATCAGGGGGGCCATCATAGCGACCGTCATACTGGGTTCCATCTCGTCGGTCATCAGGGTGGATGTCTCCATAGCGATCATCTTCCCGGAACTGACCATTTGGGGGTGGGGGAGGTGGGTAATAGTCATCCCCATGGGGTCCCCCATAATGGTCGTCATAGTGATCCCCTGGGTAATGGTCATCTGGGTGGCTCCCATAAGGCCCTCCATCTGGATGGTTGCTACGGTAACCATCCTCTAAGCCTGGTGAGTCTCTGTAATTATGACCATGCTGGTTACCGAAAGCTTCTTGGCGAGGAATATTGTCGTCATATCCATCGTACGGGGCTGGTTCACCATACCTTGGCTCGGGGTCCATGTTTCTGGGGTCTCCGTGGTAGCCATGCTCCCTAAATGTTGGGGTCCCCCGATCTGACCCCGCCTGGTAACTGCCACGGCTGCCTGGGTAACCATGGTCTCTGGAATATCATCAGCTCAACATCAAACACTGTAATCAGTGCTACTACAGATTTTATATTAGTCTCAAACTTCATCAAATTTGCAGTGGCAGGTGCCTGAGTTTGTGGCGGGTGTTTGGATTATGATCTGATGGGTGTCGGGACTAGTTTATTGCAGGTGTCTGGAATATGCAGTGATAAGTTTCAGGACTAGTTTGCTATGGGTGTCTGAACCACATTGAGACGGGTGTCTGAACTATGTTGGGATGGGTGTCTAGACTACCTTGGGGTGGGTGTCTGAGCTAGTTTATGATGGGTATCGGGACTGGTTTTTGATGGGTTTCGGGGGTAGTTGTGATGGGTGTCACGACTAGTTCATGATAAGTGATAGGTCTAGTTTGTGATGTGTGTTCGGATTATGTCATGATGTTGTGATGGGTGTTAGGACTGTGTTATGATGAGTGTTGGGACTACGTTGTGATGGATGTCTAGACTATGCTATGATGGGTGTTGGGACTATGCTGTGATGAGTGTCAGGATAGATCATACTTTTATAGCGTTTTTGTTTGTGTTTTTGTGTGCCTTGTTTATGGTGGGCTGGCAGGATTTGAATCTCTGTCCACCACTGTTTTCCAGTCACCTATCACCAGGAACTTAACACAACCACTAAGAATCATGTTACTTCATGCTCTCAAATTATCAAGATGCACAGGTATAATTGTTTGTTCTACAAATCTACTAAAATTTGAGTGTGACTGTACCAGAGTGTAGAATTCCCTTGCATTCACATCAGCATTAATGTATATATGCTACATAGCACACCATATCTGAGTAGATAATACATAGTCTTGGGAACTGGTGCAGGGAACATACAAAATTCTTTGTCAAAACTCCATGGATTAGGAAAACTTAGCAAAACATTTCATAACACATTACCTTTCACAAGGGGTAACAGGTGTTAAACAGGTGTAAATATTGTGAGAATAACAGCCAGTGATGATTTAGCGATGGATGTTAACCCGTGAGCCACATAGCGAGTTTGGCGATGATGTCATGGAGATGGGAAGGTAGAGGACAGAAAGGGGATGGCAGTGATTAGAAAAATAAGTAAAACTAATAAAAAAACTAAGGAAATAAACAAAGCTTCTGCACCTCCTGGCTTTTGTCTTGCTTATTTAACCATGGTCAATATTTCAGATATTCAACCATTCTGAACTGACCCTGGTCAATACGTCAGACCATCCACCAGTTACAGTTCAGGGGCAAAACTTGAACTCAAGGCTTTTATCTTTTCCGCAGGTTAACAGACTTGCTGTGACAATGATGACTTTGCCAAGATTTTTGTGACTAGTGGCATTACTGTGGTCAAACTGTATCAAACTATGCAGCATGAAGAGTGTACATGTTCATACATGCATGCATCAAGCAAGAAGTTCTAGGCCAGGAGATGCAGGGTTAACAAACAAACCAGTGTAGTAAATAAACTAGATGTGAACAACTGCAGCCCTGTGAACTGTGAGAATACTATAATCTCTAAGCAAAGCAAATAATAATGTTATCATAAATAACATGCATAAATAAACAATGTTAAATAAATATAAAGGTTATAAATGCAAGATGTCCCAAATTGTTCTACACATTGTTCATTACTTGCTAATACTTTATGATTACTGATTACTGTAAATTTTGAAATAAATTAATCATTTCATGTCAAAATAATTCATAAAAGAACATGGAAAAGAGAACTTCAAAGTTTTGTTAACTGGAAAAATGTTAGTTTTCAGATACCACCAAATTGGGACAGTCTTACGCAACAGAAAAGAGAAAGCAAAGAACCGCTACCTAGGACTTAAATGATGGTTGTAGATGTCATGTGACACAGGGGAGCCGTGATTATCATGAGGCTCCATTGGAGGGTCCACAGGGTAATAGTTTGATGAGTAAGCATGATTTGAGTAGCTGTGAGAGCCCAGGCCCATGTCATGGTGTGTGAACCTTGTTGGGGTTGGGGGTCCTCTTGTGGGTGTCTGAGCGCCTCCGTGGGGGGAGGGGCTGTCCAAGTTACGATTGATAGCATTGTACGACATGTAATTATCCATCTGGTGATCCTGTGAGCTTATGGAGCCTCGTCCTCTGATATTATTTAGCTTGTGAACATTCTGTGGGAACAAAAAGACATAATGGCCTTTTACACAATTCAACAAATCCTGTAATCAGGAAAGCAACAGAATCAATCTCATCTGTTACAGAATTTTCACAACACAATTTTTTATCAAAAATTTTTCTTTTACACACTTTAAAGCAAAAATCAAGGGAGATGACTCATTTAGTCAACTTCAATCAAGAACACTCAAGGGACATAACTCCCTTCTTAATAGTGGTGTGGTTGGTGCAGTTAACGGTTTCAAAGCTTTCACTGGTAATCAAGCGTTACTCCAATATCCGGACACTCTACATATCTTTGGATTATGGATCTCTTCTGTTCAAAAAGCACTATGGCTGTGTGTAAACCCCTCATGAAATCCCTGAGGGTTACAGAAGCTGTATGAGTTCTCTCTGCGAGCCGGGGTGAGGTTTGTTCTTACCCTATTGTCTCCATGGTGGTTACTGCCACCACTCTGCACAGACAGCCTGGAGGAGTGTGGGGAGCCTTCGTTATGACGGTCGTAAGCTGGATTACCACCATTCATCATGCTGGACATGTAAGCTGGATTCATCCCGTGGTAATTCTCATCATGGATGTACTCCATGTTACTGGAGAAGATGAACATCATTTAGATGGTTAGAAAAAAGCCATCCACCAGTTACAAACTGTTACAGGCTGGATATAAAGTGTGTGGTCAGCAATGTAACAAGGAAAGGTGACAAATATTGAGAGAGGCGTGTGGGGTGGGGATATTTTAGAGATAAATTCTTACGCAATTATGAATCCAGAAATGAAATGTCTACAAACAGCTCAACAAGGTGGAATATTCTATACCACATTAAGTTAGATACAAAGACATGATGCTGGTTGAGAATGTCTATCCATGTTTTTCACAGCTCATGGGTTATCCATGAAGAAGACAAGACAAAAAAACTGACTTGTTAGTATCATGTTACTGATGACGAGAGGAGACATGATCTGATTTGCTAGTATCATTTTACTGATGACGAGAACAGCGATGACTTGGTTTGTTAGTATCATGTTACTAATGACGAGAGGAGACATGATCTGATTTGCTAGTATCATTTTACTGATGACGAGAACAGCGATGACTTGGTTTGTTAGTATCATGTTACCGATGACGAGAAGAGCAATGATCTGATGATTTGTTTAGTATTACAATACTGGTGAAGAGAGGAGCAATGATCTGATGATTTGTTTAGTGTTACTATACTGGTGAAGAAAAGAGCAATGATCTGATGATTTGTTCAGTGTTACTATACTGGTGAAGACAGGAGCAATGATCTCATGATTTGTTTAGTGTTACTATACTGGTGAAGAAAAGAGCAATGATCTGATGATTTGTTTAGTGTTACAATACTGGTGAAGACAGGAGCAATGATCTGATGATTTGTTTAATATTACAATACTGGTGAAGAAAAGAGCAATGATCTGATGATTTGTTTAGTATTACTATACTGGTGAAGAGAAGAGCAATGATCTGATGATTTGTTTAGTATTACAATGCTGGTGAAGACAGGAGCAATGATCTGATGATTTGTTTAATATTACAATACTGGTGAAGAGAGGAGCAATGATCTGATGATTTGTTAGTGTCAGTTATTGGTGAAGAGAAGAGCAATGATCTGATGATTTGTTTAGTGTTACTATACTGGTGAAGAAAAGAGCAATGATCTGATGATTTGTTTAGTATTACAATACTGGTGAAGAGAGGAGCAATGATCTGATGATTTGTTTAGTGTTACTATACTGGTGAAGAAAAGAGCAATGATCTGATGATTTGTTTAGTGTTACTATACTGGTGAAGAAAAGAGCAATGATCTGCTGATTTGTTTAGTGTTACAATACTGGTGAAGACAGGAGCAATGATCTGATGATTTGTTTAATATTACAATACTGGTGAAGAAAAGAGCAATGATCTGATGATTTGTTTAGTATTACTATACTGGTGAAGAGAAGAGCAATGATCTGATGATTTGTTTAGTATTACAATGCTGGTGAAGACAGGAGCAATGATCTCATGATTTGTTTAATATTACAATACTGGTGAAGAAAAGAGCAATGATCTGATGATTTGTTTAGTGTTACTATACTGATGAAGAGAAGAACAATGATCTGATGATTTGCTTAGTATTACAATACTGGTGAAGACAGGAGCAATGATCTGATGATTTGTTTAGTGTTACTATACTGGTGAAGAAAAGAGCAATGATCTGATGATTTGTTTAGTGTTACTATACTGGTGAAGACAGGAGCAATGATCTCATGATTTGTTTAGTGTTACTATACTGGTGAAGAAAAGAGCAATGATCTGATGATTTGTTTAATATTACAATACTGGTGAAGAAAAGAGCAATGATCTGATGATCTGTTTAATATTAAAATACTGGTGAAGAAAAGAGCAATGATCTGATGATTTGTTTAGTATTACAATACTGGTGAAGAAAAGAGCAATGATCTGATGATTTGTTTAGTGTTACTATACTGGTGAAGAAAAGAGCAATGATCTGATGATTTGTTTAATATTACAATACTGGTGAAGAAAAGAGCAATGATCTGATGATTTGTTTAGTGTTACTATACTGGTGAAGAAAAGAGCAATGATCTGATGATTTGTTTAGTGTTACAATACTGGTGAAGAGAGGAGCAATGATCTGATGATTTGTTTAGTATTACAATACTGGTGAAGACAGGAGCAATGATCTGATGATTTGTTTAGTGTTACTATACTGGTGAAGAAAAGAGCAATGATCTGATGATTTGTTTAGTATTACAATACTGGTGAAGAAAAGAGCAATGATCTGATGATTTGTTAAGTATTACGATACTGGTGAAGAGAAGAGCAATGATCTGATGATTTGTTTAATATTACAATACTGATGAAGAGAAGAGCAATGATCTGATGATTTGTTTAGTATTACAATACTGGTGAAGAGAAGAGCAATGATCTGATGATTTGTTTAGTATTACTATACTGGTGAAGAGAGGAGCAATGATCTGATGATTTGTTTAATATTACAATACTGGTGAAGAGAGGAGCAATGATCTGATGATTTGTTTAGTATTACTATACTGGTGAAGAGAGGAGCAATGATCTGATGATTTGTTTAGTATCACTATACTGGTGAAGAGAGGACCAATGATCTGATGATTTGTTTAGTGTTACATTACTGGTGAAGAGAAGAGCAATGATCTGATGATTTGTTTAGTGTTACATTACTGGTGAAGAGAAGAGCAATGATCTGATGATCTGTTTAGTATTACAATACTGGTGAAGACAGGAGCAATGATCTGATGATTTGTTTAGTATTACAATACTGGTGAAGAGAAGAGCAATGATCTGATGATTTGTTACTATTACAATACTGGTGAAGAGAGGAGCAATGATCTGATGATTTGTTTAGTATTACAATACTGGTGAAGAAAAGAGCAATGATCTGATGATTTGTTACAATACTGGTCAGATTTCTATTAATTTCAACAACTGCTTGGGGGGTGAGGCAAATAGATCTACTAATATTATAGACCACAGTACCCTGAAACCAATACACCTCTTTGCTGAAACTTTTTATGTATAAATACTGTACTGGTCCATCACCCAATAGAGATCATGCCCTCACCACATGACACAGCTCCCTGCATACGTATAACATCCAGGTACAGATGTACACCATGTAACAAAGGTTAGACTGTTAGAACACCTCCACCAACAAAGCTCAACCGTCAACTTACTCAAAATTCATTGTACCCCTGTCTTCTAACTCTCGTCTAAAAGAAAACAATAAAGTCTTAAACTTTATCTCTGTTACTGACACACATAAATGTACAATGCAAATTTACAATTGAACAGTACTTAAATCACACGTTGCAAACAGAACCTGAAAGAAATACAAGATTATAATCAGCTGTATGTGCTTCCTGATTTGAAAAGTGAGTAATAAAAGCTCGTTATAAGATACATGTACTTCACTTTAGTGTCCATTTGGCAAGTGCACCCATAGATATATAGGTGTATATGTGTATTCATTTAGAATCATACAATCTAGTAGTCTATATGTGCTGAGTAGCAAAAACCATATGTAAAGTCACTGGTCCCAATATGTTCAGGAAATGCTACCACAGAATGTAAAGGTTCAAATGTATTTTATTCAGTTGAAAAAATTCCAAAAACAATAAAAAAAATCCAACCTTTTTTGTGAAAAGTGTTTAATGGTCTTTTATCTGACATATACTCCATGCTAGTGTTTTCTTTACCTTTAATGACACCTGTAATCAACCAGTGATAAAAAAATTGACAGGCTACGCATACAGGGATCAGATTAAACAATAATCAGTCAACTGGTACTGAAATACCATTTTCACTCCAACTGTGAAAAGAATGAATGTGAACACTGGAAAGAGGGAACATAACATCAAGTAACAGGTAATGTTTAAAGGTAGGGACTGGGAAAATTCACATGTTTATTCAATTTATTTTGGGATTTAATAGTTCAAACCCCTGACTGTAAGTGTGTGATGTGATTTCTTAAATTTCTAAATCAGTAAATGGACATGATTTTCTAGCTCAACACTTTGCCATTTATATGACAAGCCTTAATACTGATCGTGACAACAGCAGTCTGATGCTTAGGACCGGATAATACTGCCTATCTTCTCATACATCTTTTGTTCTGGAATGTACTCTACGAGTCAAAGTGAAGTTTGGTTATGATTTCATCAGCAGATCTATTTCCTGAACTAGCCTGTACCCACATGAAAATGTGGGCCATAATTAGTTCAGTGAGCACATCTATATGCATTAATTTACGCTGTACAAAGCATGACCTGAATAGGTTGACAGTGAATCAACCTACATTGACCTTACTGATATTAACCAATTAGCTTCATTAGTCTAGCTTAGCAGGACTCTGGGGTTACATCAATGGACAGTTAATAATGTGAAGGCCAAACAAAATATCTCTCAGGTGGAACAGTTTCACTGAACTTATAAATATCATGGATAGAACATTTATGCCTAATCAAAACTGTATGTCCTCAGGTAACCTCTGCAGCCACAAATACTGCATGTCCTCAGGTAACCTCTGCAAGCTCATATACTAGACATCCTCAGGTAACCTTTGCAGGCACATGTACTAGACATCCTCAGGTAACCCCTGCAGGCACATATTCTAGATATCCTCGGGTAACCTCTGCAGGCACATACATGTATACTAGACATCCTTCGGTCAATTCTGCAAGCACATATACTAGACATCCTCAAGTAACCTCTGCACGCACATATACTAGACATCCTCAGGTAACCTCTGCACGCACATATACTAGACATCCTCAGGTAACCTCTGCACGCACATATACTAGACATCCTCAGGTAACCTTTGCAGGCACATGTACTAGACATCCTCAGGTAACCTCTGCAGGCACATATTCTAGATATCCTCAGGTAACCTCTGCAGGCACATACATATACACTCCATCCACAGGCCTGGAACTCTGGAGTGGTGGGGTTGTGTCTCACATGCTCTGGCGAGTGATGCACTTTGTCTACATTTGATGTAATGATTTGTTAGTATCAAGTTACTGATGATGAGAAGAGCAATGATCTAATGATTTGTTAGCATATCAGCTATTTCTTCACCAAAACGCCCTGCTTGTCCCTAAAGCATGCCCCTAAAAGCCAGACCTTCAGGACACCGCACAATTATCACAGGTGTGATAATTTACATGCCAAGGCAGAAAACAGACAGAAATGTTGGTATGCTGGTACATGAAGAAGTATCAGAAGCTCTGGAGCTTCTCACAGTCTTTGACAACTCAGGTGAGGCAAGCTTCAAAAAGCTTGCACCATCTGGAGGTGTTTTTGACCATCTTCAACACCTTGCTATGTATAATTAAATCTGCACGTGTTGGGCCTAGCTGAGTAGGCGGCTACCTTACACCTACTGATTTGCTGGTGTACACTTGACCCAATGAACAGTGGTTACCACATGATCTGGCTATGGAACACTGGAGGTTAGGGATTATCAGTATTCACAAAAAGCTTTAAGGAAGGTTGAGGGAGGCCTTCAACCTCATGAACATTCCAGGCATAGTTGATGAAGTCAGCAGTCCAGAACTATGTGCCAGTTAGGGTATGAAGGGGGAATTGTAATAGTAAATACTTGTCTAAATAAGTCAGCAAAATGCTACACATCTCTGGCTCTACACTCACCTACATCTCTTGGTATTTACTTAAAGTACAATGTATTTATTTTCTCTATCTAAGAATACATTTCTCTTACAGAACAGGGGTCAGGTTTACAGGTGGAGAAAAAACAGAAGGTGGTAAGGAGAAAATGTCTGACACACCTCCTCTTTTATAGCAATTAGGCCAGGATAATCTCTCGATGAATTACACTAAAATGCTCCTCCATGAACCTGGTAAAAGGCCAACAATATGATCTGGACAGCAGGAGACCACAGACATCAAGCCACTTGCCATTTTCCCTGCACCTTTACTCGACACTACGGCACTACTGTCTGAACCTTAAATCAATAGTGACTAAAGGCAACATGAAATAAAACCTGCCTCTTCTGAACTTTCATAATATAAGTAGACTGTGGTCTGTATACACCTACTGTAGTTCCTCAACCATTTTTGTTTGCAATACGCTTATTCAGACAAACATATTGTCAGACACACATATACTTCTCAGCATTTCATCCATTGTTGTTTATCCCCTATACTTTCCATTGTTTGTGTACATGTATCCCTGCAGGAGAGTAAAGTGCCTGGATGAGCACAGTGTGAAAACATCCCAGTCTGTCACAGGGTCCTATCTACATGTACATGTGGGCTATTTCCGCCTTGTCTCTCTCTGACAATGGACATAAACAATACACTCTGGATGCCACACATTCATCATTGCAGGTTAATAACCTCAAGATAGGGCTGTCTTCACACTGTTGCATATTTAACAGAAATAAACTTACAGGTAGAAAATAATCTGTATGCTCTATTAACTTCCAAGGAACTGTCTCAGTGTGACGAGTTTATATGTAGGTCAGACTGTTTCATGTCATAACATTACATAGGTCTCTTGTCAAAACAATCTAGGCTACACCTCTGGCTGTGACACCAGTGGACAACAGCAATGATATCTGTTTGTATAACAGAAGTTGTCAACAACATCTGAAGCTCTATCAGCCCCCAGTTCAAGCTCAAATTGTCTCAGTTTGCCTGGACACTGTTACACAAGCCAAACACTAGCCAGTGACTTTTCCCACAAGGTGTTTACTATTCCTACATTCCTGCAAATCACAACACAACCTGACTGATACCAGAACCTGCATACATGTAGGTCTATAAACTGTGACAGGAGCACTGCAGTATGTAATGACAGGAAAACTGCAGTATGTAATGACAGGAGCACTGCAGTATGTAATGCCAGAAGCACTGCAGGATGTAATGACAGGAGCACTGCAGGATGTAATGACAGGGTGACTCCTAGCATAACCCAGATATACTTGACATGTATAGTTAGCATGTTTAGCTTTCAGCAGAAGATCAAAACTATAATTTATTAAGGGCTGGCTTACTGTCATAATCTTATTTGTATGTCAAGCATCTAAGCAGAAGATTTATACAGTAATGCACATGACAGCTGGCTGAAGATATATGTCTTGGTACTACATATACAATATCAACCTTGTAATCAGTATGTGGAAATCTATCAGCTGAAAGAAACACGGGTAAACTGTAGTTTACAATCCACAAGGTCAAAAAATCATAATATACATTGAATATAAATAGAAAACATGTTAATAATTTGAAAAAAAACTTGTGCATAAAAGATACCCTCTTATTCATACAAAAAGACATAATGGAAAAGGCAATGAATGAAAAAAACAAAAAGCAGCAATGATAAGCACACATGAAAACATGCAGGACACAAAAGACAACAACAACCATTGTTACATGCAAAATTCATGACTGAAAAAGATGAGAAGCAAGGCAATTACCTTGTTTTCAAACCAAAATTAAAAAAATGAGGGGAAACAGTTAAACGTTCATGGTGAAAAAACAATGAAAAATGGTCTTGAGAAATTATGACAAAGACCACAAATAAGGTGAGAAAAAAGCACAGGGGTGTTAAAATTCACACCATTAATAGCTGAGAACAGTTATTACAAGTTGGCATGCATGACAGAGACAAAGACAGGAAGTGTTGGCTGCTCTCTAGGCCAAACAGGCAGACAGCCCAGCTACTAACTGGTTCATGTCAGAGTTTATCAACACTTCTCCCAGCTCATGGGATGTTCTGCATACCAGCACTGATAATAACTCAAACTATGTGGCACACATACATGTATATCCCATCACAATGATCTAATACAGTCCTCCATTGGTTAACAGCACTGGCATTGGTGACCTCTCCAATAGGCTGCTCTGAGGTCATAGGCCAAAGTTTACAAAATCAAGGTTGTATTTAGCTCTGGGACAGTGACAGATATAAACAACAAAGGCAAGGAAGGAATTAAAAGTGGCATCAAATATTGATGGATTAGGGGATACTTGAAAATGAATTCCTTTTTTTTTTCAATTAAAGCAATGCAGGCAAGTAATAATAGGTAGATGAAGTTGTAACCAAGGGACACAACTCCACCACTCCAAAGTTCCAGACAAAGTGTCTTTTGGAATAAGTTTGGGTTACAGGTATCCTATGATCAATACCAAACCTTACCTGTGACATTTATTCCCAGGTAACAATATCAAACCTAATGCTGGTATCCATGGGTCAATGACCCTAATGACCTAATAAAATGCTAAAGTTAGTGAGACGAACATGAAGAGGATTGGGTTAACTCAGGGCGTAAGGTCGGGTAAGTTGGTTGACACTGGGTTCGTCTTTCAATACTCACAGACAGGAATCGAGGAGGAGTGAGCTCTCGATTTTAGGGGCGTGAAGGTCACTGTCATCGTCCAATCGGGAGTCGGATAGATCATTGTGGGCAGGGCTTCGCCAGTGATAGGCGTCATCATTGCTAGACATGCTATTCATACTGGCAGTATCACTACCAAGTTTACACTGGAACAAAAATAAAATGGCAAGGCCATGCAGTGTTTAAAACTGTGACGTGAAAGTGCATTCATACATGTCATGTGAATTAATGAAGCTGATGTCGAACATATCCATACTATAAAAACGCCACAATGTGCACAGATAACAAATACATCCACAACATACACACCACATTGTGCACAGATGACAAATACATCCACACTATACACACCACAATGTGCACAGATGACAAATACATCCAAACTATACACACCACATTGTGCACAGATAACAAATACATCCAAACTATACACACCACATTGTGCACAGATAACAAATACATCCACACTACATTGTGCACAGATGACAAATACATCCACACTATACACACCACAATGTGCACAGATAAATACATCCACACTATACACACCACAATGTGCACAGATAACAAATACATCCACACTATACACACCACAATGTGTACAGATAAATACATCCACACTATACACACCACAATGTGCACAGATGACAAATACATCCAAACCATACACACCACATTGTGCACAGATGACAAATACATCCACACTATACACACCACAATGTGCAGATAAATACATCCACACTATACACACCACAATGTGTACAGATAAATACATCCACACTATACACACCGCAAGGTGCACAGATAACAAATACATCCACGCTATACACACCACAATGTGTACAGATAAATACATCCACAATATACACACCACAATGTGCAGATATGACAAATACATCCAAACTATACACACCACATTGTGCACAGATGACAAATACATCCACACTATACACACCACAATGTGCAGATAAATACATCCACACTATACACACCACAATGTGCACAGATAACAAATACATTCACAATATACACCACAATGTGCAGAGATGACAAATACATCCAAACTATACACACCACATTGTGCACAGATAACAAATACATCCACACTATACACACCACAATGTGCACAGATGACAAATACATCCAAACTATACACACCACAAAGTGCACAGATAACAAATACATCCACGCTATACACACCACATTGTGCACAGATGACAAATACATCCACACTATACACACCACAATGTGCACAGATGACAAATACATATAAACTATACACACCACATTGTGCACAGATGACAAATACATCCACACTATACACACCACAATGTGTACAGATAAATACATCCACACTATACACACAAAATGTGCACAGATGACAAATACATCCAAACTATACACACCACATTGTGCACAGATGACAAATACATCCACACTAAACACACCACAATGTGCACAAATGACAAATACATCCAAACTATACACACCACAAGGTGCACAGATGACAAATACATCCAAACTATACACACCACATTGTGCACAGATAACAAATACATCCACACTATACACACCACATTGTGCACAGATAACAAATACATCCAAACTATACACACCACATTGTGCACAGATAACAAATACATCCACACTACATTGTGCACAGATGACAAATACATCCACACTATACACACCACAATGTGTACAGATAACAAATACATCCACACTATACACACCAAATTGTGCACAGATAACAAATACATCCACACAATATAAACAAGTACACTTACTGTACATGCTTACTGCAAATATCAAACAGACAACAGAGCGGTGTGGAGTCAGTTAAGATGTGTACATGCATAAACTGATCTTGATGTCATGAGACTAGATTAAACTTAAATCAGCCTGTTTCACAGAAGGCCTGTTGGAATGTCACCTGGATCTGACAATTCTGACTGTTAATATACATGTACAATGGTGGGCAGGAAGAATAGATAAAGGACATGAAACAGAGAATGTTGAATAGCATCAGTATTGCTGGAGTGAGAGGTGACAATGATAACTTCCACTCTCCAGGGTTATCATTCCCACCTCATTCCCATCATGAGAGCAATACTCAATGTATTCAAGCTCACTGAGCTTTCTATTTCTTGACAATATCAAGATTTTGTGTATTTGAACAAGTCAAGCAAGTATTTTTAGCTGTAGGCTTTTAAAAGTTGGCTAAACCTGTATTATAATGTTGTGCCATTGAGCTCATACTGAAACATTTTACAGCAAAATGTCCATGTCATTGGGTTAGCGTGTGTAATATGAAAATGTAATTGAAGTAGTGATATCTAATGCGTGAATGTATGTGAAATAACACTTTAATCAGTGAGGGAGATCTTGACATTCACCTATATATAAATAATAGAGGTGGATAACATGTTGGCATTTATTAAATTATTAAAACATGAAGCAAGGAGTCAAAGAGTCGCCAATCTTCCTGATATCTTCTGATTTGGTGTAAGAATGATGTTTTTTGTTTATTCTGGATGGTGTTTTATGACATACTCAAAATCATTCTGCAATAATAACCCAAAAGTAAATAAAGGAGCTGTGGAAATTTATTATGACCAAACAAGACCAGCACTGATAACATACTAGAGATCATGAGACACAACATGAACAAGCTGCTGGAATATAGGATGTAGCTGTACAATCGTATGTACACAGTCAGGCCATGTCCTCCAGAGCTCCTACCTGCTATCTATATGCACACTATAACTATACATTCAGAAGCTAATGGATTCATCACACTGATGACAGACATGCACTGGTAACAGGAAACCATATGGCAGAGGAGCACAGGAACACAATAGCATCTACAGGTATTATGTGTAAATTGACTTTCCCTCCAGTTCATGTACTGTACCTAAATTATATCACTGATTTTTACCAACTTGATGGTAACAGTTTGATTAGATTGTGATAGATTAGACTCAAACATCCAGTCCTACAGGTATTTGTAGACACTTTCTGCTACAAGTGGGTTAATACATGTACATGCACCCTATAAATTCCTCGACCTTTTTGCACACATGTAACAACAACTTCTCATGGGATTTTGGAGACAAAACTACATTGGTAAGATAGGCCAATTTCAGAGCTTCAAAACAAGTGTAATTTTATCAGTCTATGGAGAATAAGCTTGAAGGGACACCTTGCAAACGTGTGAAAACACTGAAGAATTACAGTACACGTACGTACACTTAACATAGGTATAGCTTGATACAACAAACCAATATACCAGCCACATCTCGTGCTATGTCTTCCACATATTCACTAAAATCACACAAAAAGTTACCAAATTGGTGAACAAGATCATGCAAGGTGAGAATAATAATAGGTAGTAGGAATACTGCTTCACACTGTTTGAATATCTCCTCATCAATATTCATGAGCGTGCAGAATACCTACAAAAGTTTACCTAGACAATCCCGGTGTATATTTTATAATTCTACAGGGTCGTCTCTCAGCCGGCATGCTCTCACCCACTCAGTGGCAAATTTCCACGCCTTTCTTAGCCAAACAATGACAAATAACCTAATAGGAAAAACTCCCAGTGGACCAGCCGCCAGACTTATGAGCCATGCTCATAAAATAGAATGTAGAACTGGTAGCTTGATGCTAAAACTTCCCCATACAAGAAGAAAGTGTACATCCTTAATCCACTCTGCAAAGACTGGTGTTTCCGGCCAGCATACACTGTTCTTATATGCCGGACACTAGGCCATTCAACTGTGTGTCAATGCAGCTTATGTATTAGACTGTTCAAATGAAACACTGGTCATACAGACAGCTGTCTAGGTGTTTGCACAAGTATATGTATGTATCCACCAGTCCAAACAGAGACTTTATTTATAGATAAGATCCTGGTCTGTTATTTAATATCACTGACTACCTGTGACACATTTCAGTACACTAGCCTATCATTACATTCCTACAATGGAATTTTTCAACATGAAAAAACAGCCGTCTACATGTATCTATCCTGTGTGTATTTTATGGAAAGCTTACACTCTGCTATCTGTATCTTACATAGACTACGTGTTGGGTGTACCTAGAAATGCATACGTATCAATCACATATCTTATACAGGTCCGAAGTAACATGTTCACAACACAGATTCAACCACAGTCTCTAACTGAGCATACACTGCCGTGGGCCTCCAGGCAATCACACTGTGCCTCCCTTGTTACATGACACCAGGCAAGACCTCCCTCGTTACACAACACCAGGTGAGACCTCCCTTGTTACATGACACCAGAAATGATCTCCTTTATTACATGACACCAGGTATGACCGCCCTTGTTACATGACACCAGGTATGACCTCCCTCATTACACAACACCAGGTGAGACCTCCCTTGTTACACGACACCAGAAATTATCTCCTTTATTACATAACACCAGGTATGACCCCCCTTATTACAAGGCACCAGGTATGACCTCCATTGTTACACGACACCAGGTATGACCTCCCTTGTTACACGACACCAGGTATGACCTCCCTGTTACACGACACCAGGTATGACCTCCCTTGTTACACGACACCAGGTATGACCTCCCTGTTACACGACACCAGGTATGACCTCCCTTGTTACACGACACCAGGTATGACCTCTCTTGTTACATGACACAAGGTATGACCTCCCTTGTTACATATGACACCAGGTATGATCTCGCTTATTACACGGCACCAGGTATGACCCCCCTTGTTACACAGCACCAGGTATGACCTCCCTTGTTACATGCGACACCAGGTATGATCTCCCTTATTACAAGGCACTAGGTATGACCCCCCCTTGTTACACAGCACCAGGTATGACCTCCCTTGTTACATATGACACCAGGTATGATCTCGCTTATTACAAGGCACCAGGTATGACCTCCCTTGTTACACGACACCAGGTATGACCTCCCTTGTTACACGACACCAGGTGAGACCTCCCTTGTTAATCAACACCAGGTAGAACCTCCCTTGTTATATGACACCAGGTATGACCTCCCTTGTTACAAGATACCAAGTATGACTTTCCTTGTTACACGACACCAGGTATGGCCTCCTTTGTTATACGACACCAGGTATGACCTCCCTTATGACACGACACCAGGTATGACCTCCCTTATGACACGACACCAGGTATGACCTCCCTTACTTCACGAGGGGCCTCTATGGCTCAGTTGGTTATCGCGCTAGTGCAGCATAATGACCCAGAAGCCTCTCATCAATGCGTTCGCTGTGAGTTGAAGTGCAGATCATGTTGGCTTCCTCTTCCACCTTATGTGGGAAGGTATGCCCACTACCTGCAGATGGTCGTGGGTTTCCCTCGGGCTCTGCCCTGGTTTCTCCCACTGGCCGTCGTCGTATAAACGAATTTCTTAAGTATTGCGTGAAACACCAATCAAATAAATAAATAAATATTACATGACACCAGGTATGACCTCCCTTATTACAAGAGAACAACACAAGAGAAAAAATACAGCTCTACAGCTATCAAAAAAAAACTGATCACATTTATATAATATCTGTTTGCATTGGGAACAACCATGACATTATTAAGTAATTCCATTCGAAACAACCATGACATAACCAGTAATTCAATAGCCTAGTCATTCTCACATTATTGCCATTGCTGGGCTTCATGATGCCGTGTATCATATGGGCACAAAAACCACACCAGTCATGAGCTAACGCACAGGACAAAATCAATATTATCCTGCTTTTCTCCTCTTCCAGTCTCTTGTAGAAAGTTATCACCACAAATTCACTGGGTAACAAAACCTGAATGAAAAGCAATTATATAAATGATATTTCCTTTCAGGAGTTTGTGAGGAAAAAGTTGTCCAGTGAAGCGAGACTATTTTCTCTGGAAATCACAAGGTGAGCCAGGTGGGCTAAAAGCCAGGCTGAGTGGAGCTTTAGACATCCCAAGTAAGATTTGATGACCTACATGTACCTGTAAAGTGTGCATGGCATTTGATGATCTACATGTACCTGTAAAGTGTGTAAGGCATTTGATGATCTCCATGTACCTGTAAAGTGTGTAAGGTATTTGATAATCTCCATGTACCTGTAAAGTGTGTATGGCATTTGATGATCTCCATGTAACTGTAAAGTGTGTATGGCATTTGATGACCTACCTGTACCTGTAAAGTGTGTAAGGCATTTGATGATCTACATGTACCTGTAAAGTGTGTAAGGCATTTGATGATCTACATGTACCTGTAAAGTGTGCATGGCATTTGATGATTCACATGTACCTGTAAAGTGTGCATGGCATTTGATGATGTACATGTACCTGTAAAGTGTGTAAGACATTTGATGATCTACATGTACCTGTAAAGTGTGTAAGACATTTGATGATCTACATGTACCTGTAAAGTGTGCATGGCATTTGATGATCTCCATGTACCTGTAAAGTGTGTATGGCATTTGATGATCTACATGTACCTGTAAAGTGTGTAAGGTATTTGATAATCTCCATGTACCTGTAAAGTGTGTATGGCATTTGATGATCTACATGTACCTGTAAAGTGTGTATGGCATTTGATGATATACATGTACCTGTAAAGTGTGTAAGGCATTTGATAATCTACATGTACCTGTGAAGTGTGTAAGGCATTTGATGATCTCCATGTACCTGTAAAGTGTGTATGGCATTTGATGATCTACATGTACCTGTAAAGTGTGTAAGGCATTTGATGATCTCCATGTACCTGTGAAGTGTGAAAGGCATTTGATGATCTCCATGTACCTGTAAAGTGTGTATGGCATTTGATAATCTCCATGTACCTGTAAAGTGTGTATGGCATTTGATGATCTACATGTACCTGTAAAGTGTGTATGGCATTTGATGATATACATGTACCTGTAAAGTGTGTAAGGCGTTTGATAATCTACATGTACCTGTAAAGTGTGTAAGGCGTTTGATAATCTACATGTACCTGTAAAGTGTGCATGGCATTTGATGATCTCCATGTACGTGTAAAGTGTGTATGGCATTTGATGATCCACATGTACCTGTAAAGTGTGTAAGGCATTTGATGATCTACATGTACCTGTAAAGTGTGTAAGGCATTTGATGATCTACATGTACCTGTAAAGTGTGTAAGGCATTTGATGATCTACATGTACCTGTAAAGTGTGTAAGGTATTTGATGATCTACATGTACCTGTAAAGTGTGTATGGCACCTGATGATCCACATGTACCTGTAAAGTGTGTAAGACATTTGATGATCTACATGTACCTGTAAAGTGTGTAAGGCATTTGATAATCTACATGTACCTGTAAAGTGTGTAAGGCATTTGATAATCTACATGTACCTGTAAAGTGTGTAAGGCATTTGATGATCTACATGTACCTGTAAAGTGTGTAAGGCATTTGATGATCTACATGTACCTGTAAAGTGTGTATGGCATCTGATGATCTACATGTACCTGTAAAGTGTGTAAGGCATTTGATGATCTACATGTACCTGTAAAGTGTGTAAGGCATTTGATGATCTACATGTACCTGTAAAGTGTGTAAGGCATTTGATAATCTACATGTACCTGTAAAGTGTGTAAGGTATTTGATGATCCACATGTACCTGTAAAGTGTGTAAGGCATTTGATGATCTACATGTACCTGTAAAGTGTGTATGGCATTTGATGATCTACATGTACCTGTAAAGTGTGTAAGGCATTTGATGACCCACATATACCTGTAAAGTGTGCATGGCATTTGATGATCTACATGTACCTGTAAAGTGTGCATGGCATTTGATGATCTACATGTACCTGTAAAGTGTGCATGGCATTTGATGATCTACATGTACCTGTAAAGTGTGTATGGCATTTGATGATCCACATGTACCTGTAAAGTGTGCATGGCATTTGATGATCTACATGTACCTGTAAAGTGTGTATGGCATTTGATGATATACATGTACCTGTAAAGTGTGTAAGGCGTTTGATAATCTACATGTACCTGTAAAGTGTGTAAGGCATTTGATGATCTACATGTACCTTTAAAGTGTGTAAGGCATTTGATGATCCACATGTACCTGTAAACTGTATGGGTTTAGGAGAGGTTACCTGTAGTATAAGATGTACACATCAGGTAGCAGCACCTGATTTAAAATCTATGGAGAAAGAGGATTATGTGCGCTAAAAGCTACACTTACATGTTCACCACAACCTACGTATAACACAGCCAGGCTGACACTTGAACGGCTCATACAAGACTACATTTCTTCTACTTGGTGTTCTAGTCTCAACAGTATTGTGGTATATGTTATGGGGCACCCCGATTCTCATTTGAAATCTCTTCTACAGACATTGTAGAAGGAAGGGTTAAGAAAAAGCAACAGATGTTTAATTGTTATTTGTCTGAGATGTACATGTAACCGTGTTCTGCTGTAAGAATATATTTTATGCATCCATCAAGCCACTGTTTAATTATACTTTATGACCTAACTTCAGATTTACTTTCTAGCCTGTTTCATGATCTTCATGAAATGGTGAATTGTTTTCAAAGGTGTTTCTTCAATCCAGTGCATCTAAAGACAGGGCAGTTTATGATTGTGCTCTTGTACCTTGTGGAGACTTCTTGCCTTATAATGACATAACTGTACTTGATTCAAGTAGCAAATGTTCGTAATACCACATGTAATACAACAACATGTTGTGAATGTTTGTAATACCACATGTACAGTAATACCACAACATGTTGTGAATGTTTGTAATATCACATGTATTACCACAACATGTTGTGAATGTTTGTAATACCACATGTATCGCCACAACATGTTGCGAATGTTTGTAATACCACATGTATCGCCACAACATGTTGTGAATGTTTGTAATACCACATTTATTACCACAACATGTTGTGAATGTTCGTAATACCACATGTACAGTAATACCACAACATGTTGTGAATGTTTGTAATACCACATGTATCACCACAACATGTTGCCAATGTTTGTAATACCACATGTATCGCCACAACATGTTGTGAATGTTTGTAATACCACATTTATTACCACAACATGTTGTGAATGTTTGTAATACCACATGCATTACCACAACATGTTGCTAATGTTTGTAATACAACATGTATTACCACAACTTGTTGCGAATGTTTGTAATACAACATTTATTACCACAGCATGTTGCGAATGTTTGTAATACAACATTTATTACCACAACATGTTGTGAATGTTTGTAATACCACATGCATTACCACAACATGTTGCCAATGTTTGTAATACTACATGCATTACCACAACATGTTGCCAATGTTTGTAATACCACATGCATTACCACAACATGTTGTGAATGTTTGTAATGCCACATGTATTACCACAACATGTTGTGAATGTTTGTAATACAATCTTTATTACCACAACATGTTGTGAATGTTTGTAATACCACATTTATTACCACAACATGTTGCAAATGTTTGTAATATCACATGTATTACCACAACATGTTGTGAATGTTTCTAATACCTCATGTATTACCACAACATTCATCAATCACCCAGTAATTGGCAGAAAAGTTCTCTGGCATCAAGGAATAAGCCATGTCGCACAATCTAACAGATAGCCCCTAATCTGTACAGGTATCTGGGGTGACGGGCAGTGCCTAGTAACCCAGGCAGGGACTTGCTAAATTACATGTAGCTCTACATGGATATAAACACAGGATCAAAATAGGTAGCTTCAAGTGCAGACACAGCAGGGAAAGATGTAAAAACAGTAGCTCATGATTTGCTGTTTGTTGACAAACCGTAACAGATAGCTAATCCTGTGGTTGTAAGGTTGCTACTGGTGGATATAGAGGAACATCTGGATCTGTGTCTGATGTGTGTTTCTGACTGTGGCACACAAAAACCATGTGCTCAGGGAAAGACGGGGTGTTGTACAGGGTAATAATAGTACTTGTTTACGGATGCCGCCTACTTTCCGCGACTAACTTCTATTTTTGTGAGGTGCAAAACTGCAATACATACGTGTACATGCCTGTCAATTCACTCCCATGTAACCTACATCTGCTAACTGCAGTAACAGCCTCTGAAGAAGCCTGTCTAATTGTGAGACGGTGTGAGCAGCTAAACAACATGGAGAAGAGCACAAACCTGTATACCAACAACTTTCTGCACATGGTTTCAACAGAAAACATCTTACTCCGTTTTCTCCACATGCTCCCCCCACACCCAGAATAATAAGTTAATTTAGATGCACTTACAGGAAATATCATTGAAATAAAATAAATTTTATATGAATATATATGTCATTAGTACTTTGTGCAAATTGTATGGATGTACCCACCATTAAAGTGTACAGGTGCACGTACATGTATGTGAGTGTGTCACAGCAGGTGGTGAATATTTGTCAACCATTTCCACACACAGTTGTGTAGTGTAACGTGTACATGTATGTGGAAGAGGTAAGCAGAAAATCCCACACTAAATCTCAATGCTGTCTAGGCAGTCCTAGACGGAACAGACTGGACAATCACAGCCATCACTATCAGGGTATATACTCATGATCTTCATATGTGATATAAAAAAGTGTATGATAAGATAAGGGAGACCATTCCGGGAAATGACGAGAAAAGGTACATGTAGACAGGGCATATACATGTGGAAATGACAGACAGATGAAGGGAAGTATTAGGGTGTGCCACCGATGGTGACATGTCAAAATCAGACTGACTAACAAAATCTGCAACATGGTGTCACATGTACGAGTTAGGAAGTTTGTTCTTACCTTGTCCAGTTGATGAGCTACACTTTCCCTTTCCGCTTCTAATTCTCGTGTAAGGCGTTCAAATTGTACTTCCTAGAAAAAGATGACAACAATGAGGACTTCAATCAGGAAGTTATTCGTAATTCAGGCTTTATGTGTCCACACAATCAATCAAGCACATGTGCTCACTTTGATTAACAAGAAAACCTGTCTAATATTACAGTGATTTCTGCCCATTGAATGGAGACAATACTAGCCAGTAGGCCACACCAATTTACACTGATGTTACAAGGACAGAATCAACTTTTCCCCACAATGTCAGAGAAGGGTATAAAAATAAACCTTAAAAATCATCTAATCTGTGGGAAATGGGGATTGTTTCAGCCAATTTTTCCTACTGAAGACATATTTACATGATTGGAACTTGAAAGCCATGAAAAACTGGAAAAATCATTAAAAACATCAAGATAAAATAAAACGGTGGATTTTCAATTGCTCTTAGTATCAGCTCGTCTGTAAAACACGAAATGTAACTCTTCTCAGGCAAGAAATTATATACATGCATATAAACCAATCCTGATGATATTATTGTGAAACTCTCTTAAAATACTTTTGGTTGTCATGGACACCATACATGACTGTGTTTATTTTCAAATGACTTAAACTCTGATATATCCTTTGCTCCTTAGAACTGCAAAATGACAAATCCACACGTTCCCCCCCCCCCCCCCCTTTACAAATTTCTCTTTCGTCTTTGTTACAAAAACGATGGAATGCTAAATGCTTTCTGGTGTGTGTTGTTTGTGTAATATTGAAAAGGTGATTTACATGCATAGTCAGCTTTAGTGATATCTGAAGACAACGACTATGAACATGTCAAGGTGGATGTTAGTGAGTGAGCAGAGTTCAGGTCAGTCACAGACATAACTCCTGCTCAGCTGTCTAATAACAACCTCTTCGCATTCACTGGCACTTGGCAAAATGATTGCAGCTGCAGCAAGCCTTCTTTTCACTATCATCATGAGAAAGTCAATGGGGGAAATGTCATTGAGGGACAGCAAGCCTGGATGCTAAAGGCGGTAGACCTCCCATCAATGCTCAAAGCACCTTAACAATAGCTCAGCTAGGACAAGTTGAAATCTGTGGGGTTTGTTAGATATGACTGCCAACGGCTTCTTATTGGTCTTGGAATCAGATACGCAATGTGTGGGCATCAAAGCCTGGTCATGTAAACGCCAGGGCACAATAGTTACACCTGTCACACATGTACATGTAAGGCATGGTACACTGTCACCTACACAGAATAACCAAGCTACGACACTTGTCATTTTATTTTTCTCTCAATGCTTGTTTCTTTGAAATCCTTATCTTTTCGAGAAAAATTAAAAAAAAAATGTACAAATACCATACCCTCGAATCCATCCTAGTTTTTCATTAGGGTTGTGTTATACTCAAAAGGGAATTTCTTAAGGAAGACCTCATGCGTGGAGGAAACCGGACTGCGAGGAATAACCCATTGACCTTCTGGAAAGTCACACATACAGTGTATATTGCAAAACTTTGGAACTGTGTGACATACAGTACTGCAGGTCTTATTGGTGGAAAGTGGTCTCCAATGAACTTCACATACATGTAAAACTACACCAAAAAGCACAATCGACTGTGTATTGCTACCATGGCTGCAAGAAAAATGGAAGCAAGGATATGGTGAATATTCCTTGTCTAAACTTGGTGTTGAACTCACTTCTCTTCAAACACCTTAGCTGTCAGTGCACGGACTCAACCATGACCCTTCTGTGAATTTGAAACTGTACCAAACATGGTATATGACCTAAACTTTAGTCTAGTTCTCAAAGGCAACTACGACCACATTTAGCATAATAAATACTTTTCCAGATCTGAATGCCAATTATTTAACCAAGAAAATGAAGTGCTGTTCATCAAGTTGTTAAAATTGTAAAAATAAAGCCCCAAACAGCCAAATTCTGCCAAGATTAAACCTCATGTACAGTTCACCACAGCCTTCCTGGTTACAGCCTGAGCCTATTGATAAGGACATTCCTGAAACTTGCGTTACTTCTGACACAGTGACAACTATCATTTCCATTTGCGTTCTGCCTGTGACAAATGTTGGGTGCATGTGTACTGACCTGTTCTTTGACTGAGCGCAGGATGCTGGCAGCTGATTGGTCACCTGGGTGAGACTGCGGAGGTGGGTGATGGTACCCTTGCATCAGAGAAGTGTCATCGTAACCGTAATCCCCAGCAGGCATGTCTCTCGGACCTCAGGCTATGTCCTACGCCCACCGTTCACACCCTTGTCCCATAAACTGAAACAATACAACCTTCTTCATAAGCCAATGTCAGTTACAGGAACAAGACAACCATTACCACAAAGTATATATTTGGCCTCTCCAGAGATGTTTCTTCAGTTCCATAAATTTACATAGCTGCCCATTTATTTATTTGATTGGTGTTTTGTGCCATACTCAAGAATATTTCACTTAAATGGTGCTGGTCAGTATTATGTTGGGAAGAAAACGGGTAGAGCGAGAGGGAAACCCACAACCATGCACAGACAGCGAACAAATCTTCTCATCTATGGCTGGAGAGGAAGCCAGCCTGAGCTGAACTTGTACTGACAGTGACCACATTGGTGCATTGTTGCCAATTAATAACACTTCACATATACTTATTCCACATCTGCTTTCAATGTTTATTTTAGCAATGAACTACAGTTGTATACTGAGAATACACAAACATCCACTGTAACAAAATGTGATTTTGTTACACAGAATGTTTGGCAGAAGCCAATACATGAACACTCCATTGCCAGGGAGGGCCCTTGCCTTGCCATCACACAACCAGACTTCTATATGGGCATTTACACAACAGCTAAACTGAATGCATGTACTTCAAAAAAAAAAAAAAGAAATGGAAAAAAAGATGGCCACAAAGTGTGGCATTTTCCTGCCTGGGTAACACCCGAAGGTGGAGACAGTCGGGAAGAGCACTTCTCATAAAGACTTTGTAAAAACCGAGCGGTTTTACCAGAATATGGTGGCTTAACCAGACAGTCTTATCCCAAGAGATTTAGCCCACATTCTCCCTTCTTTACCACACATGTGCTAATGGCATCTCCATTAGAGAGCTCACTCAATGCCCTATTTCCATGACATAGTCTTAATACTGCACAAGTTTTGGTATGGCTGAAGTCAATCTTTGCCACATGATTCGAGGTCTGGGGGTTATTTACTTGCACATACATGTATCTGTGTGTACTAACCCCGGCCTGGGAGTCCATATGGCCACTAACACTTGAGTCATTAACTGTATGTACAGTATACTTGTATGTTATATCTGTATGCCCAAGGCCAATATCATTAAACAATAATTTCAAAACTATCACTACAGTGTTGGATCTAGACTAAGTACTATGTGTATGTGGGTTTTTTTTTTCATCCATCTCTACATAATCATTGATACATCATACCTTGTGTACATGTGAGAAAAACATTGTGAATATGACATAATCATTGATACATCATACCTTGTGTACATGTGAGAAAAACATTGTGAATAGGACATAATCACTGATACATCATACCTTGTGTACATGTGAGAAAAACATTGTGAATAGGACATAATCACGGACACATCATACCTTGTGTACATGTGAGAAAAACATTGTGAATAGGACATAATCATTGATACATCATACCTTGTGTACATGTGAGAAAAACATTGTGAATAGGACATAATCATTGACACATCATACCTTGTGTACATGTGAGAAAAACATTGTGAATATGACATAATCATTGATACATCATACCTTGTGTACATGTGAGAAAAACATTGTGAATAGGACATAATCATTGACACATCATACCTTGTGTACATGTGAGAAAAACATTGTGAATAGGACATAATCATTGATACATCATACCTTGTGTACATGTGAGAAAAACATTGTGAATAGGACATAATCATTGATACATCATACCTTGTGTACATGTGAGAAAAACATTGTGAATAGGACATAATCATTGATACATCATACCTTGTGTACATGTGAGAAAAACATTGTGAATAGGACATAATCACTGATACATCATACATGTACCTTGTGTACATGTGAGAAAAACATTGTGAATAGGACATTAAACAAAAAGCAAATAATGTGAATTACTGAATATATCACAACTGACTTATAAAGAAGGATCTGTTATCCTCAGAAAATGTTTAGCTTTAAAATCCTTAACCTCTCAATGTAAGCAAACTTGTGGAGTTTACAGTGTACATGCGTGGTTCAACATTTCTATACAGAAGATGATTTAGATGTAGATGTGTATGACTATCTGGTCACCTTTAGTTTTGGTTATATTAACTACATAGGCTGAACATTATGCTTCATGTTATAATTTACATGTATGTTACTGTTGTATACAAGCCTCTGAAGACTGTCAAAACATGCCCATGTACAGCTTCCATTCTTACATGTACATACATACAGAGGGTTAGACTCATCCTGTTAGTAAACAAAACTGCAGGATACAATTTCCCGCAAATAACGCAGAATTTAGCCGAAAATTTCTGGCTGTAAAGTTTAGCCGAAAATTTCTGGCTGTAATATTTAGCCTAAAATTTCTGGCTGTAAAGTTTAGCCGATTTGAGTTGCTCGAGATGACAGGGGTGTGATCAGCCCCAACCGGTACAGTAATCCCGGGTGATAGTCTAGCTGCTGGCAGTCTCACCGCATGGGGTAGACTCCCCAGGCATGGATTGAGAGAAGCGTGATTATACACCTATTTGTCCATCTAGACCCCGATTAAAAATGTTTGTTGTGTGTAACAGGACACAGACCCCCATTGCAACTTCCGTTCTTCGAGAGGTACGAATGTAATACTGTGTACTTTAGGGTGTCAAGTCTATTTTTGCTGCCAGCCTGCAGTTTTTGGTGTACAGGTGCATGCTTGGTATCAAAATGATGGAAATTGTCTAACCTTTGGGCAGGTATGAGTTTTAATGATGAAAGTTTGAAATTCTGGGTGAGAGGATGCAAGGAGACAGGTGGTGATGAGGCTGTGAGTGACGTCCCCTTGGTGTAGCTAGGCACCTCTCCCAGCTGCCGGCATTGAAAGGTCCAGATTTTGACAGTCAACCTACGTCAAGATTTTTATGGCTTCTTTCTCACAGGCTGGGCCAGGTATGCACCAAAGCTTATTGGCCACGGAATGTTTGGGACTGAGCTACAGCGCTAAACGTTAACATTGTCGCTTATGGAAACTAATGGGGGTCTGTGGCCAACAGGCCACTGGTCTTGCTGAAAATGATCTAAAATTTCCCCCATCTGTCACTTTCGCACAGTCTCAGTTGGGGGCAGAATGACCTGTGAGATATTAGCCTCCTATTTCAGAAGAATTCTATTTTCCCGCCAAATCACATCGGGTACCTTCAGTTCAACACAGAAAACACATTTCAGCAAAGTTTCCGAAAAGAGATATACCTCGTTCTCGCATTGTTGTAACAGCCGATTGCCATGACTGAGAACTCAGAGTCAGGTGCGCCTAAATGTTAACAGGTAACTCTAGATGCATTTATTTTCACTGACCCACCCCTTGAAATAGTCACAATTGTGAAATCTCCCACCGAATCTAGACTAGCAGACAGAGGTTCACTAATTTACATGTACATCCAGCCACGTGCTCAGTGAAATGCATGTACAGTTATTTTGGTGAGACCACTTTGGACTTTGCTACTGAACCACACGGAACCCATTTACAGCGAGCAGAATTGCAATGCCTATTTGTTACCGGTCCACCGTCTGACCACAATCCTGCGCTTTTGGCACAACAAACTCTCGCAGACCATACGTGAAACATGCATTCTTGGCAGAAGAAATGTAGTGATGGCAGACCTACTACTACCAAAGTTTCGTTGCTCACTGAAATGTTTTGGCCGACTCACTGGGCACACCATAGGCGAGATGTGCATTCCAGCAGTAGCTGTGTAGTAGCTACTAGAGCTGACAGTGGCATGTTCAGTGAAGTGTGAGTGTGTCTATTGTTCTTGTTACAGGTATATACAATCCTGTGAACACACATCTCAGACCCCCAATGACCCCAAGTTGTGTCCAATTAGAGACAACTAGACACAAGGAATCATGGGATGCACGTTTTAAAACCTATGCTCAACTCGATGCAATCTACGGTAGCACATATTTGACTACTGTGACAGATGTACAGATCCATACTGGCCTTCAGTCTGGCTTATGTTGTAGTTAATATGAATGGAGACAAACAGACAGAGTTTACGTTGGGGACAAGCCTGTAACAGACAGCTGGGACATCCCAGATGTCTCTGCATTCCTCCTCACCCTCACATGGTTTACATGCACCTCATCGTCTGTTACACACTACCCCTGGGTAACATAAGCCTTGGTGACTGCTGTGTTCTACAGCTGGTTCATACTTCCTCATACTCATCAAGAAACATGTATACAAGACCTGCTGCCAAAGTTATCAAGATCTACATGTATCTACCAATCACCTGGGCTGTGGGACTGATTTACGCATGCATCAAATTAACATCTTACAAGGACATAAAAACTCATACATGTAAGATACATAATTATAAATAATTAATGAACAGCAATTTTTAATCAAAATTTTTTTCTCCTTAATAGAAATGTGCCTTCAAAATTTAGATTAAACGCAAGAAAATTCAAAATTCAGATGATCATTAAACACATGAAAGTTTAATATTAAAAATTAATAAAAAAGGTAATTATAAATTTTTCATACTCAATCAGCCTTTTCTCATTTCTGAATGACACAGTGGATATTTGTCTCACAACCATATTGCTTCAGACAGACTATTGAAGACAATTTATCCATTATGCTCGGGCTAATCCAGCCAGTTCTGAGAATCCAGGAAGTGTTTAGTGACCAATGTGCTGACAGGTGAAAATGACTGGAATCTCCTCCTCTTTCACCACGTTATAAACACTCTGTACAAATTGCTTATGACAGCTTTGTATCAGCGGTCACTCACCAGCTGGTTTACAAAGCAAAGCTAACATACATTATGCTGACTAAATGTATGCCACATGGCTTAATCACAATCGGATTCTATGACCATTCATCATGTACTGAAGACATACATGTACATGTATTTATCTAGGAAACTCCTCTCTGGTTTGAACATTTCTTGAGATGTTGTCTTAAATAATTCCATATAGTATCAATTTTTGAAGTCTTTAACAATGTACTTTAACACATACTAGATGTATTTTTTTCCCCGACACATTCCGGCAGACATATCTATGATGGCTTCTGACCCTCCCCATAAGGAAGCCAGCTTTATCTGAGGAGAAGCCTCCACACAGTGATAAAGTCTGTCATTCACTGTCCGTAACCCAACCCATGGAGTGACCAGAATCACAGAGCACACACTCATATTCTTAAGCTTCATACAGGACTATAACCAACAGACGCACTTAGCTATATCTGTCTAAACAGCTATGCTACATGTACTTTAGGTTTGCTATTACCCACATGTACAGGTTTACTGGTGATACTGCTATTACCCACATGTACAGGTTTACTGGTGATGTTAATGCTACTTCACCAGCCTGGTTTGCTATCACCCACATGTACAGGTTTACTGGTGATACTGCTATTACCCACATGTACAGGTTTACTGGTGATGTTAATGCTACTTCACCAGCCTGGTTTGCTATCACCCACATGTACAGGTTTACTGGTGATACTGCTATTACCCACATGTACAGGTTTACTGGTGATGTTCATGCTACTTCACCAGCCTGGTTTGCTATCACCCACATGTACAGGTTTACTGGTGATACTGCTATTACCCACATGTACAGGTTTACTGGTGATATTGCTATTACCCACATGTACAGGTTTACTGGTGATGTTCATGCTACTTCACCAGCCTGGTTTGCTATCACCCACATGTACAGGTTTACTGGTGATGTTAATGCTACTTCACCAGCCTGGTTTGCTATCACCCACATGTACAGGTTTACTGGCGATACTGCTATTACCCACACGTACAGGTTTACTGGTGATGTTCATGCTACTTCACCAGCCTGGTTTGCTATTACTCACATGTACAGGTTTACTGGTGATATTGCTATTACCCACATGTGCAGGTTTACTGGTGATGTTCATGCTACTTCACCAGTAGTGATTATGTAGTTGCATACATACAGAGGGTTAGACTCATCCTGTTAGTAAACAAAACTGCAGGATACAATTTCCCGCAAATAACGCAGAATTTAGCCGAAAATTTCTGGCTGTAAAGTTTAGCCGAAAATTTCTGGCTGTAATATTTAGCCTAAAATTTCTGGCTGTAAAGTTTAGCCGATTTGAGTTGCTCGAGATGACAGGGGTGTGATCAGCCCCAACCGGTACAGTAATCCCGGGTGATAGTCTAGCTGCTGGCAGTCTCACCGCATGGGGTAGACTCCCCAGGCATGGATTGAGAGAAGCGTGATTATACACCTATTTGTCCATCTAGACCCCGATTAAAAATGTTTGTTGTGTGTAACAGGACACAGACCCCCATTGCAACTTCCGTTCTTCGAGAGGTACGAATGTAATACTGTGTACTTTAGGGTGTCAAGTCTATTTTTGCTGCCAGCCTGCAGTTTTTGGTGTACAGGTGCATGCTTGGTATCAAAATGATGGAAATTGTCTAACCTTTGGGCAGGTATGAGTTTTAATGATGAAAGTTTGAAATTCTGGGTGAGAGGATGCAAGGAGACAGGTGGTGATGAGGCTGTGAGTGACGTCCCCTTGGTGTAGCTAGGCACCTCTCCCAGCTGCCGGCATTGAAAGGTCCAGATTTTGACAGTCAACCTACGTCAAGATTTTTATGGCTTCTTTCTCACAGGCTGGGCCAGGTATGCACCAAAGCTTATTGGCCACGGAATGTTTGGGACTGAGCTACAGCGCTAAACGTTAACATTGTCGCTTATGGAAACTAATGGGGGTCTGTGGCCAACAGGCCACTGGTCTTGCTGAAAATGATCTAAAATTTCCCCCATCTGTCACTTTCGCACAGTCTCAGTTGGGGGCAGAATGACCTGTGAGATATTAGCCTCCTATTTCAGAAGAATTCTATTTTCCCGCCAAATCACATCGGGTACCTTCAGTTCAACACAGAAAACACATTTCAGCAAAGTTTCCGAAAAGAGATATACCTCGTTCTCGCATTGTTGTAACAGCCGATTGCCATGACTGAGAACTCAGAGTCAGGTGCGCCTAAATGTTAACAGGTAACTCTAGATGCATTTATTTTCACTGACCCACCCCTTGAAATAGTCACAATTGTGAAATCTCCCACCGAATCTAGACTAGCAGACAGAGGTTCACTAATTTACATGTACATCCAGCCACGTGCTCAGTGAAATGCATGTACAGTTATTTTTGTGAGACCACTTTGGACTTTGCTACTGAACCACACGGAACCCATTTACAGCGAGCAGAATTGCAATGCCTATTTGTTACCGGTCCACCGTCTGACCACAATCCTGCGCTTTTGGCACAACAAACTCTCGCAGACCATACGTGAAACATGCATTCTTGGCAGAAGAAATGTAGTGATGGCAGACCTACTACTACCAAAGTTTCGTTGCTCACTGAAATGTTTTGGCCGACTCACTGGGCACACCATAGGCGAGATGTGCATTCCAGCAGTAGCTGTGTAGCAGCTACTAGAGCTGACAGTGGCATGTTCAGTGAAGTGTGAGTGTGTCTATTGTTCTTGTTACAGGTATATACAATCCTGTGAACACACATCTCAGACCCCCAATGACCCCAAGTTGTGTCCAATTAGAGACAACTAGACACAAGGAATCATGGGATGCACATTTTAAAACCTATGCTAAACTCGATGCAATCTACGGTAGCACATATTTGACTACTGTGACAGATGTACAGATCCATACTGGCCTTCAGTCTGGCTTATGTTGTAGTTAATATGAATGGAGACAAACAGACAGAGTTTACGTTGGGGACAAGCCTGTAACAGACAGCTGGGATATCCCAGATGTCTCTGCATTCCTCCTCACCCTTACATGGTTTACATGCACCTCATCATCTGTTACACACTACCCCTGGGTAACATAAGCCTTGGTGACTGCTGTGTTCTACAGCTGGTTCATACTTCCTCATACTCATCAAGAAACACCTTTACAAGACCTGCTGCCAAAGTTATCAAGATCTACATGTATCTACCAATCACCTGGGCTGTGGGACTGATTTACGCATGCATCAAATTAACATCTTACAAGGACATAAAAACTCATACATGTAAGATACATAATTATAAATAATTAATGAACAGCAATTTTTAATCAAAATTTTTTTCTCCTTAATAGAAATGTGCCTTCAAAATTTAGATTAAACGCAAGAAAATTCAAAATTCAGATGATCATTAAACACATGAAAGTTTAATATTAAAAATTAATAAAAAAGGTAATTATAAATTTTTCATACTTAATCAGCCTTTTCTCATTTCTGAATGACACAGTGGATATATGTCTCACAACCATATCGCTTCAGACAGACTATTAAAGACAATTTATCCATTATGCTCGGGCTAATCCAGCCAATTCTGAGAATCCAGGAAGTGTTTAGTGACCAATGTGCTGACAGGTGAATCATGACTGGAATCTCCTCCTCTTTCACCACGTTATAAACACCCTGTACAAATTGCTTATGACAGCTTTGTATCAGCGGTCACTCACCAGCTGGTTTACACACTGGCTTGCAAAGCTAACATACATTATGCTGACTAAATGTATGCCAATTCCACATGGCTTAATCACAATCGGATTCTATGACCATTCATCATGTACTGAAGACATACATGTACATGTATTTATCTAGGAAACTCCTCTCTGGTTTGAACATTTCTTGAGATGTTGTCTTAAATAATTCCATATAGTATCACTTTTTGAAGTCTTTAACAGTGTACTTTAACACATACTAGATGTATTTTTTTCCCCCCGACACATTCCAGCAGACATATCTATGATGGCTTCTGACCCTCCCCATAAGGAAGCCAGCTTTATCTGAGGAGAAGCCTCCACACAGTGATAAAGTCTGTCATTCACTGTCCGTAACCCAACCCATGGAGTGACCAGAATCACAGAGCACACACTCATATTCTTAAGCTTCATACAGGACTATAACCAACAGACGCACTTAGCTATATCTGTCTAAACAGCTTTGATACATGTACTTTAGGTTTGTTATTATCCACATGTGCAGGTTTACTGGTGATGTTCATGCTACTTCACCAGCCTGGTTTGCTATTACCCACATGTATAGGTTTACTTGTGATGTTCATGCTACTTCACCAGCATGGTTTGCTATTACCCACATGCACAGGTTTACTGATGATGTCGCTATTACCCACATGTACAGGTTTACTTGTGATGTTCATGCTACTTCACCAGCCTGGTTTGCTATCACCCACATGTACAGGTTTACTTGTGATGTTCATGCTACTTCACCAGCCTGGTTTGCTATTACCAACATGTACAGGTTTACTTGTGATGTTCATGCTACTTCACCAGCCTGGTTTGCTATTACCCACATGTACAGGTTTACTTGTGATGTTCATGCTACTTCACCAGCCTGGTTTGCTATTACCCACATGTACAGGTTTACTTGTGATGTTCATGCTACTTCACCAGCCTGGTTTGCTATTACCCACATGTACAGGTTTACTGGTGATATTGCTATTACCCACATGTACAGGTTTACTTGTGATGTTCATGCTACTTCACCAGCCTGGTTTGCTATCACCCACATGTACAGGTTTACTTGTGATGTTCATGCTACTTCACCAGCCTGGTTTGCTATTACCAACATGTACAGGTTTACTTGTGATGTTCATGCTACTTCACCAGCCTGGTTTGCTATTACCCACATGTACAGGTTTACTGGTGATGTTCATGCTACTTCACCAGCATGGTTTGCTATTACTCACATGCACAGGTTTACTGATGATGTCGCTATTACCCACATGTACAGGTTTACTTGTGATGTTCATGCTACTTCACCAGCATGGTTTGCTAATACCCACATGTACAGGTTTACTGGTGATATTGCTATTACCAACATGTACAGGTTTACTGGTGATGTTCATGCTACTTCACCAGCATGGTTTGCTATTACCCACATGTACAGGTTTACTTGTGATGTTCATGCTACTTCACCAGCCTGGTTTGCTATCACCCACATGTACAGGTTTACTGGTGATACTGCTATTACCCACATGTACAGGTTTACTGGTGATGTTAATGCTACTTCACCAGCCTGGTTTGCTGTCACCCACATGTACAGGTTTACTGGTGATACTGCTTTTACCCACATGTACAGGATTACTGGTGATGTTCATGCTACTTCACCAGCCTGGTTTGCTATTACCCACACGTACAGGTTTACTGGTGATGTTCATGCTACTTCACCAGCATGGTTTGCTATCACCCACATGTACAGGTTTACTGGTGATACTGCTTTTACCCACATGTACAGGTTTACTGGTGATGTTAATGCTACTTCACCAGCCTGGTTTGCTGTCACCCACATGTACAGGTTTACTGGTGATACTGCTATTACCCACATGTACAGGATTACTGGTGATGTTCATGCTACTTCACCAGCCTGGTTTGCTATTACCCACACGTACAGGTTTACTGGTGATGTTCATGCTACTTCACCAGCCTGGTTTGCTATTACTCACATGTACAGGTTTACTGGTGATACTGCTATTACCCACATGTACAGGTTTACTGGTGATGTTCATGCTACTTCACCAGCCTGGTTTGCTATTACCCACATGTACAGGTTTACTGGTGATGTTCATGCTACTTCACCAGCATGGTTTGCTATCACCCACATGTACAGGTTTACTGGTGATATTGCTATTACCCACATGTACAGGTTTACTGGTGATGTTCATGCTACTTCACCAGCATGGTTTGCTATTACCCACATGTACAGGTTTACTGGTGATGTTCGTGCTACTTCACCAGCATGGTTTGCTATTACCCACATGTACAGGTTTACTGGTGATACTGCTATTACCCACATGTACAGGTTTACTGGTGATGTTCATGCTACTTCACCAGCCTGGTTTGCTATCACCCACATGTACAGGTTTACTGGTGATACTGCTATTACCCACATGTACAGGTTTACTGGTGATGTTAATGCTACTTCACCAGCCTGGTTTGCTGTCACCCACATGTACAGGTTTACTTGTGATGTTCATGCTACTTCACCAGCCTGGTTTGCTATTACCCACATGTACAGGTTTACTTGTGATGTTCATGCTACTTCACCAGCCTGGTTTGCTATCACCCACATGTACAGGTTTACTGGTGATATTGCTATTACCCACATGTACAGGTTTACTGGTGATGTTCATGCTACTTCACCAGCATGGTTTGCTATTACCCACATGTACAGGTTTACTGGTGATGTTCATGCTACTTCACCAGCATGGTTTGCTATTACTCACATGTACAGGTTTACTGGTGATATTGCTATTACCCACATGTACAGGTTTACTGGTGATGTTCATGCTACTTCACCAGCATGGTTTGCTATTACCCACATGTACAGGTTTACTGGTGATGTTCATGCTACTTCACCAGCATGGTTTGCTATTACCCACATGTACAGGTTTACTGGTGATGTTCATGCTACTTCACCAGCATGGTTTGCTATTACCCACATGTACAGGTTTACTGGTGATGTTCATGCTACTTCACCAGCATGGTTTGCTATCACCCACATGTACAGGTTTACTGGTGATATTGCTATTACCCACATGTACAGGTTTACTGGTGATGTTCATGCTACTTTGCCAGCCTGGTTTGCTATCACCCACATGTACAGGTTTACTGGTGATATTGCTATTACCCACATGTACAGGTTTACTGGTGATGTTCATGCTACTTCACCAGCATGGTTTGCTATTACCCACATGTACAGGTTTACTGGTGATGTTCATGCTACTTCACCAGCATGGTTTGCTATTACCCACATGTACAGGTTTACTGGTGATGTTCATGCTACTTCACCAGCCTGGTTTGCTATCACCCACATGTACAGGTTTACTGGTGATATTGCTATTACCCACATGTACAGGTTTACTGGTGATGTTCATGCTACTTCGCCAGCCTGGTTTGCTATTACCCATATGTACAGGTTTACTGGTGATATTGCTATTACCCACATGTACAGGTTTACTGGTGATGTTCATGCTACTTCACCAGCCTGGTTTGCTATCACCCACATGTACAGGTTTACTGGTGATATTGCTATTACCCACATGTACAGGTTTACTTGTGATGTTCATGCTACTTCACCAGCCTGGTTTGCTATCACCCACATGCACAGGTTTACTTGTGATGTTCATACTACTTCACCAAGATAAATACAAGAAGAGCATTGAGTAAACCAGTCAATCAAGTGCAACATGGATACATGTAAGTGACATGTACAAGGGACATGGACAGACTGGCTAATCTGCAAATCTATATACTTTGTCCTGTTACGTATGAGCTGGGGGTACACCTGGTCCTGCTCTGATACACCCCAGGCTGGGTCTCCAGGAGTACACAGGGTCTTGCTCTGATACACCCCAGGCTGGGTCTCCAGGAGTACACCTGGTCCTGCTCTGATACACCCCAGGCTGGGTCTCCAGGAGTACACCTGGTCCTGCTCTGATACACCCCAGGCTGGGTCTCCAGGAGTACACCTGGTCCTGCTCTGATACACCCCAGGCTGGGTCTCCAAAAGTACACACGGTCCTGCTCTGGTCCTGCTCTGATACACCGGGTCTCCAGGGGCTGAAGCCAGACACATTGATTTATATCACACTGTTATGGTATAAGTCATGTACTGTAAGGCAAGGTCAGCCAAGGATGGCAGAGACAGCCTGAGCAGTTTCCTCATCACAACAACTCATCTATTATCCATGGCTCATAACTCAGTACTACAGTGTAGATGTACATGTCACCTGGTTAAATCCGACCATGAACACCGTTCATGCAGGTGTGAACTTGGCTATCAGTCTATCACTACTGAATACATGTGTACGTAACCTGGTTAAATCCGACCATGAACACAAATCATGCACATGTGTGAACTTGGCTATCAGTCTATCACTACTGAATACATGTGTACGTAACCTGCTTAAATCCGACCATGAACACAAATCATGCACATGTGTGAACTTGGCTATCAGTTTATCACTACTGACTACATGTGTACGTCACCTGGTTAAATCCGACCTTGAACACAAATCACGCACATGTGTGAACTTGGCTATCAGTTTATCACTGCCGACTACATGTGTACGTAACCTGGTTAAATCCGACCATGAACACAAATCATGCAGGTGTGAACTTGGCTATCAGTTTATCACTGCTGACTACATGTGTACGTCACCTGGTTAAATCCGACCATGAACACAGATCATGCAGATGTGAACTTGGCTATCAGTTTATCACTGCTGACTACATGTGTACGTAACCTGGTTAAATCCGACCATGAACACAAATCATGCACATGTGTGAACTTGGCTATCAGTCTATCACTACTGTGCTACATGTGTACGTAACCTGGTTAAATCCGACCATGAACACAAATCATGCACACGTGTGAACTTGGCTATCAGTCTATCACTACTGACTACATGTACACGTACACGTATGCAATAATTTTGTTTACACATGAAAGCAACACTATAGCCAGTTTGAATGTGATCTGTGAGCCAGAGTTTTCTCATCTCTTATACTCTTATATTAGTATCTCATCAGTACTTCTGGCTGACAACATTCAGTGCTCCTTAGAAGTACTGGTACATGCGCACTGTACCATAAACCTTAACATGCAAAATTACAGACCTATATGTATAAAGATTCATCCGTGACTAAATATGAAATTTTAACTTGTACATGTGTGATATGTAAGTCAATGACCACAGGCATACAATGGACATGTAGCTGCACAACCTCACATACCAGTAAGTGTCGGGCATGCCTCTTGTTCACCACAAGCTAACAAGACACATGTAACATGTGCATCATCTTCTAGCAACTTTTTGCTATTGCCATGTTTGTGTTTTTGACAGACTTTTTAACTTCAAGACGAACAAGCAGCACACAAGACAAAACAATTAGAACATCATGTTTTCTTTCTCAGTTTGTCAGCTCATGAGGCCTGCTGTCTGTAATGCTGCACTACTTGATGCATTGAGCAATCACTGCAAACTGGCTTTATGTTTTGTTTAGTATAACATTTAAAACTGAGTTATGGCTTATTTTGCCATGACTGTGTCACACTCAACCAAGTGACCATTCCCTTGAAGTACAAAAGCCCTCATACATGTACATTTATTTGTTTGTTTATTTATTTATTTGATTGTCATTCACTACAGGTGGGCCAACCGACTTTACCCAAGTTACACGTACTGATTAACCTGGACTTTCGTGAAAATTGGTGGAATAACCAGTCCATGGGCACTAATGACCAATTACATGTACATGTATTGTCACAGAAAGTATTACACCATACTCTTTCAAAACAAGGCTCATGCTCCAGTCTTGACTGCCTTTTATTTAATCTGGAATAGTGTTTATCCAATGATTGGTTTTTATATGAAGCTTAGTATTACCCTGTATTAGAGCCTCCCCAGGTAGTACGTGTAGCAGTACCTATGCTACATAATAGCCACTGTGCCAAGGTCCCTCTCATGGTAACAGGTACATTATGCGCTATGCATACATGTACATGTACACTAATGGTATTTGGGGTAGGCTGTGCGGCAGTGACTGCAGCAATCAGTGCTGCTCTGACTCACCTGACAGGTATGTCTGTATGCCAGTCTGACAAAGAGAAACCTCTAAGAAGGCCTGCCCCACCTTCATACAGCAAGCCTAGCCTCTGTGTCACAAGGGCAATAACATGGCCAGCACAGATTCCTCCAGTGCTCTTATTCTATACACGCCTTCATACACACAGACGGAGCAGAAGTTTTTTTAAAAATCATCTACTGTTTTTAGGAGGTCATTATAAAAAATACCCATGAACAGAAAAACTGACTATAAATGAACCCTTCAGGTCAGAACAAATACACTAGTACAGAGAGTGTGTTTACAATTATAATAAAACAGTATCATAATAAACTACAAGTTCAGTTTTTATGACAAAATCTAAAATCCATATATACTTAGTATTCAAAGGCCCTGACAATACAATACTATGACTGGGTGTAGAATTTGAGACTAGGTTACATTTATGCAAACATACATGTATGTCTGATGTATAAGGTTATAGGAGCACATGTACAAGATACAAGGTACCCTTGTCTCTCAACCTCCCAGCATACCTGAAGTTTTACACAAGGACAGTTATAGGAGCACATGTACAAGGTACATGTTCAAGGACTGCCCCCTTGTCTCTCAACCTCCCAGCATACCTGAAGTTTTACACAAGGATAGTTATAGGAGCACATGTACAAGGTACATGTTCAAGGACTGCCCCCTTGTCTCTCAGCCTCCCAGCATACCTGAAGTTTTACATAAGGACAGTTATAGGAGCAAATGTACAAGATACAAGGTACATGTTCAAGGACAGTTTTTCCAGACAAATATAAACTTCAAACTGTCATACATGTACATGTATTCAAGACAGCCGACTGGTGGTTCTTCCTGTCTATAAATCTTGTAAATTCAGTGTTTTCCACACCATTTTACATCACAGAACAGTAACACCTCGAGAAAGGCACAACATGCTTCAGTTACATTTATGTGTACAGTATGGTTGAATGAAGGGAGCAGCTATGCTGAGCCAGTGGTGATACCCACTGAGATACATGCTGCTGGGCACCTGGTGATAACCACTGTGGCACTTGTACACTGGGCCCCTAGTTATACCCACTAAAATACAGGTGGAAGGCAGGGCGCCAGACTCAACAGCTGGCCTACCAGAGATAGTAGCCCTGAATCGGTAACCCCATGTACCATGCACAAACAGCAGCAGATAAACAAACCAGAGTGAGCCCTGAAATTGTTTATTATGAAAGCACATGTGGCTTGGTAGTAGGAAAAAGTACATGTAGTAGTAGAATTCTAATATCGGCACAGGTACATGTAGTAGTAGTACTCTAGTATGGGCACAGGTACATGTAGTAGTAGAACTCTAGTATGGGCACAGGTACATGTAGTAGCAGAGCTCTAGTATGGGCACAGGTACATGTAGCAGTAGAACTCTAGTATGGGCACAGGTACATGTAGTAGTAGAACTCTCGTATGGGCACAGGTACATGTAGTAGTAGTACTCTAGTAAAGGAACGGGTACAGCTGTACATGTAGTAGTAGAACTCTAGTAAAGGAACTGGTACAGCTGTACATGTAGGGTCAACTGTGGAGGGGAATACCAGCCTACCATTTATCAAGAGAAAGACACATGTATCTTCATGTGGATGCACTACATATAGACGTATATAGTGTGATAATAAGTACATGTAAGCTGTGAATTTATCAGAAGAAATGTGTCCAATACCTAGCAAAGGGCAAAGTGTACTCCACCCACCTGACAACTGTTTACATGTATTTATATATATGTGATATTCTTCACTCAACAGCATACTAGATGATTTTGTACATCAAACAAATTATAATTTCTACATGTGATGTGTTCAAACCCACCCACTCAAGGGGCCTGGGTTCAGGTATAGGATTAGGTTCACCGTGTCTTTTTGTGGGTTTGCCAACTTACTATAGGTTAACCACACTTCTTCAACAATCCAGATGGGACTTCACCAGCAAACACCTACATTTTATGTGCTGAACTTCCCTAGGTCTTACATACACACCTGATCTTGTGAACTCAATACCTGTACCCTTTTGTTCCCTTGTATTAGAGGTAAGTCAGGCATGAAGACTCTTTAAACACAGATACAGACAAATGTGCATGTAGTTTTATGTCCAACTTTAACGAAGCCAACAATGTTTTGAGCAGTTTTATGGACCAGTCCACATACAACTACATTGTAACTGTAACTGTAGTGCTGTGACACAGGCAGCAGATCAGGTGTCAATATCTGTGGAATTCATGACAAACCATAACCGAGAGGCCAACAAGGCTGAAATTCTGTTATCACGTCACACAGTGGACAACATTCTGCAGTAGACTGAAGTCCAGTCATCAGTCACTGGCAGTCTTTACCGAGATGTGTTTGATTGGTTGACTTGAGATCAGCCATCTCTAGAGAGTATGTTAGACAAAACCTGGACCTTCTCATTTCAGTCACCTGTAGCCTAATGCACCCCTCTACACTTTGGAAATGGTTCTGTTGCCCCTAAAGGCATTACAATACATAGAACTGTGTGTGTACATGTAGGCATTACTAGTAACTACATATAGAACTGTGTGTGTACACGCAGGCATTACTAGTAACTACATATAGAACTGTGTGTGTACACGCAGGCATTACTAGTAACTACATATAGAACCGTGTGTACACGCAAGCATTACTAGTAACATATAGAACTGTGTGTCTACATGCAAGCATTACTAGTTACAACATACAGAACTTTGTGTGCACATGCAAGCATCACTAGTTACAACATATAGAACTGAGTGTGTACATACAGGCATTACCAGTTACAACATACAGAACTATGTGTGTACCTAAAGGCATTACTAGTTACAACATATAGAAATGTGTGTGTACATGCAAGCATTACTAGTAACTACATATAGAACTGTGTGTGTACACGCAGGCATTACTAGTAACTACATATAGAACCGTGTGTACACGCAAGCATTACTAGTAACATATAGAACTGTGTGTCTACATGCAAGCATTACTAGTTACAACATACAGAACTTTGTGTGCACATGCAAGCATCACTAGTTACAACATATAGAACTGAGTGTGTACATACAGGCATTACCAGTTACAACATACAGAACTATGTGTGTACCTAAAGGCATTACTAGTTACAACATATAGAAATGTGTGTGTACATGCAAGCATTACTCGTTACAACATACAGAACTGTGTTTGCACATGCAGGCATTACTAGTTACAACATATAGAACTGTGTGTGCACATGCATGCATTACTTTTTACAACATATAGAACTGTGTGTGCACATGCAGGCATTACTTTTTACAACATATAGAACTGTGTGTGTACATGCAGGCATTACTTTTTACAACATATAGAACTGTGTGTGCACATGCAGGCATTACTTTTTACAACATATAGAACTGTGTGTGTACATGCAGGCATTACTTTTTACAGCATATAGAACCGTGTGTGTACATGCAGGCATTACTTTTTACAACATATAGAACTGTGTGTGTACATGCAGGCATTACTGGTCACAACATACAGAACTATACAGGCCACTGATGACCATGTTAGCTACAGTGTACGAGGTTCCCTCCTATATCATAAACTGCACAGCCAAGCAGTCTCTCTGTGCTAGTAGAACACAGGGTATATTTACAGTGTGCCCATTACACCCCTCAGGCCAGGGGTACTGCATATAAATTAGCCTGGGTTCCAGTTACAATGTTCCCTTGTAAAAGTATGAATTAACTCACAGTGTATGTGTGCATATTTGTACTGGAGACTATTGAGACTTATTGATTATTTCATTTAATTTAATATTCACATATGAGAATAGGTCCAGCATAAATCCCCTGGTGAGTTGCACTGCTGAAGGTCAGATCAATAGTAAGTGCAGACAGCACTGCATGTATGTACACATCTACTTACCACATGCCAACATTGAGTAGGATGATCAAACTTTACCTACATGTACATGTACAAGTGATGTGCACAGATGTGTTACAATGTGTCAACATTCGTATTAGTTTTAGCATGAAATGTTTACACTGACAGTCACATTACCAGAAGTTGTGATATATTTTTATGTCGGAAGCCAGAGTCTGATCCATGGCTTTACTGAGCCCTTCAAAATGGTTTGGAAGTGTAGGATACCAAATAATAATATTTTCATATTTTGTGTTATTTACAAATATGAAATATTGAAACTCAGCTTTAATTGTGATTCAAAAGATTGCCCTATTCTGCTAGATAAAGGCCTTGAAGTTCTAGTATATGTACCATACTGAGGTTTCATCAGATATGTGAATGTGAATATGTGAGTGAGTACAGGTGTAGTGACAGAATCAGGTGCCCTGTGTGTGTACAGGTGTAGTGATAGAATCAGGTGCCCTGTGTGTGTACAGGTATAGTGACAAAATCAGGTCCCCTGTGCGAGTACAGGTGTAGTGACAGAATCAGGTGCCCTTTGTGAGTACAGGTGTAGTGACAGAGCCATGTACCCTGTGTGAGTACAGGTGTAGTGACAGATTCAGGTACCCTGTGTGAGTACAGGTGTAGTGACAGAATCAGGTGCCCTGTGTGAGTACAGGTGTAGTGATAGAATCCGTTCCCCTGTGTGGACAGCTGTAGCAACAGAATCAGGTACCCTGTGTGAGTACAGTTGTAGTGACAGAACCATGTACCCTGTGTGAATACAGGTGTAGTGACAGAATCAGGTACCCTGTGTGAGTACAGGTGTAGTGACAGAACCATGTACCCTGTGTGTGTACAGGTGTAATAAAAGAATCAGGTGCCCTGTGTGAGTACAGGTGTGATGACAGAACTATGTGTAATGACAGAATCAGATGGGCGCGAGCATATATATATATATATATATTATATCATTAATACATGTAAGTATAGCACAATTAATGAAAAAAACAGGTCCCTGAAGTACGTACATGTAGGTGTGTCTCAGTATAAAGTTAATCCTATTTGTGCATGGCACACACGCTCAAAGCAGAAAAGCAAAAATGAAAATTGTCAAGCAGAAATGAGAATTGTCAAGCAAAAATGAGAATTATCAAGCAGAAATGAGAATTGTCAAGCAGACATGAGAACTGTCAAGCAGAAATGAGAATTGTCAAGTAGTCTTAACAGCAGCAAATGTCAACCTATTACACACACATATATGTACATGTACAACTCAAGTAAAATAGTGAGGACTCAGCAAATTATCCTGTTTTGAAATGTCAGACATCTGCCACAAATACAATACACAAACACATGAGTCTGGCATTTAATAATATCTTATAACCATCAAAACTGTCAAGAATTTCTGAGAGCTAAAGCATTCAAACCATTTTGTCCAGGAAGTTATGCCAGGGGTTATTTGGGAATACAATAGAGTGGATCTATGGCGCAGATCTGAGACAGTGTTGTTAGAGGCCTGTGTAGTATGGACACAGACTGACACCCCAGGTTAAGAAACTCTAACTTTGTTCTCTTTGATGTTTGTAGTGGCCTGAGGCCTGCTAAGGCAGGGATGCTGTCTGGGTGAGAGAAGCTCACCAGGCTTGATCAGTATTTACGTGTGTTCCACTGTCCAGGATTTCTGTACACTGAACAATCTCTAGTCACGCGCAGGCCTCAACCTGAAAATTCCGAAACAAAGAGGAAAACTTCCTGGGGGGAGGGATAATGTTGGGAGGCTGTGCTAAGACACTATATCAGGTCCTCAGACTTGTAGTTTCTACTGGAGGGTCAGGATCATTAACACATATCAACACGTGCACTTCATTCTGGATAACATACATGTATTATTCATTTGTACTGCAGTCGATCTCTTCATGTCACGAGAAGACAGACTCCTTGGTGTCATATGACTGAAAAATTGTTAAGTACCATGTAAAACCTAAAGCATACATACATACATATATACACAATGCCGTCTGCAAGTCACGATGTACATGAGACGCCATAAATTGTGTCTTACACATACTACCTACATGTCAATCTATAACTTCCTACAGTTGCAAGGTCAATATCCTTCTCAAAATATCTTTAAGTGTCAAATAAATCAGGTTTTCACAGCAATAAGTACCTAATGTTCCTTTGTTGTTGTGTATTGGAACACATATACAGGTTCAGATACACCACCATTCTTGGTTGAATTGCCGTTTTACTACTCAGGCTGACATCAGCTTGACAGCTAGGATTGTCAGACTATGGGACAGCAGAACAGCACTATTAGTCCAACAAGTAAGTACAAGTGTACTCCAGCAAACAGTGAAGTATCGGTACACACAGCTTGTACATAAAGTATATGTAGGTAAATGTATTTTTATAGAGTACTGCACTTCAACAGTCTATGGAAAGCCCATGACAGCTTTAGGCATGCTCGCACAAATACATGCACCGATACCCTTATTTCTTGGATGTGTATGTTGGCTGATTAAATAATTTTACATCTTTAATGTTATTGCTCACATCTGTTTTTGATGTAAAAGTTTCAGAATTAAACATAATGCAGAAAGTCCTTTTCTGTAAATGTACATATATGCATCCAAGCACGGCTCTGTACCATGGCTTAAACAATTTATTAACTGAATCAATGAACTGAATGCTGAAGAATGCACACCAATCAAGTATGTGTGATTATACGTCATCAACGTTTGTGATCATGTGTATGATCGTTATAGGTTGTCACTCAGACTTTCATTACCAACGTCATCGTATTGACGGTTGACACTACTCTGATACTCTCACCTGGGCTTACAAGGAATTAGGGTACTTACATCAGATGTTCAACTGAGTGAGTCTCTCAGCACACTTTGTGTCCCTGCCAGGTCAGAGGTGACTCTGACACACATTACACTGATATTAGGATATTTACATCAGACACTCAGCTCAGCCAGTTTCTCAGCCTCCTTGCCAGGTCAGAGGTGATTCTGACACACAGTATTCCAATAAGTATCTTCATGACATATTGTGCACATTAACAAAGGTGTGATATTATATTACAAAGGTAAACACTGTACTGAGGTGAGCTGGAAAGCACAGTCTGTGTGTACCTGTACCATACAGTCTGTGTCTGTACAAATGTGAATGTGTATATGGAAGTTATGCGCAGATAAAGAGTCTCAGCTTTCTCTAGACCACAGAAATACCTACAGCAGTCGAGTTCATTTGGACACTGGAAATCTTTGACCTTAATATTTACCCACATTAATGAATATACATGTACTATAAAACCACAATATTATTATTGATAAAATGAAGCGCTAACTTTACACCAACCTGTAGCATGCAAAAATGTGACGTGCAGGGAGTGGTATGGGTGCAAGTATTGCACAAGGTTCAGGACTCACATGGTACACAAACTACAGGTACATGGTACATAAACTACAGGTACATGGTACACTAACTACAGGTACATGTACATTACTGCTTTATTAACAGATAGTTTCTAGCACAGAAAACATCATTTCATAAGCAACTGCCAATAGTCCCTGGCCAATAGAATCTTGGAACCTACTGGTTAGATGATCCCCCTCCATACCATATATTAGCTGGTCATTCAGTTAAATGAAGGAATACATTATCAAACTGCTCTAAAATCTATAGTCATGTAAATGTACTGTGTCTAGAAGAAGACATATGTACATTTATAGTTTATACATGTAAGTCAATGTAAGTTAATAGACAAGTAAGGTCACTCTTAACCAAATTAACTTTTGATAAAGCAAAGCCCAGTTGCACCAATGTTTATCTAACTCGACTAGCGCCACCAAAATTCCACTTGCCTTGGACTAGCTTCAATTTCGAGTCTTTCCCTTATGTACATACCGGTACATGAATGTTCCAGCAAATACTGATCATAATCTGTGTGTCAAGAAAGTGTATTGGTAAGCATAATGCATCTAAAATGGGGGGAAAGGGTGGTGTTTTTTAATGGGACATGGTTGGGTAAGTTTCCAGTGGAATGCGTGTCCTGTGGTGATTCCCACCGTGAGGGATGACAGACTGACAGTGCTAACCTGGAGCGCCCCACACTGGGAAATGACAGTGCTAACTGGTATGCTCAATGAGGTGGCGTTGTGATACTGAGCCACTGAACCTTAACTAAGGCCTGCTTATCACAGGTGAAGGCAGGACATTCCTGTATGCAGGTCAGGCATCTCCGTATAAAAAATTTAGGCCATCGCCTTTAAAACTGATCAACTGAACGGACACAAAGACTGCTAAAAGTATATTACAACTGACTTAATTGTCAAAGCTTAGCTTTGAGCTGCTGAAAGTATTTGATGCAGACAATTTTTGAATGCTAAAGAACAGAAAGGACTTTTAAAACAATTTCTACATGTACATGTGCATTAACAAATTTAACATCTACACCTGAACACAAGCACTGATGCACCCTGACCAATTAGAGGAGAAAAAAATCATCCACAAATATCCAGAAACTGTTGACAACATGCGTCAGACCACAAGCATTCATTCTTTCAGTTGACAACATCACTGCTTCTTGCAATCACAATAACCTTAGACACCAATTCTCATCACACGGTCATGTACAGACACCAATTCTCATCACACAGTCATGTACAGACACCAATTCTCATCACACGGTCATGTACAGACACCAATTCTCATCACATAATCACCTACAGACACCAATTTCTCATCACACAGTCATGTACAGATACCAATTCTCATCACACGGTCAAGTACAGACACCAATTCTCATCACACAGTCATGTACAGACACCAATTCTCATCACACAATCATGTACAAACATCAATTCTCATCATAAAATCACCTAGATACACAGATACTCGTCACACAGTCATGTACAGACACAAATTCTCGTCACACAGTCATGTAGACACCAATTCTCATCACACAGCCATGTGCAGACACCAATTCTCATCACATAATCACCTACAGACACCAATTCTCATCACACAACCACCTAGATACACCGATTCTCGTCACAATCATGTACAGACACAAATTCTCATCACATAATCACCTAGACACCAATTCTTGTCACACAATCACCCACAGACACCAATTCTCCTCACACAATAATGTACAGACACCAATTCTCATCCCACAATCACCTACAGACATCAATTCTCATCCCACAATCACCTACAGACACCAATTCACGTCACACAATCACCTACAGACACCAATTCTCCTCACACAATAATGTACAGACACCAATTCTCGTCACACAATAACCTACAGACACCCACTCTCATCATATGATCATGTTTAGACACCAATTCTCATCCCACAATCACCTACAGACACCAATTCTCATCCCACAATCACCTACAGACACCAATTCTCATCACACAATAACCTACAGACACCAATTCACGTCACACAATCACCCACAGACACCAATTCTCGTTACACAATAATGTACAGACACCAATTCTCATCACACAATAACCTACAGACACCAATTCTCGTCACACAATCACCCACAGACACCAATTCTCATCACACAATAACCTACAGACACCAATTCTCGTCACACAATCACCCACAGACACCAATTCTCCTCACACAATAATGTACAGACACCAATTCTCATCACACAATAACCTACAGACACCAATTCACGTCACACAATCACCCACAGACACCAATTCTCCTCACACAATAATGTACAGACACCAATTCTCATCCCACAATCACCTACAGACATCAATTCTCGTCACACAATAACCTACAGACACCAATTCACGTCACACAATCACCCACAGACACCAATTCTCCTCACACAATAATGTACAGACACCAATTCTCGTCACACAATAACCTACAGGCACCCACTCTCATCATATGATCATGTTTAGACACCAATTCTCATCCCACAATCACCTACAGACACCAATTCACGTCACACAATCATGTACAGACACCAATTCTCATCCCACAATCACGTACAGACACCAATTCACGTCACACAATCACGTACAGACACCAATTCTCATTACACAATCATGAGCAAGGTGAGGGTATGTGATTATTCCATATAAACATATGCGTAAGTGAGACGGTCTTCTAGCAACTTGCGGATGGTCGTGAGTTTCCCCCAGGGTCTGCCCGTTTCCACCCACCATAATGCTGGCCGCCGTCGTATAAGTGAAATATTCTTGAGTACGGAGTAAAACACCAATCAAATAAATAAATAAACATAAACATATGCAGTCCTATTGGGTACTCTGTAAACCAGGAACTAATGACCCAGTGGTTGCATGTACATACCTGTACCTGCATACAGTCATTGGTGCTTTATATAAGGAGGTGGGACAAAATGCAGACAAAAACAGGTTTTACTGCCTAGACATGTACACCTTCATCCTCCCCAGAGCATTCACTCACTACTCAAGTCCAACCACTCCTGTCACAGTACCCACAGCTTCACCAGATGTCACCAGCAGAACCAGCCCAAAGTTCAAAGGTCAGGGGTTGGAGAAAACCAAGAGAGAAAGGGGGCATGCTGTGTTGGTGAAAGGCTATCTAAACACACTGACAGAGGTCACATTGTTTTCACTCTGGACATGATGCAGCTAAAAGAAATATTCAGCAGAACAGGCTGATATACCAGAAGCCCAATCCACTCCTGTTTATTTCTACATGAAGAAACTGTTCATAATCCTAAATTCTATTATCAAAGATTTCATTTACAACATACCCTCGCCAGTTTTTCTTTCATCGTTAACTGAAATGTTCACCAGTGAAACTACGTAATAAGGAATGGCTGAGGAAGTGGCAAGGATTTAATACACATAAATGGTAAATAAAACAGATAACTGATGTACATGTATCTTGTATCAGGATAAATGTACTTGTTCACATACTAATACCTGTAATAATGAATACTGCAACCAAATCAAAAGGCTTCACCAAAAAAGAGCTTTTCTTTGCTCTGAAGACAAGTCAAGCTGAAAAACAAGTCAAGCTGAAATATGTATCATTTTAGTTTGTCAGGACATTTTACACATTGTGGAAGTTTATTTCAGTTTAGCAATTTTAATGTCATGTATCACATGTCTGTAACAGTCCTAAAATAACCATACAATTTGTGACAGGTAGTACTCGTCATTCTATTCATTTACTCGGCTAGAAACAATAATGCAACTGAGTAATCATTACTTTCAAGCAAATCCACTTTAACTAGAGGGATAATTATTCAGGTGTGAACATAATTACAGTTATCTAATAAAGAGACAAGGAATAACATGTTACATAAAGAAGGGAGAGCTACATCTATCAGGTTGAGAGTACCCTATCAAGCCTATGTTCTACAGGTTTTCAGTCTTGAGAGACTTAAGGTACGTGAACAACTGACGATATAATAGACTTAGGTATAAATGTCCGTTAAAAGGAACGTGTAATTAGCACCATCAGATTTCCCACACCCCACTCTATCATTATTAAATTTACGCATTAAGCTAATTAGTGCTCAAGAACCTATCACTAAACTCCATGGCAAATTATTACTTCCCTATCAGCAGTAAGCAGCTTTAGGCTTCTACAAATACCAAACCATCAAATGACACTACACATATGGGAAATTTTCTGGTATTTCAAAGGTATTTGTGCTTGTATGCGTATATACAATTACACTTGATGCAAATGGGTTGGCAACAGCTTTAATGTTTCTAAAACTGATACTATCTGAACAGGATATGTGATGAATTACAGAATACCAATGGCACAAACATAGGGAGCTTATCATCACTGTTAAGTGTCCACTTGACTGTGTCAGTCAGCGATACAATAAGGCTCTGGAAGTAATCGCTTGTCTAATATACAACACTTCTCTTGACATTTGTTAATTCAATGGCACTATTGCCAAAATTACTAAAAGCATTTTCATAGCTATTCGATACCAAAAAAAATAAACAAAAACAAAATATTTTTATATATTGTCCATATATATATATACATATGTATGTATGGACAGGTGTACAGGAAGCATTTCTGGGCAGAAAATAAGTAAAGGGAAATCTGTAACCACAAGAATTCTGGTTTGTAAGTAGGCCTATGTTCCGGAAAGTGTACTTGCTGGATCATCACATCCTGAGCCATGGATTTTCTCAAATTCCATTTGTTTTAGACTGGTTTTCTTATCTCTTCAGAACTTCATTAGATCTTAAGACAGAACCAATTTAAACCTGGCGCAGTTACTTATTCTTTAAAATGATTTGAAAGTGGGAGATGTCGGCCATTTTCGAGCTGGGCACAGGTAAATTTTCCGAGGCATGGTAAACAAACGCACATTTCACACTCTGACACGAACACCGAGGCCGGACGGTTACGGGCTAGATGGTTAAGTCATATCCCAGGTCGGATGAAGATGATAGGATGCAACATAATCAACACTGCAAACACCGAGTTACAAACTGTACCAAAATCTCCTCAATATTACAGCACAAAGCTGGATAGGCCGATCGCTGACGACCGGTAGGTCTGCATGGGCTGGCAGATCTGAGCCTGCTCAGATAGTTGTACCACTAGCTGTTGCAATCTCATCACCATTTGGAAAAAGACGACACCACGCAGTTTAGCAAATGTAAAGGATAAATAGAAAACTCACCGTCACACATTCGCTTCAGCCTGATTCAAACTAGGTAAATCCAAATATTAATCGTCCGTCCTTTCGTAAACTCCCGTAGTCGTCCACACTCAAATGTGTCAATCATTTCAAAGCCTCGCCTTCGACTTGGGCCGATAGAATTGCTGAGCGCACCCCACGGATTAAAGTGCAAAATGTACATCAGCCATTAACACAAACTCTAATTTTGTTAGTATTTATCATGACTCTCAAAAATGTATTTTTGACATCAATTGACTCCACAAAACAAATAATTGCACTTTTAATAATTAAGTAAACTCAACAAAATGCTTGTTGAAACATCGGTAAGATACAAGCGCCATCTATCGGAGGCAGGTAACTTGCTAAGTTCAGTCCAAGTTAATTTGAAACGACAGAGCGTCTGTTTTCCTGAAGGATGTTGGTTAATTCATTTGTAGTATATAATTTGCTTTAAACAGACTATGAAGTTTGATAGTTCATTATCATATCTCGTCTATAATTGGAAAGAAAAATATTGTAAAAGTTGAAACACTGAAAACAAACTCAATTAACACTTAACAACAGTCCCGACTTGCTTTGAAAATTATAATGATATTAATAATAATGATAAAAAATTCCAACGGGCTTGGGAAATAATGTTTATCCATTTATTGTATAAAATTTAATTGATGCGGGTGCTCTTCTTATTGCAACAACTGCTGAGCAACACGCTTACCATGTTCAACTTCTACCATGCAAGCCTGAATGTCGCGTGAAAAGACATTTCTGGTGAAGGGGGGAATAACTCTATCTATTTCAGAAATGGTCAACATGGCAACGTGTGGCGGGTTGCGTGTGCTGGAGCTGTACAGTGGGGTTGGAGGGATGCACTTCGCACTAAAAGGTTGATTGATTAAATATAATCCTAAAACTCTTCTCGGTCAGAAGAAGTTATAATTTACTCGTGAGGACGATGTTGAAAACACTGATCAAAGTGTTACTTTCATATATTCTTAAAGTTAGGAAACGAAAATTGGACAGTGTGTAATCTATGTGGGCAGTGCCTCCCCCGTCTCTAGTTGTAAGCATGCCTACATGCCAGCGGATTCGTCTGACGACTGTGGCCAGTGTTCACTGACACCCCCGAAGCTAACTACAGCTCCTAGCGGATAACTGGAAGTCACTAATTACACTTTTTTGTCCGAAAAAATAATTTTTGTCGCATTTTTTTTGCAT